>NC_134353.1:767487492-768179992 GCF_048569485.1 Anomaloglossus baeobatrachus | reverse complement strand
TCCGGTATCGGGCGGTAAGTAAAAGTTTAACGCAATAGAGATTATAATGGCGCTGTCACATATAGACAGCGCCATTTAAGAGGTTAAACGGCACGAGCAGATAACGATTCTGCTCGTGCCTAGCAGGCACACATCTCAGCTGTGAAAATAAGCTGAGATGTGCGCCGATCGCGGCATGCTGCCGGCGGCAGATCACAGGCAGTAACATTATGACCGCTAGGACGTAATATTACTGTCCGCGGTGGTTAAGGGGTTAATTCCTTCACATCTTTTATGTGCATGCAAAGAGTGAGTCTTAGAGATGAGCGAACCGGCCATGGTTCGGCTCGAGTTCGGTTCGTCGAACGGAGGTCTCATTCGAGTTCAGTTCGGCGAACGTTCGACGAACCGAACTCGAACCAATAGGAAATAATGGGAGGCAATCACAAACACATAAAAACGCATTATAAATGTACACATACAGTTAATAAACATTGCCATAACACTTATCGGTCCCCGGGATCCCTCCTGCACTCTGTCTCCTGCCGCTATTCCATCCGATGATCGCTGAATCCTCCCGGTGACCAGCACTGCCAGCAGTGATGCAGGACCTATCGTGACGTCAAAATAGCCATGTGACCAGTCACGTGGCTATTATCTCATTAGCTAAAGCCTGGTCACATGGCTTTGACGTCATGTCCTGTCCTAGGTCCTGTAATTGCACTCTCCGGTACACGGTGCACATTTGTGTATCGCCGTGTACCGGCGACATGCTCTAGCACACGGTCGACTCCCCGTTCCGTTAGGGACCGGCTGACACAGCCGGTCATTAACGGAGATCACCATTGCCATAGCAACGCAGTTAGCGGTGACATCACCGCTAACCGCGGCTCCGGGAATTACATGATCGGAGCACCGTTGCTATGGTAACGCGTCTGTCAGCGTTACCGCTGTTACCGCTAGTAGCACTGATCACTCACGGAGTGAAGGCTGCACGCTGCTTCCCGTGCAGCCTTCACGGAGTGAAGGCTGCACGGGAAGCAGCGTCTTCCCCCATGCAGCAGTGATGGAGCAGAGCTGCATTTGTTGAACGAGAAAGACCGAAGACCATGGATCGTGGAGGGCTGACAGGGGGTAATAAAGATGGAGTCTCTAATGTGTCTGTGTATTTCTATTAAAGCATTTTTTCTCTATGTGGTGTCTTTTTTTTTAACCCTTTATTGGAGATTCTTAATGGCCGGGTCAAACGTGCCTGACATTAAGAATCTCTGGCTTAATACTAGCTAGTAAAACAAAGCTAGTATTAACTCATTATTACCCAACAAGCCACCCGGCTTCAGGGCTGTTGGAAGAGTTGGATACAGCGCCAGATGATGGCGCTTCTATGAAAGCGCCATTTTCTGGGGCAGCTGCGGACTGCAATTCGCAGCAGAGGCGCCCAGAAACCTCGGGCTAACCTGTGCTGAGGATTCCAATCCCCAGCTGCCTAGTTGTACCTGGCTGGACACAAAAATGGGGCGAAGCCCACGTCATTTGTTTTTTAATTATTTCATGAAATAAGTGAAATAATTAAAAAAAAACTGGCTTCCCTATATTTTTGGTTCCCAGCCGCGTACAAATAGGCAACTGGGGGTTGGAAGCAGCCCGTAGCTGCCTGCTGTACCTGGCTAGCATACAAAAATATGGCGAAGCCCACGTCATTTTTTTGGTGGGCAAAAAACTTCTGCATACAGTCCTGGATGGAGTATGCTGAGCCTTGTAGTTCTGCAGCTGCTGTCTGCTCTTCTCCATACAGACAGACAGTAGCTGCAGAACTACAAGGCTCAGCATACTCCATCCAGGACTGTATGCAGAAGTTTTTTGCCCCCTGAAAAAATTATGTGGGCTTCGCCATATTTTTGTATGCTAGCCAGGTACAGCAGGCAGGTAGGGCTGCCCCCAACCCCCAGTTGCCTATTTGTACCCAGCTGGGAACCAAAAATAAAGGGAAGCCCTTTTTTTATTATTTCATGAATTTCATGAAATAATTAGAAAACAAATGACGTAGGCTTCGCCCCATTTTTGTGTCCAGCCAGGTACAACTAGGCAGCTGGGGATTGGAATCCGCAGCACAGGTTGGCCTGAGCTTTCTGGGCCCCACTGCTGCGAATTGCAGTCTGCAGCCGCCTCAGAAAGTGGCACTTTCATAGAAGCGCCATCTTCTGGCGCTGTATCCAACTCTTCCAGCACCTGCCTGCTATACCTCTCTAGCATACAAAAATATGGCGAAGCTCACGTCCTTTTTTGTAGTTTTTTGGCAAAAAAAATAAAAAATGCTTCCCTGGATTTTCCATTGCCAGTGAAGGTAACACCAAGCAGTGGGGGTTAGCAGCTAGTAGCTGCTTGGATTACCCTTAGCTAGCAATACAAAAAATGCAGCGGGAGCCCATATATATTTTTTTTAATTATTTATTTAAATAACTAAAAACAAAATGGGCTTCCCTGAATTTTGATTGCTGGACATCACAGTGCTGTAAAAATAAATCTTTAAAAAAAATCACGTAGCGCTCCGCGGTATTTTTGATTCTCAGCGCAGATAAAGCAGACAGCTATGGGTTGCCACCCCCATTTGCCTGCCGTTACCTTGGTTGGCAATCAAAATACAGGGAAGCCCATTAATTTTTTCTATTTAAAAAATAGTTAAAAAAAAAAAATGACGTTGGGTCCCCCCATTTTTGATAGCCAGCTAGGGTAAAGCAGACGGCTGTAGCCTGAAAACCACAGCTGGCAGCTTTACCGTGGTTGGGGATCCAATGTGGAGGTCCCCCCAGGCTCTTTTTTTATAATTATTTTATAAATATTAATAATTACACAAAAAAGTAGGGTCCCCCCCAAATTGGATCACCAGTCAAGGTAAAGCGGACAGCTGTGGTCTGGTATTCTCAGGGTGTGAAGGTCCATAGTTATTGGGCCTTCACAGCCTAAAAATAGCAGGCCGCAGGCACCCCAGACGTGGCGCATCCACTAGATGCGCCAATCCTGGCGCTTCACCCCAGCTCATCCCGTGCCCTGGTGCAGTGGCAAACGGGGTAATAAATGGGGTTGATACTAGCTGTAAAGTCACCTGAGATCAAGCCCAGCAGTTTGTGATGTCATGGCGTCTATTAGATACCCAACATCATAAACTGTCAGTACTAACAAAAAAAAAATCGACAAAAGAAATTTATTTGAAAAAACAGTCCCCAAAACATTTCCTCTTTCACCAATTTATTGTAAGAAAAAAAATAAAGGGGTCCCATGACGACTCTGGACCGTCTAGAATATGGGGGGGGGAGACACTCAGGGAACGTATCCCCCATTTTCTAGGAGTGCGGACCCTTCATGTGAGGAGTGTGGGTGCAATGAATCTGCACTCACTCTCCCCGGGTCCAACCATGTCGTAATGGTTGCTACCAAAGCTGCAATGCCCTGCTCATGAGGTAAGGGCATGCCTAATCAGGAGAACTATTCTACATTTCCAAATATTGGTATTTGCTGATATTATTGCTATTCCACCTACTATATATTGGGGATAGGATCTTGGTGATGGAATACCCCTTTAAGTCCAGTTATCCAGCTGAATGAATACTTAACAACAGAGCTCGCTATTTAGATGTGTTTTCTTGTGGCGTATAACGGACTCTCATGTTTGGTAGTCGTTCAGCAGGGAAACTATAAAAGCAAATCCCTCCATTTGGAAATGTAGTATATAGCTCTCCTGATCTATTATGTTCCTTACCTCATGAGCAGGGCATTGCAGTAATAATAATAATTTATTCATTTATATAGCGTTATTAATTCCATAGCGCTGTATGTCTTTGGAGTGTGGGAGGAAACCGGAGTACCCGGAGGAAACCCACGCAAACACGGGGAGAACATACAAATTCCTTGCAGATGGTGTCCTTGGTGAGAATTGAGCCCAGGACCTCAGCGCTGCAAGACTGCAGTGCTAACCACTGAGCCACCGTGCCGCCCATTTAGCTTACAGATGCATAACCACCACTCACTGTGTCTGAACACAGGAAGCTGAGCTGACAGCCGCTCTGTGCATGCGGCAGCGTCTATTGTGAAGGAGAGGGCCGTGGGGGGATCACCACTGCACAGGTACCGTGGGACACCGGGAAACACCGGTGGGGTTATAGGGGGTGACCTGGCAGGGCCTGGGGAGGAGTTTTCTGTCGCATGTGTCATGGCACATGCGACAGAAATCAGAGGAGTAGGGTGAATGCGGCCGGCGCGCTGCTGTGCGTGTGGCCATCTTGAATTTCTGGGAGGGCATCAGGGGGGGCACTTTGGCGACACCGGGGGACCGGGGAGGAGATTTATCATGTTTGTTCATGCCAGATGGGAGATAAATAATTTTTTACCGGAGCTGTAATTTACTGTAACATGATCATCGGTGTACGGTGTATACCTGTGATCACGTGAGCGGGGACCGGAAAAACCGTCCTGAATCATGATCTCCAGGGTCTCAGCTAGCCCTGAAACCCCGGAGATTTTCTGACTCTGGGGGGCTTTATTCACTTATTTCTGCCTGCTGTTTATAAACGGCAGATCAGAATAAGGCTACATTAACACGACCGATCCATTTTTGCGGTCTGCAAAAAACAGTCCGTTTTTTTTCACAGGTGCATCCGTGTGGCATCCGTTTCCGTTCCGTAGACGGTCCGTATGTCATCTGTTTGTCATCCGTGTGCCTTCCGTTTTTTTTGTGTACTGCAAAAAAACTGAAGGAGGGAAAATACATAAATTTACCCAGGATCCATAGCTTCATCCTACATGAGGCGGTCACATGTTCACTCCAGTGCCATTTTCTACTGCTTTTCACAGCGTAGAGCACTCTGGTGATTTTTTTTGTGCTTGTGCACTTCATATCAGTCTTTTCTGTCATTATAATGGCAGAAAGACACATCATGTCCCACTCTTTTGCATTTTGTAATTTTGCACCCTTTGGTGCCTTTCATGTGGCACTAAGGGGTGCTTAGCTTTGTATTTAGCCAAAAAAAAATGACGTAGGGTTCCCCCTAGTTTTGTAGCCAGCTAGGGTAAAGCAGACGGCTGCAGCCTGTAGACCACAGCTGGCAGCCTCACCTTGGCTGGTAATCCAAAACTGAGGGCACCCCACGCTGTTATTTTAAATTAAATAAATAATTTAAAAAAAAAACACGTAGGGGTCCCCCCAAAATTGGATCACCAGCCAAGATAAAGCAGACAGCTGGGGTCTGATATTCTCAGACTAGGGAGGTCCATGGTTATTGGACTCTCCCCAGCCTAAAAATAGCAGGCCGCAGCCGCCCCAGAAGTGGCGTATCCATTAGATGTGCCAATCCTGGTGCTTCGCCCCAGCTCATCCCGTGCCCTGGTGCGGTGGCAAACTGGGTAATATATTGGGTTAATACCAGATGTGTAATGTCACCTGGCATCAAGCCCTGGGGTTGGTGAGGTCAGGCGTCTATCAGATACCAGACATCACCAACCCAGTCAATAATAAATAAAAAATAGACGACAAACACATTTTTATTTGAAAAAACACTCCCCAATACATTCCCTCTTTAACCAATTTATTGGAAAGAAAAACAAATCCAGGTCTGGTGTAATCCAAGGGGTTGCCATGACGATCCACACTGTCCCAGTCAATGAAGAGCAGGATGTTCCCCATTGGCTGGGAGAGCAGTGCAGTGACCTGAGCTAACATCAATGGGTCAGCCCAGGTCACTGCAGGGGATGACAAGTGCTGCTGTCAGCGAGGTACATTACCTGTGCTGATCTCCTGCATTGCTGACAGCACCTGTCACTGAGTTCAATGACCGCCGCCTTCACAGCCAAGTATCGCGAGCGGCCCGTGACATCACCGCTAGTCAGTCTCTGGTCGGAAGCGAGAGAAGGTGATGTGACAAGCGGCGGCCATGGAGGACAGTGACAGCGCTGAGGTCGGGACTTCATCACCGCAGGTAAGCCGAGCGGGACCATGTGTGCAGAGTGCAGGTGGGCGGAGCCATGTGTGCTGGCGGCGGAGTGCGAAGTGGGTGGCGCTGAGGACGTCAGTGTCGTGGACTGCGCTTGGCTGGGGACAGGTGAGTGTGTGTGTGTGTGTGTGTGTGTGTGTGTACATGCTGCGTGCAGAAGTGGCGGAGTGAGCTGTGCGGGGAAGTGTGTGCTTCCTGCACGTAACTAGGATAAACATCGGGTTACTAACCAAAGCGCTTTGCTTGGATACCCGATGTTTATCTTGGTTACCAGCTTCTGGCAGGCTGCCAGTGATGGCTCCTGCACACTGTAGCTGTAAAAAGCCCTGCTTTTTGCTGCTAGAACCGTTCTCGAACGTATCTAGAACTATCGAGCTTTAGCAAAAAGCTCGAGTTCTAGTTCGATCTAGAACAGCCCCCAAAATCACTCGAGCCGCGAACTGGAGAACCTCGAACCGCGCTCAACTCTAGTGAGTCTTCTTGGGATTCTGAAGCTATGTGCGCACACTGCAGATTTGTTTCTTCAGCAAAAACACACCTCTGGCTGAAAAAACACCCAAAAAACGTATGTGTTTTTACCGTGTTTTTGTCCCTGCATTTTTTTAATCATTATGGCAAAACACAGGGAAAAATGCAGGGACCTGAAGAAAAGAAGTCACATGCTGCTTCTTTTTGCTGCAGAAAAACTGCAGCAAAACCTGTAAGGAAAAAAGAAGCAACGTGCGCACAGCATTTCAGATTTCTCCTAGATTTTGCTGGGGAAGGAAATGCATGCAGTTTATGAACACAAACTGCACCAAAAACGTAGCAAAAAAGCAGTGTGCGCACAAGGCCTGAAGTAGTTTATAAAATCCACTCGCCACATAAGACTCATAGCCTACAGATGGAGATGCACATAAGTCTGAAGCTTATCAAAACGGCCTAACTAAAGTGATCCTTTATCGAGTAAAATAACTATTATTCTGGCCAATTGATTACACTGTCATCAGCTAGAAACAGGTCAGCTATTCGTTATTAAAGTTGCTAATCCATCAAAAAGATTTTTCTTGAAAGAACCAACAAGTAAGGCCAGTTTGAACAACTAGAACAGCTAATATGGACGATGGCCCTAATTCATTAAGACCCATAATTATCTCGCTAGGCTTGATGAGGAGGTGTGAAGATAGAAGCTTTATGAAGACGTGCATGCCTCCACATGAATAAGGAGCATCTGAAGACTAGTGTGCACCTCCGTACACTACACCTGAAATCTTTCTTCTGTTGGGAACTAGAGTAAGATTTCTGGTGTATGCAGCATCACAGCTTGTCATGCATTAAGAGAGCTGTGGCATCATGACCCCATCCTTTTGCTTCAGAATTCTGTTGTGAAAGCTTTGAAAAATCTGGCCCTATGCTAATAGCTTAAGCTTCATAAGGAGGTCTGTTTTTCACAGTTCTATCCATATTTTTCAGAGAGAGGTCACATACCCATTATAACCGATAGTCGTGTTCACATGATTAAATACATAAAATCAGACGTGAGTTTTTCATTGGATGATTGCTCTCTGTGAGAGAAACAAAATTATAATTTTGTAGTTGTGATACCTTTTGATGGCTAACTAATATAAAATAAAAATATGTTACAAAGCAAGCTTTCGAGACTCCTTAGGTCTCTTCATCAGGCATGATATGACAAAATAGCTGAAGAAATACAAATATATACACAAACAGAGCAGAGGAATGGCATAATAAAAGGACATTGAAATAAACACTGAGCTTAGAGAGTGAATCCTTAATTAGCTTTGATCAGTGGTGTGAAAGTTTTATTGTCTCAATATCCATGTAGGAGCAGAGGCCTGGTGCCTTCAGTCTCTGGAGCAGACTCTTCAGATTTTGTAGTGGGTCATAAATCATCCTGACAGGCTGAGTCCTGTGTGAACACAGTTAAACATTGTAATGTATTTGTATTTTCATACCCTTCAATGGTTCTATGATATGAAGTTGTCTTTTAATATAACAACTTTCATGTGGTTTATTTTGTGTCCTGAAGCACAGTAATGTTTGGCCCCAGGTAAATGGGGTTTTTTTGTCTGTAATTGTGTGGCGGTGAGATCTCATTCTTGCTCTCAGTCTCTATCCTGTTTCTTCAACATTGAGACATGGTGCACCGGATTAAGTACACCACATTGGAAGAGGAACATGTGAATGTCCCAGGAATCTTATAGTCTTTCTGTGTGTTAGGGATTTGTATTTGGTCTTAACATGAGAACAGCTTTTGCAGCTCTTCACATTGCAGGGATAAGTTCCTCTTGGTGTGTCTGAGGGCATTGAGCTTCGGATCATGATGCTTAAATTTGGAGGTTGCCTGAACCATTTTTATAGTTGTATCCAGGAAGTTGATTTCTGTTTTTGAGTGGTCCAATATCAAGTTTATGGTAGGATAAAATGCATGACGTTTTCATGGAATTTTAGAAGCTCTTGTTCAGACTCGGACAAAATTCAATGCATTTTATCCTACCACAAACTTGACATTGGACCACTCAAAAACAGAAATCACCTTCCTGGATACAACCAAAAAAATTCAAAATGGTTCAATCCAGACAGCGGTGTATCGGAAACCTATTGACCATACCACATACTTCAGATGGGACAGTTTCCATCCCAAACACATTAAAAAGTCCATTGTCTTACAGCCAGGCCCTCAGATATAATCATATCTGTTCCAGCCCATTAGACAGGGATGAACACTAAACCCATCTTAAAGAGACATTTTTATACCAAGGCTACCACCCCATCTCTATCGATGATCAGATCATTAGAGTCACAAGGACCCCTAAAAGTGAACTGCTTCAATACAAACAAAAAGAGGAAAATAGTTGAGTACCTCTGGTTGTGACTTACAACCCACAGCTTGAGGTCCTGAGAAGAACAGCCAAGAAACTTCACCACATTCTACACAAGGATAACTGGTTAAAAACAATATTCAAAGATCCTCAATTGCTATGCTACAGGCAACCTCCTAATTTAAGAAGCATCATGATTCGAAGCTCAATGCCCTCAGACACACCAAGAGGAACTTATCCCTGCAATGTGAAGAGCTGCAAAACCTGCTCTCATGTAGAGACCAAAGACCGGATACAGATCCCTAACACCTAGAAGGACTATAGGATTCCTGGGACATTCACGTGTTCCTCTGCCAATGTGGTGTACTTAATCCGGTGCACTATGTCTCTATGTTGGGAAACAGGACAGAGACTGAGATCTCACCGCCACACAATTAGGGACAAAAAAAACCCATTTACCTGTGGCCAAACATTTCTGCGCTTCAGGACACAACATAAATCACATCAAACTTAGATAATGGTATAATGCCTCAAGCATATGGAAAAATATTGGAATATACAATGAAAAATGCTACTTGCTAATTTGAACATGTGAATAATGAATTGCATACCTGCTATGAATATTAGGAAAAAGGAGATATTTAGCAATCGCATTGATCAATGTAACTGAGCCCCAAAGCCTCGTCAAGGCATATCTCTATATTGGGGTCCCTAGCTCTGTGACCCTAACTGTGTGTCATCTCATTGCAATTAAAAACTGCTATGGGTGGAGAGGGGTAACTAAGGACTTTCTTATATAGGAGATGGAAAAAACATGGCCGAAAGGGGCGGAGCTGTGTTCACATTCAGAAAAAAAACTACATATAACTGAATAGGATAACTGAAGTGAGCACTAATATATATATATATATGAGTGCAAGCCAAAAATACATACTATATATAAGAATAAGGCTGCACATCAAACTTAGATAATGGTATAATGCCTCAAGCATATGGAAAAATATTGGAATATACAATGAAAAATGCTACTTGCTAATTTGAACATGTGAATAATGAATTGCATACCTGCTATGAATATTAGGAAAAAGGAGATATTTAGCAATCGCATTGATCAATGTAACTGAGCCCCAAAGCCTCGTCAAGGCATATCTCTATATTGGGGTCCCTAGCTCTGTGACCCTAACTGTGTGTCATCTCATTGCAATTAAAAACTGCTATGGGTGGAGAGGGGTAACTAAGGACTTTCTTATATAGGAGATGGAAAAAACATGGCCGAAAGGGGCGGAGCTGTGTTCACATTCAGAAAAAAAACTACATATAACTGAATAGGATAACTGAAGTGAGCACTAATATATATATATATGAGTGCAAGCCAAAAATACATACTATATATAAGAATAAGGCTGCACATCAAACTTAGATAATGGTATAATGCCTCAAGCATATGGAAAAATATTGGAATATACAATGAAAAATGCTACTTGCTAATTTGAACATGTGAATAATGAATTGCATACCTGCTATGAATATTAGGAAAAAGGAGATATTTAGCAATCGCATTGATCAATGTAACTGAGCCCCAAAGCCTCGTCAAGGCATATCTCTATATTGGGGTCCCTAGCTCTGTGACCCTAACTGTGTGTCATCTCATTGCAATTAAAAACTGCTATGGGTGGAGAGGGGTAACTAAGGACTTTCTTATATAGGAGATGGAAAAAACATGGCCGAAAGGGGCGGAGCTGTGTTCACATTCAGAAAAAAAACTACATATAACTGAATAGGATAACTGAAGTGAGCACTAATATATATATATATATGAGTGCAAGCCAAAAATACATACTATATATAAGAATAAGGCTGCACATCAAACTTAGATAATGGTATAATGCCTCAAGCATATGGAAAAATATTGGAATATACAATGAAAAATGCTACTTGCTAATTTGAACATGTGAATAATGAATTGCATACCTGCTATGAATATTAGGAAAAAGGAGATATTTAGCAATCGCATTGATCAATGTAACTGAGCCCCAAAGCCTCGTCAAGGCATATCTCTATATTGGGGTCCCTAGCTCTGTGACCCTAACTGTGTGTCATCTCATTGCAATCAAAAACTGCTATGGGTGGAGAGGGGTAACTAAGGACTTTCTTATATAGGAGATGGAAAAAACATGGCCGAAAGGGGCGGAGCTGTGTTCACATTCAGAAAAAAAACTACATATAACTGAATAGGATAACTGAAGTGAGCACTAATATATATATATATATGAGTGCAAGCCAAAAATACATACTATATATAAGAATAAGGCTGCACATCAAACTTAGATAATGGTATAATGCCTCAAGCATATGGAAAAATATTGGAATATACAATGAAAAATGCTACTTGCTAATTTGAACATGTGAATAATGAATTGCATACCTGCTATGAATATTAGGAAAAAGGAGATATTTAGCAATCGCATTGATCAATGTAACTGAGCCCCAAAGCCTCGTCAAGGCATATCTCTATATTGGGGTCCCTAGCTCTGTGACCCTAACTGTGTGTCATCTCATTGCAATTAAAAACTGCTATGGGTGGAGAGGGGTAACTAAGGACTTTCTTATATAGGAGATGGAAAAAACATGGCCGAAAGGGGCGGAGCTGTGTTCACATTCAGAAAAAAAACTACATATAACTGAATAGGATAACTGAAGTGAGCACTAATATATATATATATGAGTGCAAGCCAAAAATACATACTATATATAAGAATAAGGCTGCACATCAAACTTAGATAATGGTATAATGCCTCAAGCATATGGAAAAATATTGGAATATACAATGAAAAATGCTACTTGCTAATTTGAACATGTGAATAATGAATTGCATACCTGCTATGAATATTAGGAAAAAGGAGATATTTAGCAATCGCATTGATCAATGTAACTGAGCCCCAAAGCCTCGTCAAGGCATATCTCTATATTGGGGTCCCTAGCTCTGTGACCCTAACTGTGTGTCATCTCATTGCAATCAAAAACTGCTATGGGTGGAGAGGGGTAACTAAGGACTTTCTTATATAGGAGATGGAAAAAACATGGCCGAAAGGGGCGGAGCTGTGTTCACATTCAGAAAAAAAACTACATATAACTGAATAGGATAACTGAAGTGAGCACTAATATATATATATATATGAGTGCAAGCCAAAAATACATACTATATATAAGAATAAGGCTGCACATCAAACTTAGATAATGGTATAATGCCTCAAGCATATGGAAAAATATTGGAATATACAATGAAAAATGCTACTTGCTAATTTGAACATGTGAATAATGAATTGCATACCTGCTATGAATATTAGGAAAAAGGAGATATTTAGCAATCGCATTGATCAATGTAACTGAGCCCCAAAGCCTCGTCAAGGAATATCTCTATATTGGGGTCCCTAGCTCTGTGACCCTAACTGTGTGTCATCTCATTGCAATGTGAACACAGCTCCGCCCCTTTCGGCCATGTTTTTTCCATCTCCTATATAAGAAAGTCCTTAGTTACCCCTCTCCACCCATAGCAGTTTTTAATTGCAATGAGATGACACACAGTTAGGGTCACAGAGCTAGGGACCCCAATATAGAGATATGCCTTGACGAGGCTTTGGGGCTCAGTTACATTGATCAATGCGATTGCTAAATATCTCCTTTTTCCTAATATTCATAGCAGGTATGCAATTCATTATTCACATGTTCAAATTAGCAAGTAGCATTTTTCATTGTATATTCCAATATTTTTCCATATGCTTGAGGCATTATACCATTATCTAAGTTTGATGTGCAGCCTTATTCTTATATATAGTATGTATTTTTGGCTTGCACTCATATATATATATATTAGTGCTCACTTCAGTTATCCTATTCAGTTATATGTAGTTTTTTTTCTGAATGTGAACACAGCTCCGCCCCTTTCGGCCATGTTTTTTCCATCTCCTATATAAGAAAGTCCTTAGTTACCCCTCTCCACCCATAGCAGTTTTTAATTGCAATGAGATGACACACAGTTAGGGTCACAGAGCTAGGGACCCCAATATAGAGATATGCCTTGACGAGGCTTTGGGGCTCAGTTACATTGATCAATGCGATTGCTAAATATCTCCTTTTTCCTAATATTCATAGCAGGTATGCAATTCATTATTCACATGTTCAAATTAGCAAGTAGCATTTTTCATTGTATATTCCAATATTTTTCCATATGCTTGAGGCATTATACCATTATCTAAGTTTGATGTGCAGCCTTATTCTTATATATAGTATGTATTTTTGGCTTGCACTCATATATATATATATATATTAGTGCTCACTTCAGTTATCCTATTCAGTTATATGTAGTTTTTTTTCTGAATGTGAACACAGCTCCGCCCCTTTCGGCCATGTTTTTTCCATCTCCTATATAAGAAAGTCCTTAGTTACCCCTCTCCACCCATAGCAGTTTTTAATTGCAATGAGATGACACACAGTTAGGGTCACAGAGCTAGGGACCCCAATATAGAGATATGCCTTGACGAGGCTTTGGGGCTCAGTTACATTGATCAATGCGATTGCTAAATATCTCCTTTTTCCTAATATTCATAGCAGGTATGCAATTCATTATTCACATGTTCAAATTAGCAAGTAGCATTTTTCATTGTATATTCCAATATTTTTCCATATGCTTGAGGCATTATACCATTATCTAAGTTTGATGTGCAGCCTTATTCTTATATATAGTATGTATTTTTGGCTTGCACTCATATATATATATATATATATTAGTGCTCACTTCAGTTATCCTATTCAGTTATATGTAGTTTTTTTTCTGAATGTGAACACAGCTCCGCCCCTTTCGGCCATGTTTTTTCCATCTCCTATATAAGAAAGTCCTTAGTTACCCCTCTCCACCCATAGCAGTTTTTAATTGCAATGAGATGACACACAGTTAGGGTCACAGAGCTAGGGACCCCAATATAGAGATATGCCTTGACGAGGCTTTGGGGCTCAGTTACATTGATCAATGCGATTGCTAAATATCTCCTTTTTCCTAATATTCATAGCAGGTATGCAATTCATTATTCACATGTTCAAATTAGCAAGTAGCATTTTTCATTGTATATTCCAATATTTTTCCATATGCTTGAGGCATTATACCATTATCTAAGTTTGATGTGCAGCCTTATTCTTATATATAGTATGTATTTTTGGCTTGCACTCATATATATATATATTAGTGCTCACTTCAGTTATCCTATTCAGTTATATGTAGTTTTTTTTCTGAATGTGAACACAGCTCCGCCCCTTTCGGCCATGTTTTTTCCATCTCCTATATAAGAAAGTCCTTAGTTACCCCTCTCCACCCATAGCAGTTTTTAATTGCAATGAGATGACACACAGTTAGGGTCACAGAGCTAGGGACCCCAATATAGAGATATGCCTTGACGAGGCTTTGGGGCTCAGTTACATTGATCAATGCGATTGCTAAATATCTCCTTTTTCCTAATATTCATAGCAGGTATGCAATTCATTATTCACATGTTCAAATTAGCAAGTAGCATTTTTCATTGTATATTCCAATATTTTTCCATATGCTTGAGGCATTATACCATTATCTAAGTTTGATGTGCAGCCTTATTCTTATATATAGTATGTATTTTTGGCTTGCACTCATATATATATATATTAGTGCTCACTTCAGTTATCCTATTCAGTTATATGTAGTTTTTTTTCTGAATGTGAACACAGCTCCGCCCCTTTCGGCCATGTTTTTTCCATCTCCTATATAAGAAAGTCCTTAGTTACCCCTCTCCACCCATAGCAGTTTTTAATTGCAATGAGATGACACACAGTTAGGGTCACAGAGCTAGGGACCCCAATATAGAGATATGCCTTGACGAGGCTTTGGGGCTCAGTTACATTGATCAATGCGATTGCTAAATATCTCCTTTTTCCTAATATTCATAGCAGGTATGCAATTCATTATTCACATGTTCAAATTAGCAAGTAGCATTTTTCATTGTATATTCCAATATTTTTCCATATGCTTGAGGCATTATACCATTATCTAAGTTTGATGTGCAGCCTTATTCTTATATATAGTATGTATTTTTGGCTTGCACTCATATATATATATATTAGTGCTCACTTCAGTTATCCTATTCAGTTATATGTAGTTTTTTTTCTGAATGTGAACACAGCTCCGCCCCTTTCGGCCATGTTTTTTCCATCTCCTATATAAGAAAGTCCTTAGTTACCCCTCTCCACCCATAGCAGTTTTTAATTGCAATGAGATGACACACAGTTAGGGTCACAGAGCTAGGGACCCCAATATAGAGATATGCCTTGACGAGGCTTTGGGGCTCAGTTACATTGATCAATGCGATTGCTAAATATCTCCTTTTTCCTAATATTCATAGCAGGTATGCAATTCATTATTCACATGTTCAAATTAGCAAGTAGCATTTTTCATTGTATATTCCAATATTTTTCCATATGCTTGAGGCATTATACCATTATCTAAGTTTGATGTGCAGCCTTATTCTTATATATAGTATGTATTTTTGGCTTGCACTCATATATATATATATATATATTAGTGCTCACTTCAGTTATCCTATTCAGTTATATGTAGTTTTTTTTCTGAATGTGAACACAGCTCCGCCCCTTTCGGCCATGTTTTTTCCATCTCCTATATAAGAAAGTCCTTAGTTACCCCTCTCCACCCATAGCAGTTTTTAATTGCAATGAGATGACACACAGTTAGGGTCACAGAGCTAGGGACCCCAATATAGAGATATGCCTTGACGAGGCTTTGGGGCTCAGTTACATTGATCAATGCGATTGCTAAATATCTCCTTTTTCCTAATATTCATAGCAGGTATGCAATTCATTATTCACATGTTCAAATTAGCAAGTAGCATTTTTCATTGTATATTCCAATATTTTTCCATATGCTTGAGGCATTATACCATTATCTAAGTTTGATGTGCAGCCTTATTCTTATATATAGTATGTATTTTTGGCTTGCACTCATATATATATATATTAGTGCTCACTTCAGTTATCCTATTCAGTTATATGTAGTTTTTTTTCTGAATGTGAACACAGCTCCGCCCCTTTCGGCCATGTTTTTTCCATCTCCTATATAAGAAAGTCCTTAGTTACCCCTCTCCACCCATAGCAGTTTTTAATTGCAATGAGATGACACACAGTTAGGGTCACAGAGCTAGGGACCCCAATATAGAGATATGCCTTGACGAGGCTTTGGGGCTCAGTTACATTGATCAATGCGATTGCTAAATATCTCCTTTTTCCTAATATTCATAGCAGGTATGCAATTCATTATTCACATGTTCAAATTAGCAAGTAGCATTTTTCATTGTATATTCCAATATTTTTCCATATGCTTGAGGCATTATACCATTATCTAAGTTTGATGTGCAGCCTTATTCTTATATATAGTATGTATTTTTGGCTTGCACTCATATATATATATATTAGTGCTCACTTCAGTTATCCTATTCAGTTATATGTAGTTTTTTTTCTGAATGTGAACACAGCTCCGCCCCTTTCGGCCATGTTTTTTCCATCTCCTATATAAGAAAGTCCTTAGTTACCCCTCTCCACCCATAGCAGTTTTTAATTGCAATGAGATGACACACAGTTAGGGTCACAGAGCTAGGGACCCCAATATAGAGATATGCCTTGACGAGGCTTTGGGGCTCAGTTACATTGATCAATGCGATTGCTAAATATCTCCTTTTTCCTAATATTCATAGCAGGTATGCAATTCATTATTCACATGTTCAAATTAGCAAGTAGCATTTTTCATTGTATATTCCAATATTTTTCCATATGCTTGAGGCATTATACCATTATCTAAGTTTGATGTGCAGCCTTATTCTTATATATAGTATGTATTTTTGGCTTGCACTCATATATATATATATTAGTGCTCACTTCAGTTATCCTATTCAGTTATATGTAGTTTTTTTTCTGAATGTGAACACAGCTCCGCCCCTTTCGGCCATGTTTTTTCCATCTCCTATATAAGAAAGTCCTTAGTTACCCCTCTCCACCCATAGCAGTTTTTAATTGCAATGAGATGACACACAGTTAGGGTCACAGAGCTAGGGACCCCAATATAGAGATATGCCTTGACGAGGCTTTGGGGCTCAGTTACATTGATCAATGCGATTGCTAAATATCTCCTTTTTCCTAATATTCATAGCAGGTATGCAATTCATTATTCACATGTTCAAATTAGCAAGTAGCATTTTTCATTGTATATTCCAATATTTTTCCATATGCTTGAGGCATTATACCATTATCTAAGTTTGATGTGCAGCCTTATTCTTATATATAGTATGTATTTTTGGCTTGCACTCATATATATATATATATATTAGTGCTCACTTCAGTTATCCTATTCAGTCAACAACATAAATCACATGAAAGTTGTTATATTAACAGGCAACTTCAGATCACAGAACCATCGAAGGGTACGGGAATACAAATACATTACAATGTTTGATTCTGTTCATACAGGACTCAACCTGTCAGGAGGATTTATGACAACTACAAAATCTGAGGAGTCTGCTCCAGAGACTGTGAAGGCACCAGACCTCTGATCCTACAGGGATATTGTTCCTGAATCTAACTTCTTTGATTATGTGAAAATGGCTGCGCCCAATAATCCACCATTGCATACACCATTGGATTCAGAATCTTTTTGCCTACATTGTGATGCTATATGCAATATAAACACTGCACTCTCTATTCAAAAAACGAGGTATATAAAGACCAACAAATTTGTTTTTTTCAAAAAGATTTTTTTGTATTTTTATTTTTCAATAATTTTTCAATGCTATAAGAAAAATGAAAAGTGGTAATAATACATATGGTGGGACGTTTCGGCCATAACACTGGCCTTCTTCACGCCGTATTACACTCCATAGAAGTGGGGGAACTAGTTTCCAATAGGTGAAAGGAGTGAGTACAAGGGGAAATAGAGTACGGGGAACACCCTGGGTATTGTTTTTCTCTATTGGTCACGGGAGGCAATTCCTGGTGGGTAAAGGATCTCAGGGTGTGTTTGCTCTGGAGAGATCTAATGGGTATATCAGCGGGACATTTGAGATTGTGGTCTCTTGTAATATTGCATAAACTTAATCCAGTAATTATGGGAATAGTGCCGAGATCTGTTCTGGATGTAATATTCTCAGTTGCGGTGTCACGCTTTATGTCCTTTTTGGACTCCACATGTGAGGTATAACTATTTGCATGTCCTGTAATAGTCCTTACAATGTGTGGTTCCTTTAAGAAAATATAGGTAGAGCTAATTCAGGATTATTATATACCCATGTGACCATTAGTGTATATTGAGCAGCCACAGTCTGGGAAGACGGCCTTTAAAGAGGGACACCTAATATTTCCCTATACATACCTCCTGCTTAAGGATAATACAGATAATAGCAAGTTTCTTTTTGCATACTACTCCCTTCAGCAAGTGGTGGTAAATAATCTCGACTGCTCCAAGGTATCGCCTTCCCACATTATACACTAAGTGTGTAATACGGCGTGAAGAAGGCCAGTGTTATGGCCGAAACGTCCCACCATATGTATTATTACCACTTTTCATTTTTCTTATAGCATTGAAAAATTATTGAAAAACAAAAATACAAAAAAATCTTTTTGAAAAAAACAAATTTGTTGGTCTTTATATACCTCGTTTTTTGAATAGAGAGTGCAGTGTTTATATTGCATATGATAGTCTGGACCTTGGTCCACTCACTAGCACCTCCAAACTCACTTATAGCTGAGTGCACACCATATACTTTTATCTTACATTGTGATGCTGTCAGATGAGGTAGCAAAACCTTGTTGACAGATTTCCTTTAAAGTGCCCCGCCAGCGTTTTGGTGTTTTTTTTTGTTTGGTATTTTTTCAGCTCTGGAGTGTTGCTTTACCTACCTGTTTATTCAACCCGAATGTTCCTGCGGCTTCTGCTGATATCAGTTTGACAGAGCAGTGTCTTCTCTTAGGCTCTGCTCCGTTGACAGAGGAATGCCTATCGGCATGATGTTAGCAGTCACACCCTGTCGACAGAGCAACTAGTAAGAGAAGAGCTGCGCTATTGACGTGAAGTAGAGTTGCCAGACATCCATGACCACTCTGAGCTGGGGCTGGGTTCTATAAAACAGGTAGTTAGCAAATACCTACCTATTGGTTCTTAGGTCCATAGTAAAAAAAAAAAAAAAATTAGTCCTGGATAACCCCTTTTAACTTTTTGCAAACAAGTAAAAGGTGAGGAACAAGCACTGCAGAGCCCTGGACCAGCAGCCACATTGCTAATCTTAACCTACTGGAACAGAGCCATGCAAGCCTCCTCTTACAAGCCATCATTCTCGGTGTCTTTCCTGATATGGTGACCTGTCATGATCTCACATTGGGACTACTGATCAGAAGAGGAGTAGGGAATATCGGCAAGTAGGAGGAGGTTAGAAAGCTCTAGACAAGTATCCACAGAATACCAATATCAACCCTAGGGTCCTGCAAATCTTTTTGCTCAACTTTTAAAAGGTATTAATAATAGTGATTATGAAATCAAGTTTTTTTTTTTCTAGTTTTACTGAAACACTGGGCGCTGCCATTTTGGATTTGCTGTTTGTAACAACAGTTACTCATCTCAAATATGGCAGCGCCCTGGGCATTGGGTCTGATAGATTGGCTCCGACCCCTAGACTTAACACGGAGAGCTCCCTGCTATGAGCTGGACACGCCCCCTGGGCTGTTCACATCACAGCAGAGGGAAGAGATCGGCGCTATCTTTGTGGCACTCACAGTGTATGCTGCACTTTCCCCATCACCCGTTCGGGATGTGTTAGTACCGTCGCCGGGGCACCACCGCTACCCTCTCCAACCCCCCACTCTCCCTGGCAGCTGCCCTCTCACCCCTGCCGCCACTGCCCCCCCTCCCCCCACGTGCTCACCTTGGGCCTCCACTCAGCAGAGCGCAGTATACTGAGGAGTGCAGTATACAGCAGAATACAGCGGGGCGGTATACACGGCCATCGCTGGCGTGCAGCAGAGCATTGCGGGCAGGCGTGCATGCAGCAGAGCCTTGTTGGTATGGGGCGTGCAGAGCGCTATGTGGGGAGCACTATGCAGCTGTCCTTGGTGACTCTTTAGACATTAGGATCACTTTGCAGTAACCAACAAAATGTCTCCGCACTGTGATCCTAAACTTCTTCCCTTATCCGTTTGGAAACACCCAGAAGGGGAGGGGGAGGTGACAGCACACACACATGAGAGCAGATTCCACCCACTTTTACTGCAGTTGTAAGGTGAGCTAGTTCTACAGTAGGATTTCAGCAGCTGCTTCCCCTGGTGTTTAAGAGTGGAAAATACCAAACTTTAAAAAAAAAAAAAAAAAATATTTTGCTCAGTTAAAAAAAATATTTTAAACAAAACATTAATACTTTACATTTTTTTAGTTATTGAATTGTTTTGGTGTTTTTTTTTGGACGACACCTTCCCTTTAAAACCAGATTAATTCAGGATAGTGGTGAACACACAGTAATTTTTTTCCACCAACTGAACAGTTTTGTTTATGGGAAAAAAACTTTTATCATGGGAAATATTGTGCATGTACTTTGCCCTTCAACCAGGTATTAATGTATCATTATCTTTATGTAAGATTGTAAACGTCTATTTTTTCAGCATGTTCCTTCATTTTCTTTTAGGTGCCCTTCTCTACCAGTTTGCAGTATTCATGAGAAAGAAAAAAGTCCACAGTGACAGTTCTGTATACATCATCGAGAATGAAATTCACAAGTATGACATAGAAGAAGTAAATGGACTAGAACATGAAACAAGGCTATGACATGTTCATTAGACACGTCACTAATTAAATAATGCTAAGGACGTCATGAACACCTGTATTATGGGGGATAACAGGTGCCTAACAAAGACATTATTCCACTTTTTTTTTTTTATTTTAAAAATGTATATTTTGCATCGTATTATGTGGAATCATTTTAGAAAAATGTGTCCAAGAATGATCAATGAATGTGGAAAACTTTGATATTGAAGTTTTTTTTATGATTACTAGTGAGCATTTAGGAAATGGGGGAAAAAAATGTTTTACATAATTGCCATACATAGTGACATTGGAAAAATTGTGTTACTAAACATATTAAACATATAAAAAGTTACTAACCTTAGTGGTAGCGGCCTGCTGTTTTAATACCAATGGTGATGGCAAGCGCAGAATAAGACCTCTCCATGTTCAATGTAGCCTGGCACCTCTGAGGACCTGTATGCTAATCCAACCAAGGACCAATATCTGTACGGAGGGTGAATATTCTCCGTGTTTGGGTGGGTTTCTTCCAACATTCCAAAAAATATAGAGAGCTTACGGTACTTTTTCTATGGAATTAACCCTAGTGTTTGTCTAAAATAGGTATAAACACTGTAGATAGTGAGGCCAAATTGGGATAAGGAATGATGTAGATGGTGTCACTCTGTACAGCGCTGCAGAATGTTGGGACTATAAAAAAAAGATTGCTAATAAAATAAACAGGGGAAGTGTACCACAGCCAAAAACTGTCATCGTGAGACCATGCAGGAGCGAGCATGCTTTTTGAGTAACTATTAAGTATACAGTATGTCCACCCATATCCTGTCCACCACCATTAACTTGAGAACGGCGGCAGCTATAGGCATAGAAGTGGTGTCTAGGTATAGTAAAGTAGCCATGCGCTACGCAATGAAACCACCTATAGCGCCACCTGGTGGAAAACAACGGAATTAGCATTTTTAACTCGAAAACAGAACGAGATAGAGAAAAAAAGTGAATTACAAAGTTGTAGGGCATCGTCAATTCAATACGAATCGACACCTTGCATACAGAAATGCTATGATTAGAACGTGTAACACTCACAAGGCTGCGGACGTGAAGCGATACCTCATGGAGATCTTCCTACAAGTCATTGGGTATGGTGGCTGCGTGGAGTGGCCTCCTCGCTCACCTGACCTGACCCCATTGGACTTCATTCTGTGAGGTCACATCAAACAGCAGGTGTATGCAACCCCTCCACCAACATTGCAGGACCTACGACGACGTATCACAGCTGCTTGTACAAATGTGTCACCTATCATATTGCACAACGTGCAGCAAGATACAGTATGCTGTCCAGAGTCCAGATGTGCATTGCAGCTGATGGTGGCCACTTTGAGCATCGCATTCAATGTTTTTTTTTTTTTATGGGGGGGGGGGGGGGTCATGGGTTTCATATCATAGCATTTCTGCATGCAAGGTGTCTATTCATATTGAATTGATGATGCCCTACAACTTTGTAATTCACTTTCTCTATCTCGTTCCGTTTGTGAAATAAAAATTCTAACTCCGTTTTCCACCAGGTGGTGCTATAGGTGGTTTCATTGCGTAGCGCATGGCTACTTTAGTATACGTAGACACCACTTCTATGCGTATAGCTGCTGCCTTTCTCAATTTAATGGCGGTGGACAGGATATGGGTTGACACACTGTATACATGATAGCGATGGTTATTATAAACCTGGCATATTGGGTAGTACAGGAAAGAAGAGCTGCTGCATAGGACTGCATAGGAAAGGTGATAGGCTATGTGCGCACGTTGCGTAGTGTCCATGCTGAAAATTCTGCAGCGATTTGGCAGTGCATGTGCGCTTCAAATCACTGCAGAAACACTGCATAATGGATGCAGTGTGTCTGCAGAATAGATGCAGATTTGATGCACTCATCCAAAGTGCACGAAAGAAGTGACATGTTGCTTTTTTAAACGCAGATTGTCAAATTTTTGAATCTCAAAACGCTGCGTTCAAAAAAGCATTGTTCGCACGGATTTGGCATGATTCTTATAGACTTTGCTGGGGAAGCAGAACGCATACATTTTGACAATGTGACGCTGCAGCTTAAAACACTGTGGAAACACAAAAAAAACCCGCTACGTGCGCACATAGCCATAATCTCACACAAGATTGCCTGTTCTGAGCTAATCATGTACATGGAGGCAATGTGAAGAAATATCCAGAAAATATTCTGATGCATCAGTAGTGAACAACGATTCTTAACGATAAAGAAAATCATCTACATTTAATATAGAAAACGTGGGGTTATTTTTTTATTTCTCATTTGTCATCTGTGTGGAAGCCTCTTCATTTTACAGTTATTAAAAATGTACAAGACTAAATAAAGTTTGCCATGTGAAGGAATTGCAATTTATCTGTACAAGTCGGATGTTATACGGTGGCTCCAAAGGGAGTCCGATTTCTTTTTCTCCCACAGATATAACTGGCTGAGTCTCATTCAACACATGGAAAACTTACCACCCCCCCCAAATCGTGTTTCCCCAAGAATAAGCCCTACCTCTTTTCTTGGGGCAAAAAAAAGCACAAGACCGTGTCTTATTTTTGAAAAAAACACAGTATACATTCTTCTTAAAGTGCCGTGTTTTTGTCATGTATAAAAATCACACCAAGAAGAATAACTTCAGAACTTTTTCCCATCTCTAACCACTGCACATTAATGACCAAGCCTGTTTTCTAATCTGACCAGTGTCCCTTTATGCCGTAATAACTTTAGAACGCTTCAACGGACCCCAGTGATTCTGAGATTGTTTTTTTTGGTGCATGTCGTACTTCATGTTAGTGCTAAATTTCAGTTGATATGATGTGTTGAAAATGACAAAATTAGAAAATTTGCAATTTTTATACCCTTAAACTAGATAGTTCTATCAAACAAAATAGCTAATGCATAACATTTTCATAGGTTTACCTTACATCGGCACTAGCATGCACGGGTGCTCGAAACGAGCAGGTGGACTCAACTTAAGTACCAAATATAATGGAAGTCAGTGGGAAGATCTTCCAGAAAAATGCTAGAGTTTCCCACTGACCTCCATTATACCTGCTACTCAAGTCAAGACAGTCCAAGCAACCGTCCTGCTTGTTTTCGAGTATAGTAGTGCTTGCACCTCACTAATCACAATCACTTTTGATCGTGGCATCTGGAGGGCTAACTGTCCAGGGGTGGTACTGGCACCGTCCCTGGCTGTTACTGCAGGAGCTCCACTGTCAGCTGAGCCGAGCTCTGGTAGTGATCGTGCAGGGAAGTGCTGATATTTCAGCACCTCCCGCACTATCATTCTGTGATCGCTCACTCAGATTGACTGACCAATTACAGCGATCAGAGAGCAAGGACTGCTGAAATGGGTCCCTGTTCCTCTTCACGTGCTGGTCAGCTGTCACTGACCACTGTCAGCATGATGCTGTCATTGTTTGTTTTCAGACAGTGACAGTTCTACTCCATGCTGGACATAGCACATCATGATGCGTGAACTGACATTTGCTCATGACGTGCTATGCCCATTGCTTGTTGTAAAGGGGTAAGGCTATGTTCTCACTCTGCATCTTTTACTGCATTTTTGAGGTCATAAAGATGCTCCTAAATGCAAAGTCTGAGATTTCTATTTTGCTGTCCACACTGGGCATCTTTTTTTGGCGCTGTTTTTTGAAGATGCAGCATGTCGTTTTTCCAGCGTTTTTGAGCCCTTCCAGTCAATGGATTTGACTTAACAAAACGTATTGGGCAAAATACGGCAAAAACGCATAAAATGCATGCGTTTTTGACGCGGGTGCATTTGTTGGGGCCAAAATCGCTGCATCTTTGTGGTAAGAAAAGATGTTTGAACATCCATAAATCCATTGGGAAACGAACAAAAGTTTTGAAGGAGAAAAATAAAATTAAAGCTAAAATTATGTTTTTGCATAGGTGTGAACACTCTGTGTTCAGAATTAGCCAAATCACAGTTAAATACAGTAGTCAGTGCACAGCTGCCATCATTTAGTGATTCTAATTAACCCCATATAAAGTTGAGATGTTCCAGTAGGATTTTCTTGACATTTAGTTGCATTTTACAGGAAAATCTATGGTCAGTAAACAACTTACACTACATCAAAAGTATACAATTGTTGATCTGTCAATAAAAGGGGACAAAAAAACCCCCCATTTGATGAAAAGACGAGAAAATTGGTCTAGAAGGACGCCAGAAGGCCCACAACATGAAAGGTGCTGTAGTAATTTCTGGTAAGTAGTTGTGTAGTGCATGTGACAACAACTTGTAGTATTCTTCATATGTCTGGCCTGTGGGTTTGGTTAGGAAGAAGTAAGCCTTTTCTTAAAAACAATCCCAAGGCAATGTTTTACCAAAATGTTTATCACACCTGCAAAAAAAAAAAAAAAATGTCTTATGGTCTGACGAGTCCAAGGTTGAACTTTTTGGCCATAATTCCAAACGCTTATTTTGTCACAAAGCCAACATTGCATATCACCAATAAAGCACAACACCCACAGTGAAGTAAGGTAGAGGCAGCATTTGGCCAGCTTTGCTTCAGCACAAACTAGGGATAATCAAGGAGTAGGGATTTAGGAACAGTTACAAAGACCAGTCAATTTTAGAACACAACCTTCAGGCCTTTATAAAATAAAAAAAGATGAATTTCACCTATTAGCAAAGACAATGACCCAAAGCATACCTCCAAACTAAGCAAAGAGTGCATTCTCCAAAATTTTTTAAATGGCCTAGCCAGAGCCCAGACCTGAAAGTCTGTAGTTTGACCCGAAGAGGGCGCTGTACACAGGAAATGCCCAGGCAATCTGACAGATTTGGAGCTGCTGCAAGGAGTAGAGGGCAAAACTTGCCATTTCTAGATGAAATTCAAAAGGGTATGTCAACAAAGTATTAGTTTAAGGGTGTAAATATTTATACAGCCATAATATTTGTTATTTTCTTTTTCTATGCCAAAAAAATGTCAGTTTGTCTCTTAATAGATTTGTACAGATTATGGACTATATTACAGGTCAATTTTTTTTTTTTTAAATGTTTCTTCTTGGTATCTGGTATGTTTGTTTTTTTTTGTCAAAAACCTGTTATTTTAAAGGGGTGTGTAGGTTTATATCCACTGTATATATTGTCCTATTTCTGCCAAAGGTGATCGTCATTGTGGAAATTGTCAAAATGTTTAAAAAGCACCTAATACCATTTTCCCCATAGGCTCTTCACATGGGTAAACTACTGAGCTGGCAATATAAGTTTCTTACTGTACTTGCAATCTGTATGTAATAATACCCAATTAAAAGGTACTTTCAAGGAATTGAGGCTGTAATATAGATGCAAGGTGTTTGTGACAATTGTGTGAAGCGTATTGAACCAGTCACTTTCTTCTCTTTGCTTGTGCACAAATATTTTTTACATTAAAAATAAATCTGAAGTTGAGACTACAGAACATTAATGGCGCCGTGATGACGACTCTTCTTCCCCTGGTGTATAATGCTCCCGCTCAAACTCAAAGAGGGTAATAAAATCTACTGACACTTTATTCACACAATCCTACTATTTTAGCAGAAATAAAGCATTTTGCACTTAAGGAAAATAAGCAAATGTTTATGTATTTCCCTCCTGGTAAAAAATACTCGCTCCTTCAAGGTGGAAAAAGATAAAAGGAGCAAGCTATGATTTAGAATTCTCCTTTACATACCTAGGTAACGAGCAAAGAGCACAATAAATGAAACTGTTCATCAGTCCCAGGAATTTACTGTGCGCTGCATACAAGCAGGTCCATAGCTGATATATGGGAAGGATACATACACATCAGCTTACTAACATCTACAGAGCCATTAAGGTGATGAAAAGTCTGATAAATGAAAAGCTGATAATCCATCATAGTCTGTCATATTCAATAAAACTGCCATCCTGTGAAGAAGTAATTCTGTAATATATGGTACTAGCTGTAGTACCTGGCGTTGCTCGGGATAGTAACTAAGTGTCTCTCCATCAGCCTCCCTGTCTGTGTCTCTCCGTCAGCCTCCCTGTCTGTGTCTCTCCGTCAGCCTCCCTGTCTGTGTCTCTCCGTCAGCCTCCCTGTCTGTGTCTCTCCGTCAGCCTCCCTGTCTGTGTCTCTCCGTCAGCCTCCCTGTCTGTGTCTCTCCGTCAGCCTCCCTGTCTGTGTCTCTCAGTCAGCCACCCTGTCTGTGTCTCTCAGTCAGCCTCCCTGTCTGTGTCTCTCAGTCAGCCACCCTGCCTGTGTCTCTCCCTGTTTCTCTGTCTATCCATCTCTCTACAGAAATCATTAACTGACACATAAGCTGTTTTATTCTAAGAATGTCCTTTGTTGCCTATAGCAACCAATCAGAGCTCCTATTAATGATCTGTAGCAAAAAAGCAGAGCTGTGTGTATGTGTCTCTTTTTGTGTGTGCGGGTCTCTTTCTCTGTCCATAATAGGAGTCTATAATAACAGATCCGTTCCCAGCTCCATTGACTTTAATGTAAGCCGACTTTTTGAAGAATACCTAAAGCACGGGGATAAGTTGTCCCCTCAAAACAGTCTATGATGTTCCCTGGGTCACATAAGGTGTCTGTGCAAAGTTTCGTGATTGTAAATGCGACGGTGCAGATTCCTTTACTGGACACACGCACGCGCACACGCACCTTTATATATTAGATCAATAGGAATATTATATAATCACATTTGAGAAACAAAGCTTGAGTGTGATATTAACAGTAATTAAATGTTACCATCAATAAATACATTTATTTTCCTTATCGTACAAAGAGCTCATAGATTTTATGTTGGATAGTGAGGCCTCAGCACTGCACAATGGAGCAGATAACTCATAACTGATGGTTATTCCCAAGGCTTTGTCTAAATGCTACACAGAGGACATCAGGATTATCACACATGTACTACATCAACCAGCACTATGCAAGGAGGGGTGGAATATACTACATAGCAAAACCCCGTATACAGAATTTGGCATATGAGAATGACTTACTGGTTCATTCTGGTTTTTATTTTATATTTTTTTAAAGTTATGGTCGATTATTTTCAGTCTCTGAAGATAATGAGCCTTATGAAAAGTCTTGTGTAAAGAACAGGAAGGGCTAAATAGTCCAAGTGGCTGTGGTGAAAATTACAAGTTTTCTCATTTTTATTTTTAGTTGACTTGACTTTATTGAGAAGTAAAAGGTCCAGTACCTGGGACCTGCACTGATCGGCTTGTTTTATAAAAAGAGCAAGTGTATCTGCTGAATCAGTATTTTGAGCTCATCTAATTAACACAAACCAGTGAAGTATAAGCTCAGCGACCGTACATCTCACAGGAGAACCCAGCATATTATTACAATGAAATTAGAAATCAATCAGTGCAGCCCTAGAGAAAGAGATGGTCAAAATGTCCAGTTACACCAAATACATTAGAGGCACCGGTTTTTGTTTTTTCCATTGCTGGAGTGATGCTTCTGCTCTAAGGCTCATGACCCTCGTATTATATTAACCCACCAGTGTCTTCACCTTTTATCAGCGACACTCCGTTCCTGCGGCGCCATCTTATGACCACAACATCTGACTGCCAAAAGTCAGAGGTAACTATCACAAGCTCTCAATAAGCCAGAATGAGGCTCTCCTAGACGTGCATTGAAAAGTGACCTCTGGCTCGCTCCGTTAAACACTGGAGAGCTCCAGCAGGTCACAAATGGCTGAAGACCGAAGGGAGAGGTAGTGATAGAAGATGAAGACGGCAGTGAGTATAAGGCTAGGGGCAGGGAACTTAGATTAGAAGCACCACTCCAGCAGTAAAACTTAAAACTAAAACTGGAATGATGCTTTAAATTGCTATCAACTAATTCTATCAGTGCTTTTTTTTTGGGTCTTTTGATGTCTAATGTAGCCAAATTATAAAGGAAAGATGACTGTTATCCGACCACTAATGCTGAGCTGTTGTAAATGAAATGTCACTGTGACTGCGGTGCTGCACGAGATCAGTAACACATCCGTTATGTGCTGCTTCCTCCACTGCTTTTCCCGGAGCTGCTGCTCTTCTGCATACGACTAGCACTAGACTGCCGAGGCATTCGCTGACTTGAACCTTCCCGACTGCTTCTATCAGCTGGGCCTTGGCTGGAAGTTACTGGGGGATTCAATTTATTTCTGCCTGTGGAGAAAAGAAAGAGGTGTTAGTAAGAAGACTATGTTTGATGTTCTTATTAGGAATTGGTAATGTTCCTTCAAAAAGATAAAGTAAGCACAGAAAGTTATCCACTATCTCAGTTCTCCATGCAGAAAAAAAAATTTGATTCATGTGCATTTGTAAATAAGAAATGTATTTTTTTATCAGACGAAAGATCCAAAGAATCTGTGTGAACAGTCATAAATACACGTATGGTGCTTACATGACTGGCCTAATTATTATTAATACGTGAGTATATTCACTACGCTGTGTAGAAAAGCTAACAATTGGTAACAAAGGAAATCTTATTTTATTAGACTTGTCGTACAAAACACTCACTACATGAACATTAAACAGAAAAAATAAATAATCAATTGCCCTCAGACTGTGGCCATTGGACAGTGTGGGGGTCCTCAGTCTACTATGACCGTTTAGAGTTGACATGCTCAGTAAGCCCGTCTACTTCCGCATTAATATAAAGGGTGCGTTACACGCTGCGACATCGCTAATGATATATCGTCGGGGTCATGTCGTTAGTGATGCACATCCGGCGCCGTTAGCGACATCGCAGCGTGTGACATTAAGGAGCGACGATCAACGATCGCAAAAGCGGCAAAAATCGTTGATCATTGACACGTCGCTCCTTTTCATAATATCGTTGCTGCTGCAGGCACGATGTTATTCGTCGATCCTGCGGCATCATACATCGCTATGTGTGACACCGCAGGAGCGAGGAATATCTCCTACCTGCGTCCACCGGCAATGAGGAAGGAAGGAGGTGGGCGGGATGTTCTGGCCGCTCATCTCCGCCCCTCCTCTGCTATTGGGCAGCTGCTTAGTGACGCCGCAGTGACGTCGCTATGACTCCGAACGCACCTCCCCCTTGAAGGAGGGATTGTTCGGCGGTCACAGCGACGTCGCTGAAAAGGTATGTGCGTGTGACGCTGCCGTAGCGATAATGTTCGCTACAGCAACGATCACCAAATGTCGCACGAACGACCAGGTGCTATCGCTAGCGATGTCGCAGTGTGTAAAGCACCCTTAAGGATGAGCTGTAACAATCAGCTCCTGACACACCGGGGATCCGATGGAAGTCCGATCCTGGCTGTTAACCCTTTCATTTACAAGGTCCAGGATGTGAACTAAGCAGACTCTACTTTCTTTCTGGTCACGGGGTTTCCTTGTGTCCAGAATAAAGATTATGGCACTTAGCTGGTCAGCCCTGGAGACAAAGAGGACACCAGGCCTTTGTAGTAGGCCTGCTGTCAGGGCAAGTGCCATAAACAAACAGAAAATAATATATTACCACATATATCGTTCTATAAATTATGAAATCCCTTAATAAAAATAAAGAAATACTCCACAAAACAGCAAAACTTTGTATAATTTAGATAAGAAGGAGTTAAAGCAGATCTGCCATGATAAATGCTTCTAGCCCAAATGGCAAAATATTGTCTCATTTAGTGAATAGCACATAACTTTGCGTCATAGATCTCATTAGATGCCAATAGCCAAACACAACAATATATTTGTGCTGCTTGGGCCAATATCTTACTGAACTTGCAATGTATATTAGAACACACAGGTTCCAGTGGCTCCCCCTGAAGGAGCGCACAGAGGCATCCAGTGGCTCCCCCTGAAGGAGCACACAGAGGCATCCAGTGGCTCCCCCTGAAGGAGCACACAGAGGCATCCAGTGGCTCCCCCTGAAGGAGCGCACAGAGGCATCCAGTGGCTCCCCCTGAAGGAGCGCACAGAGGCATTCAGTGGCTCCCCCTGAAGGAGCGCACAGAGGCATCCAGTGGCTCCCCCTGAAGGAGCGCACAGAGGCATCCAGTGGCTCCCCCTGAAGGAGCGCACAGAGGCATCCAGTGGCTCCCCCTGAAGGAGCGCACAGAGGCATCCAGTGGCTCCCCCTGAAGGAGCGCACAGAGGCATCCAGTGGCTCCCCCTGAAGGAGCGCACAGAGGCATCCAGCGGCTCCCCCTGAAGGAGCGCACAGAGGCATCCAGCGGCTCCCCCTGAAGGAGCGCACAGAGGCATCCAGCGACTCCCCCTGAAGGAGCGCACAGAGGCATCCAGTGGCTCCTCCTGAAGGCGCGCACAGAGGCATCCAGCGGCTCCCCCTGAAGGAGCGCACAGAGGCATCCAGCGGCTCCTCCTGAAGGCGCGCACAGAGGCATCCAGTGGCTCCTCCTGAAGGAGCGCACAGAGGCATCCATCGGCTCCTCCTGAAGGAGCGCACAGAGGCATCCAGTGGCTCCTCCTGAAGGAGCGCACAGAGGCATCCAGCGGCTCCTCCTGAAGGAGCGCACAGAGGCATCCAGTGGCTCCTCCTGAAGGTGCACAAAGAGGCATACACAGGAACATCCAGAGACTACCCCTGAAGGCTTGCACACAAACATAGTGGTTACTCCTGAAGGTGGACACAGAGGCTCCCCCTGAAGGCACCCAAAAGGTATCCAATGGCTCCCTGTGAAGAGGCACACATAGGAATACAGTTCTATTACTTTGCTGTCCAATAGAAGTAAAGCAAGGCTTTTTCTCTCCTGCGAAAGATTGTCTCCTTATTTGTGTATGTTGTGGGTAAATGCTCAAATATTTAATTACAAATTGGTACAATTGTTACAAATGCACATCGTTTTAAATCATTAAAATAAAGTCTGGATTTACTATTTGTACTGTGTGCTAATGATCTCACACTTCCCAAGGAGCTCAAATCTAAAGGTCCCTGCAAACATTTGGTAAAATGTAAAGGAACATTAGCAACAGAGCAGCATCTGTACAGTAAGCGAGACCTAGGAAACCCCACGCAGCAAGCAGCAGCACCACAAGCCCCAGAAATAAGCATTAATGATAAGGAAAGCAAATGAGACATGTATGCAAGCAATCATTGCAATAAACAGGAGAACTATGAATTAAAGCAAAATGGAGTTTTGCTTAAATATAATATTAAGTTGAAAATATTTCTACTGCTGCCCAATGATAGCAATATACTGATTGTAGACTGGTGACATAGATGCACAAATGTATATCACATTGTACATCTCCTCAATAGAGGAAGCTGCTACTAAACATTAAAGCACACGCGTTGTTTTTCATTAACTACAATCCTGAAGGCAAAAAAGTTGGGACGCTGTTTAACATATATTCTAAACATTAATGCAATCCCCTCTTCTTTTTGCAGTCTGTAAATGCCTGGTAGGGGAGAACAATTATTGGAGTCTTGTTAGAGGAATATTATCTAATTCTTGTCTGGTGTAGGATTCTAGCTGCTCAAGTGTCCTAGGTCGTCTTTTCTGAATTTTATTGTTTCATAATGCACCAAATGTTTTCTATTGGTGAAAGGTTGAAGTCTTCTTCTGTGAAGCCATGCTGTTGTGATGGATACACGAGGCCTTCCCTGATCTGATGTTGTTCTAAAACCTCTACATAATGCTCAGCACTGATACTGCCTTTCAAGATGTGAAAGCCCAAGCCATAGGCACTAATGCAACGGCATACCATCAGAGGCACACGATTTTAAGCTGTGCAATGATAACTTGGATGGTCCCTATCCTCGAGGCTGTAGGACATAGCATCCATGGTTTCCATAAATGGTTTCCCATTTTGATTCATTTGGCCACAGAACAGTTTTTCATTAGCTGCAGTCCATTTTAAATGGCTTTGGTCCAGAGAAGACGGCAGCATTTCTAGATTATGCTAATTCTAACAGGGGGAGGGGATAAGTATTATACAATCAATTTAATTTTTTACTTGCAGGACCTGTGCTGAGGTCATACCCATGTGACCAGAAGGGGCGGGGCATCAGCAACAGAAAAATGTTGCTCCTGGTATTAGCTTTGTTGGCTGAGGCCCCGCCCCTTCTGGTCACATGGGTATGACCTCAGCACAGGTCCTGCTAGTCAAAAATTAAATTGACTGTATAATACTTATGCTAATTCTAACAGAGGGAGGGGGATAACGGTGCTTTCACATCAGCATTTTTTCAAATGTGGCATGAATGCTTTTTTGCCTCAAAACCGGATCCTTTACAAATAAATTGTCATTTCAATGCATTTGCAATGGAATTGCGGCAAGATGCGGCACACACTGGTTCCGTTGTTTTGCAGTATTTTACCGTGTTTTGAAAATGTTACTTGTTGCGTTTTTTTGACCTCTGTCAAAATGCTGCATCTCACTGGATCCCTCATATTGCGGCGGTACCTGCAATGTAGTTCAATGAGCGCCGGATCCTGCTCTACTGGACGTCACAGCTTCCGATAGGCAGGATCCCGTTTTCTGTACAGAGCATGCCCAGATAGTAGTTCCTCGCCCGTTTTTTCTGATACAGCAGAGCTAGATCGGTGACAGAAGACCAGGATCGTGGAGGGGTGAGACGGAGTAATAAAGATGGAGTCCCTAAGTGTGTGTGTATTTATTTCTAATAAAGTATTTTTTCTCTGTGTGGTGTGGTTTTTTAACCCTTTATTGGAGATTCTTAATGGCCGGGTCAAACTTGACCTGACATTAACAATCTCGGACTTTATACTAGCAGGTAGAACAAGCTGGTATTAACCCCTTATTACCCAGCGTGCCACCCGCCACCAGGGACGCTGGGAGAGTTGGATACAGCGCCAGAAGATGGCGCTTCTATGAAAGTGCCATTTTCTGGAGGGGCTGCGGACTGCAATTCGCAGCGGGGGGGGGGGGGGGGGGGGGGGCCAAAAAGCTTGTGTCACCCTGCGCTACGAATTCCAATCCCCGGCTGCCTAGTTGTACCTGGCTGGACACAAAAATTGGGCGAAGCTCACGTCTTTTTTTTTTTTTAATTATTTCATGAAATTCATGAAATCATTAAAAAAAGGGCTTCCCTATATTTTTGGTTCCCAGCCAGGTACAAATAGGCGGATGGGGGATTGGGGGCAACCCATACCTGCCTGCTGTACCTGGCTAGCATTTTTAAATATGGCACAGATTACGTCTTTTTTTTTTTATTTTAGTTTTTGGGCAAAAAAAAACTAACAAAAAAAAAAAAAAAGGGCTTCCCTGGATTTTCCATTGCCAGTGAAGGTAACACCAAGCAGGGGGGTTAGCAGCCAGTAGCTGCTTGGGCTACCCTTAGCAATAGAAAATGCAGCGGGAGCCCTTTTTTTTTATGTGTTTTGTTTTTTTTTTTTAATTAATTAAAAATCGACATGGGCTTCGCCCATCAAGCACCCGAGCATTTTACTGCTCACTCATCCCTACTCCTGAACACACTGATAGCAGAACAAGTAATCAGATCAGCTACCTCCAGTGTCGGCCGATTACTCGTTCTGTGTCCCGCTGCATCCATTGCAGAGTATGCGGGCTGTGAGGTCAGGTGAGTTCGGCCAGCACTGGAGTCGGCTGATCTGAACTCTGTTGACCTCACAGCCCGCACACGCTGCGATAGATGCTACGGGACACAGAATAAGTAATCAGCCGACACTGGAGTCAACTGATCCGATTACTTGTTCTGCTGGCTAGAAATTCAGATCAGCTGACTCCATTGCCGGCCGAATTCCACAGCCCCCACACGCTGCGATGTATGCAGCAGGACAAAAAACAAGTAATCGGACGATACTGGAGTCAGCTGATCTGATTACTTGTTCTGCTGGTATGAGGTCAGGAGTTCAGCTGAGTTCAGATCAGCTGACTCCAGTGCCGGCCGAACTCAGCTGACCTCACAGCCCGCACACGCTGTGATGTATGCAGCGGAACACAGAACACGTAATCAGCCAACACTGGAGTCCTCAGCTGATCTGAACTCAGCTGAACTCCTGACTACACAGCCTGCACACGGTCACACGTGATTGGCAGCAGGCGGTGACTGCTGTTAACCTGCATCCAGTGCAGCGTGTGCGGGCTGTGAGATCAGGAGTTCAGCTTACTCACAATCAGCTGACTCCAGTGCCAGTCAATAAATTCTGTGTTCCGCTGCAGAAGGATCCGATAAAATAATTGCGGTTGCATGCGTTGCACATTCAATCCACAGGAAACGGTCATATGCGGTTAGCGTTTTTTTTTGCCAACCGGCAAAAAAACGCTGATGTGAAAGCACCCTAACTATGAATACCCCCCAGCTATTAGCTGCTCCTCAGCTGCTGTCAGTCAAGAAGCTGATGATTTTATAAACTTTACTTTCTTGGATTTCAAAACCTACACATCCAAGCTGACCACTACAGGTATGCATAGAATCAGCTTGGCTTTAGGTAATATACAAAAATCCTGTTGATTGGTTCCCTTTAATAGTGTCTTCACTGGAAAATGAAGCTACGTTATATAGTTGTAATTCAGCTGTTTCCCACATCATAACACAGGACACAGTCAGTGGTTGCGGTGCCCATGGAAGTTTGATTCCCTTTCATAAGACCTAACTCTTTCTAACAATCATTTTTCTAATATACTTTTATTATCAGCGCTGCTTCTATGAGCACACATCTGTATGAGTCACGTAACCCTTTGTTATCATGCAGCTCTGTTATGTCCATTCTAGACAACAGAATCAGATGAAATGACAAGCCAAACGTCACAGTATTAATGACCTGAGGAAAAAAATAAAAAACAAAAAACAACTTGTACACCTAGTTCTGATCCCTTGAAGCACTGCTCTTATCAGACTGAGGTTTGGCCAAGTCTGATCTACAGCAATAGAATGGGAAGCAATCATTACAGTCTGCACCATATCTACTGAAAATGTCTATCATGACTGGGGAGTCTGGAAGCCAAATTTCTGACTCTTCTGCACACTTTGACTCCTATATAAATGGCAAATAAGTAATGACAAACTTACTGTGGTAGATTTTTTTTTCTTCATAATCACAATTTATATAAAACAAAACCCTCACAAAATTTATAAAATGAAATAGTTTCTGAAGATGGTCACTAGTAAAATCCTGGAGGGGAGATATGTTTCACCAAGGATGGTATAAACCCGTAAGCCGGCTCCAGCATGTTAAATGCTGAGGGTTAATAGGCTACGAGAGGACCGGGTTTTTGTGAACAGTCAAAGAAATGGGTGGGGCGACTGTTCACATATCTCCACCCTAGGGTCTTCTTTAGGGGGATAAAATGGACATCTGTGGATTCAGTTAGGTGTCTGTGTGTAGAGGTGTGCAGACCTCCAGCGGTGTTGTACTTGTCAGAGTGGGATGTTATCCTAAATAGGAAGGCCCCAGCAGCTTTATATGGATTTGTATTTTGCAGTTTGTAATCTTTTTGGGCTGGAATGAGGCTGTTTTGTTTGTTCTACTGAGCGGTTTATGAAGACTGAATAAACCAACTGGACAATTTAAATGCAAACTGTTCCTGTGTCTACCTCAACCCGCAGCTGAGCTTCTACACCTGAAAAAATGGGAAATTTAAGTCTAAAAAAGCCCTATGATAACACTGTGGGAATGGGGGAATAATGTTTCGATTTTGACAAAAATCAGAATTGTGCAGCATGTGAATAAATCAAATAACTTGATTAATAGCCCAGCCCAAGGATGTAGATTTTTTTTAGTCAGGATACATTAATTAGAACCTGTCACAACATTTCTGCGAGTAACTCACAGGCATGCCAACACACTGATTGGTAATGTCAACCTAACCATGACTGTTTTTCAGGAGAAAAAGCACTTTTAAAACCACTGTGCTCCCAATCATCACAGAGGTGTAGCAGCGGGGACTAATCAGGGTCTTTTTATTTTAGTATTAATTTTCCTCTCACCTGTTCAACTATGAATAATAGAATACCTGAAATATTCAGTATGATGAAAAGGTCTAAGCCCAAGAGAATTGACATAGCAACGGGTGAATGTACATACCAAGGCAAGGGCACCATCCACAGTATAAGCCCTACTTGCAGCTGTCAAATCACAATAGGAACCAGACCTTTCTAAATGTCTGAGTTATGTTTGTAAATTGAAATAATGAAACCATTTAATTCCCAGACTGGAACATAAATGTTAATATAAGCGGTTCCTAGTGTGAGAGCGGACTGCTGGGGACTTTTATAAAAACCACGCACAGATAAGCTCCTGATCGTTAGGCTATGTTCACACACTGCGTTTTTTACCTGCGTTTTGGGTCCGTTTTTGCTGCAGAAATTTCTTGAGAAATTCTTGTAACCTTTCTGCAGACATTCCCCAGCAAAACCTATGGCAAAAAAAATTAGCTGTGCACACACTGCGTTTTTTTTTTAAGAAAATTCTTTCAGTAGATTTTCTTAAGAAAAAGAATGAGCATGTCACTTCTTTTCTGCAGCTAACTGCGTTTTTTGCCATAGATAATTGGCACAATAACGCAGGGAGCAACCAGCGGTAAAAACGCACCAAAAACGCACCAAAAACGCACCGAAAACGCGGCAAAAACGCAGGTGCGTTTTTGATGCGTTTTTTTAACGCAGGTGCACTAATCCTTCACTCTTAAGAAATTTCTTAAGAAATTTCTTAAGAAAAATCATTTTTCTAGTGTGAACATAGCCTTAGGTGCAGATCTGATAGAGGTCAATGTTAGCACCGGCAGTTTATATAAATGTTCCCCAGAGTCATCCAAGTAGAATATACTAATAAAAGCAACCTGCGAATGGTGAGAACAGGCAGCAAGAAAGCTGGAAGGAACCAGGGGGACCTTGAGAAATAGGTGAACAAGCATCCACCGAGCTGTAGACCACAATCTTAGAGCCTTTCATTCTTGGTGCACGAAGATAAGAAGAAAAGGAGGAGAGCGGAGCAGGAATTTTACTGTTCTTGGCTGTGAGAAATTGAAGCTCTAATATGAAGAGACAAACATCAAAAAAGAAGCAACACAATTCAGAAAGACTGGTAAGAGCAGGGATATCTCCAGACATGTCAGTAATCTGAGGAAACACAATACCAACCTCATCTGCCAAAGGAGAAAGCATTACACAAAAATGGAGACAAAGAACAGACAGAAAAACAACAACACTTTTTAGACCATGCAAAAACATCTAGGAGCAGGCAATGGCTGACATATACTCACTCACATACACACATATATAATATAATATAAACTATGGCTACAGATGTGTACAAGGTTATAAGAGACTTGTTATGACTCCAGATCTTGTCTTTATTAGATGTGGGGCCGGACTCGAGCCTGGAATAATGACATGCACCACGCCAGTAGTTTTTTCTTTTCTCTTATTTCACCTCTGGAGTGGCATCACTAATGTAAGTTCCCTGCCCATAGTAAGATACTCATCAGCCGCCATCTTCTGCTCATCCTGGCACCGCTCTGGTCCCGAATTCATCATCTTGTGACCGCAGTTTCTGACTGAGTTACAGCTAATGGTCACAAGCCCTTAATGTAAGTCTATGACAGCATTGTTCTTCCCCTCATAGACTTAAGCGGGCTTTACACGCTACGATATTGTTAGCAATTGCTAGCGATATCGTACCCAAAAGCACCCGCCCCCGTCGTTCCTGCGATTGTGTGTGATCGCTGCCGTAGCAAACATTATCGCTGCGGCAGCGTCACACGCACTTACCTGGTCGACGGCGTTGCTGTGACTGCCGAACAATCCCTCCCTCAAGGAGGAGGGACGTTCGGCATCACAGCGACGTCACTAAGGGGGCGGCCAATCAAAGCGGAGGGGCGGAGCTGAGGGTGATGTAAACATCCCGCCCACCTCCTTCCTTCCGCATTGTGGCCGGCGGCAAGTAAGGAGACGTTCCTCGCTCCTGCGGTGTCACACATAGCGATGTGTGCTGCCGCAGGAGCGACGAACCACATCGAAAAACAACCCTTACCGATTTTTGAGTTTGGGACGACCTCTCCATGGTGAACGATTTTCACCATTTTCTAGGTCGCTTAAGGTCGCTGGTAAGCGTCACACGCTGCGACATCGTTAATGACGACGGATGTGCGTCACTAACAACGTGACCCCGACGATAAAACATTAACGATATCGTGGCGTGTAAAGCCCACTTTAGATTGAGAAGCGATCTCTGGTTCCCCCAACAAACACTAAAGCCATCCGGCAAGTCACAAACTGAAGAAGAGGACGGGAGCGGAGCCAAAAAAATGCAGAAGAAGTTGGCTAGTAAGTATATCACATGGGGCAGAGAATATGCATTAGTGATAGCAGTCCAGTCTGGAGTGGAACTTTAGTACAGGAGTGACTGCAGTTACCTGCATGTTGTAAGTATATGGGAATTGTTAGCAGATTTGCAGGCGACTGCGCTTTAATCACATGCACTGTTACTTGATTGACATCCAGCACAGACACAGTAGCCATTACTACTCATTGCTGACACCCTGCCAGATAACTGGTAAGGAGCGGCAGGATTTAAAGGGTTAGTGCACTACTTTGACAACCACTTCTCATCCACCAAGTTTGGTCCCATCATACTCCCCTCAGTTCCCGCTCGCGTTCCCGGGGCTCCGGTGAGGATGTGACGTCACGAGAGCCCTGTGCTCAATCACCGCTGGCTTCTCTCTCCCCATCTTCAGATGTATGGGTAATCAACAAAAGGGACAGAAGGTGAGAGCTATGGCTGACTGCTCCCTTCCTCCATTACTAATACGTCTGAAGGCGAGAGAAGCTGGTGGTGATTGGGCACAGGGCTCTCGTCACGTCTCAACCTCACCTGAGCCCCGGGAACCCAAGCATCAGCCCCTCTGGAAAGTCGCCAGCACGGAAGAGGAGTATAGGCTTTTTTTTATTTTAATGGGGCCAAACACGAGGGATGAGAAGGGGTTGTCCAAGTAGTGGATTTTTGTGCTTTGGTTTTTTTCCTCGCATTCTTTCAAATCCCATAACTTTTTATTTATATATGGCACCATTCATTTTACAACATACTGCACAGAAGAAGGGAAACCCCCCCCCCCCCCCCCAAAAAAAAACAAAACAGGAAAAAATAATTCCACGTGGGATGAAATCGTGAAAAAAACCAGCAATTCTGACATTGTTTTGCGATATAAATTAACTGACATTACGGTTATTGGGATTCCAAATTTAGAAGTCTTTTTTTTTTATAAATATAAAAAACAATACATTTGTGTCATCATCCTCAGAGATCATTTTTTCTTATTTTGTAGTCAATGTACCTGTGTGAGGGCTTGTGTTTTGTGTACTGAACATTTTGATTACTTTTTATAGCATTTTTGGGATTATTGCAGTGACTGAAAAACCGCAACTGTTTAAATAATCTTATATATTGGACGTATACAATGATGCACTGCCCTGCCGGAGTGCATTAAATGCACAGATTGACAGCAGCGTTTAATAGGACAATTGGGCATTGCTGCATTCCACCCGAGGCTGTTAGAGGCAGATGACCGCTGAATAAAACAGCCATTATCTGCTGTGAAGGATGCAGGCTCAGCTTGCGAGCCCGCATCAAAGTCAGAGATTCGGTACATGACATAAATGTACGTTATGTTGAGAAGAGGTTAATGGACCTCAACCTGTGATCGATTAATTGCTCATAGTACACACTGAATACTTCTGAATTGCAATATATAGTGTAACTGATGTCCTCCGATCAAGCACAGCTCGAGGTCTAAGATGGTAGCCATGGTGGACTTCAGCAAGCCCTCGGCTGTCATTGTAACCTATTGGCTTCAGATCGCATTGGTTTGGAACTGGTGTCCGTGATATACAGAGGCAGTAAACTGGGTAAACAGCAACAATCGGAGCTAGTTCTGGTGGCTGTTAGAAGATGCTGGCTCTGTAATAAAACCAGCATCTGCCCAATTTATACATCCCCCATGCAATCTGTGTCAAAAATATTACAGGTCAATATGTTGGTTGTAAAGTAGTAACATGCCCTATGCTAGCTTGCCATTAGTTAGAAAGAGAAATCTGTGCGGACAGGTTTCTTTTAAACCACATGATACTATAAAAATCTGAAAAGTCATCCAATAGGATACCACCTATGATTTGTCACGCAGGGGTACCGGCCTCATGTAGCGCACCATGCACTCTATAGGGTCCATGAGACTGAAGTGCAGTAAGAGGCATTCCAATGACCCGGCACAGACCATGCACTGGACAACAAGTAGCACTTGTTCCACTGAGCGTGCCTACTTCTTGAGGCACTGAATGGGCATCGGCTGCTTTGTCATCTCTGTTGCCGACTATACAGAGCACAAAACAGTCAGGATAACTGTCATCGGCCACTACTCTGTGCAAAAGCAGCGACTAAGAAGACAGCTCAGTATAATCAGGGGTCGACTGTGTGGTCTCTTCACATTCACTACTTTATTGTACTGAGCTTTGTCATCTTGGTCGCTGCCTATGAAAGCTCAGCAGGTAAATTACAGTCATCTCGAATGCTGTGTGATCAGAAAAGGCAGTGAAGGACATGAAGAGGATGAGCGTAGTATAATGAAGGATTTAATCACGCGCAGAGCAGCCAATGTTACACTGTGTGTTGTCGAGGACCAACATTAAAATACATGGGCTAGAGGGAGAGGAGCGAAAACTATTCAATGGTTAGATGGCACAAAAGTATTGACGAATCGCTGGTGCTTGCAACCCACTTCAAAATGTGCCTTGTAAATGGCGGAGAGATGCAACCCATCAGTGAGGAGGTCAGAACCATCAATCCGATATGGATGGACTATTTTAAGGATAGACTATCATTAGCAAAGTGCCAATAACAGCACTTGTATTATACTAACAGTTTTGGTAACGAAAAGGACTTGGATCTGAAGGTTATTGTCCAATCACTATGGCTGGTAAGGAGTCCTTTTTATTGGGGAACAGTCACATCTCAATAGAAAGAAAGCCACACGTCCTACCTCGTGTATCTGAATGTGCCAACAGTCCGGGGGAGGAATGAGCCTCAGCAGCAGGTTCTGTAAGCCGATGCCCGGCACACATGGACTTCAGCATCTGGAAAATGGCTAATGGGGCAACATTCATCTTCAGTAAGTCCACAATTATCCTGGTAATAGGAGAGAAGCTCAGATCACCGGTAGGTCCATAATTTAATATGGTGCCAAGATATTCCCAGCGCTTCAATATTCAGAAAGGACACATATACACTATCAGAAAGTACAGAGTTACAGAATAATACAATTAGACAAGAGTGGGGATCTGCTCACAATCTAATAGGAAATAAGGGGGGCATACAAAGTGCCCATATTCACTGGTCCAGCCATCTTCATAATGAATAGGGATATTCAATTAAAGCTGCATGAAGCAGTACCAGCAGTGTCTGCGTATGTTTAGGAACAGTTAGAATAATGAGGTGAAGTGATACCCCTGACCAAAAAGACAGAAATTGAAGGGTTAATCTGCGCTGCCAAACAATGAGAAGATGATAAATTCCTGGAGAATTATGTAATGTCTACATCTTCAGTGTTTTCCATCTCCATCAGGACAGATGTGTCCTGATGAAGCAGTTGGATCATTCTGAAACGCGTGGACACTAAGGCTGGGTTCACACATAGCGACAGCGACGTCGCTGTTACGTCACCATTTTCTGTGACGTAACAGCGACCTTGTAAGTCGCTGTTATGATCGCCGCTTAGCTGTCAAACACAGCAGCGATCATAACGTCGCTACATGTGCAGAGAGCAGGGAGCCGCGCACACTGCTTAGCGCTGGCTCCTTGCTATCCTAGCTACAGTACACATCGGGTTAATTACCTGATGTGTACTGCAGCTACATGTGCACAGAGCAGGAGCTGGCACTAGCAGCAAGAGCGGCGGAGGCTGGTAACGAAGGTAAATATCGGGTAACCAAGGAAAGGGCTTCCCTTGGTTACCCGATGTTTATCTTGGTTACAGCTTAGGCTAGTTTCACACTTGCGTTCAGCGCATTCCGTCACTATAGAGAATAGCGCAGTCCGTTAACGGACCGCGCTATTCTACATAGAGTTGTATGGACGACGCACTGTAACGCAAGTGTCTGCGTTGCATCCGCTAGACGAGGCAGCGGCGTTATTTTGACGCTGCGTCTAGTGGATTGAACGCAGTATGTAACGTTTTTCTGCGCTTGGCGGAGTGTCAAAAAAACGCAATCTGCAGGAATCCGTTAGGCGTCCGTTGTTTTTATAATGGACGCCTATGGTGGCGGATTCCGTTAGAATGCGTCATTTGACGGATTCCGTTAACGCAGCTGACTTTACACAACTGCGCATGCTCAGATGTGTAAAGTCAAGGAAAAAAAACTACAACGGACTGCGTTATTTTGTACGATCTGTAGCATGCATTGTGCCACTATATGCAACGCATCCATTGCATGCGTCACACAACGCAATGCTACGGATCCCGTTCAACGCAAGTGTGAAACTAGCCTTACCACAGCTGCCAGATGCCGGCTCCTGCTCTCTGCTCGCTTCATTTCGTCGCTCTCTCGCTGTCACACACAGTGATGTGTGCTTCACAGCGGGAGAGCAACAATAAAAAAACTAACCAGCACTGTGTGTAACGAGCAGCGATCTCACAGCAGGGGCCAGATCGCTGCTCAGTCTCACACACAGCGAGATCGCTAATGAGGTCACTGCTGCGTCACAAAAACCGTGACTCAGCAGCGATCTCGCTATGTGTGAAGCACCCCTAAATCACTCTCCAGGAATTTGCTGAATTCTCATCATTTGGCAGCGCAAATTAACCCTTTACTTTCTATAACTGAGTCTTACGACAACAGAGAACAGGGGTAGCTTGGTGCAGAGAGGAGGCAGGAGATGTAGGGAGGTGCAGACCTTTGTGGGTGAGAGGAAGACGTTTATGTTGTATTCTCGAACAGATGGGCAACCAGTGTAACAACTGGCACAGGGTGGGGTCATCGGTGCAGCGGCTGGACAGAACCATGATCCTGGCCGCTGCATTCAGTACAGATGGACGAGGGAGAGCTCAGGGGATAGCGAATCGGATCAGCAGAAGCTGTAATAGTCCAGAAGAGAATGATGGGAGCGACATCACTTCTTGTGGTTTCTATGGTAACAAGAGGGCGGATTGTGGGGGTGTTTTGAGATGCAGGGGTCATGAGGGGTGAGCGGACACAGGAGGTGAAGGATCCTCAGCCATAGAGAACACCACACTGAGGCCGAGCTCTTACCTGAACACCTCCTGGTCCATGACTACGCCGGAGGCCTGCACCAGCTCAAACAGCTCGGCCTCCTCTGCGGTCAGCGCCTTCTTCTTCTTAGTCACATACTTCTGCACTGAGCCGCTTACTGTCATGGCCGCGTCCGGGCCGGGAGGAGCCGCAGCCATCGCTGTTCGCCCTTCCTTAGCAGCAGATATCAGAGGAGCTGGCTCTCACCACACTGGACCGAACAGACAGCACTGGTATCCCGCCCAGCACCCGCTCACTGCGCTGACAGGTTACCTAGTAACAAACCGGAAGAACAAGTACGTTCAGTACGCCAGTATAAAAGAGCCGCCCGGAAACAAAGGTCCAGAACAAATTGTTCCGGGGGTGTAGAAGTCAGTATAATAAGGTGACAGTGGTCAATGGCTGCGACCTACAGCCCGGAGACAGCACACATCACCCCAGTGCTCTGTGATAGCAGGGAGGCTCCATCACCCCAGTGCTCTGTGATAGCAGGGAGGCTCCGTCACCCCAGTGCTCTCTGATAGCAGGGAGGCTCCATCACCCCAGTGCTCTCTGATAGCAGGGAGGCTCCATCACCCCAGTGCTCTGTGATAGCAGGGAGGCTCCATCACCCCAGTGCTCTGTGATAGCAGGGAGGCTCCATCACCCCAGTGCTCTGTGATAGCAGGGAGGCTCCGTCACCCCAGTGCTCTCTGATAGCAGGGAGGCTCCATCACCCCAGTGCTCTCTGATAGCAGGGAGGCTCCATCACCCCAGTGCTCTGTGATAGCAGGGAGGCTCCATCACCCCAGTGCTCTCTGATAGCAGGGAGGCTCCATCACCCGAGTGCTCTCTGATAGCAGGGAGGCTCCATCACCCCAGTGCTCTGTGATAGCAGGGAGGCTCCATCACCCGAGTGCTCTCTGATAGCAGGGAGGCTCCATCACCCGAGTGCTCTGTGATAGCAGGGAGGCTCCATCACCCCAGTGCTCTGTGATAGCAGGGAGGCTCCATCACCCCAGTGCTCTGTGATAGCAGGGAGGCTCCATCACCCGAGTGCTCTCTGATAGCAGGGAGGCTCCATCACCCGAGTGCTCTGTGATAGCAGGGAGGCTCCATCACCCCAGTGCTCTGTGATAGCAGGGAAGCTCCATCACCCCAGTGCTCTGTGATAGCAGGGAGGCTCCATCACCCCAGTGCTCTGTGATAGCAGGGAGGCTCCATCACCCCAGTGCTCTGTGATAGCAGGGAGGCTCCATCACCCGAGTGCTCTCTGATAGCAGGGAGGCTCCATCACCCGAGTGCTCTGTGATAGCAGGGAGGCTCCATCACCCCAGTGCTCTGTGATAGCAGGGAAGCTCCATCACCCCAGTGCTCTGTGATAGCAGGGAGGCTCCATCACCCCAGTGCTCTGTGATAGCAGGGAGGCTCCATCACCCGAGTGCTCTGTGATAGCAGGGAGGCTCCATCACCCCAGTGCTCTGTGATAGCAGGGAGGCTCCATCACCCCAGTGCTCTCTGATAGCAGGGAGGCTCCATCACCCCAGTGCTCTGTGATAGCAGGGAGGCTCCATCACCCCAGTGCTCTGTGATAGCAGGGAGGCTCCATCACCCGAGTGCTCTGTGATAGCAGGGAGGCTCCATCACCCCAGTGCTCTCTGATAGCAGGGAGGCTCCATCACCCCAGTGCTCTGTGATAGCAGGGAGGCTCCATCACCCCAGTGCTCTGTGATAGCAGGGAGGCTCCATCACCCGAGTGCTCTCTGATAGCAGGGAGGCTCCATCACCCGAGTGCTCTCTGATAGCAGGGAGGCTCCATCACCCCAGTGCTCTGTGATAGCAGGGAGGCTCCATCACCCCAGTGCTCTGTGATAGCAGGGAGGCTCCATCACCCGAGTGCTCTGTGATAGCAGGGAGGCTCCATCACCCGAGTGCTCTGTGATAGCAGGGAGGCTCCATCACCCGAGTGCTCTCTGATAGCAGGGAGGCTCCATCACCCCAGAGCTCTGTGATAGCAGGGAGGCTCCATCACCCCAGAGCTCTGTGATAGCAGGGAGGCTCCGTCACCCCAGTGCTCTCTGATAGCAGGGAGGCTCCATCACCCCAGTGCTCTGTGATAGCAGGGAGGCTCCATCACCCCAGTGCTCTGTGATAGCAGGGAGGCTCCATCACCCGAGTGTTCTGTGATAGCAGGGAGGCTCCATCACCCCAGAGCTCTGTGATAGCAGGGAGGCTCCGTCACCCCAGTGCTCTCTGATAGCAGGGAGGCTCCATCACCCCAGAGCTCTGTGATAGCAGGGAGGCTCCGTCACCCCAGTGCTCTCTGATAGCAGGGAGGCTCCATCACCCCACAGCTCTGTGATAGCAGGGAGGCTCCATCACCCCAGTGCTCTCTGATAGCAGGGAGGCTCCATCACCCCAGTGCTCTGTGATAGCAGGGAGGCTCCATCACCCCAGTGCTCTCTGATAGCAGGGAGGCTCCGTCACCCCAGTGATCTGTGATAGCAGGGAGGCTCCATCACCCCAGTGCTCTGTGATAGCAGGGAGGCTCCGTCACCCCAGTGCTCTCTGATTGAAGGGGGGCTCAATCACCCCAGTGCTCTCTGATAGCAGGGAGGCTCCGTCACCCCAGTACTCTCTGATAGAAGGGGGGCTCAATCACCCCAGTGCTCTCTGATAGCAGGGAGGCTCCATCACCCCAGTGTTCTGTGATAGCAGGGAGGCTCCATCACCCTAGTATTCTGTGATAGCAGGGAGGCTCCATCACCCCAGTGTGCGGTGATAGCAGGGAGGCTCCATCACCCCAGTGTTCTGTGATAGCAGGGAGGCTCCATCACCCCAGTGCTCTGTGATAGCAGGGAGGCTCCATCACCCCAGTATTCTGTGATAGCAGGGAAGCTCCATCACCCCAGTGTTCTGTGATAGCATGGAGGCTCCATCACCCCAGTGCTCTGTTATAGTAGGGAGGCTCCATCATCTCAGTATTCTGTGATAGCAGGGAGGCTCCATCACCCTAGTATTCTGTGATAGCAGGGAGGCTCCATCACCCCAGTGTTCGGTGATAGCAGGGAGACTCCATCACCCGTGTTCTGTGATAGCAGGAAGGCTCCATCACCCCAGTACTCTCTGATAGCAGGGAGGCTCCATCACCCCAGTGTTCTGTGATAGCAGGGAGGCTCCGTCACCTCAGTGTTCTGTGATAGCAGGGAGGCTCCGTCACCCCAGTGCTCTCTGATAGCAGGGAGGCTCCGTCACCCCAGTGCTCTCTGATAGCAGGGAGGCTCCGTCACCCCAGTGCTCTCTGATAGCAGGGGGGCTCATCACCCCAGTGCTCTCTGATAGCAGGGAGGCTCCATCACCCCAGTGTTCTGTGATAGCAGGGAGGCTCCATCATCTCAGTATTCTGTGATAGCAGGGGGGCTCCATCACCCTAGTATTCTGTGATAGCAGGGAGGCTCCATCACCCCAGTATGCGGTGATAGCAGGGAGGCTCCATCACCCCAGTGTTCTGTGATAGCAGGGAGGCTCCATCACCCCAGTGCTTTGTGATAGCAGGGAGGCTCCATCACCCCAGTATTCTGTAATAGCAGAGAGGCTCCATCACCCCAGTGTTCGGTGATAGCAGGGAGACTCCATCACCCGTGTTCTGTGATAGCAGGAAGGCTCCATCACCCCAGTACTCTCTGATAGCAGGGAGGCTCCATCACCCCAGTGTTCTGTGATAGCAGGGAGGCTCCGTCACCTCAGTGTTCTGTGACAGCAGGGAGGCTCCGTCACCCCAGTGCTCTCTGATAGCAGGGAGGCTCCGTCACCCCAGTGCTCTCTGATAGCAGGGAGGCTCCGTCACCCCAGTGCTCTCTGATAGCAGGGGGGCTCATCACCCCAGTGCTCTCTGATAGCAGGGAGGCTCCATCACCCCAGTGTTCTGTGATAGCAGGGAGGCTCCGTCACCTCAGTGTTCTGTGACAGCAGGGAGGCTCCGTCACCCCAGTGCTCTCTGATAGCAGGGAGGCTCCGTCACCCCAGTGCTCTCTGATAGCAGGGAGGCTCCGTCACCCCAGTGCTCTCTGATAGCAGGGGGGCTCATCACCCCAGTGCTCTCTGATAGCAGGGAGGCTCCATCACCCCAGTGTTCTGTGATAGCAGGGAGGCTCCGTCACCCCAGTGTTCTGTGATAGCAGGGAGGCTCCGTCACCCCAGTGCTCTCTGATAGCGGGGAAGCTCCATCACCCCAGTGTTCTGTGATAGCGGCGAGGCTCCATCACCCCAGTGCTTTGTGATAGCGGTGAGGCTCAATCACCCCAGTATTGTGCGGTAGCAAGGAGGCTCCATAACCCCAGTACTCTGTGTTTGCAGGGAGGCTCCATCACCCCAGTGCTGTGATAGCAGGGAAGCTCCATCACCCCTGTGTTCAGTTATAGCAGGGAGGTGCCATCATCCCAGTATTATACGGTAGCAGTGAGGCTGCATCATCCCAGTGTTCTGTGACAGCAGGGAGGCTCCATCACCCCAGTATTGTGCGGTAGCAGGGAGGCTCCATCACCCCAGTATCGTGCGGTAGCAGGGAGGCTCCATCACCCCAGTGCTGTGCTAGCAGGGAAGCTTCATCACCCAAGTGCTCTGTGACAGCAGGGAGGCTCCATCACCCCAGTATTCTGTGATAGCAGGGAGGCTCCATCACCCAAGTGCTCTGTTATGGCAGGGAGGCTCCATCACCTCAGTATTCTGTGATAGCAGGGAGGCTCCATCACCCCAGTATTCTGTGATAGCAGGGAGGCTCCATCACCCAAGTGCTCTGTTATGGCAGGGAGGCTCCATCACCCCAGTGTTCTGTGATAGCAGGGAGGCTCCATCACCCCAGTGTTCTGTGATAGCAGGGAGGCTCCATCACCCCAGTGTTCTGTGATAGCAGGGAGGCTCCATCACCCCAGTGCTCTGTGATAGCAGGGAGGCTCCATGAGCTCAATGTTCTGTAATAGCAGGGGAGACTCCATGGTCCCACATCCCCCTATGTTTCTGTCATCTGTTAACATATAGGGGGTTTCCATGTTACTGGCAGCACAAAGGCTCTAGAATAGTGTAATGGCTGCCCCAAAAAAAAAAATCCAGCAAAATCTGCAGTCCCAAATCCAAATGTGCTCCTCCTTTCGGAGCACCACAATGTGTCTAAGCTCCTTTCAGACGTCCGTGTTTCAGGTACGTGTGACATCAGTTTTTAACACGGATGCCACACGTACCCATGTTATTCTCTAGAGGTACTGACACGGTCATGTTCTCATACAGACCGTGTGACCCCGCGTGGACCCACACGCACACACGGAGACATATCTGTTTTTGCTCCGGAAGCACGGGTGTCACACGGATCGCACACTGATGTGATCCGTGTGACAAAACACGGGTCTTTCAAATAAAAAGATTTTCTATATTCACCTGTATCCAGCGGTGCGGTCTCCGGCTCTGCCTACCGCTGCCTACCGCTTGTGACCACCGCTCATTACAATCATTAAATATTCACTGCAGTGAGGACCTGGAAGCCGGAGCATCGCGGGGACAGCATCACCGGAGCATCGCTGGGGATATCACCAAGGACAGCATCGCGAGGGACAGGTGTGTATCCAGCAAGCAGTGTGTGCAGTGACATCCAGGAGGTCATTGGAGTTCCCAATGAACTGTGATGAACCTGTTAAGTCACCGTGGTGACACTCGCTGTAGCAGGGGTGTCGCAGGGGTGTCATCAGGATGTCATCAGAGTTCATTGGGAACTTCAATGACCTCCTGGACGTCACTGCACACACTGCTTGCTGGATACTCACCTGTCCCCGATGGTGCTGTCCCCGATGCTGTCCCAGAGATGTTCCGACTTCCAGGTCCTCAGTGCAGTGAATCAATGAATAAAATGAGAGGGAGTCAGAAGCAGGAGATGGCAGAGCCGAAGAAAATAGCACTGGATACAGGTGAACCAGGTTATATTTTGATACACATATTCCTGTTCGGAAATGTATGTATGTATTTTTTTTTTTAACCCTTTAATTTTCAATGGGCCGAATGGGGGGGATTTGAACTTTTAGGTTTTTTTAAAACTTTTTTTTTTTTACCTTTTCTTTTTTATTTTATTAGGTCACCTAGGGGGATATAAGGATCAGTTGTCTGATTGCTCTTCCATTTCTGCAGATCACAGCTACACAGCTGAGATCTGGAGAAAAGCTGATTTAGGCCCCCTTCACACGTCCGTGATACACGTGCGTGTTTGGTCCGTTTCCGTATATACCGGAGACACGGCCAAACGTGCACCAATGTTATTTAATGTTTGAGGACACATGTGCGTTTTTCATTAAGGTCCGTGGGTCCGTGTGCGTGCTACGTTTGTATCTCCGTTTTGCACGGAAGCATGTCCGTTTTCAGCACGCAACACGCAGCACGGACCCAATGAAAGTAAATGGGTCTGTGCACACGTCCGAGTGACACGGATGCATTTCTGTTTGCTCCCTGTACGTTTTGTGCTTTTTTCATGTGATGTCGGTCTTTTTTCTTTTTCTGTTTCGTTCTCTCCCTCAGTCCGTCGGTCGGTCGGTCTCTCTCTATGTCTGACGGTCGGTCTCTCTGTCTTATCTGTCCCTCTCGCTGTCTGTCGGTCAGTTTCCCCCCTCTCTCATACTCACCGTTCCCTGATCACCAGCGCGGCGCTGCACTGCTGTTATAAAAGCTCCGGCGGCTTTTCCTCTTTTGAAAAAGCCGGCCGCTCATTAATCAATCTCGTATTCCCTGCTTTCCCCGCCCACCGGCAAATATGATTGGTTGCAGTGAGACACACCCACACGCTGAGTGACAGCTGTCTAACTGCAACCAATCACAGCCGCCGGTGGGCGTGTCACTATGGAGCAGAGAAATAAATAATTAAAAAAAAGCGGCGTGCGGTCCCCCCAATTTTAATACCAGCCAGATAAAGCCATACAGCTGCAGGCTGGTATTCTCAGGATGGGGAGCCCCACGTTATGGGGAGCCCCCCAGCCTAACAATATCAGCCAGCAGACGCCCAGAATTGCCACATACATTAGATGTGACAGTTCTGGGACTCTACCCGGCTCTTCCAGATTTGCCCTGGTGCGTTGGCAATCGGGGTAATAAGGAGTTAATGGCAGCCCATAGCTGCCACTAAATCCTAGATTAATCATACGAGATTTATTAATGAGCGGCCGGCTCTTTCAAAAGAGGAAAAGCCGGCGGAGCTTTTATAACAGCCGTGCAGCGCCGCGCCAGAGATCGGGGAACGGTGAGTATGAGAGAGGGGTACTCCATTCAGTCACTCTGGTGATTAGCGGTCAACGGTGAGTCCTTCACGGGTGACCGCTAATCAGGACGCGACAGAGCCGCGGTATGACAATGAAGTCGGGTGAAGTTCACCCCAGTTCATTCTCTACGCGCAACTCTGTCTGCAGTCAGCGGGTATGTATCTACGACATTGTACATGACAAACATGCATAAATTCACACGGACAACACATACACATGTCAGTTATTTCTCTCACGCATAAACGGACAACCAACATGCACACACGGCTAGCATACGGCATTCACACAGATGGCACACGGACACAAAAAAGGACACAAAAACGGAAAACTGACCCGAAAAACGGACATAACACACGTGCGTGTTTTTTCACGGACATGTGAAGGGGGCCTTAAGCTGGAAACACATTTGTGCGTGTAAAATCGGTCCGAGTCACGTTCTAGAAAGCAGCATGAGCTCTGTTCATGTTATGATCAGTGTGCAATGCAACTGCAGTGCGATCCTGGGATTTTTCAATTGATTGCAGTCCGTGTGCAATGTGTGTTTGATGCATATGGGATCCGTTTTTACTATGTCATCTGCCATTCAGCTCTGCTACATGGCCGCTGACAGCAGACACAGACAAAGCCATGTAGCAGAGCTGAATGGCCACTGACAGCAGACACAGCCATGTAGCAGAGCTGAATGGTCGCTGACAGCAGACACAGACAGAGCCATGTAGCAGAGCTTAATGGCCGCTGACAGCAGACACAGACAGAGCCGCGCGATCAGAATGAAGTCGGATGAACTTTACCCGACTTCATTGTCATCCCGCGGCTCTGTCTGTGTGTCATGGCCTGATTTTTGGTCACTGGGGAAGGTCACACTGGTGACCGCAAATCCCCTGAGTGACTTAAGTGATCTGCGCTATCAGTGGTGCCATCACTGAGGTTACCCGCGGCCACAGCTGAAGTTCTCCACCTGAGAGCGGTGGCCTCGGGTAACCTGAGTGACGTCATCGCTGATCGCGCGACTCATGGTCTGTGACCGCTCTCTGTCAGCTTGTGATGTAGCAGAGCTGAAAGCGTCGTGGGACCTCTGTGGATTACGTCGGACATGGAAGGGTATTTGGGGACTTGAATAAAGTGGTGAAAGAGGGTGGGGTTTTTTTGTTATTCATTTCAAATAAAGGATTTTTTGGTGTATGTCTTCATTTTCTTTATCTTACAGGTTAATCATAGAAGGTATCTCGGTGAGACGCCTGCCATGATTAATCTAGGACTTAGTGGCAGCTATGGGCTGCTGCCATTAACTCCTTATTACTTTGATTGCCACCGCACCAGGGCAAATCGAGATGGCCAGGTACAGTCCCGGGACTGTCACATCTAATGGATGCGGCAATTCCGGGCGGCTGCTGGCTGATATTGTTAGGGTGGGGGGGGGCAATACCAGCCTCCTGCCGTGTGGCTTTACCCTGGCTGGTATCAAAATTGGGGGGAACTGCACACCGTTTTTTTAAAATTATTTATTTAATTTACTGCACGTTATAGACACGCCCACCAGCAGCTGTGATTGGTTGCAGTGAGACAGATGTCACTCAACGTGGGGGCATGTCTGACTGCAACCAATCATAGGCGCTAGTGGGCGGGGAAAGCAGTGAATACTAGATAGAATAATGAGCGGCCGGCTTTTTCAAAAGAGGAAAAGCCGCCGGAGCAGTGTGAACGACGTGCAGCGCCGTGCCGGTGATCGGTGAGTATGAGAGAGGGGGGTGAGGGATAGACCAACAGAGAGATGGACAGACAGAGAGAGAGACCGACTGACAGAGAGACCGACATCGACAGACCTCACTCATTTCCAGTGTTTTCTGCAACATGCGATAAATGTATTTATAAAAACGGATGTCACTAGGATGGTGTGTGTGTGCCGTTCGTGTGACATCCGTTTTTTTTCACGCACCCATTGACTTTCATTGGAGTGACTCGCGCGTGAAACTCACCAAAATGCAGCATGCTGCGATTTTTTTTCTCAGTCCGATTTGGACTGAGAAAAAAAATAGCAGATGGGAGCTGCCTCATTGATTAACATGGGTCTGAGTGCAATGCGAGAATTTCTCTCATTGCACTCGAGCGAGTTAATTGCAAGTGTGAAGCCGGCCTTACTCTCACACACTGCCCTCTGCCGGCAGTGAGAGAAAGTGACTCATGATAGCTACAGGAGTCATGGGGGTGATGGGGTTGATGGGGGTGGGTAAGTTATCCTTATGGCAGCACACTCTTACATTTCGCTGTCATTATTTGACAGTGAGATGTAAGGGGTTAATAGGCGCGGGTGGAACACGATTCCACTTGCGCCTAGCAGGCACACATGTCAGCTATTGAAATCAGCTGAGATGTGTGCGGATCGCCGCGGACTGCCCACGGCAGACGGCGGGGATTAACCTCACATGATCCATGACGTACCCAGTATGTCATGTGTCGTGAAGAGGTTAACAAGAAGCTTAATGGCAAAATTCACAACAGGTGTTTGATCTATGATTTGCCCACTAAATGTCGGAGTTCCATTAGAATTGTTATTTGAACACTCCTCCTCATCATGCTGCTCACATTTTGACATCATGAGACCAAGATGACACCCAACATTTGATCAACAGTACCTCGTCATTGTGAGGCTTCAAGCAGGATGTTCACAGATGGAAGTGGCCACTGAGCTTATAGTGTCATCAGTAGGTGGCAACTGAGATACAGAGAGACTTGAAGAGTTACAGAAAGGCATAGAAGAAGACACTCTCTAGTCTCATCCCACACTGATGACCACTTCTTTATGAATGCCCTTCGGAATCGGATCATGATTGCCACAGGGCTCGGAAGGGCAGGAGCGTTATTTGACTTTTGGAACACAGATACGGACACAGACAGTCTATGTGGATAGATGTAGCTGGAATGGCTGATGCAGACTGAGTGGCAGGGACCAGCAGGTAAGGAGGATTCGTCTGATAAGGCAGGTGTAGCCGGGAAGGCAGGTATTGACCGATGCAGCAGGTACAGTTGGAACAGCACGCACGGAGGGGACAGCAGGTGCAGCAGGTACGTCAGATACGACTGATACAGTGGGCATGGCTGGTATGGATTGGTGCATTAGCAGGTACGGCAGGTGCTAAAATGTAGACGTGCTAGAGGTACAGTGGAAGCAACAGCACATGGGTAAGGGACCTGACAACTAACGCGTTTCTAAAGTTAGACCACGTTTCCCAGGTACCTCCCATCGGGGAGGATGCCTTAATTACCTAGAACTTTTCAGCCATTGGCTGACATGCATATTCGAGTTAGGGTACACTGGCCCTTTAGGAATAGGTGTGTGCCATAATCATGCTTTCAGAAGACCTGCGCAGCATACGCAGGCCCTGGGAGCTGGTGGCAGTTACCGGGAACACAGAAGCCACCACTGAGTGTCCAGGAGAGTGCATGTGCCTATGTCCCTGGCGGGGGAGGGGGGCAGGACCGTGCGGGGCCGCTGGTACCGGCATTACAGTATACCACCCTTATGCCCTGTCTGAATACAGATTCCCTGTCCCGAGTCCAATGTTTGGCATACAATATGTCCACCACCTCAGGCTTAAATAAAGAAAGGGGGGCTTAGATAACACAGTGAAGGGTGTGGTGCGGGATGGAAGGTACATGTCTCCCAGTTTGGCCTGGACCTATGTTCACATGTCCAGTAACCATCCATTAGAACAGATGTAGCAGAAATCCCGTTACAAAAAGTTGTGCAGATACAAATTTTATGTCCATTTTTAAAAAACTAATTTCAGCTTGATCTATTTTTTTTTTTTTACATTAAAGTCTATGAATAATGCATCCGTTTATTAGCCAATTATTATTTTCCATTCCAAACTGATACAGTAAGCAAAAAATGAATCCTTTTCAAATTAATGAAACATGGATGGTTAATTAACGGATCCATTTTCCATACATTTCAATGTAAAAAAAAAACGGATCTAGCTGCAATCAGTTTTTTAAAATCCGGCAAAAAAAGTTGTGTCTGCACAACTTTTTTTGCCAACAGATTACTGCTGGATCCGTTCTGATGATTACTGGACATGTGAACTCAGCCTAACCTGTTGTGAGAGGCGTCTGGCACTTGTTTTTTCCCGCTCCTGGATACGTATGTAGCTTGGGGTGGCATTCTCCCAACATCTCATGTACATGTGCCAGTTTGATACTACTATACAGGGTAGATTTGTTCTGCGTAGCGGTTAGCAGCATTACATGAAAAACAACAAAAGGTAGAAAAAAATACAAAAGGCGTTTTAATAAAAATACAAAACCAGTACAGACCCAGACAACCATGTATAAATGCTAAAGCACAGTGTTATACTCTTTACCCTAAAATATAAATAATACATGCACTAAGGATACCACAAACCACGTTATTACACCCGACTATGGCAGATTACAGGACAGTTCCGTATTATTTCTAAATGCTGATTTTCACAGTATATAAGGTAATTTCACAGTGTTACATAATGTTTCAGGTTATTCCATCAGTGTGATAATACACACCTCTAGCATCAATACTGGAAAAAATACACAGTACAGTTTAGTACAGATTAGTAAATGAAAATATACAGTTCCTTGATATTGTGGCACCAGAGGGATGAACAGATTCTCAGGGCTATGGCTTCTAATCTTCATGTTTGACTTTCTTTCATTGTCTCATTTCACATGAGATTTATTTTCTCATATATCCTTGGATGTGTGATGTGGGTCGTTCCATTATAATAGGTCGCTAAAATAAAGAAATCAAAGAAATGTATTTTTATTATAGAAGTAGGTCACAACGAATATAGGAGCATAAGAAAGCAGGGAAGCAACCCCTGGGGAGGAGATAGGAATAACGAAGAATTTCAAAATGCTTAATAAAAGGCGTTCTCCGGGCATCCTTACAATAGAAATCACTAGAAACAAAAAAAAAGAAAAAACCGAGGCAAGCCATAGAGCAGAACAATAACAAAAAGGATGTTATACATCTGCAGACAAATAGGTGGTAGAGGGAACATGCTCACCTATAAGAGATGTGCCACTACCAGGCACAACGCTGTTTGGACACCTTGAGATATAGAAATATTGGCTGCATCTCTTCCCATGTAAACAGGTCAGCTGGAGGATCAGTGCTTACAGTGATCAATTGAAAAGAGCCTGGAGGTGCTGTGCATTGCAAAGTTGCTTATTCTAAAGCGGGCTTTACACGCTACGAGATTGCTACAGCGATCTCGTTGGGGTCACGGAATTGGTGACGCACATCCGGCCGCATTAGCGATGCCGTTGCGTGTGACACCTATGAGCGATTTTGCATCGTCGCCAAAACGTGCAAAATCGCTCATCGGCGACATGGGGGTCCATTCTCAACTATCGTTACTGCAGCAGTAACGAAGTTGTTCCTCGTTCCTGCGGCAGCACACATCGCTCCGTGTGACACCGCAGGAACGAGGAAGCTCTCCTTACCTGCCTCCCGGCCACAATGCGGAAGGAAGGAGGCGGGCGGGATATTCGTCCCGCTCATCTCCGCCCCTCCGCTTCTATTGGGCGGTGGGTGGTTCAGTGACGCTGCAGTGACGTTGCTGTGACGCTGAACGAACCGCCCCCTTAGAAAGGAGGCGGATCGCCGGTCACAGCGACGTCGCAGAGAAGGTAAGTAGTGTGACGGGTCCGGGCGATGTTGTGCGACACGGGCAGCGATTTGCCCGTGTCGCACAACAGATGGGGGCGGGTACGCATGATGGCGATATCGGTACCGATATCGCAGTGTGTAAAGCGGCCTTTAGGCCGGTTTCAGTCGTCTGTGTTTAATCAGGTACAAGTCACACGCATGGTTATGGTCATACATGTGTCATATGTGTCACATGTACTGGAGAAAACACGGGTCTTTTACATAAAAAGATTTTCTATATTTACCTGTATAGAGCGTTGTTTTCTTCTGCTCTGCTGCCTCCTGGTCCTGACCGCCATTCATTATTTTCATAGAATATTCAGCGCAGTGAGGAGCATTGAGGGGTCAGTGCTGGGTACAGCACCACCGGGGACAGCATCACAGGGACAGGTGAGTATTCACAAAGCAAGCAGTGTGTGTGCAGTGACATGCAGGAGGTCATTGGAGTTCCCAATGAACTCTGATGACATCCTGATGACACCCCCGCGAAATCTGCGCTACTGCAGGTGTCAGGATGGTGACTTCACGGGTTCATCAGAATTCATTGGGAACTCTGATGAGTCCCCAATACTGTCCCCGTGATGATCCGGCTTCCAGGTCCTCAACACACACACACACACACACACACACACACACACACACATATATATAGCACACACATAGCACCCACACTTATACATTGAGCACACATACAGTCATGGCCAAAAGTTTTGAGAATGCTACAAATATTAATTTTTACAAAGTCTACTGCTTGTTTTTCTAATGGCAATTTGCATATACTCCAGAATGTCATAAAGAGTGATCAGCTTAACAGTAATTACTTGCAAAGTCAATATTGGCTAAGAAAATGAACTTTAACCCCCAAAACACATTTCAACATCATTGCATTCCTGCCTTAAAAGGAGCAGCTAACATTGTTTTAGTGATTGTTTCATTAACACAGGTGTGGGTGTTGATGAGGACAGGGCTGGCAATTAATCAGTCATGATTAAGTAAGAATGACACCACTGGACACTTTAAAAGGAGGCTGGTGCTTGGAATCATTGTTTCTCTTCAGTTAACCATGGTTATCTTTAAAGAAACACGTGCAGCCATCATTGCTCTGCACAAAAATGGCCTAACAGGGAAGAGTATCGCAGCTACAAAGATTGCACCTCAGTCAACAATCTATCGCATCATCAAGAACTTCAAGGAGAGAGCTTCCATTGTTGCCAAAAAGGCTCCAGGGCGCACAAGAAGGACCAGCAAACGCCAGGACCGTATCTTAAAACTGTTTCAGTTGCGGGATCGGACTACCAGCAGTGCCGAGCTAGCTCAGCAATGGCAACAGACTGGTGTGAGTGCTTCTGCACGCACTGTGAGGCGGAGACTCTTTGAGCAAGGCCTGGTTTCATGGAGGGCAGCAAAGAAGCCACTTCTCTCCAGAAAAAACATCAGGGACCGACTGATATTCTGCAAAAGGTACAGAGAGTGGACTGCTGAGGACTGGGGTAAAGTCATTTTCTCAGATGAATCCCCTTTTCGATTGTTTGGGACATCTGGAAAAAAGAGAATTTTGTTTACTTACCGTAAATTCTTTTTCTTATAGTTCCGACATGGGAGACCCAGACCATGGGTGTATAGCTTCTGCCTCCGGAGGACACACAAAGTACTACACTCAAACGTGTAGCTCCTCCCTCCGGGCTATATACACCCCCTGGATGAGAATCTAACCAGTTTAGTGCAAAAGCTGAAGGAGGACATCCACCCATAAGTAGAGACAGAGTAAAACTCGGAAAAACGGAACCTCTGTCTACAACAACAGCCGGTGAAACACACGGAACAAGAACTGCCAACAGGCAACAGGGAGGGTGCTGGGTCTCCCATGTCGGAACTATAAGAAAAAGAATTTACGGTAAGTAAACAAAATTCTCTTTTTCTTCATCGTTCCTTATGGGAGACCCAGACCATGGGAGGTCTCAAAGCAGTCCATGGGTGGGAAATAAACCAAACTGAGAAGTAGGCAAAACCTAACTTCACAAATGGGCGACAGCCGCCTGAAGGATGCGTCTGCCCAAGCTCGCATCTGCCGAAGCATGAGCATGCACTTGGTAGTGCTTCGAAAAGGTGTGCAGACTAGACCAGGTGGCAGCCTGACAAACCTGCTGAGCCGTAGCCTGGTGCCTGAAAGCCCAGGAGGCACCGACAGCTCTGGTCGAGTGCGCCTTAATCCCTGGCGGAGGGGGCACCTGAAAACACTGGTAGGCATCGGAGATGGCCGACCTAATCCAACGAGCTAGGGTCGGTTTAGAAGCCGAGAGACCCTTGCGCTGACCCGTGGTTAGCACAAAAAGTGAGGTGCACCGCCTAAAAGTGGCGGTGCGCGACACATAGATTCGGAGCGCCCGCACCAAATCCAAGGTATGCAATGCCTTCTCAAAGCGATGCACAGGGGCCGGACAAAGGGAAGGCAGCGAAATGTCCTGGTTAAGGTGGAAAGAAGACACCACCTTAGGGAGAAAATCCGGAGTCGGACGGAGAACCACCTTGTCTTGGTGAAACCCCAAAAAAGGCGACTCCGAAGAGAGCGCAGCCAAATCAGAGACTCTCCTGAGAGAAGTTAAGGCTACTAGAAAAACCACTTTCTGTGAAAGTCTAAACAAGGGAACCTCCCTAAGAGGCTCAAAGGGGGGTTTCTGTAAGGCTGTGAGGACCAGATTAAGATCCCAGGGATCCAAAGGCCGCCGGTAAGGTGGAAAGATGTGAGATGCGCCTTGCATGAAGGTGCGCACCTGAGCCAGTCGGGCGATACGCCGCTGGAATAATACCGACAGAGCCGACACCTGTCCCTTGAGGGAATTGAGGGACAGTCCTAGCTGCAGACCGGACTGTAGAAAAGACAGGATGGTCGGCAAGGAGAACGGCCAAGGAGCATGACCGGAAGAGCGACACCAGGACAGGAAAATCCTCCAAGTCCTGTGGTAAATCTTGGCCGAAGAAGACTTCCGAGCCTGAGTCATAGTGGAGATGACCTCAGAGGGAATGCCTGAAGCCGTCAGGATCCAGGACTCAAGAGCCACGCCGTCAATCTGAGAGCCGCAGAATTCTGGCGGAAAAACGGACCTTGAGAGAGAAGGTCTGGGCGGTCCGGGAGATGCCACGGCATTTCTACGGACAGACGGAGCAGGTCTGGGTACCAAGCTCGCCTGGGCCAGTCTGGAGCAATAATTATGACCCGACGGCCCTCCATTCTGATCTTGCGCAGAACCCTGGGCAAGAGCGCTAGAGGTGGAAACACATAGGCCAGACGGAACTGGGACCAATCTTGAACCAGCGCGTCCGCTGCGAAGGCCTGAGGATCGTGGGAGCGAGCCACGTAAACCGGAACCTTGTTGTTGTGCCGGGACGCCATCAGATCCACTTCCGGAGTTCCCCACCTGCAGCAGATTGACTTGAACACTGCCGGATGCAGGGCCCACTCGCTGCCGTCCACGGTTTGACAGCTGAGATAATCGGCCTCCCAGTTTTCTACGCCTGGGATGTGGACTGCGGATATGGTGGACTTGGCGTCCTCCGTCCACTGAAGGATTCGTTGAACCTCCAACATCGCCAGGCGGCTGCGAGTTCCGCCCTGGTGATTGATGTAGGCAACCGCCGTCGCGTTGTCCGACTGGACTCGAATGTGCTTGCCTGCCAACAGGTGGTGAAAAGCTACTAGAACTAGAAGCACAGCCCTGATTTCCAGCACATTGATCGAGAGGGCTGATTCGGACGGAGTCCAAGTGCCCTGTGCTCGGTGGTGGAGAAATACTGCTCCCCAGCCGGAGAGGCTGGCATCCGTGGTGAGGATCACCCAGGACGGAGTCAGGAAGGAGTGTCCCTGAGACAGAGAGAGGGGCTGAAGCCACCACTGAAGAGAGCTCCTGGTCTGCGGCGACAGAGCCACTAGCTTGTGCAAGGAAGAGGTCCGCTTGTCCCAACAGCGGAGAATGTCCAGCTGCAGGGGACGCAGATGGAACTGCGCAAAGGGAACCGCTTCCATTGACGCCACCATCTGACCCAGCACCTGCATGAGGTGCCTGATGGAATGACGGCGGGGCCTCAGCAGAGAGCGCACCGCCAGATGAAGGGACTGCTGTTTGACTAAGGGCAGCTTCACAAGTGCCGGCAGGGTCTCGAATTTCATCCCTAGGTACGTAAGTTCCTGGGTCGGGGTCAGAGTGGACTTGGGCAGATTGACAAGCCACCCGAATTGGACAAGCGTGGCGAGAGTGAGCGAGACACTCCGCTGACAGTCTGCACTGGATGAGGCCTTGACAAGAAGGTCGTCCAGGTAAGGAATCACTGCCAACCCCTGGAGATGCAGGACCGCTACCACTGCTGCCATGACCTTGGTGAAAACACGAGGGGCCGTGGCTAACCCGAAGGGGAGAGCCACGAATTGGAAATGTTCCTCTCCTATTGCAAAGCGTATCCAACGCTGGTGTGAAACCGCAATGGGCACATGCAGATAGGCATCTCTGATGTCGATGGATGCTAGAAAATCTCCTTGGGTCATTGAAGCAATGACCGATCTCAGAGATTCCATGCGAAAGTGCCGCACCTGAACATGCTTGTTGAGAAGCTTGAGATCCAGGATGGGCCGGAAGCAACCGTCCTTCTTGGGGACTAGGAAGAGGTTTGAGTAGAAACCTCTGAACCATTCCCGGGCGGGAACCGGTACAATTACTCCGTTGGCCTGCAAGGATGCCACGGCCTGAGAGAAGGCGGCGGCCTTGGAGCAGGGGGGAGCGGACAGAAAAAATCTGTTTGGCGGGCTGGAAGAAAATTCTATCCTGTAGCCGTGGGAGATGATATCCCGCACCCACTGATCGGAGACGTGTTGAAACCACACATCGCCAAAGTGGGAGAGCCTGCCACCGACCAAGGACGTTGCTGGCTCGGCCAGATAGTCAAGAGGAGGCTGCCTTGTTGGCAGCGCCTCCTCCGCTCTTTTGAAGACGCGGCTTCGCGCGCCAGTTTGGTTTACGATCCTTGGCTGAGGTAGTGTACGAAGCTGAGGGCTTAGAGGATGACCAGTTAGAGGAACGAAAGGAACGAAACCTTGACTGGTTCCTGCCCTGGACAGGTTTCCTGGTTTTAATTTGTGGCAAGGAAGTACTCTTCCCGCCAGTAGCTTCCTTGATAATTTCATCCAGTTGTTCGCCGAACAGCCGGGACCCAGCAAAGGGGAGTCCAGCAAGGAACTTCTTAGAAGAAGCATCTGCTTTCCACTCTCGAAGCCACAAGATCCTGCGGATCGCGAGAGAATTAGCGGAAGCCACCGCCGTGCGGTGAGAAGCCTCTAGAATGGCAGACATGGCGTAGGATGAAAAAGCCGAAGCCTGGGAAGTTAAGGCAACCATCTCGGGTATAGAGTCCCTGGCGAGGGAATGTATCTCCGCCAGAGAGGCAGAGACTGCCTTAAGAGCCCACACTGCTGCAAAAGACGGGGAGAACGAGGCTCCTGCCGCCTCATACACAGATTTGGCCAGAAGGTCAACCTGGCGGTCAGTGGGATCCTTAAGAGAGGTGCCATCGGCCACAGAAACGACTGTCCGGGCTGAGATTCTAGACACCGGAGGGTCCACCTTTGGGGACTGAGCCCACTCCTTAACCACCTCAGGTGGAAAGGGAAAACGATCATCAGAACTGCGCTTTGGAAAGCGTTTGTCAGGACAGGCCCTGGGTTTGGTAACAGTGGCCTGAAAGCTGGAGTGGTTAAAAAACGTACTCCTAGCTCTCTTAGGGGAGGTAAACTGGTGAACCTCTACCAGAGAGGCTTGTTCCTCTGACACTGGTGGATTAAGGTTCAGTACGGAGTTAATGGATGCAATCAAATCACTAACATCCGCATCACCCTCAGATAAGTCAATGGGGTACATAGAGGTAGCGTCTGAGCCCACAGTAAAAGTATCCTCCTCGCCCTGCACCTCAGCTCGTGAATCAGAGCCGTGGGACGAGGAAGGAGAAGGGTCCCTGCGTCTCCGTTTAGGGGGACGGGGTCCTAAAACATGTTCTGAGAGCTCTGCAGAGCTCGGAGCAGCAGAGGCACCCTGAGGGGGCTGATGCATGGTCAGCAGAGTTCGGGACAGCTGTCCCACTACCCAAGCCGGGGGTTCAGCCACCGGGGCCGGAGCGGCCGGGGGGACCCCTGAGGAGGCTCCAGGCTGAGGCACCACCATGTTAGAACAGGCATCACAATGTGGGTATGTGCTCGGTTCAGGCAATATGAGCTTACATGCAGTGCATATAGCGTACAGCTTTGCAGCCTTGCTCCTAGTGAGAGACATGCTGCTGAGGTGGAGGCTCTGCAGTAAATAATACACTCCTATAGAATGCTCTCCCTGAGAGTGTATAATAAAGCCCACAACCAGAGGTTGTGGCTTACCAGACCGCTTTTTGTGTGCCCTCCGGATTCCACAGCTCAGACCCCCAGTTGTATGCAGTAGCTGCAGCAGCCGGCGCCGATCAGTGTGGAATGCTGAGAAAATGGCGCTGGAGAGAGGAGGGGGGGCGGGGATTAGCCCAAGAGCGGGAATCTGGAGGGCCAAGGAGAGATACAGGGAGGGAAACATCTCCTCAGAGAGGAGTGTCCTCCCCTCTGCTGAACGGCCGGTGGGCGGCGCCGCCTGCTCCCCTGCAAAAACTGACATGCAGAGGGAATGAAACCGAAACTAGGCCGCGACTGAAGCCGGGGCCTAGATTTTTACATGCGGCCGACGAGCAGGCACCCTCGGCACGGTTCTCAGGAAAAACCTAGAGAGCCGGCCGGAAAACACAGCAGAGTTACCAAACACACTCTCCCCACAATAAATGTACCCGGGACCCCTGAAAAACGTCTCAATACTTAGCTTTTGAGATGCAGGGCCAAGTCCCTGGGAAGAGGGTAAACGCTCCGTCCGGCAGGAACCTGACAGGGCTGCGGATGGAGACCGGTCTCCTGCAAAGCAGAGAGGACCGAGATGGCTCCCACTTCAAGCCAGAGCCCGAGGGATGGTGAAGGAGCGCGGCATGTGAAGGCTCCAGCCTTGTAAAGTCAACCTTAACAGCACCGCCGACACAGTGGGGTGAGAAGGGACATGCCGGGAGTCCAGACTGGACCCGCTTTTCTTCCATAACTTTGAAATCAAAAATCTTAAAAATTAAAAATCAGAAAATGCATGTGTGTGTGTGACCTCCTGAAACACAAAGCATTGAACTGGTTAGATTCTCATCCAGGGGGTGTATATAGCCCGGAGGGAGGAGCTACACTTTTAGTGTAGTACTTTGTGTCCTCCGGAGGCAGAAGCTATACACCCATGGTCTGGGTCTCCCATAAGGAACGATGAAGAAACAGCTTATTAGGAGAAGAAGAGGTGAGCGCTACCACCAGTCTTGTCTCATGCCAACTGTTAAGCATCCTGAAACGATTCATGTGTGGGGTTGCTTCTCAGCCAAGGGAATCGGCATACTCACAGTCTTGCCTAAAAACACAGCCATGAATAAAGAATGGTACCAGAATGTCCTCCAAGAGCAACTTCTCCCAACTGTCCAACAGCAGTTTGGCGCCCAACAATGCCTTTTCCAGCATGATGGTGCACCTTGCCATAAAGCAAAGGTGATCACTAAATGGCTCATGGAACAAAACAGAGATTTTGGGTCCATGGCCTGGAAACTCCCCAGATCTTAATCCCATTGAGAACTTGTGGGCAATCATCAAGAGACGGGTGGACAAACAAAAACCAACAAATTCTGCCAAAATGCAAGCATTGCTTATGCAAGAATGGACAGCTATCAGTCAGGATTTGGTCCAGAAGTTGATTGAGAGCATGCCAGGGAGAATTGCAGAGGTCCTGAAGAAGAAGGGTCAACACTGCAAATATTGACTTGCTGCATTATCTCATTCTAACTGTCAATATAACCTTTTGGTACTCATAATATGATTGCAATTATATTTCTGTATGTGATGTAAACATCAGACAAACACAATTAAAAACCAGAGGGCAACAGATCATGTGAAAATATAATTTTGGTGTCATTCTCAAAACTTTTGGCCATGACTGTACACACATATGTATACACACATGGCAGACACACATGGATACACTGAGCACATGTACACACATAGCACACATGCATGTATACATTGAACACAGACACACACACACACACACACACAGAGCTGAATACCCACATGTCCCCAGCGATGTGGTCCCCAGCACTGAGGTCTCCAGCGATGCTCCGGTTTTCAGCTCCTCAGTGGAGTGAATAATCAATGAACATAATGAGCGGAGGTCAGGAGCTGGAGGCAGCAGAGACGAAGAAAACAACAGCGCTAGATACAGGTGAATATAGAAAATCTTTTTATTTCAAAGACACGTTTTCTCCGGTACGTGTCACACTGATGTCACACGGATCACATCAGTGTACGATCTGTGTAACAGTCATGCTGCCGGAGAAAAAAACTGACATGTCTGCGTGTGTGCGTGCGAGGCCACGCTGGGTCATGAGGGGGTCAAACAGTCCTTGTGAAAACATGGCTGTGCGAGTAACAGAATAGAATAACATAGGTAGGTGTTAAAAACGGATGTCACACGTACCTGAAACACGGACGTCTGAAACCAGCCTTAGGCTGAATACACACATTGCAATTTTTTTCTGCGCAGTTTTGTCACAAAACCTGTAGGGTTTCCTGATGCCAGCAAAGTGAATGTGAAACATGAAGTCTCATTCATACTTTGTTTATTTTCTCATTGCAGATTTGGTGCAGATTTAAATCTGCAGTTTGTCAATTCTTTCAGCGTTTTTGCTGGAGATATCACCCATACTAATGAGTGGGGAAAAATCTGCACCAAAAACGCATGTAAAAACACTTAAAAAATGCGTGGCTTAGATGCACTTAGTTGCAATATGAAATGGACATTCGTATACTACTGAGTTCACATAAACAACATATTGTCTAATGCCACCAATACGTAAAAGAAAACTTGCCATAGAAAAATGCAGTATTTGCATTGTGGCATACCTACACTGCAGAGGAAAACAAACCTCTGAAAACACTTACCTTCTCTCGATATGAGCCTCCTAAATCAGTCCTTAGTATACTCAGATCCTCCATGCTCCTACCATGGTATCCTCCGTTATCTGCCCGCAGCTCCTTCACTCTCCCTTGCAAATTGCGCAGAATCTTCAGTGCACTGAAATCATGCTGCGCCACAGTGCCACCGAGCGATGGGCTGGAGGCTGACCGCAGGTGGGAGTTGTCCTTCCTTTCCTGCCATGATGAAAGTATCAATAACCTGTCACTACTAAATGGATACAAACTTGTATTCCTTCTCTTTCAGAAATAATTGATAAAGTTACCACATGTAACCTGCTTGAGAACCCTTACGCTATCAGAAATAATGCTTTACAAAGCGATGACACAAGATGGGCTCTTTGGAACACTCTTTATCCCCCTAAAAATATGCCTCTTTAAATATAATCTCTTTTTCAGTTTTAATCATTGCAGTATAGCTTTAGTTGACGTACTCTATTATGTTTTTATTTTTTTTCCAATGTCCCTCGTTTTTCCAAAATTGCCCTTTCCTCTTCTTTTCCCCTCCTTTTCTTAATATTTTCTTTTATTTTGACAAAGAAGGGAATTTTGTTTACTTACCGTAAATTCCTTTTCTTCTAGCTCCAATTGGGAGACCCAGCCAATTGGGTGTATAGCTACTGCCTCCGGAGGCCACACAAAGTATTACACTCAAAAGTGTAAACCCCTCCCCTCTGCTATACACCCTCCCGTGCATCACGGGCTCCTCAGTTTTGGTGCAAAAGCAGGAAGGAGGAAACTTATAAATTGGTCTAAGGTAAATTCAATCCGAAGGATGTTCGGAGAACTGAAACCATGACCAAGAACAATTCAATCTGAACAACATGTGTACACAAAGAATAACAGCCCGAAGGGAACAGGGGCGGGTGCTGGGTCTCCCAATTGGAGCTAGAAGAAAAGGAATTTACGGTAAGTAAACAAAATTCCCTTCTTCTTTGTCGCTCCATTGGGAGACCCAGACAATTGGGACGTCCAAAAGCAGTCCCTGGGTGGGTAAAAGAATACCTCGTAATAGAGCCGTAAAACGGCCCCTTCCTACAGGTGGGCAACCGCCGCCTGAAGGACTCGCCTACCTAAGCTGGCATCTGCAGAGCGTAGGTATGCACTAGATAGTGCTCCGTGAAAGCGTGCAGACTCAACCAGGTAGTCGCTTTACACACCTGCTGAGCCGTAGCCTGGTGCAGCAACGCCCAGGGCGCACCCACGGCTCTGGGAGAATGAGCCTTCAGCCTTGAAGGAACCGGAAGCCCAGCAGAACGGTAGGCTTCAAGAATTGGTTCCTTGATCCACCGAGCCAAGTTGACTTGGGAGCTTGCGACCCTTTACGCTGGTCAGCGACAAGGACAAGAGCGCATCCGAGTGGCGCAAGAGCGCCGTACAAGAAATGTAGAGTCTGAGTGCTCTCACCAGACCTAACAAGTGCAAATCCTTTTCACGTTGGTGAACCGGATGAGACAAAAAGAAGGTAAGAAGATATCCTGATTGAGATGAACAGAGGATACCACCTTCGGGAGAAATTCCAGAACCGAACGCAGAACCAGCTTGTCCTGGCGAAACACCAGGAAGGGGGACTTTACATGACAGCGCTGCTATGTCAGACACTCTGCGGAGTGACGTGACTGCCACTAGGAAGACCACCCTCTGCGAAAGGCGTGAAAGAGAGTATCCCTCATTGGCTCGAAGGGTGGATTCTGAAGAGCCGGTATCACCCTGTTCAGATCCCAGGGTTCTAGCCGACGCTTGTAAGGAGGGACTATGTGGCAAACCCCCTGCAGGAACGTGCGTACCTGAGGGAGTTTGGCTAGACGCTTTTGAAACACAAACACAGAAAGCGCCGAAACTTGTCCCTTAAGGGAACCGAGAGACAACCCCTTTTCCATTCCGGATTGAAGGAAGGACAGAAAGTGGGCAAGGCGAATGGCCAGAGAGTAAAACTCTGATCAGAGCACCAGGATAAGAAGATCTTCCACGTCCTGTGGTAGATCTTGGCGGACGTTGGTTTCTTGGCCTGTCTCATAGTGGCAATGACCTCTTGAGATAACCCTGAAGACGCTAGGATCCAGTACTCAATGGCTACGCAGTCAGGTTGAGGGCCGCAGAATTCAGTAATGCGTCTGCCGCCAGAGCTCTGTGATCTTGAGAACGTGCCATGAATGCCGGGACCTTGTTGTTGTGCCAGGACGCCAATAGGTCGACGTCCGGCTTCCCCCAGCGGCAACAATCTCTTGAAACACGTCCGGTCGAAGAGACCATTCCCCTGCGTCCATGCCCTGGCGACTGAGAAAGTCTGCTTCCCAGTTTTCTACACCCGGGATGTGAACTGCGGAGATGGTGGAGGCTGTGGCTTCCACCCACAGCAGAATCCGCCGGACTTGCTGGAAGGCTTGCCGACTGCTTGTGCCGCCTTGGTGGTTGATGTATGCCACCGCCGTGGCGTTGTCCGACTGAATTCGGATCTGCCCGCCTTCCAGCCATGGCTGGAACGCTATTAGGGCTAGAACACTGCCCTTATCTCCAGAACATTGATCTGGAGGGAGGACTCTGCTGAGTCCATGTACCCTGAGCCCTGTGGTGGAGGAAGACTCCCTGACAGACTCGCGTCCGCCGTGACCACAGCCCAGGATGTGTGCAGGAAGGATTTTTCCTTCGACAAGAGTGGGAAGAAGCCACCACTGAAGGGAGGCCATGGCTGCCCGAGAAGGAGCAACGTTCTTGTCGAGGGACGTCGATTTGCTGTCCCATTTGCGGAGAAAGTTCCATTAAAGTGGGCGCAGATGAATCTGCGCAAACGGAGCTGCCTCTATTGCTGCCACCAACTTCTCTAGGAAGTGCATGAGGCGCCTCAAGGGTGTGACTGGGCTCGAAGGAACGATTGCACCCCTGTCTGCAGTGAACGCTGTTTGTCCAGCGGAAGCTTCACTATCGCTGAGAGAGTATGAAACTCCATGTCGAGATATGTCAGTGATTGGGCCGGTGTCAATTTTGACCTTAGGAAAAATTGATGAACCACCCGAATCTCTGGAGAGTCTCTAGAGCAATGTTCAGTCTGTGTTGGCATGCCATCCGAGAGGGGGCCTTGACCAGCAGATTGCCTGAGAGAGTAGGACCGCTACCACCGTTGTCATGACCTTGGTGAAGGCCCGTAGGGCTGTCACCAGGCCGAAAGTTAGTGCCACGAACTGAAGGTGTTCGTTCCCTATGGCGAAGCGCAGGAAGCGCTGATATTCTGGTACAAACGGCACGTGGAGATAAGCATCCCTGATGTCGATTGATGCTAGGAAACCTCCTTGGGCCATCAAAGGTGATGGCAAGCGGAGAGATTCCATCCGGAACCGTCAGGTTCTCTGTCCGTTGAGCCGTGTGAAGTCCAGAACGGGGCGGAGTGATCCGTCCTATCTGGTACCACGAACAAGCTGGAGTAAAAAACCACGACTACGTTCTTGAAGGGGAACGAGGATCGCAACTCCTCCTGCCTTCGGAGTGTTCACCGACTGGAAACGTGCATCGGCTCGCTCGGGGGACGGAGATGCTGTGAAGCAACGAGTCGGAGGACGAGAACTGAGCTCTATCCTGTGACCGTAAGACAGAATGTCTCCTACATCGGTCTTGGACATGTGGGGACCACTCCCCTGACCTGGACCGCCATGCAGAAAAGGTTCTCTGTGCACGGCGGAGGATGAAAATACCACCGCCTGAGACGTCAAAGACGCTAATTGCGGAGCACAGGGTGACCGCATTGATCTGAGACAGAGCAGCTGAGATAGCCTGGAGTGCCCACCCCTGCAAAGGCTGGGGCAACGGACGCGCCTATGGCTTCATAGATGGATCCCATTAGGAGTTCTATCTGTCTGTCCGTGGCATTCTTGAGCGTGGACCCGCCAGCCACTGCTACTACTGATCTAGCCGCCAGTCCGAGACTGGCGGGCACCTTATGACACTGAGCCGAAACCTTAACAACGTCAGAGGGGAAGGGACAACGTGTGTTATAAGGCGTTCAGTAAAACGCTTGTCCGGGAAGGTGTGCTTCTGGACAGAATCTGTGAAGCCTTGAGAGCCACGTCCGGACAGAGTCCTGGGTTGCGACCTCCGCCCCATCCTCTAGAGGGTCCTCAAGCTGAGACCCTAGAAGTCGGGGAAGATTCCAAGCAAGGCTGCTTAGCCGGACTGGGACTGCGGTTCGTGCTGGAGTTTACCACGTAATAACTAGAGGCCACCCCAGGAACACGCTTCGTCGCAGACCGAGGGAGGCCTGGGGCGATCCCGCAGTGCCCGGGGCCTGTGTAAGGGGCCGGTCTGGACTGCAAACTCCTAGTCTCTTAGCCGACCATTTGTCCATAGCCTGAGACATGGATAGTGAAAATGACCCAGAGAGTTTCTCAGCAAAGCTGTAACTCTGTCCCTGCTGTCTGGACAGGGAACGCCGGCGAAGCTCAACCAGTGAAACTGCATTCAAACATTATATAGCCATATATACAGTGTATCACATATACAGTTCATCACTCTAGGGGGCCCAGCATCGAGAAGAAGCCCCCTGGTGTACCGACCCTGAAGCAGTATGTGCTGCTGAAAACATGGCTGTCGGCGTGTACAGTGGAGGGGGGAGCCGTGGGCGTAACCCCAAAAGTGCGGGAATCTGGTGCCCTGAGCGAAACGTGAGGGAGGCGGAGGACAGCCAAGTGTGCTCCAGCCGTCACTGCTAGCCTCCGACTGACCGTCCTGCCCTTCCCCCTGACTGGCAGGGCCAGGGACGGGAGTTTAAGGCGCTAGGCCGCAAAAGCCGGGAACTAAAGTTACAGACCGCGGCCGGCAAGCAGGCGCGGTCGGCGCGGTAGTCGCCAAGTCTGAGGCGAAGCTGCTCTCTGCACCGTCCCCAAGGGGACACTGAGTCCTTGAGGGGATCAGTTCCGTAGCGTGATTAGTGAGGGGGACGGAGGACAGCGAAGTGTGCTCCGGCCCTCACTGTCTGCGTCAGCCCGGCTGTCCCGCCCTTCCTCCTGACTGGCAGGTCCGGGGGTGGTATAATGATTGAACAGTGCCCGGGGCTGGACTGTAAGGCTTCTCTAGGAGTAGCCAAAAATCAACAGTGCGACCATACAACAAGCATATATATATATATACACTTCGGCACTCAGTGGGGCCAGCACCTCGGGTGCTGCTTACCGACCGCTCACAGCGGTTGTGTGATCACCAGAATCCGTGCCCGGGCCCCTCTGATGTTGTCTCTCCTCTCCAGCGTCAGAAGTGCTGACAGGAATGGCTGCCGGCGTTCTGTGGGGAGGAGGGGGCCGTGGGCGTGCCCTAGAAAGTGCGGGAATCTAGTGCCCCACTGTGCTGAGTGAGGGGGGAGGAGGATACAGAGTATGCTCCAGCCCTCAGTGCTGCCGTCCTGTGCAGCGTCCCGCCCTTCCCCTGACTGGCAGGCCTGTGGGCGGGAATAAGCGAAACTAGGCCGCAAAAGCCGGGGACTAAAGTTATAAGCGCGGCCGGCAAATAAGCACGGCCGGCGCGGTAGTCCCCGGCGCACTAACACACCCAGCAGTGCTGCAGTGTGTATGGCACAAGCGCTCCATGCGCGGTCCCCACGGGGACACAGAGTACCTCAGAGTAGCAGGGCCTTGTCCCTGACGATACCCGGCTCCTATCCAGCAGATTCCCCAGGGGCTGCGGAGGGAGCACGGTCCCAGTGCCTGGAGACCGATTAGGATCCCACTTCACCCAGAGCCCTTAAGGGATGGGGAAGGAAAACAGCATGTGGCTCCTGCCTATGTACCCGCAATGGGTACCTCAACCTTAACAAACACCGCCGACCAGAGTGGGGTGAGAAGGGAGCATGCTGGGGGCCCTGTTATGGGCCCTCTTTTCTTCCATCCGACCTAGTCAGCAGCTGCTGCTGACTAAGATGTGGAGCTATGCGTGGATGTCAGCCTCCTTCGCACAAAGCATAAAAACTGAGGAGCCCGTGATGCACGGGAGGGTGTATAGCAGAGGGGAGGGGTTTACACTTTTGAGTGTAATACTTTGTGTGGCCTCCGGAGGCAGTAGCTATACACCCAATTGGCTGGGTCTCCCAATGGAGCGACAAAGAAATCTTACATTTGTTTGTTTCATTTTAAATCTTCCCAAAACTAATAAAAATCATTTGATGAATAACCTGTCAATGCATAAAAGATCATCATTGTTATATATTCTGTAAATTACCGAATTATTAATTATATATATATATATATATATATATATATACATATACATATACATATACATACACACACTGCAGGGTCCACTCTGGAGCGGTTCTGGGGGCTGGTGAAGCTGCGGGAGGGAGCCTTTGATCTCCTGCTTCCCCTCATATAATATGCACTGCCGCTGTCCATCACCGTGGTGCTGAAACCGCACCTCGGCGATGGGCTGGGGGAGCGGCGCATATTAAATCTGCCTGCACCCTCCTTTGATGACACATACCCCCCTTTGTTAGATATGGCCCCCATGCTGCTGCACATAGTAAAATAAAACACTCTTTACTCACCTCCTCCAGCGCTGATCTCCCGGTGTCTCTGCTGCTGTCTGTGATCAGGCACGCAGAGATGATATCACTCTGCTGTGCCGATCACATGACTGGCGCCGAGAACCAGGAAGTGGAGGAAGCCGGAGCTCACAAGCACGGAGGGAGACACGAGGAGGGACAGCGCTGAGAAGGTAAGGAAAGAGTGTTTTATTTTACTAAAAGCAGCAGCCTGGGGGCGATATCTAACACAAGGTGATGTGTGCAAGCCACAGGGGGCCGTGTGCAGCAATAGTGGGCTGTGTGCCAGCCACAGGGGGCCGTGTGCAGGAATAGTGGGCCGTGTGCCAGCCACAGGGGGCCATGTGCAGCAATAGTGGGCCGTGTGCCAGCCACAGGGGGCTGTGTGCAGCAATAGTGGGCTGTGTGCAGCAATAGTGGGCCGTGTACCAGCCACAGTGGGCCGTATGCCAGCAATAGGGGGCAGTGTGCCAGCCACAGGGGGCCGTGTGCCAGCCACAGGGGGCTGTGTGCAGCAATAGTGGGCTGTGTGCAGCAATAGTGGGCCGTGTGCCAGCCACAGTGGGCCGTATGCCAGCAATAGGGGGCAGTGTGCCAGCCACAGGGGGCCGTGTGCCAGCCATAGGGGACATGTGGCATCACTGGGGAACGTGTGCTAGCACAAGGGGGCTATATTCAATAAAGGTGGCCAAATCCAGATTAAGGGGGCTAATTTTAGGATGGGGGGGCTATGAGGGACATATACCCTATATGATTTGTTAGACGGACACTGGCATTATAAGACGGACCCAATTTATTAAAAAATTCTCTATTCCTTCACCAAATTTGGGGGTGCGTCTTATAATCAGGTGCGTCTTATAAAGCGAAAAATACGGTATCCTTGTAAAGCCATCCTCTTCCATCGCTTCTACCGTGCTCGGGTGCTCATCGGCAAACTTACAGGCATGACTCATGTACAGAGTATAATGGAAGTTAATGGGAAACTAAAGCATTTTTACAGAAAATCTTCCAAAAAAATGCTTCCATTCTCTATTGACTTCTAATATATGCGATACACAGGAAGAGCCTGTCTGAGGGTCCGATTGCTGGTTATGAGTACTGAGCACCTGAGCATGGTAGTGCACGCTCATCACTAACAAAGACATCTAATGGGGGACACTTATCTAAAAGAGGACACTAAAAAGTGGTGTCTTTGCTCATAATAACCATGCAGGTTTATTTTACAATGGACATCTGAAACGTGAGCTGGAATGTGATTGCTTGTTATAGGGACAGCTCCACTTTGTCCTTGCACTAGGTTTGATAAGCCCTTGTGACCAATATTTGGTTGGCTAGTTGGTTGGTTGGTAATTCCACCGCAAGCAGGATCTTACCAGTGACAATCTCCGGACTGCTGAGCCAGATCTCTCTGGGTTCCTGTGACTTTCTGAGGCTTTACTCCTAGACAAACTTCTGCACAAAATACACAAAAGTTGGCAAATCAATGAATGTGATAGAAATGATAAGAAATGATATTAATACACAGAAAAGGAGCATTGTGACTTATATTGAAAAGTATTTCATATTCTAATATTTTAGGTTTTACTGCTAAAAACATCACATAAAGCAGTGTGACGGCTAGTAGTCTGTGGGGCAAAAAGTCGTTTTTACGGATATCAATGTAGTATACATACAAGTCACTGATTCCATTATCTGGTGACATTTTAGTCCTTACCAAGATGTACATAATGTCTGCCCCTTTACCTGCAGATCTTAAAAGGAGTTATCCACTCACTACTACATTTGAAGTGAGTGTTGCTGATCAGGTTGGACCCCAATTACCTGCCAAGATGTAGGTAAGGAACCGGGCATTGGCCCAATACCTGCCGATCATCCATGCCTCTCTACCGGTATTGAGGTTGGAACGTTTTCAGTTTTGCTCACCTCCAATGAGGAAGCAAGTCGTGCTAGACAATCCCTTTAATGCAATGATTAATCAGACATCATTATGTGATCTGCAGCAAAGCAGATACAAGATGTTTGCACCTACAGTTTCCAGATACAATATAACCCAGATCAGTTTACATACTGACATTGATATGATAGGTATGTGTGGCCCCATCACTAGTGTACATCCTAGGAGTGGCATATGGCACAATGCTGGCACAATCATGCGTAATCTCTGACTATTGCCACCTACTTACATGTCCGTTATGTTAGTGATGATGATGTTGGAAGATGCAATATTGGGGACATTTAGAACAGCACAGAGGCTTCCTACATGTAGCACGATTAAGCTTACATAAGTGATTTATAGCTAGATTCACGCTGCGTTTGCACCGGGCCTAATCATAAATTTGGCAGTTAATAGGTAATCAATCTGAGGGAAATCTGACAAAACTATGAAAAAGTCTATTTGACCAGAAATGAGGACTAGAAGGGTTGGATTTGGCTCAGATCTATGCATGTGTAAGTGGAAGCTATGGATGACACTACTACCTTCTTTGTTTTTTTCTGGCCTTTATAAATGCCCCCGTGCTTCCTATAAACATGCAGCAGTGTTATATGATGGTTATCTACAACTAGACCTCCACATTTCAACTATTTAACCAGTTACCTTTCTCTTAGAAAATCCACCTTGCATCTGTAGAAATAAACAGCTACTTAAATGCAAAATTCCAGAGAGGGGAAGCAACAAAGTAAAAAAACAATAAAAAAAAAATGTAATTAACAACATGCAGCGGTGTCTAGAAAACATTCAGCCTTATTTAAAAAAAGATTTGATTTTGGAAACAGCAGAAATTAAAATGGTTTGTTCTTCTTGAATCTAAATTGAGTTATTTTTTTGTCTTACCAATAGCAATTTCTACATTTTAGGTCATCAATATTAGATTAGTGGGGTGGTTGCTGATGGTGTTTGTGGAACCTCTTCGACACTGTCAAGACTTCCAATTTCCAAACGACCAATCAACTCTCTGATATGTTTGGGGGGATCCAAACTCTTCCCAGACAAACAATGTCAGAGAAGAGGCGAGCCATTCAACTATCTCGTGCACGGACACCGTAAAAGATAGGCCATGAAAAGTGAGATCCCTGAAAACCCCTTAAAAAGGACTTATTGTTTTCTATAAATCTTTTTGCCTGGTGTAAGCAAGCTGGTGTGCTGAATCTGAAATTGTTTGTATTTCGTTTATGTGTCCACCATTCCCGAGATAAAGCCCCCTATTTCCCGTATGTAAATCTAGTCTTTTTTTATCCAAGTCAGTGTGGTTATAATCTCTTCTCTATGGGCATCTTCATGAGGACCATGCCATTTTGAATACACGGAATAACTTTACATACAGGGAAGATGGATTTTATCTTGACATTGAAGTAAAAGTGATGGAGTTGCTTATAGCAGCTAATCAGGTTAGAAAGAAAGTCCAAAAATTGAGGGCGAGGTGGGTTGATTGCTCCGAGTATAACATTCTTATTTCATTTCCATAACACGTATTGTTCCATTTAGGGAAATCCTTTGTGATTTAGGCTCACGGTTATAAAGCAGGTCCTGCTGGCAACTGCAGAATGTGGGATGGGGGAATCAGCCCTATCGGAAAGTGCGATGAAGCCACATTTTCCTGTTGCTCTACATGACTTACTATAATGCAGATGGCCAATTAATTTTAATTTAAAAGTCCAATTATAGTGAACGAGCGATTTAAGGCGCACTGGTTGCTGATCACCCAACAAACATGCAAAATGCTCAGTTGTCTGGTGAAATGATCTTTTGGTTTGCTGAAAACATCATTGTTCTTTGCAGCGCATAGTCCTGTGTATACAGGACTTGTGCTGCCGAGAATAATGGCGGCCTACGTGCACTGAATACTGTTAACACAAGCAGACCGTGCTTATGGACCTGTAATAAATTATGCTGATTGGTAATAAATTATTCAATACACATAGGTGGCCATTGTTATCATTGCCGACATTATTGACATTGTTCTTGGCAGTGCGAGTCCTGTATACACAAGACTCATGCTGTCAAGAACAATGGGAGACCACTGAATTGAGTAACCTAGATCACTCAAGGCTTATTATTAAAGGAGGTCTGCCTGTGTAAACCAGCTATTAAACTGATTGGAAAATATTTACTGATCGTCTGCCTTTAATGCCGCAAAGTTGGCTAAGGCTGCTTTTACACTTGCGTTGTTTTGCATCCGTTACAGTCAGTTGTGTCACTGATGCAGCGGATACGTTGCAGATAGTGGCACAACTGATGTGACTGATGCTGCAAAACAATGATCCGTTTTGGTTTTATTTTTTTTACATTTACCGGCAGCAGACTATTGTGAACGATCAGCTGATCACCTGGCGGCTGATTGCTTTCAAAAGCCGGCGGCTGGCCGAACTGCTGACGCCCTCAAAAGCCGCCCGCCGGGACGATCAGCTGATCGTTCGGCCACCAACAGAGAGCAAATCAATGTTTCTGTGATTACAAAAAAGAAAAAAGCTGAGCATGCGCAGGGAAAAAATAAAGGATTCCGCCGCTCAAAAAACGCTACATGCTGCGTTTCCTCCGCCCGACGGTCACTGACGGCCACCGACAAAACAACTGATGTGCCACGGGGCGGATGCAACGCAAGACCATCCATTGCAATCTGCCTTTAATAGAAGCCTATGAGGAATAAACCGTTTCCTGCAATGGTTACCGTAATTCCTCAAGGCGGCGGATTGCAACGGATGCCACACAACGCAAGTGTGAAAGCAGCCTTATGTAAATACACACATCTTTTTACCAGGTGCCATATGTCACACTATGCTAATGGTGTGACATCTATGGTTTACCATAGTGGACCGGCGTCCACTACACTGACCTTGCTTCCACCACATTGACCTTGTGTCCACGAAAGCAGAGAATAGAATTGTGACATGGCGTCATATTATGCCATTAAGTAAACAACTAAGACCAAAGGAGCCATTAGAATGAAAGAATGCACAGCTAGAACAGAAATATTTGTTGTTTTGCTATTAGGGTAGCTATGCTGCGATTTTGGGCTCATTTAGACCTCCACTTTTCACATACGTTGTGGTTTTTCACAGATAGACCATATACCCAATATAGTCTTTAGGCAAACTCCATGGCTTTTTTGGAGACCATGTATCAACTAAAACTATCACTCCATGTCCGTTTTTCATTTGAAAAAATAAGGAATAACGTTTGGAACACCATTCTAAGTCTGAACTGGGTGCAAAAACCTAAAAAACATCACTATGGGGAGATAAGGTATGCACACCAGTGACTATGTAAGGGGAATACATGAACTAGCAGAAACTGCTGTGTGAATACTGACTTGAAAAATCCAATAGCTATATGTAAGAGTGAAAATGTGAAAAATGGAATCTGCATTACTGCCATGAACATATGAATCAAGAGAAATTTAGCTACTGAATTGATCAATGCAATAGAACCCTAACACTACGCCAAAGTATTTCTCTACGTTGGGGTCCCTAGCTAGTATGTGTCCTCTCATGCAGTTAAAAAACTTACCGTGTATGGGAAGCTGAGACCCAGGCTATATATGCGTATGATATGGATTGGCAATAGGTGTGGTTGGGGAGGTTTCACAAACGACTTAGAATGGTGTTCCAAACGTTATTCCTTATTTGTTAGTAGTTTTTCATTTGTGAACCCTCCCCAACCACACCTATTGCCAATCCACATCATACGCATAAATAGCCTGGGTCTCAGCTTCCCATACACGGTAAGTTTTTTAACTGCATGAGAGGACACACACAAGCTAGGGACCCCAACGTAGAGAAATACTTTGGCGTAGTGTTGGGGCTCTATTGCATTGATCAATTCAGTAGCTAAATTTCTCTTGATTCATATGTTCATGGCAGTAATGCAGATTCCATTTTTCACATATTCACTCTTGCATATAGCTATTGGATTTTTCAAGTCAGTATTCACACAGCAGTTTCTGCTATTTCATGTATTCCCCTTACATAGTCACTGGCGTTTTTCATTTGAGTCACAAATCAATATTACCCATACAAGTTTATCGGATCTTTAAAATCATGATCAGCACAACAATGGCATCAATGTGCAGTTTTTACATTACATAGTTACTTAGGTTGAAAAAAGACCTAGGTCCATCTAGTTCAACCTTCCTCCACCAGTTCTACATTTAGTCACTAAGTCATTTATAACCAACAATGTTTTGTGTACTGAGGAAATCATCCAGCCCTTTTTTAAAAGCTGTTATAGTATCTGCCATTACTACCTCTTGTGGTAGGGCATTCCACAGTCTGACTGCTCTAACTGTAAAGAACCCTTTCCTATTTAGCTGTTGGAATCGCTTTTCTTCCACTCGCAGTGAATGCCCCCTGGTCCTTAGTACTGTCTTTGGAAGAAATAAGTCATGTGCCAGTCCTTTATATTGACCACACATGTATTTATACATATAAATGAGATCTCCTCTGAGACGTCTTTTTTCTAAGCTAAACATATCTAACTTTTTCAACCTGTCATCATATGGGAGGCCTCCATTCCTTGTAATAGTCTAGTTGCCCGCCTTTGAACTGACTCTAACTTCTGAATGTCCTTTTTAAAATGTGGAGCCCAAAACTGGATCCCGTATTCCAGATGTGGCCTTATAAGTGATTTATAGAGGGGTAACAATACGTTGGGATCACGGGATCTTATTTCTCTTTTTATACACCCTAGAATCTTGTTTGCTTTTGCAGTTGCTGCTTGACATTGAGTGCTGCTGCTCAGCTTATTTGTAATGAGAATACCCAAGTCCTTCTCCTTTTCTGTAGTCCCGAGTTTACTTCCATTTAATGTATACGCAGCTATAGGATTACTCCGTCCTAGGTGCATTACTTTACATTTATCAACATTAAATCTCATTTGCCAAGTATCTGCCCATTCTGACATCTTATCCAGATCATTTTGTAATATTTTACTATCCAGGTCAGTTTTTAATATCCTACATATACATTTAATATCCTACACAGTTCGTGTACTGTCTGTGAGTAATTTGACTGTAAGTCACTGCAGACTTTCCTGAGCACAAGCAAGATTCTCTGATTGCAGCACCAAGAGTGGGCAAGTGTGTGACCACGAGTATGTGATACACATGCTCATACTCCCAACGCACTTCCGATTAGACATGTGCACCCTTGCTCAATACTAATGAATTGAGCAATCCGTGCACGGCTAGTTGGAATATGGCTGAAAATATGCATATAGCATATTTGCGGTCACATGACTGCAAGGTCTTGCTGCCACTACCGGAGAATCCTAACCTCGCATGTCGGGGACATAGAGTGACTGCAGACTTTTGTGCCAAAGCTGGACATCCTCTTTAAAGGGAACCGGTCATCAGAAATTTAGCTTGAAACCTAAACGTTTCCCCCTCTGCAGCTCCTGGGCTGCATTCTAGCAATGTTCCTGTTGTTTATATGCCCCCTTTCTGACCAAAATAAAAAGACTTTATAAAGTGGTACCATTTTGTATTGAAATCTTGATAATGGTACACGGGGGAGGTCTCTCTGGTGGCCGTTAGTCTGCCTCCTGTTGCTTTAGGCCGTCCCCCATCGCTCCATTCCATACTTCAGGACGCCGCCCACTGCGCCCGAGGTGCCGCGCACACGAGGACCGCTGGTCACGTGTGTCGCAGGCACGAGATTATGGGCGGAGCTGTGATTGCATCGCAAGTGCCCGCCCATCATCTCGTGCCCGCCCTTTCCCCTCTGCCTCCAGCGTTCTGCGCTAGCCAGATGACCCGACGTCACCTCTCGTAACCGGTAGTTTCCTGCTCCGCTCTTCCCATCTATTTCCTGCTGCAGGGTAAGATGGGAAAGAGGTGACGTTGGGTCATCTGGCCAGCGCTTGCGCAGAACGCTGGTGGCAGAGGGGAGATGGTGGCCTCGAGATGATGGGCGGGCACTTGCGATGCAATCTCAGCGCCGCCCATAACCTCGTGCCTGCGCACACGTGACCAGCGGTCCTCGCGTGCGCAGCTCCTCGGGCGCAGTGGGCGGCATCCTGAGATATGAAATGGAGCGATGGGGGACGGCCTAAAGCGACAGGAGGCAGACTAACGGCCACCAGAGAGCCCGCCCCCGTGTACCATTATCAAGATTTCAATACAAAATGGTACCACTTTATAAAGTCTTTATTTTGGTCAGAAAGGGGGCACATAAACAACAGGAACATTGCTAGAATGCAGCCCAGGAACTGCAGAGGGGGAAACGTTTAGGTTTCAAGCTAAATTTCTGATGACAGGTTCCTTTCACATTGCAATAGAAAGGGGGAAGAGTTGTCCTTAATTTTGTTTTATCAATGAAAATCAATGATAGTTAAGACTAAAGCATTGACCAGACACTGATGAAAATTGGATGCAAAACATTCACATTCGGACCCTTTTTTGTGTATATAAAAGTTCATATACATCGGCATGAGGCTTTACAGAAACCCCACAAGCGTACAAAATAATCGGTTCAAGTCTCATTCAAAAAGTGGAAAGATTTTTTTCGTACTTGTCATCCGTGTGCTGTCAGTATGCAAATTGTTTTTTTGCACATCAGCTATTAATCTTTCTAGGAGAATTTACAGTTTACCATTTTGCAGAATTGCAATGTATCTGTAAAACTGGATGCCATAATGATGGTCCGTATGGTGCAATATTTTTATCATGCTAAATACATACAAGAAAAAAACGCCGGTATGCACTGCTTCATTGAATAACATTGATTATAGTCATTATCATTCTAGTCATTTGAAAAACTCAATTAGGCTCAAAAATACTTCTTATAGGATAAATAATCCGGAAGAAAAATAATGACTTCAAAAAGATGTAACTTGTAATAAAATAGAAATTTTTTATTATTCAAATTTTTTTTTATTAACAATTAAATTAAAAAACACAATAAATACAATAAAATAATGGAGCCTCCAATGCAAAAAAGTACACACAAAAAGAGACACCTCCCGGCACTAAACCATTAGCATCTAAATTCCTGTAATACTAATAGCGCGAATGCTAAAATAAATAAGTGAATCCCAACTGCAACAGCTCACCTCTAAAGCCCGACGCGCATTTCATACATGTGACTTTCTCAGGGGGTGTGGCAGGAGGCGTCTCTGGTGGGTTTATTATATTCACTATACTATGGATGTATTGACACCCTAGCTACCCATATAATACTTGGAATCACTAGCAGAAAATTGTGTATAGCTGTTGTGTTGCCATTTTTAGGAGTGCTTTTACGGTGCATTTCTCTGCCTCTTTTTGTGTGTACTTTTTGCATTGGAGGCTCCATTATTTTATTGTATTTATTAAGTGTTTTTTAATTTAATTGTTAATACATTTTTTCTTTTTAAATAATAAAAAATTACTATTTTATTACACGTTACATTTTCTTGAAGTCATTATTTTTCTTCCGGATTAATTATCCTATAGGAACTATTGAATAACATTGGTCTGAGTGCAATCCATTTTTTTATCGGATTTCACTTGTCCTATGTATAAGCTTGTGTGTGTAAACCCTAAAGCCCGCTTTACACGCTACAATAAATCTTACAATGTGTCGGCGGGGTCACGTCATAAGTGACGCACATCCGGTATCGTAAGGTACATTGTAGTGTGTGACAGCTACGTGCGATTGAACGTTAAACCGTTCATTGCATACACGTCGTTGAATCCTGACGAATTGCACGTCGGGTTGTTCAATATTCCCGAGGCAGCACACATCACAGTGTGTGACACCCCGGGAACATTGAACAGATCTTACCTGCCTCCCACGGCTCCAGCCGGCAATGAGGAAGGAAAGAGGTGGGCGGGATGTTTACGTCCCGCTCATCTCCGCCCCTCCGCTTCTATTGGCCGGCTGCCGCATGACGTCGATGTGACGCCGAACGTCCCTCCCACTCCAGGAAGTGGACGTTCGCCGCCCACATCAAGGTCGTATGGACATGTAAGTACGTGTGACGGGGGTTACTCGTTTGTGCGGCACGTTCAACAAATTAAACGTGCCACACATACGATGGGGGCGTTGCAAATCGCATACGATATCGTATGCGAAATTGCAACGTGTAAAGCAGGCTTAAGACTTTCTATGTTCTAAATTGATGATTCTAAAATTTGTCAATTAATTGTGATCATTCCTATAAATTCTAGGTATCCCTGAACAATAGCATGTGGGTGACTTACTTTTCAAGCTCTGCATTAAGTTCCTCTTCAAATTTTCGAGCGAGTTTAGTGGCAGTCTCCTCTTTCCATTTGACCATGTTCCTCTGGATGGCCCTCAGCTCATTGTCCTTCTCTCTCAGCTGCTGCCGCAGTGACTGGTTCTCTCCTCCATTGGACTCTCTGAGCTGGTCCCGCTGCAGGTTTGTGATCTCCTCAATGTGTTCCTGACGGGAAGACATCAGAGATTATATTTAATTTGATTATGAACAAGCTGTAAAGAAATAATACATCTAACAGTAAGTCTGACGTTTGACTCTGAATGAGTGATACCTACCTGTATGAGTCTGTCTTTCAAAATTTCCAGAGCTTTCTCCTTCTCCAGCTGAAGCTGTTCTTTTAGTTGCTGTAACTCACGTTCCTGGTTAATAAGTAAAGTAATTTTTGAGCACAAGTTCTATTTTAACAAATGGCAAAAATACAAAATGTCTAAAGTCAAAAAAGCCTTGGTGCCCAATTCATTAAGGCTGTTTGTGTAAGCCAGTCTTAATGAAGGAACCCTCTAGAAAGATTGGTACAATTCAATAAGAGGCAAACACTTCTTAATGAATTAATTGCGTCGTACAACCACTATGCATACACTATACAACCAAATGTTACTACAGTCAGGGGCTGGAGAACTTGTAATGTGTTAACATATACCCAACTCCATTCCACCAATGGTGTTGGAGTTGACCGGGACTGGTGTAAAACACCAAAGGTTGTAACATTGTAAGGTGTTTCATGCCAGATAATTGTCAAAAATATCTTAATGAATTGGACCCATAGTCGGCAATTATCTCTCATCAGCAGAGATTGGTCGCGATTGGTGAAGACTCCTGGAAAAAAAGTAAGGTACGCGCCCTCTCCGGCAGCAGACTCAAATATGGTATGGCTAACGACCTAGAGATCAACATTACATAATTAGTTGTAAGCCTATATGGTGTTAATATCAACAGGACACGGCAACAATCTTCTTGTGCCTAGGGCAGTCCCACGATTCCCCCAAATGTTGGGGAGCACAATCCTTTGTTCAGATGAGAAAAAGTAGGATTTTTGTGTATTCACCGTAAAATCTCTTTCTCTGAGTCTTCATTGGGGGACACAGGACCATGGGTTATGCTGCTGTCACTAGGAGGCTGACACTAAGTAAACATAAAAAGTTAGCTCCTCCCTAGCAGTATACACCCCGAGCCGGAGGCGGGCTCAGATCAGTTTGGTGCACAAGCAGTAGGAGAAGTACCAGAATCACCATACATAAAACAAGTTGTAACTAAAACAATGCAGCCGTGCGAACAAGAGGTCTATGAACATAAGACCGCTGAAAATAGCAGGCAAATGCAATTAAACAACCAAAAAACCAAGCAGGGTGGGTGCTGTGTCCCCCAATGAAGACTCAGAGAAAGAGATTTTACGGTGAGTACACAAAAATCCTACTTTCTCTATCGTTTCATTGGGGGACACAGGACCATGGGACGTCCAAAAGCAGTCCCTGGGTGGGAATACCGAAGCCCGCAGATAGGAAGAAAACAACAACCTCCCTCGGCGGACTTGTACTATAATTGAATGCTGTCACCCTATTACAGGTGTGCAACTGCTGCCTGCAAGACCTTTCTCCCAAAACTAGCATCTGCCGATGCTTGGGTGTGAACCTGGTAGAACCTAGTAAAGATGTGCAGGCTAGACCAGGTGGCGGCCTTGCAGACCTGGTCGGCCGACGCCTGATGCCTAATCGCCCAAGAGGCTCCCACTGCACGGGTAGAGTGCGCCCTTACCCCCCGCGGCGGAGACTTGTCCCGAATCCGATAGGCCTCTGATATGGTGGAACGGATCCATCTGGCAATTGTGGCTTTGGATGCCGACTCACCCCTCTTGGGACCAGAAGGGAGGACAAACAGACCATCCGACTTACGGAACGGCGCGGTTCTGGAGACATAAATTCTAAGGGCGCGCACCAGGTCCAGGGTGTGCAAGGACCTCTCCAAGCTGTGAGAGGGGCCAGGACAGAAGGACGGAAGAACGATCTCTTCGTTAAGATGGAACGGGGAGACCACCTTTGGGAGAAAGGCGGGATCTGGCCGAAGAACCACTTTGTCCTGGTGAAAAATCAACAAGGGGGCATGACAAGAGAGAGCTGCCAGCTCTGACGTCCTGCGAATAGAAGTGATGGCAACGAGGAACACCACCTTCCAAGACAGGTGAGAAAGGGAAGAATCCCGCAAGGGCTCGAATGGGGGGCCCTGAAGCGACCCTAGGACTAGATTAAGGTCCCATTGCTCTAGAGGCCGACGGTACGGCGGGGCCAGGTGGGCCACTCCCTGGATGAAGGTCTTAACCTGTGGACGAGAGGCCAGTGGCTTCTGAAACAGGATTGACAACGCCGATACCTGGCCCTTTAGTGTTGCGAGCGAGAGACCCGCATCTAGGCCTGACTGCAAGAATGCCAATAGGGAAGGAAGGGAGAAGGCGAGAGGAGAAGAAATACTATGCTCTTCACACCACCTGAAGAAAACCTTCCACGTGCGGTAGTATATTCTTGATGAAGATGGCTTCCTGGCCCTAATCATTGTCTGTATCACCCTTGAAGAAAAACCAGCCTTAGCTAGAACCCAGGATTCAATGGCCAGGCCGTCAAATTTAGGACCTGTGAGTTCTGATGGAAAAGAGGTCCCTGCTGCAGGAGATCTGGACGGTCTGGAAGACGCCACGGAGCGTCTGCGAGGAGCTGAGTGAGTTCCGCGAACCATGCTCGCCTGGGCCAGTCCGGAGCCACTAGGATGACCGGTATTCCTTCTGCCTTGATCTTCTTGAGGACCCTCGGGATCAGAGGGAGCGGAGGGAAGATGTACGGGAGACTGAACTGGCTCCATGACAGGGTGAGGGCGTCGACTCCTAAAGCCAAGCGGTCGCGGCACCGCGCTACAAATTGCGGAACCTGACAGTTGAACCGGGAGGCCATTAGGTCCACATCCGGAACTCCCCATCTGTCGCAGATCTGGTTGAAGACTTCCCGGTTGAGGGACCATTCTCCGGAGGCGAGGCCTTCCCTGCTGAGGAAGTCCGCCGCCCAATTGTCCACGCCTGGGATGTGTACCGCTGAGATCAGGGAGTGATGACACTCGGCCCAGTACAAAATCTTCTTGACTTCTCGCATTGCCCCGACACTTCTTGTGCCGCCTTGGTGGTTGATGTACGCCACCGCCGTCGCATTGTCCGACTGGATCCTGACCGGGCAACCCTGTACTAGGTGCCGAAACTGCTGCAAGGCTAGCCGGATGGCTCTTATCTCCAAAATGTTGATCTGGAGACAACTCTCCCGCGGTGTCCATCGGCCCTGCGCTGTGTGATGCCGAAACACTGCTCCCCAGTCCTGGAGACTGGCGTCGGTGGTCACTTCACTATCTTCCAGTGGAGCGGGAGGAAAGACCTTCCTGACGCGAGGTTGCGATGATTGAGCCACCAACGGAGGGAGTGGCGGGTCTCCGGCGAAAGATGAAACCTGCGGTCCAGAGAAAAGGGAGATCTGTCCCACTTCTTCAGCAAGGCCAGCTGGAGGGGCCGGAGGTGGAACTGTGCAAAGGGTACCGCTTCCATCGCCGCCACCATACGACCGAGGACTCGCATGCCGAACCTGATGGAAACTTGGCGCTGACGTCGGAGAGCGCGGAGGCCTCGTTGCAGGGAGGACATCTTCTCCTGTGTGAGGAAAACTCGCCCTTGGGTGGTATCGAATACCATGCCTAAAAAGGTGATCCGACGGGCCGGGGTCAGAGAGGACTTCTTCCGATTGATCAGCCACCCTAACCGTGAAAGGGTGTCGATCGTGACCTGAACCCCAAGACGACAGTCCTCGAAAGAAGAACCCTTTATCAACATATCGTCCAAGTACGGGATGACCATAACACCCCTGGAATGTAGAACGGACATGGCAGCCGCCATGATCTTCGTAAAGACTCTGGGGGCGGATGCGAGGCCGAAGGGAAGAGCCGTGAACTGGAAGTGATCTTCCGCTATCGCAAAGCGGAGGAACTGTTGGTGAGAGGTGGCTATCGGGACGTGGAGATAGGCGTCTTGAATATCCAGCGATGCCAGGAATTCGCCAACCTCCATGGACGCGATGATGGACCGGAGTGACTCCATTCGAAACGGCCGAGGCCTCACCGACCTGTTTAGAAGCTTTAGGTCGAGGACGGGACGGACAGAGCCGTCCTTCTTGTGGACCACGAAAAGGTTGGAATAGAACCCCTTGAAACGTTCTGCGGGAGGGACTGGTACCACGACTCCGGCTCGGAGGAGGGAGTCTATGGAGTGAAAGAACGCGCGAGCCCGCGCGGGAGACTCGGGAGGGCGAGATAGGAAAAAACGTCTCGGTGGCTTTGCTTCGAATTCTATTTTGTAGCCTGATGTGATGATCTCTCTGACCCAGGCATCGGCGGTCAGGGGGATCCACACATGCTGGAAACGAGACAGACGCCCTCCCAAGAGTCTGGCGCTGTTGCGCGCCGACCGCGAGTCACTTGGAGGAACGTCGGCGGTAACCGGAAGAGGATTTCGTGGACTGGCGGCGACGTGAACGCCAGGCGGGATTGGTCTTGAATGACGGGGTCCTCCTGTCTCTCGGAGGAGAGCGGCTTTTTCGCGGCTGGGGAGTGGAGTTGAAGTTGCGAAAGGGCCGGAACGGAGCGGTGGGGCGCCGATTCTGGAAGCGCTTGGGGCGCAATTGGGGGAGAGATGTACTCTTTCCTCTCGTTGCATCGGAGATCAACTGGTCCAGCTTATCTCCGAAGAGACGTTCCCCTAGGAAGGACAGGGAAGTTAGTGACTTCTTAGAGGCCGCAGCCGCGTTCCAGGACCGGAGCCAGAGGGCTCGACGGATGGCCACATTGTTGCTGGCGGCCTGGGCCGCGCAATTTGCAGACGCCAGGGCTGCATTGAGCAGGTACTCACCTGCGAGGGAAATCTGCGAGGCGATGGGAACCAGGTCCGGATTGGCAGGAATGGCGCGGAGACCGCAGCGTAGCGTGTCCGCCCAGGACATCAGAGCCTTCGCAACCCAAACCGAGGCAAAGGCCGGAGAGAGGGATGTGCCCGCTGCCTCGAAGGCGGAACGGGCCAACCTGTCAATAGTACGGTCCGTAGGGTCCTTGAGAGACGTACCGTTAGTGAGTGGAAGGACTGTGTGAGAAGATAGGCGGGAGATTGGGGGGTCGACCACAGGGGAGCCTGCCCAATCCTTTCGAAGACCCTCAGGAAAGGGATAATGCAAATCAATGGACTTACCGCTGGTAAATACCTTGTCCGGCTGTTGCCTGTGGCTGCGCAGTAACCCAGCGAATTCTGGATGTCCGCTGAATGCGCTCTGGGCCCGCTTCACCCGCTTAAACGAGACCTGGGTGCTCTGGGAGGAGACGGGGTCCACCTGTACCTTTAGGGTCTGGTTTACTGCTTCTATCAGGCTATTCACCATTCGCCGAATATCAGCCGCCTGTTCTGAGTCCAGCAGGGGTGCTGCATCGGAATCATCATCGGAGCAATCAGAAGACTCCCTGGAGGACTGACGGTCTGGACCTGGGGATGAAGGTGAAACCTGGGAAGAGGCTGAAGACGAGACCTGGCGGGTCCGCTTCTGAGCAGCAGAGGAGGTCCCTGCAACGGGGCTCACCTGCTCCGGAGGCGATTTATGTCGGGTCTGCGGGAATCTGGGCGAGCGACGGCAGCAGGCGCAGTGCTTGCGCGATGGTCCGAGAAGCCTCAGAGAGGGAATCTACGGACTGGGACAGGGACGCTAGCCAGTCGGGGGGGGGCGGGATGCAGGGCCCTGCAGCATATGGCGCTGTGGCATCTGCGGTATCAGAAGCGTCGGCCGCGGAGTCCTGCGGAGGCTGCGCGTCTGTAGAACAGACGGAGCATAGTGGGGCGTCCTGGCCCTGGGAAAATTTGGACTTGCAGGAGAAGCATGCAAAAAATAAGGCAAAGGGGGCCTGCTTGGATTGGGTGGGCTTAGCTTTAGGCATGGTGAAAACAAGTACTCTCCCTGGTGGCTGCTAGGAAGGAGACAGGAGAGGGTTAACTCGTCCCTAAACTCAGAGAACGCTACCTAGTGAGGGCTACTCCTTAGGAGCAGAGCTTACCCAGGTCCTGTGTGCTGCCCACCAGTCCAGAAGAGGGAGTCCAGGAGTGAGCTGGCCAGAAGAGTCAGAACGCCGGCGCGCTGCAGCCTCAGGGGACCAGAGACAGGCTAAAATGGCGAGGGGATGCTGGAGGAGGCTGGGGGAGGAGCAGCATTCCGGCGCGAAAAACCGGAGGATCCACAGCCCCCACCATCAGCCAGGAGGCAGAGCAGTGGGAGGATACAGGGGGAGACGACCGGCGGCCAATAGCGCTGCAGCGGGGGCGTGGCTAGGACGCAGGAGCGACTAGGCCGAGACCGGGGGGCTAAATTTATGGAGAGGGCCGGGGGAAAGTGCAGGAGAGGTCGGTCCTACCTGTAATCGGCGGCGCCGGCCCAGCGACGGATGCGGTGCAGGCAGGGCGCCCTGCCCCTGCCTGTGTACAGTGCTACTCGTCCAGGAAGACTCCGGGGGAGAGCGTGCTGAGGCAGGGTAGTGGACATCATGATGGGGGTAGCAGCCCCCTTGCAGGAGAAGGCAGCGTGACAGGGCCCCATCGATTACACACGCTGCGGAAGTTCCATCCCTGCTGTACTCCCCTGTACGCCCTTTGGGGTGATACCGCAGGGCGAATCAGGGTTGCCCACAACAACCTGCCCACACGCGCACCCCCGGGAGTGGTACCACGGGGATGGACGGGGGAGAGGGCCCGAAATCTCAAGCCCCTGCGACCCTGGGGAGTGGTACCCACAGGGCTGCGGAGGATGAGTGAAGCGAATACCTGCAGAGAAAAAGAAGACAGGTATGAGAGCGATGAGCGGCGCCGAAATAAAAGAAAAAAGCGCAAAAACATACATGGCTGAGGGGGGCCGAGACGGCCCACATCAGCCTCCTACAACACTAAGCTAAAATTGATCTGAGCCCGCCTCCGGCTCGGGGTGTATACTGCTAGGGAGGAGCTAACTTTTTATGTTTACTTAGTGTCAGCCTCCTAGTGACAGCAGCATAACCCATGGTCCTGTGTCCCCCAATGAAACGATAGAGAAAGAGAATTTTGTTACTTACGGTAAATTCTTTTTCTTATAGTTCCGTATTGGGAGACCCAGACCATGGGTGTTTAGCTTCTGCCTCCGGAGGACACACAAAGTACTACACTTAAAAGTGTAGCTCCTCCCTCTGAGCTTATACACCCCCTGGTAGCCAGTCCTAGCCAGTTTAGTGCAAAAGCTGAAGGAGAATAGCCACCCACAAGTAGAACCGAGTAAGAACCGGAACAACTGGAGACTCTGTCCACGACAACAGCCTGTGATAACACACGGAACAAGAAAATTGCCAACAGGCAACAGGGAGGGAGCTGGGTCTCCCAATACGGAACTATAAGAAAAAGAATTTACGGTAAGTAACAAAATTCTCTTTTTCTTTATCGTTCCTTTGGGAGACCCAGACCATGGGACGTTCCAAAGCTGTCCCTGGGTGGGAATAAACAGAAAAAACTAAGAAGTCGGCGGAGCCTAACTTCACAAGTGGGCGACAGCCGCCTGAAGGATGCGTCTGCCCAAGCTCGCATCTGCCGAAGCATGAGCATGCACTTGGTAGTGCTTCGAAAAGGTATGCAGGCTAGCCCAAGTGGCAGCCTGACAGACTTGTTGAGCTGTAGCCTGGTGCCTAAAAGCCCAAGAGGCACCGACAGCTCTGGTCGAGTGTGCTTTGATCCCCGGCGGGGGAGGCACCTGAGCACTCTGGTAGGCGTCCGAAATGGTCGATCTAATCCAACGGGCCAAGGTCGGCTTAGAAGCAGAGAGACCCTTGCGCCGCCCTGTGGTTAGCACAAAAAGAGAGGTGCACCGCCTAAGCACAGCGGTGCGAGACACATAGATCCGGAGAGCACGCACCAGATCTAGAGTATGCAGCGCTTTCTCAAAGCGATGAACAGGGGCCGGACAGAAGGAAGGCAAGGAAATATCCTGGTTAAGGTGGAAGGGAGAGACCACCTTAGGAAGAAAGTCCGGGGTCGGACGGAGAACTACCTTGTCTTGGTGAAAAACCAAAAAAGGTGACTCCGAGGAGAGCACAGCCAAATCAGAGACTCTCCTGAGAGAAGTTATGGCAACTAGAAAGGCCACCTTTTGAGAAAGACGATACAAAGAAACCTCCCTAAGGGGCTCTAAAGGGGGTTTCTGCAATACCGTGAGGACCAAGTTAAGGTCCCAGGGATCCAAGGGCCGCCGATAAGGCGGAATGATGTGAGACGCACCTTGCATGAAGGTGCGGACCTGAGCCAGCCGGGCGAGACGCCGCTGGAACAGCACTGATAGAGCTGAGACTTGTCCCTTGAGAGAGTTGAGGGACAGTCCTAGCTGCAGACCGGACTGTAAAAAAGACAGAAGGGTCGGCAACGAGAATGGCCAAGGAGAATGGCCAGAAGAGCGACATCAGGACAGGAAAATTTTCCAAGTCCTGTAATAGATCTTGACGGATGAAGACTTACGGGCCCAAGTCATAGTGGAGATGACTTCAGGAGGAATACCAGAAGCCGTCAAAATCCAGGACTCAAGAGCCACGCCGTCAATTTGAGTGCCGCAGAATTCGGGCGGAAAAACGGACCTTGCGAGAGCAGGTCTGGACGGTCCGGAAGATGCCACGGCATCTCCACGGACAGTTGGAGCAGGTCTGGATACCTAGCTCGCTTGGGCCAGTCTGGTGCAATGAGAATGACTCGACGGCCCTCCATTCTGATCTTGCGCAGGACTCTGGGCAAGAGAGCTAGAGGGGGAAACACGTAGGACAGACGAAACTGGGACCAGTCTTGAACCAGAGCGTCCGCGGCGAAGGCCTGAGGATCGTGGGAGCGAGCCACGTAAACCGGAACCTTGTTGTTGTGACGGGATGCCATTAGGTCCACGTCCGGAGTGCCCCACTTGCGGCAGATTGACTGAAACACTGCCGGGTGCAGGGACCACTCGCCACCGTCCACGGATTGACGGCTGAGATAATCTGCCTCCCAGTTTTCTACGCCAGGGATGTGGACTGCGGATATGGTGGACTTGGAGTCCTCCGCCCATTGAAGAATGCTTTGGACCTCCAACATTGGCAGGCGGCTGCGTGTCCCGCCTTGGTGATTGATGTAGGCAACCGCTGTCGCGTTGTCTGACTGGACTCGAATGTGCCTGCCCGCCAACAGGTGGTGAAAGGCTAGGAGAGCTAGAAGCACAGCTCTGGTTTCCAGCACATTGATTGAAAGGGCTGACTCGGACGGAGTCCAAGTGCCCTGTGCTCTGTGGTGGAGATGTACCGCTCCCCAGCCGGATAGGCTGGCATCCGTGGTGAGAATCACCCAGGACGGAGTCAGGAAGGAGCGCCCTTGGGACAGGGAGAGGGGTCGAAGCCACCACTGAAGAGAGCTCCTGGTCCGTGGCGACAGAGCCACTAACCTCTGTAAGGAGGAAGGCCGCTTGTCCCAACAGCGGAGAATATCCAGCTGCAGAGGACGCAGATGGAACTGGGCAAAGGGAACCGCCTCCATGGAGGCCACCATTTGACCCAGCACCTGCATCAGACGCCTGAGGGTATAACGGCGGGGCCTCAGGAGAGAGCGCACCGCCAACCGGAGTGACAGCTGTTTGTCTAAGGGCAACTTCACAAGTGCCGGCAAAGTCTCGAACTGCATCCCTAGGTACGTGAGACTCTGGGTCGGAGTCAGAGTGGATTTGGGAAGATTGACAATCCACCCGAATTGGGCTAGGGTGGCGAGAGTGAGCGAAACACTCCGCTGACAGTCTGCGCTGGATGTACCCTTGACCAGAAGGTCGTCCAGATAAGGAAGCACTGCTAACCCCTGGAGGTGCAGGACCGCAATCACTGCCGCCATGACCTTGGTGAATACCCGAGGGGCCGTGGCTAACCCGAAGGGGAGAGCCACGAATTGGAAATGATCCTCTCCTATCGCAAAACGTAACCAACGCTGATGTGACACTGCGATTGGCACATGTAGATAGGCATCTCTGATGTCGATGGACGCCAGGAACTCCCCTTGGGTCATAGAGGTAATGACTGATTGCAGAGACTCCATGCCAAAATGCCGCACCCGGACATGCTTGTTGAGAAGCTTGAGATCCAGGATGGGCCGGAAGGTACCGTCCTTTTTCGGAACTAGGAAGAGAATTTGAGTAAAAACCTCTGAACCGTTCCTGAGCGGGAACTGGGACAATCACTCCGTTTGCCTGCAAGGACGCCACGGCCTGCGAGAAGGCGGCGGCCTTGGAGCAGGGGGGAGTTGAGAGAAAAAATCTGTTTGGAGGGCTGGAAGAGAATTCTATCCTGTAGCCTCTTCTGCGGACGCGCTTTTGGGCGCCAGTTGGATTTCTGATCCTTGGCTGAGTTAGCGGACGAGGCGGAAGGCTTAGAGGATGACCAGTTGGAGGAACGAAAGGAACGAAACCTCGATTGATTCCTACCCTGGGCGGGTTTCCTGGTCTTGGTTTGTGGCATGGAAGTACTCTTCCCGCCAGTAGCTTCTTTAATGATTTCATCCAGCTGTTCACCAAACAGCCGTGAACCAGCAAAAGGGAGCCCAGCAAGAAACTTCTTGGAAGAAGCATCTGCCTTCCACTCTCGAAGCCACAAAATCCTACGGATAACAAGAGAATTAGCTGAAGCCACCGCAGTGCGGTGAGAAGCCTCCAGCATGGCAGACATGGCATAGGATGAAAAAGCTGAAGCCTGAGCAGTTAAGGTAACCATCTCAGGCATAGATTCCTTGGTGAGGGAATGCATCTCCTCTAGAGAAGCAGAGATGGCTTTGAGAGCCCACACTGCTGCAAAAGTCGGGGAAAACGCGGCCCCCGCAGCTTCATACACAGATTTGGCCAGAAGGTCAATCTGACGGTCAGTGGAATCCTTAAGTGAGGTGCCGTCAGCCACCGACACAACGGTCCGGGCTGATAGCCTAGACACCGGAGGGTCCACCTTTGGGGAGTGAGACCACTCCTTGACCACCTCAGGTGGAAATGGAAACCGGTCATCAGAACCACGCTTTGGAAAGCGTTTGTCAGGGCAGGCCCTGGGTTTGGTCACAGCGGTCTGAAAACTGGAGTGGTTAAAGAACACACTCTTCACTCTCTTAGGCGAGGTAAACTGATGTTTTTCTGCCAGAGAGGGTGGCTCCTATGATACTGGCGGATTGAGATCCAGCACGGAATTAATAGAAGCAATCAAATCACTAAGATCTGAGTCACCCTCAGAGAAATCGATGGGATACATAGCCTCCGAGCCCCCAGTGAGGGCATCCTCCTCATCTAGAGAGTCAGCTCTTGAGACAGAGCCGTGGGATGGGGAGGGGGAGGAAACCCTGCGCCTTCTCTTAGAAGGATGGGGTCTGGGATCAGATGATGAATCCTCCGTGAGCTTCGATGGACGGAGGTCAGAGGATAGGAGTCCTCTGTCAAGAGTATTAGAGGCACCCTGTGAGGGGGGCTGATGCATATTCATCAAAGTCCTGGACAAAATCCCCATGGACTCAGCAAATGACTGGGATATGGACCTAGAAAAGGACTCTACCCAGGCCGGGGGTTCAATCACAGGTGCAGCAGCAGCCTGAGAGACCATGCTGCTGGAGTGGGGGCTTTGCAGAGAATGAACCCTAGGGAGAATATACAGAGGTCCACAACCGGAGACCGGCTGTGGCTTACCAGACCGCTGAGCGCGGTGTTGTGTGCCCTCCAGATCCCGAAGCCCGGTCCCCCAGTCGCAGCACCTCAGCAGAGATGCAGAATGCAGGATGTTCCAGAGCAGAGTGAACTCTGCCTGAGAAGAGGGCGTTCCTATAAAAGAGCGGGAACTGGAGGGCTATAGAGACCTGCAGGGAAGGAGGGACGCCCCAGCAGTGGGGAGTGTCCCTCCCCTGTGTAGAACGGCCGCCGGGAGGAGCCGAACCTGTCCCTCTGCATGAGTGACATGCGAGGGCAGGAAAATGAAACTAGGCCTCCGGCGAAGCCAGGGCCTAAATTTAAGCGGCGAGGCCGACAAGCAGGCACCATCGGCGCGGTTCTCAGGCAAAAGCTAGAGAACCCGCCGGAAAAGTTAAAACAATCACATACAGCATACTCTCCCCTTACAATAAAGAACCGGGACCCCCAACATAAATGTCTCAGGTACTTAGCTGCTGAGACGCAGGGCCATGTCCCTGGGGATGAGTGCTCCGGTCCAACAGAATCCTCAAGGGGCTGTGGATGGAGACCGGACTCCTGCCAGGCATGGAGACCGTGCTGGCTCCCACTTCAAGCCAGAGCCCAGAAGGGATGGTGAAGGAGCGCGGCATGTAAGGCTGCAGCCTTGTAAATCAACCTTAACAACACCGCTGACACAGTGGGGTGAGAAGGGACATGCCGGGAGTCCAGACATGGACCCACTTTTCTTCAAACTCTTTCCAAAAGTCAAACAAATCAGATGAGAATGCATGTGTGGATGTATGCCTCCTGACACAAAGCAATAAACTGGCTAGGACTGGCTACCAGCAGGGTGTATAAGCTCAGAGGGAGGAGCTACACTTTTAAGTGTAGTACTTTGTGTGTCCTCCGGAGGTAGAAGCTAAACACCCATGGTCTGGGTCTCCCAAAGGAACGATAAAGAAATTAGTGCTACCAAAGGTTATCCCACTCTCCCTATGGCAATTAACAGGCAAATGTGGCCACCATACAGGTGGATCGCAATAAATTAGAATATCATCAAAATTTTATTTCAGTAATTCAAAACAAAAACATAAACAAATATATTATATAGAGTCATTACACACAGAGGGATCTATGTAAAGTGTTTATTTCTGTAATGCTGATGATTATGGCTTACAGCCAATGAAAACCTAAAAGTCATTATCGCAGAAAATTAGAATATTATATAAGAACAACTGAACAAATGATTTTAAACTTAGAAATGTTGGTTCCTACTGAAAAGTCTGTACAGTAAATGCACTCAATACTTGGTCGGGGCTCTTTTGCATGAATTACTGCATCAATGTGGTGTGGCATGGAGGTGATTAGCCTGTGGCACTGCTGAGGTGTTATGGAAGCCCAGGTTGCTTTGATAAGAGCCTTCAGCACGTCTGCATCGTTGGGTCTGGTGTCTCCCATCTTCCTCTTGACAATACCCCATAGATTCTCTATGGGGTTTAGGTCAGACGAGTTTACTGGCCAATCAAGCACAGTGATACTGTGGTTATTAAACCAGGTATTGGTGCTTTTGGCACTGTGGATAGGTGCCAAGTCCTGCTAGAAAATGAAGTTTCCATCTCCAAAAATCTTGTTGGCAGAGCATGAAGTGCTCTAAAATTTCCTGGTAGACGGCTGCACTGACTTTGGTCTTGATAAAACACAGTGGACCTACATCAGCAGATGACATTGCTCCCCAAACCATCACTTATTGTGGAAACTTCACACTAGACCTCAAGCAGCTTGGATTGTGGCCTCTCCACTCTTCCTCCAGACTCTGGGACCTTGATTTCCAAATGAAATGCAAAATTTACTTTAATCTGAAAACACCTTGGACCAGTGAGCATCAGTCCAGTTGTTTTTCTCCTTGGCCCAGGTAAGACGCTTCTGGCATTGTCCATTGGTCATGAGTGGCTTGACACAAGTAATGCGACAGTTGTAGCCCATGTCCTGGATACGTCTGTGTGTGGTGGCTCTTGAAGCACTGACTCCAGCAGCAGTCCATTCCTTGTGAATCTCCCCTAAATTTTTGAATGGCCTTATCTTAGCAATCCAATCAAGGCTGCGGTTATCCCGGTTGCTTGTGCACCTTTTTCTACCACATTTTTTCCTTCCACTCAAATCTCCATTACTATGCTTGGATACAGCACTCTGTGAACAACCAGCTTCTTTAGCAATGACCTTTTGTAGCTTACCCTCCTTGTGGAGTGTGTCAATGATTGCCTTCTGGACATCTGTCAAGTCAGCAGTCTTCCCCATGATTGTGTAGCCTACTGAGCCAGACTAAGACACTTAGGAAGCCATGACAGGTGTTTTGTGGTAATTATGCTTATTTTCCGATATAATGACTTTTGGGTTTTCATTGGCTGTAAGCCATAATCATCAACCTTATCAGAAGTAAACACTTGAAATAGATCACTGTGTGTGATGACTCTATATAATATATGCGTTTCCCTTTTTGTATTGAATTTCTAAAATAAATTAACTTTTTGATAATATTCTAATTTATTGAGATGCATTGGTATTTCTTCTAGTTACCAGTAAATCAAGATTTTGCTCTTTAAAGGTATTTTTCATCTCACCTCTGGAACCAACACATGTATCAAGAATGGGCCAGTGTCTTGCGCACCTGCAAATAAAGAGGTAGCCATGCATGGCTCTCTGAATTCAGTATCTGGGAGTTCTGGAAATATCATACACACTTACTCAGGTGTCTGTGAGACTCATATAGAAATTAATGGAGGATCCATGAATGCGTGGCCATTCACAGCAGTATCAGATGGGAACCCATTCTCAATAGAGGTGAGGGAGTCAGAGGTAGGACCTGCATCTATCCTGTGGACCTGTCACCGACAAAGGAACAGAAGGATTCTCGGCTGTGGAGGCCCCTAAGCATGTGACACATATGCCCTCTATATAACATGATACTAAATTACATGATGGTGTGTTTGTGATATTGAAAACAAAAAAATGAGATCTGAGTAATGTGAACACGTCTCCCGTCAAATATTGTAGTTTCTCTAGCCAAGTTGGTCTTTTATAATTTGTTTTCTGCATCCATAGGAAGAAATGTCTGGATACTAAGCCTAGCAGACCAGTGGCTGACAAATTTTAGTCCAACCTCCATCAATACACACGTCTGGTAGACCACAGTTTACTTACCCGCTCTCTCTGCACATGCAGTAAAGTGCGCTTCTGAGCCTCTACGTCTTGTTGTAATTCATGAATCATCTGGTTGGTTTCCTCACTTACTTCATGCAACACTTTCAATGCTTGGTTGGTGGAAGGACGAGAAGGACTTCTGCAAGGGACATTCCTGTTATCTAACACTAAGATGTCATGGATCACTGCATTAATCCTATTACATGTATCTACAATGCTGTATTGGTGTTTGTACTTCATGCTGTCAGTAACACTTTCTACAAATTTCCATGTTTCCACTCATCTTGTGCTGTGACTTACCCATGTCTGCTCTTTGCAGGACTTTGCACTTTAGACCTTCCTGGGGTGCACTGCATGCGTTCACAGGCTGCATTGATCTCCCTGGCAAGGGCCCTCTCCGCTCGCTCAGCCTGGGCCATTGCCTCCCGTTCTCTGAAAATCGACTCATTCTTTTCAGCCCTGAGTTCATGCTGCTCTGCCTCCATTTGCTGCAGACGCTGCTTCAGACGCTCAATGTCTCGCTCCTTTTCCTAAATAATTAACAGTCAACTCAGTACGCGGGTACTTTCATCTATGTTACTTCTGGGTGAGTAAAATACACATCCCAAAAGCAACGTATAGATTCCATAATATTGCACTGAAAAGGTTTTGTAACTTCCGACATTGTCAATCACAGTCCTGTTGGTGAAAATTAGTGTTTACTAGTGGGCACTAAGAAAACAACGTAAAACTATAAAATCTATGACTTCTCCATGTGGTGTGGTAGTACTGGTCATCAGAGTTCTAAGTACAATAAGCTAAGGGGTACAGTACCAGGGAAAATGATGGAGGCAGACTAACGGTTCTCAGGGGTACTCAGGGTGAGGCTCCCGAGCAGCGGTGCCTGGTTCATGGGGGTCATTTTGTTTTATGTGGCTGGCTAATGTAAGGGTCTGATTGCACGACCTGGACATACCAGAGAAAGCTCTTGCTCGAGTCTCCTCATCTCCTCTTGCTTCTCTTCTTTCAGGATAGCCCGTAGTTCATCTATAGCTTCTTGCTTGTCCCTCTGTAGGGAACGCTGGTGAATTTCATGCTCCTGAATTGTCTGTCAAGGAAGAATCAGTATATAATTATTAGTCTGATATGTGGCTGTACAGTCTTTTTTCATGTTGTATAGTTTCCACACTACAAAGGGTGGCATGTTAAGATTTCATGTCACAATCACAAATCAAAGTTAAAGGGAATCTGTCACCAGGTTTTTGCCACCTAATCTGAGATCAGCATAACATAGGGGCAGAGATCCTGATTCCACCGGTGTGTCACTTACTTGGCTGCTTAGTGTATTTTTGATAAAATCAATGTATAATCAGCAGCAGATTATCATTAGTGGACCACTTGGCATAGGTAGTCCAGCATATTCATGAGCTCTGTATAACTGCTATATCTTCATCAGAGAAAACATGGATTTTATCAATACGACAGCAAACAGCTCAGTAAGTGACACATCTCTGGAATCAGGGTCTCTGTCTGTACATTACGCTGCTCTGAGATGGGGGAGCAAAAACCTGGTGACAGAGCATTTTTAAACCAAAACCAAGAACAAGGTTCTGGATGGACTTGTTTGAATGGCACAATAGTCACATGCATGTACCACCACTACATTCCATGACTATGGGACTAACACAAATAGTCATTAAAACAGTGGAAATCCAGAGCCCCATTTTCAGGATCTAATATAGGTCATTAGTTAGTATGGTGGGACAAAGTCTTTAAGTAAGCATATGGAGCTGAAAAATAAAAGTCATCATTAGTTTAGGCTAAGGGGTACTTTGCACGCTGCGACATCGCTAGCATTGGCTAGCGATGCCGAGCGCGATAGTACCCGCCCCCGTCGCACATGCGATATCTTGTGATAGCTGCCGTAGCGAACATTATCGCTACGGCAGCTTCACACGCACTTACCTGCCCTGTGATGTCGCTCTGGCCGGCGACCCGCCTCCTTCCTAAGGGGGCAGGTTGTGCGGCGTCACAGCGACGTCATACGGCAGGCGGCCAATAGAAGCGGAGGGGCGGAGATGAGCGGGACGTAAACATCCCGCCCACCTCCTTCCTTCCGCATAGCCGGTGGAGGCAGGTAAGATGTTTCTCGCTCCTGCGGCTTCACACACAGCGATGTGTGCTGCCGCAGGAACAAGGAACAACATCGTATCTCCTATTAGTGCGACATTATGAAAATGACCGACGCTACACAGATCACCGATTTACGACGCTTTTGCGATCGTTTATCGGTGCATCTAGGCTTTACACGTTGCGACGTCGTTACCGGCGCCGGATGTGCGTCACTTTCGATTTGACCCCGACGATATCGCAGTAGCGATGTCGCAGCGTACAAAGTACCCCTTAGGATAAGTATGCTACAATGGATTTCATTTTTAGTTTCCATTACATTTTTGGACAAGTTTGATGTTTTACTCAGACGTCATTTGTTATAAAAATCTGCCCTTTTCTGTGCTATATACACTCCTCAATAGAGACATTACAACACTAAGAAGAAAAAGTCATAGAATTATGGAATCAGAGCATAGATAGACATGATAATTGTATGGAAATGAAGAAAAAATTGAAATAACATTTCAATACATCTCAATTTAATTAGTATCAAGTATCAGGATCATGTCCACATATTTAGACACTAATACACTTTAGCATGTTATCAATGAGGTTACTAATGGTTGTCTAAGGAAATGTCACACCAGTCCTACAGCCATATTTATTATGGGGGGTAGTATATGGTATGGTAGCCAGACTCCACTAATCTTCATTCCAAGTACAGTAATAGATTGGTGGTTATTGATTTCATCGTGTTACTAGTACACCTATTTCTACAAAGTGTTCAAGGAGCCATTTTTCAACACAACACCAATGTGCCTCATGTTGTTCATGCTGCTGTGAGCAGACTGGGTACCAAAACGTACTACCATGACTGGCAGTGTCTCCAGAATTGTCTCCCATTGACCACATCTGGGACATCATTGGTCAACAATAGCTGCCAGCAGTGGATCTTGATGATTTCTGCATTCAGCTTGGCAAAACACTCCTCAGACAAACATAAATAACCTCAGTGATAGCAGCCAAGGTGTGTAAGCAGGTGTATTTTTTGTCATACTCGATAGTAAATAAATGAAGGTGTTTTGAAAATTCTGTTTCCATTTTTTCATAATTTGCATATCATTAACATTTCTATCAGTCTTGTGATTTTCATAATTCTGTAACTTTTCATTCTTGATCTTGCAAATGTTGAGGAGTGTACTATCAATGGGCATCACATGGCAGCAGATCATGCTAGAACAGTGCTACATTTACACTATAATGAATATAGTTTTGTTTCAACCAGCAAATGTAGTGCCCATAACAAGTAAGTTTAAAAAAAAATTCATCGACTAGGGCGTGTCCTGGCTGCCATGTCAGGAGGACGTGTGAGGTGGGGCTCCCGCTATATATCCTGTTCATACAGTGGCTATCAGTGGTTTATCTACTACGTTATTTAACCGGACCCAGGGGGAAGCCTTCTGGAGGAAGCGGCAGTGCTGCAGAGCCAAAGCATGACCCACAGCAAGCAGATCAGAGATCAGACATGCAACGGTGCTTCCAACATGGCACTGCCGTCCTCTGTATCAAGACAAAACAATCACTAATCTCATGGAAACCAGCCAGAGAAAACACTGCCGGCAGCTAGCAAAGGCACTCAAAACAGTGAAATCCTAGGTGCATTGCCCCCTGGGAAGTATGCAAATCAAAAAAGGTCTGTGGAGCCTCTGTTAGGAGTCTCGACACAGAAAATAGCCAGATATCTCTCCGGGAAGGACCTAGCCAAGGAGTGGCTCTTTTTAGAAGACTCAGGGGCACTTTGCACATTGCGACATCGCAGGTGCGATGTCGGTGGGGTCAAATTGAAAATGACGCACTTCCGGCATCGCATGCGACATCGCAGTGTGTAAAGGCTGGATGATACGATTAACGAGCGCAAAATCGTCGTAATCGTATCATCGGTGCAGCGTCGGCGTAATCCATAATTACGCTGACGCAATGGTCCGATGTTGTTCCTCGCTCCTGCGGCAGCACACATCGCTGTGTGTGAAGCCGCAGGAGCGAGGAACGTCTCCTACCGGCCTCACTGCGGCTTCCGTAGGTTATGCGGAAGGAAGGAGGTGGGCAGGATGTTTACATCCTGCTCATCTCCGCCCCTCCGCTCCGATTGGCCGCCTGCCGTGTGACGTCACAGTGACGCCGCACAACCCGCCCCCTTAACAAGGAGGCGGGTCGTCGGCCACAGGGACGTCGCACGGCAGGTGAGTGTGTGTGTGAAGCTGGCGTAGCGATAACTTTCGCTACGCCAGCTATCACCACATATCGCTGCTGCGACGGGGGCGGGCACTATCGCACTCGGCATCGCAGCATCGGGCTGCGATGTCGTAGTGTGCAAAGCCCGCCTCAGCAAGACAAAACAATCACTGATCTCAGGGAGACCAGCCAGAGAAAACACTGCTGGCAGCCAGCAAAGGCGCTAAAAACATTCCTTGGCTAGGTCCTTCCCGGAGGGATATCTGGCTATTTTCTGTGTTGAGACTCCTAACAGAGGCTCCACGGTCCTCTGCATCAGTGAGGGACAGGACAGCAGAGGCAGCGGCAGAGAACCTGGGGTGGTTTGCCAAGAGCACCGTGGACTGGACAGTGGATGAGGGGACCCCTGTACAGCAGCAGATACCAGTGGCTGAAATGGTGGAGGATGAGAGGCAGCAGGGTGACAATACAGGAAAGATTGCACATCAAACGAGGCCTTGGGGTAATAAGATAATAATACTATTATCTAAGTTTGATGTGCAGCCTTATCCGTATATAGTATGTAATTTTTGGCTTGCACTCATAATATATATATTAGTGCTCACTTCAGTTATCCTATTCAGTTATATGTAGTTTTTTTCTGAATGTGAACACAGCTCCGCCCCTTTCGGCCATGTTTTTTCCATCTCCTATATAAGAAAGTCCTTAGTTACCCCTCTCCACCCATAGCAGTTTTTAATTGCAATGAGATGACACACAGTTAGGGTCACAGAGCTAGGGACCCCAATATAGAGATATGCCTTGACGAGGCCTTGGGGCTCAGTTACATTGATCAATGCGATTGCTAAATATCTCCTTTTTCCTAATATTCATGGCAGGTATGCAATTCATTATTCACATGTTCAAATTAGCAAGTAGCATTTTTCATTGTATATTCCAATATTTGTCCATATGCTTGAGGCATTATACTATTATCTAAGTTTGATGTGCAGCCTTATCCGTATATAGTATGTAATTTTTGGCTTGCACTCATAATATATATATTAGTGCTCACTTCAGTTATCCTATTCAGTTATATGTAGTTTTTTTCTGAATGTGAACACAGCTCCGCCCCTTTCGGCCATGTTTTTTCCATCTCCTATATAAGAAAGTCCTTAGTTACCCCTCTCCACCCATAGCAGTTTTTAATTGCAATGAGATGACACACAGTTAGGGTCACAGAGCTAGGGACCCCAATATAGAGATATGCCTTGACGAGGCCTTGGGGCTCAGTTACATTGATCAATGCGATTGCTAAATATCTCCTTTTTCCTAATATTCATGGCAGGTATGCAATTCATTATTCACATGTTCAAATTAGCAAGTAGCATTTTTCATTGTATATTCCAATATTTGTCCATATGCTTGAGGCATTATACTATTATCTAAGTTTGATGTGCAGCCTTATCCGTATATAGTATGTAATTTTTGGCTTGCACTCATAATATATATATTAGTGCTCACTTCAGTTATCCTATTCAGTTAAATACAGGAAAGATGGCGGCACTTCTTGAGAGACACACAAAAAACAAACACAAAAATTATAGAACTCGAGGAGAGAGTCAGTGGAATAGAAGACCAACTGTGCTCTGTACAAAAAGATTGTAAGAGAGGGCTGCGAAACATCAATATTCTCCTTAATAAAGCTGGCAATCTGATTTTTTTTGTCCTGGCTGATTGAAAAGTTTGACAAAAAATTATTTCTCCCCATTCTTCACCATTGAGAGGGCACACAGAGTCACTTACAGATCTTTACCACCTGGTGCCCCTCCAAGGCCTGTTATGATTAAATTACTGCAATTCAAGGACCGTGACCTTATACTATGCAAAGCTAGAGGCCACTCTGTACTAACTGTGATGGACGGAAAATATCGATATCAGATTTCTCATCAGAGGTCCAGAAAGAAATGAGCATAATTCTGGGACATAACACGGAGACTACGGGACAAGAAGATTCTTTATTTCATGCTGTAATACGCCTGAGTGGTCGCCATGGCTGGAGTCCATATGTGTGAATCTTCCGTTGAGGTTTTACCTCTCAACACTCTCTATCAAGAATAGACATGGCCATAGGATCTGCATCAATAATTCCATACGTTAAAATGGTATAATATTTACATAGGAGTGTATAGAATAATTCCCCCGATACATTTACAATTACAGTAGGGTGGTAGTGGACTTACAGGTGGAGCTAAGAAATATGTTTGGGATGCTACGAAAGCAAACATGAGAGGGAACTGAATTGGCCTAATTACTGATTATTGGACAGTCTTACATTTTGGAGGTCGGCACATTTCTTTTCCAATGTCATAGACATCCTGCGCTCTCTGTCCATTGCTTCCCGCAGGTCTGCCATTTCTCGAAGTTTTTCTTCCTCCAACGTATGCTTTTGTATTTGAAGAGCATCTTTTTTTTCACTTTCCCACTTTTTCTGTTCTCGCAGTAATGTGTTGTGCACCTGGAATAGAGGAAATAGAACATTGCCTACATTCCTATCAGGTTACGTGAACAATTGTTTTACTCATTTCATACTTGATTACAAAGAACAAAAGCAAAGTACAACTCCAAAGTGATTTTCATCAGTTTGAAAACAAACTATATACATATGTATATCTTAAGGTACCGTCACACTAAGCGACGCTCCAGTGATCCCACCAGCAACCTGAACTGGCAGGGATCGCTGGAGCGTCGCTACACGGGTTGCTGGTGAGCTGTCACACAGGCAGATCTCACCAGCAACCAGTGACCAGCCCCCAGCCAGCAGCGACGCGTGGAAGCGATGCTGCGCTTGGTAACTAAGGTAAATATTGGGTAACCAACCCGATATTTACCTTGGTTACCAGTGCACACCGCTTAGCGCTGGCTCCCTGCACTCCTAGCCAGAGTACACATCGGGTTAATTACCCGATGTGTACTCAGCTACGTGTGCAGGGAGCAGGGAGCCGGCACTGGCAGCGTGAGAGTGGCGGACGCTGGTAACGAAGGTAAACAAAGGTAAATATCGGGTAACCAAGGAAAGGGCTTATGGTTACCCGATATTTACATTGGTTACCAGCGTCCGCAGAAGCCGGCTCCCTGCTCACTACACATTCAGTTGTTGCTCTGTCGCTGTCACACACAGCGATGTGCGCTTCACAGCGGGTGGGCAACAACTAAAAAATGGTCCAGGACATTCAGCAACAACCAGCGACCTCACAGCAGGGGCCAGATTGTTGCTGGATGTCACACACAGCAACATCGCTAGCAACATCGCTGCTACGTCACAAAAGTCGTGCCTCAGCAGCGATGTTGCTAGCGATGTTGCTTAGTGAGACGTGGCCTTACTTTCCTTGTATATATAGCCAGATACAATAGAGAGATAAGGCATCAGTCACTGCCCCATAGAGTCAGTATGCAATGCTGTGGTAAAAACAAACGCAATAGGATCTTACCCAATATAAAGGAATAGGTAAGAGAGCTAGCTGCTCATCGTGTGTGGTTGTGTGACATTGTCCATTGGAGTCTGGCTCTAAACTCACGTTGTGTCATGGAGGCATCTGACGCTATTCACACTGCAGAATCTGTCACTCCTCAATACTGGCTCACTCACACATCCTTTTTGCCGGTTTCGCGGATCCGGCGCGCTCCCGTACAGTGAACACAGTACAATGACAGTGCTGTAACTTCCGGGTCACATGAGCCGGTCACATGACAGCACGTGACTGGCGCTTGTTGCGCTGTCATTGTACTGTATTCACTGTACGTGAGCGCGCCGGATCCGCGAAACCGGCAAAAAAGAGAATTTTGTTTACTTACCGTAAATTCTTTTTCTTATAGTTCCGACATGGGAGACCCAGACCATGGGTGTATAGCTTCTGCCTCCGGAGGACACACAAAGTACTACACTAAAAGTGTAGCTCCTCCCTCCGAGCATATACACCCCCCGGATGACAAATCCAACCAGTTTAGTGCAAAAGCTGAAGGAGGACATCCACCCATAAGTAGAGAGAGTAAAACCCGGAATAGCCGGAACCTCTGTCTACAACAACAGCCGGTGAAAAACACACGGAACAAGAAACTGCCAACAGGCAACAGGGAGGGTGCTGGGTCTCCCATGTCGGAACTATAAGAAAAAGAATTTACGGTAAGTAAACAAAATTCTCTTTTTCTTCATCGTTCCTTATGGGAGAACCAGACCATGGGACGTCTCAAAGCAGTCCATGGGTGGGAAATAAACAGAAACTGAGAAGTAGGCAAAACCTAACTTCACAAATGGGCGACAGCCGCCTGAAGGATGCGTCTGCCCAAGCTCGCATCTGCCGAAGCATGAGCATGCACTTGGTAGTGCTTCGAAAAGGTGTGCAGACTAGACCAAGTGGCAGCCTGACAGACTTGCTGGGCCGTAGCCTGGTGCCTGAAAGCCCAGGAGGCACCGACAGCTCTGGTCATGAGAACATTGGTAGGCATCGGATATGGCCGACCTAATCCAACGAGCTAGGGTCGGTTTAGAAGTCGAGAGACCCTTGCGCTGACCTGTGGTCAGCACAAAAAGAGAGGTGCACCGCCTAAGGGTAGCGGTGCGTGACACATAGATCCGGAGCGCCCGCACCAAATCTAAAGTATGCAACGCTTTCTCAAAGCGGTGCACAGGGGCCGGACAAAGGGAAGGCAATGAGATGTCCTGGTTAAGGTGGAAAGGAGACACCACCTTAGGGAGAAAGTCCGGAGTCGGACGGAGAACCACCTTGTCTTGGTGAAAAACCAAAAAGGGTGACTCCGAAGAGAGCGCAGCCAAATCAGAGACTCTCCTGAGAGAAGTTATGGCCACCAGAAAGACCACCTTCTGAGAGAGACGAAACAAAGAAACCTCCCTAAGAGGCTCAAAGGGGGGTTTCTGTAAGGCCGTGAGGACCAGATTGAGGTCCCAGGGATCCAGAGGCCGCCGATAAGGCGGAATGATGTGAGATGCGCCCTGCATGAAGGTGCGCACCTGGGCCAGTCGGGCGATACGCCGCTGGAACAACACTGACAGAGCCGAGACCTGTCCCTTGAGGGAATTGAGGGATAGTCCTAGCTGCAGACCGGACTGTAGAAAGGACAGGATGGTCGGCAAGGAAAACGGCCAGGGCGCATGGCCGGAAGAGCGGCACCAGGACAGGAAAATTCTCCAAGTCCTGTGGTAAATCCTGGCCGAGGAAGACTTCCGAGCCTGAGTCATAGTGGAGATGACCTCGGAAGGAATGCCTGAAGCCGTCAGGATCCAGGACTCAAGAGCCACGCCGTCAATCTGAGAGCCACAGAATTCTTGGGTCGGGGTCAGAGTGGACTTGGGCAGATTGACAAGCCACCCGAATTGAACAAGCGTGTCGAGAGTGAGCGAGACACTCCGCTGACAGTCTGCACTGGATGAAGCCTTGACTAGAAGGTCGTCCAGGTAAGGAATCACTGCCAACCCCTGGAGGTGCAGAACCGCAACCACTGCTGCCATCACCTTGGTGAATACACGGGGGGCCGTGGCTAACCCGAAGGGGAGAGCCACGAATTGGAAATGTTCCTCTCCGATTGCAAAACGTAGCCAACGCTGGTGTGAAACTGCAATTGGCACATGCAGATAGGCATCTCTGATGTCGATGGATGCTAGAAAATCTCCTTGGGTCATTGAGGCAATGACCGATCGCAGAGATTCCATGCGAAAGTGCCGCACCTGAACATGCTTGTTGAGAAGCTTGAGATCCAGGATGGGTCGGAAGGAACCGTCCTTCTTGGGGACTAGGAAGAGGTTTGAGTAGAAACCTCTGAACCGTTCCCGGGCGGGAACCGGAACAATTACTCCGTTGGCCTGCAAGGATGCCACGGCCTGTGAGAAGGCGGCGGCTTTGGAGCAGGGGGGAGTGGACAGAAAAAAATCTGTTTGGTGGGCTGGAAGAAAATTCTATCCTGTAGCCGTGGGAGATGATATCCCGCACCCACTGATCGGAGACGTGTTGAAACCACACGTCGCCAAAGTGGGAGAGCCTGCCACCGACCAAGGACGTTGCTGGCGCAGCCAGATAGTCAAGAGGAGGCTGCCTTAGTGGCAGCAGCTCCTCCGTTCTTCTGAGGACGCGGCTTCGCGCGCCAGCTGGGTTTTCGATCCTTGGCTGAGTTAGTGGACGAGGCTGAGGGCTTAGAGGATGACCAGTTAGAGGAACGAAAGGAACGAAACATTGACTGGTTCCTGCCCTGGACAGGTTTCCTGGTTTTAGTTTGTGGCAAGGAAGTACTCTTCCCGCCAGTAGCTTCCTTAATAATTTCATCCAGCTGTTCCCTGAACAGCCTGGACCCAGGAAAGGGGAGTCCAGCAAGGTACTTCTTGGAAGAAGCGTCTGCTTTCCATTCTCGAAGCCACAAGATCCTGCGGATCGCGAGTGAATTAGCGGAAGCCACCGCCGTGCGGTGAGAAACCTCCAGAATGGCAGACATGGCATAGGATGAAAAAGCCGAAGCCTGTGAAGTTAAGGCAACCATTTCAGGTATAGAGTCCCTGGCGAGGGAATGTATCTCCGCCAGAGAAGCAGAGACTGCCTTAAGAGCCCACACTGCTGCAAAGGACGGGGAGAACGAGGCCCCTGCCGCCTCATATACAGACTTGGCCAGAAGGTCAACCTGGCGGTCAGTGGGATCCTTAAGTGAGGTGCCATCGGCCACAGATACAACTGTCCGGGCCGAGATCCTAGACACCGGAGGATCCACCTTTGGTGACTGAGCCCACTCCTTGACCACCTCTGGTGGAAAGGGAAAACGGTCATCAGAACTACGCTTTGGGAAGCGTTTGTCAGGACAGGCCCTGGGCTTGGTCACAGTGGCCTGAAAACTGGAGTGGTTAAAAAACATACTCCTTGCTCTCTTAGGTGAGGTGAACTGGTGTATTTCTACCAGAGAGGCTTGTTCCTCTGACACTGGAGGATTGAGGTTCAGTACGGAGTTAATGGACGCAATCAAGTCACTACATCCGCATCACCCTCAGATAGATCAATGGGATACATAGAGGTAGCGTCCGAGCCCACTGTAAAGGCATCCTCCTCGCCCTGCACTTCAGCTCGTGAATCAGAGCCGTGGGACGAGGAGGGAGAAGAGTCCCTGCGTCTCCGTTTAGGAGGACGGGGTCCGGGAACAGATAAAAACTCCTCTGTGAGCTCTGCAGAGCGAGTCGGAGCAGCAGAGGCGCCCTGAGAAGGGGGCTGATGCATGGTCAGCAGAGTCCGGGACAGCTGTCCCATGGAGTCGGCAAAGGACTGGGAGATAGCCTTAGAAAACGATGCTACCCAAGCCGGGGGTTCAGCCACCGGGGCCGGAGCAGCCGAAGAGACCCCTGGGGAGGCTCCAGGCTGAGGGACCACCATGTTAGAGCAGGCATCACAATGTGAATATGTGCTCGGTTCAGGCAGAATGAGCTTACATGCAGTGCATATAGAGTAAAGCCTTGCAGCCTTGCTCCTAGTGACAGACATGCTGCTGAGGTGGAGGCTGCAGTAAAGTACACACTCCTTCAGAATGACCCCCACAGAGTGTATAATAAAGTCCACAACCAGAGGTTGTGGCTTACCAGACCGCTTTTTGTGTGCCCTCCGGATTCCCAGCTCGGACCCCCAGACAGATGCAGAAGTTGCAGCAGCCAGCGCCGATCAGTGTGTAAACGCTGATAAAATGGCGCTGGAGTGAGGAGGGGGGGCGGGGTTTACTCCAGGAGCGGGAACCGGAGGGCCAAGGAGAGATACAGGGGAGGGAAACATCTCCTCAGAGAGGAGTGTCCTCCCCTCTGCTGAACGGCCGGTGGGCGGCGCCGCACTGTCCCTCTGCATGATGACATGCAGGGGCAGTGAAACCGAAAGTAGGCCGCAACTGAAGCCGGGGCCTAGATTTATCCATGCGGCCGACGAACAGGCACCTTCGGCGCGGTTCTCAGGAAAAAACCAGAGAACCGGCCGGAAATCACAGCAAGTGAACAAAACACACTCTCCCCACAATAAATGTACAAGGGACCCCTGAATAACGTCTCAATACTTAGCTTATGAGACGCAGGGCCAGGTCCCTGGGGGGGGGGTGAGCGCTCCGTCCGACAGGATCCTAAAGGGCTGCGGATGGAGACCGGTCTCCTGCAAAGCAGGGAGAACCGTGATGGCTCCCACTTCAAGCCAGAGCCTCAGGGGATGGTGAAGGAGCACGGCATGTGTAGGCTCCAGCCTTGAACAATCAACCTTAACAGCACCGCCGACACAGTGGGGTGAGAAGGGACATGCCGGGAGTCCAGATTGGACCCGCTTTTCTTCCAAATCTTTGAAATCAAAAATCAAAAATCAAAATTCAGAGAATGCGTGTGTGTGTGTGTGACCTCCTGAACACAAAGCATTGAACTGGTTGGATTTGTCATCCGGGGGGTGTATATGCTCGGAGGGAGGAGCTACACTTTTAGTGTAGTACTTTGTGTGTCCTCCGGAGGCAGAAGCTATACACCCATGGTCTGGGTCTCCCATAAGGAACGATGAAAAAAAGAAGGATGTGTGAGTGAGCCCTAAGCCTTCTCTGGTGCTTCTCAGTTGCACAGACATGTTCAGGCGTCGACCAGCTGTGGGCTCATTAGTGATCAGACTTGAAGTCGCTGTTACGTCACCATTTTCTGTGACGCAACAGCGACCTTGTATGTCGCTGTTATGATCGCTGCTTAGCTGTCAAAAACAGCGACGCAGCAGCGATCATAACGTTGCTACATGTGCAGAGAGCAGGGAGCCGCGCACACTGCTTAGCGCTAGCTCCCTCTCCTAGCTACAGTACACATCGGGTTAATTACCCGATGTGTACTGCAGCTACATGTGCAGAGAGCAGGAGCCGGCAGCACAGGCAGCGTGAGAGCGGCGGAGGCTGGTAACGAAGGTAAATATCGGGTAACCACCTTGGTTACCCGATGTTTACCCTAGTTACAGCTTACCGCAGCTGCCAGATGCCGGCTCCTGCTCTCTGCTCGCTTCATTTCTTCGCTCTCTCGCTGTCACACACAGCGATCTGTGCGTCACAGCGGGAGAGCAACAATAAAAAAACAAACCAGGGCTGTGTGTAACGAGCAGCGATCTCACAGCAGGGGCCAGATCGCTGCTCAGTGTCACACACAGCGAGATCGCTAATAAGGTCACTGCTGCGTCACAAAAACCGTGACTCAGCAGCGATCTCAGCAGCGATCTCGCTGTGTGTGAAGCACCCCTTAATCTCTGCTAACCTGCTGGTTAACTCTTGGATCACATGTTATGAGAGACCTATCACAGTTAATCCCTGCTTTTTTAAGATGGTGGAGCCTGTCTTACCATGCCAACTCTAGCTTTTGCTAAACTGGTTTATGTGCTGTTGTGTTCCAGTTTCTGGTGATTTGTTGCATACTGATTGGTGTGCTGTGGAAATCCTCTTGTTGTCTGGTTATTTCCTCCCTGCTCTTTATTTCCTCCTTATCACATATTGTTTTATATCTCCATTTGTACTAGCTGTGTGATAGAGTATTTGGTTTCCCCGTCTGTCTACATCTGTGGGTTTGACCACTCATGTTCCAATCCTCCCCTGGGATGGGGAAGAAGGGGTATAAGACCAGGGCTTGCCATGAGCAGGGCAAGGAAGGTGGCCCAGACATCTTCACTACTTTGAGGTATCTCTGGGATTAGGGACAGCTAAGGAACCCCTAGCCTGAGAGTCAGTCTAGGAGCACAGGTCTTCAGTTATACAATTACACCCCGTAACAGACACACAACCAAAATGAAACCAAAATCAGCTGCTGCAAGGTCAACAAGCACTAAGGGCCGCTTTACACGCTGCAACATCGCTAGCATTTGCTGGCGATGTCGAGTGCGATAGCACCCGCCCCGACGTACGGCCGATATGTGGTGATCCCTGCCGTAGTGAACATTATCACTACGGCAGCGTCACACGCACATACCTGTTCAGCGACGTCGCTGTGACTTGCAAACAATTCCTCCCTCAAGGGGTAGGTGCGTTCAGCGTCACCGCGACGTCACTAAGCGGCCGGCCAATAGAAGCGGAGGGGTGGAGATAAGCAGGACATAACATCCAGCCCACCTCCTTCCTTCCTCATTGCCGGTGGACGCAGGTAAGGTGAGGTTCCTCGTTCCTGCGGTGTTACACATAGCGATGTGTGCTGCCGCAGGAACGACAATCAACATCGTACCTGCAGCTGCAACGATAATTGGGAATGGACTCCCATGTCACCGATTAGCGATTTTGAACGCTTTTGCAACGATTCAAAATCGCTCATAGGTGTCACACGCAACGACATCGCTAACGCCGCCAGATGTGCGTCACAAATTCCGTGACCCCCAAGGACATCGCTTTAGCGATGTCTTAGCGTTTAAAGCGGCCCTAAGGCAGAGGGAGATACACAGAAACCCGAAGAAGCGTGGATAAATCTGTGCTGCTGTGGATAAGATGAAGGTCCAATCCGTGGTATAAATGAAATGTGCTTTATTAAGGGATTTTAAAGTGAAACCCCACTCCTTCCTCAGAATAGGCCTATTCTGAGGAAGAAGTTGTGTTTCACTTCAAAACGGATTACTAAAGCACCTTTCATTTATGCCACGGTTTGGACCTTCAACTTATCCACAGAAGCCTAGATCCACGCTTCTCCAGATTCCTGTTTATCTCCCACAAAGTCAGTGACACTCACCTGTTCTCAGAGAATAGATGCTGAAGGGTGATTTAAACACATCAATAATGGCCAATAAATTTTCCTAATAACAATAAGTACATTGGCCTGTGTAGATATCTATGCCACTAATTAGCCGACAAACGAAAAAAAGCTTATTTTTCATAGACAATAAGTAAAGCTCCATTCACATGCAGATTACTGCACATAACGACTGTCGATTAAAGACCCATTCACATGACTCGATACAATCTGTATGGGGACAGAATAAAATGAGTGTTCTGTCCTTGTACAGGGTGAACATTGTTGAGAGCACATTCCCCTCTTAGTAGGGAAGATATATTTCCAACAACAATGATTTTCATGCATATGTAAATCCAATCTGCTAACAATTAATCTCTTATTGCAGTTGGTAGATTACTGTATATGAGAAAATTCAATAGCATATGAAACACAGAACTAGCAAATTAGTTTTTAAATAAAAATCAAAATGGAAAACTGCATTTCATAAACTAGAAAAGCTCCAGTAATAAAGGCTGCAGGTTTAGAGCAAGTAACACAATGTCTCCTACCATTTCCCTTGCTTCTTGTTTGAGATCTATAGCCAGCTTCTTCATTGTTTCCTTCTGGGACTTAAGAGTTTCCTTCCATTTTTCAATTTCCTTATCTTTAATCTGCACAGAAGAGCATAATGTGGGCTCAGATCATTAAATGATCTCAACATCAATAATGGGTTAAACCCTTAAGCCTGCTTTATACATATCAATTTATCGTGCGTTCGCACGAGCAATCACACCCGCCCCCATCGTTTGTGCGATACGGGCAATTTGTTGCCCGTGTCGCACAAACTCGGTAACCCCCGTCACACGTACTTACCTCCCGAACGACCTCGCTGTGGGCGGCAAACATCCTCTTCCTGAAGGGGGAGGGACCTTCGGCGTCACAGCGACCTCACAGAGCGGCCGGCCAATAGAAGCGGAGGGGCGGAGAAGAGCGGGACGTAAACATCCCGCCCACCTCCCTCCTTTCGCAAAGCCGGCGGCCGCAGGTAAGCTGCAGTTCATTGTTCCCGGGGTGTCACACGAAGCGATGTGTGCTGCCTCGGGAACGATGAACAACCAGAGCAGAGAAGGACGTTCGATTTTTTTGAAAATGAGCGACGTGTCAACGGCAACGATAAGGTGAGTATTTTTGCTTGTTCACAGTCGCTCATTTGTGTTACACGCTACGATATGTCAAACGATGCCGGATGTGCGTCACTAACGACGTGACCCCGACAACATATCGTTAGATATATCGTAGCATGTAAAGCGGCCTGTAGTTAAAAGGCCACATTTTTCAAATCCAATGAGTCGATTTATGTGGCAATAACTATGCAATGTTTGAACAAATCCCAGTGATTTTCAGATAGTTTTTTGGTGACACATCATGTTTTATGATAATGGTAAATTGAAATAGATATGTTTTACATTTATTTATGTTAAAATCAGAAATTTAACAAAACAAATTCTAAAAATTAGCAATCTTTGCAGTGATTATCCCTCACCGCAAAGCCTGTATTCACCTCCATGACCAGGCCATTTTTTTCAATTCTGACCAGTGTCACTTTATGAGGTTATAACTCTGGAACGCTTCAATGGATCCCAGTGATTCTAAAGGGTGCTTTACATGCGACATCGCTAGCAATCTCGTTAGCAATGCGACACGCCAGATCGCAGATAAGATTTGCCGAGATCGCACATAGGACATTTTTGTAGCGCCTGTCACATGTGCGATCTCGGCAAATCGTATGTGCGATCTGGCGTGTTACATCGCTAACCAGATCGCTAGCAATGTCGCAGCGTGTAAAGCACCTTTAAGAATGTTTTTTTGTGACATATTGTACTTCATGATAGTGGTAAATTTAGGGCTATAATTTTTGCGTTTATTTGTGAAAATATCGGCAATTTGGTACAATTTTGATAGTTTCTCAATTTTCAAACTTTAATTTTTATGCCCTTAAACCAGAGAGTTGTGTCGCACAAGATAGTTAATAAATAACATCTACAACATGTCTACTTTACATCAGCACAATTTTTGAAACATTATTTTTTTGGTTACGAAGTTAGAAAGGTTCAAATTTTATCAGCAATTTTTACAACAAAATTTACAAAATCCTTTTTTAGGGACGACATTATAATGGAAGTGTCATCGAGAGGCCTAGGTGACAGAAAATAAAGTGACACCATTCTAAAAACTGCTCCCCTCAAACTGCTCAAAACCACATTCAAGAAGTTTAGTAAAGGAAACCTATCAGGTGCAATATGCACCCAGAACCACGAGCAGCTGTGAGCTGTCATTAACCCCTTATTACCCGGATTGCCACCGCACCACGGCAATTGGGATGAGCTGGGTAAAGTACAAGGACTGACACATTTAATGGATGCGACAATCCTGGGCGACTGCAGACTGTTATTTTTAGGCTGAGGGGTCCAATAAGCATGGGTTTCCCCAGTCTGAGAATAACAGCTCCTAGCTGTTGCTTCATCATGGCTAGGTATAAAAATTGAGGGGGACTGCATGCCATTTTTTTAAATTATTTCTTTAAATAATTAAAAAAAAAAAAAAAAAAAAAAAGCTTCATGCGGTTCCTTTTATTTTAATACACAGCCAAGATAAGTGCACGGCTGGGGTATACTTTATCTGTGCTGGGTATCATAATATGGGGAGACCCTATGCCAATTTTTTTTATTTATTTTTACACCACACCACGATATAGACCCACAGACACGTCTGTGATTGAAAGAAGACATGCTGTCACACAGGTTGGGGGCGCATCGGCAACCAATCACAGGTGCCAGGACTGACGGTGGACAGGGGAAGTATTTATGAAGATAATGAGCAGCCCCGGAAGTAGAGTGAGTGGCCTGGAAGCAGTTATAGCCGCGCTGGAGGTTCGGTAAATAGAATGCGCCTGCTTCAATCCCCTATCCCTTCTACCACCATTTTTAAGCGCTAGATTCTGGTCCCCATAGACTTATATGGGGACCGGCGTCTGGCCAGATATCCGGGATCAATTCTGGGCCCGAATGGGTTTTTGGTTTTTTTGGGGGGGTTTTTAACCCAACTGGACTCGCCGATCCTGGGTATCTGCAAGTTTGCCCATCACTAGCGATTACATATTTTGTCTATATATAAAAAATGTTTTTATTTTAATTTTTAACTTTATCTTTCAGCCCCTTAGAGGATTTTAACCCATGAACACTGGCCTGCAATACCAGGGTATTGCAGCACACAGTTTAATCATGGCCCATGTTGGTACATTACCTCTATGAAATTTACCACTTTGTCCATTTCTTTTTTCAGAGATTCCGCTTGATCCTGAAGAGCTTTTGCTTTTACTTGTTCCATATTTTCTGCAAACTTAAATAACAGAACAGTCAGAAACTATCTCTGTGTGATAACATGTACCTGTAACACAGCATCAACTAAACAATAAGTAACAGCATTAGATTTCATGGACTATTAATAATATTATCTTTGCAATTCTTAATGCAAGCTAACGTCTAGTCTGTATCCTCGTCATGAAAAGTAATGGACATACCTGTTGAATTTCCTTTTGTTTTTGGATCTTCAGTTCTTCCTTCAGCTTTGAGATTCGTAGATCCTGGTAAAATAATACAATGTTTTGTAATCTTTTAAAGTGTAACTTTATTTTGTAAGACCTTAAATTCCTGCAAATCTGACTCCTGACACCTCCCCCAATGATCTATCAAAAGACTGCTCAAATTTTGTCACATAAAATCTCAATAAAATACATTTAAGTTTGTGGGTGTAACGGGAAAACATGTGGAAAAGGTCACAGGGTATGAATAGTTTTTCAAGACACTGTAAGTCTCCATTCATTTCGCATTCAAGCCACATCCTAAATGTGCCCAGGATGTTCACAAAACCTACCAGAATTTCCATTTTGAGGCTTATTTGCCACCTTTTGGAGTTCTGTTGAATAATGGCACATTGGGGGGACGCATGTGATTACTGTAGAAGATCTGGTCAGGGCAAAATGAGTGTTTCTGGTCAGCTTTACTGAGCAATATGCTGGACATAGAGACATATATACCTTGTCTTGTTGATGCTGGACCTGCAGTTCAACCAGTCGCTTACTGTGTTCTTCCTTCAGTACTTCTGCTGCCAGCACCTGGGCTTCTTTCTCAGCTTTTATTGAGGATATAACATCTCTCAACTTTAGCAGGTCCAGCTCTTTCTCAGACAAGATCTTCTCAAGGGAAGTAATCTTTGTGCTTTGTTCCCTGATCTGAGACGTTAGGTCTGTAATCTGTTGGTCGTAAGAGTCTTTTTGTTCCCTAGCTTCCTCCGCATGGGTCTGTAATCACAGGGTAAGTTGAAAAATGTAAAAATTATTGAACAGTTTGTAAGATTTTTAGTACAAACCCTCTCTAAATGCCAAACAACAAACCATAGGCCCTGATACTATAGTGACTAATCAATCCATTTGGATCAAAGTGTCGTTCACCAGATGCCTTCAATGACGTATAGGTGTCATCCATGTTGTTGTAGTCCATTAATTGGGGGAGAGTTAAAAATCAGCATGGCTTTTAATGAACCTACCTGTGATTGGGTCTCATGCTTCTTTTCAAGCTCCCGCAGCTGTGCCTTAAGGAGCCTGTTCTTCTCCTGCTTCTCAGCACAATCTACCCTTGATTCTTCCAATTTACTCTGACATTCCTCCAAATTCTGCAAACAGAATGATATTTCTACCTGATTATTATAACAAATAGTCTTTATATTAAATTAAGTTGTAAGAACAATTCTTTTATAATACTGAAGAAAATCAATTCTACAACAAGCATCAGAGATGTATCCAGCAAAGTGTGGATCTACCAGACTTTTGTTAGTTCTCAGTTCATGTACCTTTTACTTCCTTCCTTGTTCTCACACATTTGCAGGGTATGCTCACACTAGCAGATAAAACACAAAAAAAAAAAACTGTCCAACTTTCATCCAGAAAAGTAGGACGATTTTTTTCTCACTGTTCATATACAATCAGTTTTTCATCTCAGCAACTATTATTCATTTACAGGACCATTTACAGCTAATGTATCCTTAAAAAACAGATGCCAATAGGATGATCCGTGTGGCATCCAATTTTTTTCTCGCACCCATAGACTAATAGGTGAGTCTCGTCCAATTTCCCTGCCCACTTGCAGCTTGCTGTAATTTTTTTCCTCAGGCCGAATACAGCTAAGGAAAATATCACAGATGTTCAGTGCCTCCCTTTGTTTCTTGCATTGTACTCATCTAAGTTATACACAAGTGTGAGCGAACCTTAACCTTACTTTGTGATGGAGCATCAAATGGACTCGGTCAGCACAGGATGACTGTTCAAACCAAGTACCGGTACTGGGTGCTTCATTGTTACGAGGGGGACCCGGGGAAGCGTGCCAAGATGGGAAATGGACAGCTTCCGCCGGTCAAGGTCCACTGTGCGGTGTAAGGGACTGCTGCTATGGTGGGTGAAGAGTGAGCGGGTTGCTGGTAGCGATCGTCTGGAATGTCACAGACGATCTATGTACACCGGTCCGCCCTAACCCGTGAGGGTTGTATGGCACAGATCTCACGGCTCGGTGTACCTGTTGCACGGGGAAGCACAGAGGTGCCTACGCATGTGTGCCAGTGGGAGTCACAGGGATATGGCACGAGGGTAGCACAGAGGTGCCCACGCACGAGTGCTTTCAAAAACCAGGTGAGTCCGGTGGAGACTCGAGGAGCTCACCTGGGACAGGAACACGGCCTGTTGAAGGAGCTACTGCCGGAGCAGCAAGGCAGGAACACGGCAGGCAAACCAGGTGCTGCCTAAGCAGCAAGGGCCAAGCCCACAAAAGACAATAATGCCTGAGCAGTGGCGTGGCAGCACGCTGATAGACATCCAAACATAGAAGGACGGTCGCGCGCCGCCATGATGGCAGGGGGAGCTTTTAAGGAGGTGTAGCTCCACCCAAGGGCGGGCGCGAGATGGACGTGACCCAATCAGGATTCGTGACATCTTGGCCCTGCCAGTCAGGATTCAGCACATCACCAGCCTCGTTATCGGGCCGTGTGATATCAATGAGCGAATCAGAAGACGTCACGTGGGGCACATACTCATCTTCCTGCCTCTGGGTCATAAAGGCGGGATCCTCGGTTTCACAATGTGCAGAGATAAGGGAAGTCTTGCTGCTTCCCTGAGCATCCATCCTTTGCACACTGCGCAACCTCTCAGACCCTCTGTGATGCTGAGGAGGAGGGCTCGTGGCAGGCAAGGGATGGGAGACCACTCCATTCCTTGCAAGGGGAGAACCACTAGGTGTCACCCTTCTGCTGCGTCTCTGAGGAGGCAACTCCTGCAGACTGCGCAGTCTCTCAGACCGTGGGGCTGCTGAGCAGGAGGGCTCGCGGCAGACAAGGAATGGGGGACCACCTCATTCCTTGCAACAGGAGAGCCACGGGGTGTAACACTTCATGGTGGCGCTAATTATTTAAATAATCCTTCCCACCTGCTTCTTTTCCCTCTATCTCCGCCCCCTCTTTTTTGATTGATTTGACAGCTCTAGCCTTATAGAGCCAAGGAAGGGTAGAGATGGATGGAAAACAAGCAGGTGGTAAGGTGTACTTAAATGACTGGCCCTGCCATGATGCATGAGCACCTGTACTTGGTTTGAACAGTTATTCTGTGCTGACAGAGTTCCTTAACAATGCACAATGCGAAGCATTAAACAACCACTGACTAGCAACGTGTTTATCGGTCAGCTGTTGTTTAATGCTAATGTCACATGGCAAGTAAAATAGAGCGAGTGGAATGAGATAAAAATATCATGTACACTTAGACCAATGTTATTCTATGGGGCAGCTCCCATGAGCGATTTTTTTCTCGGCCCTAATTGGATCGAGAAAACAACTGCAGCATGCTAAGGGTTCAATCTGATTCGTTTTCACTCGCACCCATACAAGCATAAGGGTGCAAGAGAAACATTGCACTGCACTCGCATTACATCAAAAAGCAGTGCAATAATTGCATCAGCTGATAATGGAGGAGATGGGGAAATTAATCCCTCCCTCTCCTCCACAGCTGTGCTCTGATCGCAGGATCGCATTACAGTGGCATGACACTCAGCTTACACTCGCAGCAGAGTGGGAGTCGGGGATCATTAGCATAATGTATCCGATGCCCTCGCATCGGATGCTAAATGCCCATGTGTCTCCTTAGCCTAATATCCCAATTATGCTGAACAACTGGACAGAAGTGGTTAATCTGCACAACCGTGGGATTGAAGACAAAGAAGTGCAGATCCTGGATAACAATTTGTCTACGCATTTCGGAGTAAAATAACTCCTTCCTCAAGACTATCTTAATGATGATACATGAGGTACTGAAGATAAATATAGAAATACTGTTTGAAAAAAGGTGCGCTACAACCAGCCGTAATGTAAGCTAAAACTAGTGTAAACACAAAAGCATAAGATCAAAGACATAATAAGTGTAAAGAGCATACATCTGCATATTGTGCTTGAAAAAAAAAAGTGAATATGGAAGATCATATCAAAAGTTAATAAAAGGACTAGAACCAGCGCGAGGCTCTCATTTGTAAAAAAAGAATGAAAAGAAGGGAATTTTGTTTACTTACCGTAAATTCCTTTTCTTCTAGCTCCTATTGGGAGACCCAGACAATTGGGTGTATAGCTTCTGCCTCCGGAGGCCCCACAAAGTATTACACTTTAAAAAGTATAACCCCTCCCCTCTGCCTATACACCCTCCCGTGCATCACAGGCTCCTCAGTTTTGGTGCAAAAGCAGGAAGGAGGAAAGTTATAAATTGGTCTAAGGTAAATTCAATCCGAAGGATGTTCGGAGAACTGAAACCATGAACCAAAAGAACAATTCAGCATGAACAACATGTGTACACAAAAGAACAACAGCCCGAAGGGAACAGGGGCGGGTGCTGGGTCTCCCAATAGGAGCTAGAAGAAAAGGAATTTACGGTAAGTAAACAAAATTCCCTTCTTCTTTGTCGCTCCATTGGGAGACCCAGACAATTGGGACGTCCAAAAGCAGTCCCTGGGTGGGTAAAAGAATACCCCAATAAAAAGAGCCGACAACGGCTCCCTCTTACAGGTGGGCAACCGCCGCCTGAAGGACTCGCCTACCTAGGCTGGCATCTGCCGAAGCATAGGTATGCACCTGATAGTGTTTCGTGAAAGTGTGCAGACTCGACCAGGTAGCCGCCTGACACACCTGCTGAGTCGTAGCCTGGTGCCGCAATGCCCAGGATGCACCCACGGCTCTGGTAGAATGGGCTTTCAGCCCTGCAGGAATCGGAAGCCCAGAAGAACGGTAGGCTTCAAGAATCGGTTCCTTGATCCACCGAGCCAAGGTTGACTTGGAAGCCTGCGACCCCTTACGCTGGCCAGCGACAAGGACAAAGAGCGCATCAGAACGGCGCAGGGGCGCCGTGCGAGAAATGTAGAGCCGGAGTGCTCTCACTAGATCTAACAAATGCAACTCCTTTTCACATTGGTGAACTGGATGAGGACAAAAAGAAGGTAAGGAGATATCCTGATTGAGATGAAAAGGGGATACCACCTTAGGGAGAAATTCCGGGACCGGACGCAGAACCACCTTATCCTGGTGAAAAACCAGGAAGGGGGCTTTGCATGACAGCGCTGCCAACTCCGACACTCTACGGAGCGATGTGACTGCCACTAGAAAGACCACCTTCTGCGAAAGACGTGAAAGGGAGACATCCCGCAGTGGCTCGAAAGGTGGTTTCTGAAGAGCCTTTAGCACTCTGTTAAGATCCCATGGTTCCAGCGGCCTCTTGTAAGGTGGGACTATGTGGCAAACTCCCTGCAGGAACGCTCGGACTTGCGGAAGCCTGGCTAGACGCTTTTGAAAAAATACGGATAGCGCCGATACTTGTCCCTTGAGAGAGCCGAGAGACAACCCCTTGTCCATTCCGGATTGAAGGAAAGAAAGAAAAGTGGGTAAGGCAAACGGCCAGGGGTTAAAACCCTGATCAGAGCACCAGGATAAGAAGATCCTCCAAGTCCTATGATAGATCTTGGCGGACGTTGGTTTCCTGGCCTGTCTCATAGTGGCAATGACATCTTGAGATAAGCCTGAGGACGCTAGTAGCCAGGACTCAATGGCCACACAGTCAGGTTGAGGGCCGCAGAATTCAGATGGAAAAATGGCCCTTGAGACAGCAAGTCTGGTCGGTCTGGGAGTGCCCACGGTTGACCCACCGTGAGGTGCCACAGATCCGGGTACCACGGCCTCCTCGGCCAGTCTGGAGCGACGAGGATGGCGCGGCGGCAGTCGGACTTGATCTTGCGTAACACTCTGGGCAGCATTGCCAGAGGAGGAAATACATAAGGCAGTCGAAACTGCGACCAATCCTGAACTAATGCGTCCGCCGCCAGAGCTCTGTGATCTTGAGACCGTGCCATCAATGCCGGGACTTTGTTGTTGTGCCGAGACGCCATGAGGTCGACGTCCGGCGTCCCCCAGCGGCAACAGATCTCTTGAAACACGTCCGGGTGAAGAGACCATTCCCCTGCGTCCATGCCCTGGCGACTGAGAAAGTCTGCTTCCCAGTTTTCTACGCCCGGGATGTGAACTGCGGAGATGGTGGAGGCTGTGGCCTCCGCCCACAGCAGAATCCGCCGAACTTCTTGGAAGGCTTGACGGCTGCGCGTGCCGCCCTGGTGGTTGATGTACGCGACCGCCGTGGCGTTGTCCGACTGTATGCGGATCTGCCTGCCCTCCAGCCACCGATGGAACGCCTTTAGGGCTAGGTACACTGCCCTTATCTCCAGAACATTGATCTGAAGGGAGGACTCTGTCGGAGTCCAGGTTCCCTGAGCCCTGTGGTGGAGAAAAACCGCTCCCCACCCTGACAGACTCGCGTCCGTCGTGACCACAGCCCAGGATGGGGGCAGGAAGGATTTTCCCTTCGACAGAGAAGTGGGAAGAAGCCACCACTGAAGAGAGGTTTTGGCTGCCAGAGAAAGGGAGACGTTCCTGTCTAGGGACGTCGACCTCCTCTCCCATTTGCGGAGAATGTCCCATTGGAGTGGACGCAGATGAAACTGCGCAAAGGGGACTGCCTCCATCGCTGCCACCATCTTCCACAGGAAGTGCATGAGGCGCCTCAAGGGGTGTGACTGGGCCCGAAGGAGAGAGTGCACCCCAGCTTGCAGCGAACGCTGTTTGTCCAGCGGAAGCTTGACTATCGCTGAGAGAGTATGAAACTCCATCCCGAGGTAAGTCAGTGATTGGGCCGGAGTCAATTTTGACTTTGGGAAATCGATGATCCACCCAAACCTCTGGAGAGTCTCCAGATCAACGGCCAGGCTGTGTTGACATGCCACCCGGGAGGGTGCCTTGACCAGGAGATCGTCAAAGTAAGGGATCACCGAGTGGCCCTGAGAGTGCAGGACTGCCACAACGGATGCCATGACCTTGGTGAAGACCCGTGAGGCTGTCGCCAGGCCGAAAGGCAGTGCCACAAACTGAAGGTGTTCGGCCCCAATGGCGAAACGCAGGAAGCGTTGATGCTCTGGTGCGATCGGCACATGGAGATAGGCATCCCTGATGTCGATTGATGCTAGGAAGTCTCCTTGTGACATCGAAGCGATGACAGAGCAGAGGGATTCCATGCGAAACCGTCTGGTTCTCACATGTCTGTTAAGCAATTTGAGGTCCAAAACGGGACGGAATGATCCGTCCTTTTTTGGCACCACGAACAGGTTGGAGTAAAAACCGCGACCACGTTCCTGAAGGGGAACGGGGATCACAACTCCTTCTGTCTTCAGAGTGTCCACCGCCTGAGCAAGTGCATCGGCTCGCTTGGGGGTCGGAGATGTTCTGAAGAAACGAGTCGGAGGACGAGAGCAGAACTCTATCCTGTAACCGTGAGACAGAATGTCTCTCACCCATCGGTTTTGGACATGTGGCCACCAGGCGCCGCCAAAGCGGGAGAGCCTGCCACCGACCGAGGATGCGGTTTGTGGAGGCCGAAAGTCATGAGGAGGCCGCCTTGGAGACGGTGCCTCCGGCGGTCTTTGGAGGACGTGACTTAGACCGCCATGCAGAAGAGTTCCTCTGGCTCTTCTGTGGCCTGTTGGACGAGGATGATTGGGATCTGGCTGAGGGCCGAAAGGACCGAAACCTCGCCTGAATTTTCCGTTGCTGAGGTCTTTTTGGCTTGGATTGGGGTAAGGACGAGTCCTTTCCCTTAGATTGCTTAATAATTTCATCCAATTGCTCGCCAAACAATCGGTCGCCAGAAAAAGGCAAACCGGTCAAAAACTTCTTGGAAGCAGAGTCTGCCTTCCATTCGCGTAGCCACATGGCCCTGCGGACTGCCACCGAATTGGCGGATGCTACCGCTGTACGGCTAGCAGAGTCCAGGACGGCGTTCATGGCGTAGGACGAAAAAGCCGACGCCTGAGAAGTCAAAGACGCCACTTGCGGAGCAGAGGTACGTGTGACCGCATTAATCTCAGACAGACAAGCTGAGATAGCTTGGAGTGCCCACACGGCTGCAAAGGCCGGGGCGAAAGACGCGCCTGTGGCTTCAAAGATGGATTTCAGTAGGAGCTCTATCTGCCTGTCAGTGGCATCCTTGAGCGATGAACCGTCAGCCACTGCTACTACGGATCTAGCCGCCAGTCTAGAGACTGGAGGATCCACCTTGGGACATTGAGCCCAACCCTTGACTACGTCAGAGGGGAAGGGGTAACGTGTGTCATTAAGGCGCTTAGAAAAGCGCTTGTCCGGAAAAGCTCTGTGCTTCTGGACAGCATCTCTGAAGTTAGAGTGATCGAAAACAGCACTCCGTGTACGTTTGGGAAACCTAAACTGGTGTTTCTCCTGCTGTGAAGCCGACTCCTCCACAGGTAGAGGCGGGGGAGATAGATCTAGCACCTGGTTGATTGACGCTATAAGGTCATTTACTATGGCGTCCCCTTCAGGTGTATCAAGATTGAGAGCAACGTCAGGGTCAGAGCCCTGGGCTGCGACCTCTGCCTCATCCTCCAGAGAGCCCTCAAGCTGAGACCCCGAACAGCGTGATGAAGTCAGGGAAGATTCCCAGCGAGCCCGCTTAGCCGGTCTGGGACTGCGGTCCGTGCCGGAGTCCTCCACGTGATACCTAGGGGCCACCCCAGGAGCATGCTGCGGCGCAGACCGAGATGGGCCTGGGGGCGATGACCCCGCAGTGCCCGGGGCCTGTGTAAGGGCCGGTCTGAACTGTAAGGCTTCTAGTATCTTAGCAGACCATTTGTCCATAGACTGAGCCATGGATTGTGAAAGTGACTCAGAGAGTTTCTCAGCTAAAACTGCAAACTCTGTCCCTGCCGCCTGGACAGGGGAGGCCGGCGGTTCTACCTGGGCCGAGGGTCCCACCAGTGCCCGAGGCTCCGGCTGAGCGAGTGCCACAGGGCCCGAGCATTGCTCACAGTGAGGGTAGGTGGAACCTGCAGGTAGCATAGCCGCACAAGAGGTACAGGTTGCAAAATAACCCTGTGTCTTGGCACCCTTGCTCCTTGTGACCGACATGCTGTTCTCTCCTAGGAGAGTAATCACTGAGGGTATATAGCCAAAGGCTAAACACTGCGGCCGAACCTAGAAAATGTATACAAATATAATATATATATATATATATATATACAGTTCGGCACCCTAGGGGGACCAGCACCGGGTGACCGGTGTGGCTTACCGACCGCCCAGAGCGGTGTGTGTCCACCAGATTCCCTGCCTTGGGTCTCCCAGAGCTACAGCCAGAAGTCCTCCACCGGCAGAATGTGTTTAAAACATGGCTGCCGGCGTTCTAAGGGGAGGAGGGAGCCGTGGGCGTGATCAATAAAGGGGATGAATAATATTGCATGCGCCACTTTTCTGTTATTTATTTTTTTAAAAACTTAAAAATAAGCAATAAATTTCGTTCAACTTCACAATTGTGTCCCACTTGTTGTTGATTCTTCACCATAACATTAAAATTGTTATCTTTATGCTTGAAGCCTGAAATGTGGGAAAAAGTTGAAAAATTCAAGGGAGCTGAATACTTTCGCAAGGCACTGTACCTTCTGTAACGCATGTATCTTTATTATGATTGTCCTGAAGAAGAAGTTGTTTTACCGAAACACGCAGACAATTATCCAGGATCTGCACTTCTTAAGGGGGCTTTACACGCAGCGATATCGCTAGCAATATTGCTAGCGAGCGTACCCACCGCCGTCGTTTGTGCGTCACGGGCAAATCGCTGCCCATGGCACACAATATCGTTAGGAGCTGTCACACAGACTTACCTGCCTAGCGACGTCGCTGTGGCCGGCGAACAGCCTCTTTTCTAAGGGAGCGGTTCATGCGGTGTCACAGCGGCCTCACTAAGCGGCCGCTAATAGAAGCAGTGGGGCGCAGATGAGCGGCCGTAACATCCCGTCCACCTCCTTCCTTCTCATTGCCCGCGGCCGCAGGTAAGCTGTAGTTCGTCGTTCCCGAAGTGTCACACGTAGCGATGTGTGCTGCCTCGGGAACGACAAACAACCTGCGTCCTCAACAATCAATGATTTTCTGAAAATGAACGACGTGTCAACGATGGACGATTTGGTGAGTATTTTCCATCGTTAGCGGCCACTCATTGGTGTCACACGCAACGATGTCGCTAACGATGCTGGATGTGCGTCTCAGAATCCGTGACGCCGGCGATAATAATAATAATTTTTATTTCTATAGCGCCAACACATTCCGCAGCGCTTTACAATTCAGAGGGGACATGTACAGACAATATGAGACAATACAAAATAACAACATTAAGATACCAGGAGGAGTGAGGGCCCTGCTCGTAAGCTTACAGTCTATGAGGAAATAGGGGAGGCACTAAAGGTGAATGGGGGGGAGAAAAGTTTGTCATGTATGGTCCAGCCATCGATTTAATAGGGGGTTCAAAAGCAGCTACATAAACCCGTCATTGGCCAGAATTTATACAGGTACAGGGGACAAGAATTGGAAGTAAATTTTTGGGAAGGGCAGAAAGGGACTATATTAGATCAGGGCAGTGAGGTGATAGGCTAGTCTAAAGAAATTAGTTTTTAGGGCCCGCTTAAAGGTGTGGATGTTGGGAATGAATCAGATTGCTCTTGGTAGTGTGTTCCAGAGCAGAGGCGCAGCTCGTGAGAAATCTCGAAGACGAGAGTGAGAGGTTCGCATTGTTGAGGATGTCAGTCTTAGGTCATTAGCAGAGCGGAGGGCACGGGTGGGATGATAGACAGAGATGAGGGAGGAGATGTAGGGTGGTGCAGAACAGTGGAGACCTTTGTGAGTGAGAGTGATAAGTTTATGTTGGATTCTGTAGCGGATGGGCAACCAGTGCAATGACTGGCAAAGAGCAGAGGCATCAGTGAAGCGGTTGCAGAGGAAAATGATCCTGGCTGCGGCATTCAGAATGGATTGGAGAGGGGAGAGTTTAGTAACAGGGAGACCAATTAGTAAAGAATTACAATAATCCAGGTGAGAATGAATGAGAGCGACAGTAAGAGTTTTTGCAGAGTCAACGGTAAGAAAAGGTCGAATTCTCGAGATGTTTTTGAGGTGGAATTGACAAGAACGAGCAAGTGAACGAATGTGGGGAGTGAAGGAGAGATCGGAGTCAAATATAACCCCACGACAGCGGGCGTGCTGCTGGGGCTATATATCATTAGATACGTCGTTGCATGTTACGGGGCCTTAAGTCTTCATTCCTATGGCAGTGCGGATTAACCCCATCCATCCAGTTGTTCAACATTATCCATCGTGGGGCTACTGCAGCCATATTATGCTTGTACAGCGGTTGTGACTGTTCACAACCTCGCCTGGTGAGCAAGGTCTCTCATTTGTACAACTTATCTATCAAGATAAGATCTTATTTGCATTATTGTCTCTACAGTTTGCCTATCTATTATAATATCCCAATTAGGCTACTTTCACACTTGCGTTGTGCGGCATCCGTTGCAATCCGCCGCCTTGAGGAATTACGGTAACCGTTGCAGGAATCTGATTATTCCTCATAGGTTTCTATTAAGGGCAGATTGCAACGGATGGTCTTGCATTGCATCCACCCCGCGGCACATCAGTAATTTTTTCAGTGACCGTCGGGCGGAAGGAACGCGCAATGTAACGTTTTTGTTTATGTAAAAAAATGCACTCGGCAGGATTACATCGGGATCCGTTAAGAGGCATAATGAATGTCTATGGTGTTGGATTCCGTCGTCATGCGTTTGGCAACGGATTCCAGTGCAGAATTCCATCATGTTCTGCTGAGCATGCTCAGCATGTCCAGCAGAACGTTCTAAATCGTTTAAAAGCACTCCTGGTCTCTCTCTCTCTGTCGGTCTTGCTCTCTCTGTCGGTCGGTCTGTCTCTCTCTCGGTCTCTATCTCTCTCTGTCGGACGGTCTCTCCCTCTCACCCCCTCTCTCAAACTCACCAATCACCTGCGCAGCGCTGCATGGCTGTCACACTGCTCTGGCGGCTTCTCTTGCTTTTGAAAATGCCGGCCGCTTATTATTCCATCTCGTATTCACTGCTTCCCTCGCCCACCGGCACCTATGATTGGTTGCAGTCAGATGCGCCCCCACGCTAAGTGACAGCTGTTTCACTGTTACCAATCACAGCCGCCGGTGGGTGGGTCTATATCGCGCATCCATTAGGTGCGACAGTCGTGGGACTCTACCAAGCTCATCCCGAATTGCCCTGGTGCGGTGGCAATCGGGGTAATAAGGAGTTAATGGCAGCCCATAGCTGTCATTAAGTCCTAGGTTAATCATGGCAGGCGTCTATGAGACACCCCCCATGATTAATCTGTAGTGAAAGTAAACACAAACAACGAAAAAACCTTTATTTGAAATAGAAGACAAAAAAAACACCCTCCTTCACCACTTTAGTAATCCCCAAATACCCCTCCAGGTCCGACGTAATCCACACAAGGTCCCACAACGCTTTCAGCTCTGCTACATCGTAAGCTGACAGGAGCCGCCATAGAACACCTCCACTCGCTGTGAGCTCCACGCAGAAACTGAAGTGAATCGCGCTTTTAGCGGTGACGTCACTGAGGTAGTGCCAGTGTGTGTGCGGTGATGATGGGGTCGGTAGTGCCAGTGTGTGTGCAGTGATGATGGGGGCGCTAGTGCCTGCGTGTGTGCGGAGATGGGGGCTGTAGAACCTGTGTGTGTGCGGTGATGATTAAGGCGGTAGTGGCTGCGTGTGTGCGGTGATGATGGGTGCGGTAGTGCCGGCGAGTGTGCGGTGATGATGGGTGCGGTAGTGCCGGTGTGTGCGGTGATCATGGGTGTGGTAGTGCCGGTGTATGTGCAGTGATGATGGGGGCAGTAGTGCCGGTGTGTGTGCGGTGATGATGGGTGCGGTAGTGCCGGTATGTGTGAGGTGATGATGGGTGTGGTCGTGCTGGTGTGTGTGCAGTGATGATGGGTGCAGTAGTACCGGTGTGTCTGCGGTGATGATGGATGTGGTAGTGTCGGTGTGTGTGGTGATGATGGGTGCGGTAGTGCTGATGTGTGTGCGGTGATGAGGGGGGCTCTCTCTTGGCAAAAGAAAACTAAAAGAACACAACACGTTATTTCACAGGAATTCGTTGCCTTTATTATCACACTATTTACCACACATCAGTCACATGCGTCACACAACGCATTGTGACGGATGCCGCACAACGCAAGTATGAAAGTTTCCTAAAACAGTCCCATCTGGTTTGTAATAATTATTTAGTGCACATAGGTGGCCATTGTTCTTGACAGCACAGGTCTCATTTATACCGGGTGATGCACTGCCAGTAGTATTGATCTTTTGTGTGCAGCACAAAAGATCCTTTCACCAGACAAACAAGTGTTTTGCTCATACATCAGGTCACCGGCATCCTGATTAGATGGCACATATCGTAAAATAAGCATTCCAAGGAACAATGCCTAAAAAACATTAGCAAACTCCTACAATATCCTAACATCATTCTGTAGATTTTACCTAATTTGCCCAAAAAAATGTATTTAAAATTGTATGCATTCAAAATTAGAAATAGAACCAGAAAAGCTTTAAGTTCTACTTCTTTTAGTTTCAGGTTCCCCTCTAATACATTGAAAAAAGTGACCAAAAGTGCAAAGTGTGAATTGAACCCTATACATATACTGTCACAGTAGTTACCACTCCGAGTCTCCAAATTGTGATGCAATAAATCACCACATGTAGTGTCACTCTTTCTGGCACATGCGTTCAGACCAACAGATGTCTGACACACAACATAAAACACACCACAACAACACCACATACAAGGGGAACACCAGGAATACAATAACAATGGTGGGCCCTGGAACTAGTGAGAGGGTAGATAGGACACCTCCTTCCCTACCTTGCTGCTGTACCCTGCACTCCTAAATAGACCTTATACAGGTTCCTCACCTGTCGCCGAGCAGGAAGCTGAAGTCCGGAGAGGCCCTGAAGTAAGCCCTGGCTAGTGAATGGGAAGGTAAGGCTCACTAGACCCACCACTGCACTAATAAAACATGAGTGTAGATGAGACAAATGGGAATAAAAACCAAAGTGGAGAAGATACAAATTTCAGACGAATCCACAGCAGCTCCTTCCACCAAGGCAGCCAAAATACAAATGATTTTGTATAATCAGCAAAGATTGCTGGGAAACCTTACTACTTAAACACAAAGAGAAGTTGCTACAGAGCAGCTGAACTGCACTGCTGGGAAGCTGCTAGCAGCAAAACTGACAAGAGAATCAAAACAACATTTAAATGCAGAGTTCCAGATAGAGATGAGAGGCTCCAGTCCTAAAGCTGTCACTAGTCTCTAAAAAACGGAGATGACCGTGACATGTAGTCTCTACAATAGTCAATAAAGTTTTATATGACAATTGTTTTTATTGACAAAAAAATGTCTATTTTCCTTCAGCCCACCTCATGCAGCTCCTCTATCTTTGCCCGAGATGTTCTTTGCTCGGAGAACATTTCTGCCTTTGCGTTGTTCAGTTGACGTTCTAGCTCCTGCCTTTCCATAAATGTCAGGCTTCCTTCCAGATGTCGCAGACGTGCCTTTAGCTCATCTCTCTCCTGTTTCAGAGAAGAGATCTATTTGGGATGAAAATGAATAGCAATTAAGGGCTACAGAGGCAATACACAGTCTATACCAATCCTAGAAAAACGTATCTGTTTAACCCTTTCATGCTATGGCCATTTTAAATTTTTGCGTGTTTATACTTCTGAATGACACAATTCATTTTACCATATAGTGTACGGAAAATGGGGGAAAAATGCCAAGTTCGGTGAAATTGACAAAATATTAAATTCCACAATTGTTTATTTTTTTACAAATTTACCATGTGCACTCTGGTAGTAGAGGTAGGAAACTACACATTTATAAATATGTTACCCCCTTAACGCTATGGCCTTTTTCCGTTTTTGCGCTTTTGGTTTTTTTCTCCCTTTCTTCCAAAAGCTATCTCTTTTTTTTCCTTCAATATTGCCATATGAGGGCTTGTCTTTTGCCGCACAAGTTGTACTTTTGAATGACATTAGTTTTACCATAGAGTGTACTGGAAAACAGGAAAAAATTCCAAATGCCGTGAAATTGCAAAACGTGCAATTTCACAATTGTTTTTTTTCATTTTTTTTATTTTCCATGTTCACTATATGGTAAAATTGAGTTGACACTATGAATCTTCAGGTCAATATGAGTATGTATATACCAAAAATGTATAGTTTTTTAAAGAAAATTTAAGTGGTGAAAAAAAATCAGAAGTTTGAAAAAAAATAAAAATAAATAAATGTTTGTTTTTGGCACCATATTTTGAGACCCATAACTTTTTTATTTTTCGGGATCTGGGGCTCAGTGAGTATTTATTTTTTTGCCTCCTGAGCTATCTTTTTACTGATACTATTTTGGGATAGATACGATGTTTTGATTGCCTCTTATTGTATTTTATTGCAATCTGGCATTTAAATTATTATTCTGTTACGCTGTTTACTGATTGGATTAATTTATTTTATATTTTGATAGATCAGACATTTCTGAATGCAGCAATACCAAATGTGTATTTTTTAATTGTTTTATTATCAATATGATTTGAACTTTTATTATTTTTTTGTTTTGTTTTTCTCATTTTTAAAACTTTTTTCTTTAACTTTTACTGTTTTTACTCACCTTAGGAGACTTGAAGCGGCGATCGTCTCATTCCATCTGCTATTCAGAGCAGTGCATCAGCATCAGCACTGGTCTGTACAGCAGAAATCATGATCTCCTATGAATGCCGTTTTACAGCCAGCGTTCATGTCATAGGTATGCCAATGAGACCAGGGAATGACTTGCCTCCCTGTCGGTGAATGTTAAAAATGGATTTTTGTGTACTCACCATAAAATCGTTTTCTCTTAGCCATCATTGGGGGACACAGGACCATGAGTGTTATGCTGCTTATCCATAGGAGGACACTAAGTAGATGCAAAGATTTTAGCTCCTCCCCTGCAGTATACACCCCCTGGCCCAGCCAGGCTACTTCAGTTTTAGTACAGAAGCAGTAGGAGAACAAGTAACAAAAAACGTGAGTGAATACTCATAATAAAAAAGTACTGAGAGAGAAAAAAGCTAAGGCCCAACAGGGCAACAGGGAGGGTGCTGTGTCCCCCAATGATGGCTAAGAGAAAACGATTTTACGGTGAGTACACAAAAATCCGTTTTTCTCTGACCCCTCATTGGGGGACACAGGACCATGGGACGTCCTAAAGGAGTCCCTGGGTGAGTAAACAAACAACGCAACCCAAGGACTAGGAACCAGTCCCAGATAGGTGCTCCACTATCGTTTACAGAATTTTCCTACCTAGGTTTGCCTCAGCCGAAGCCTGGGTATGTAAATGGGAAAGATTCAGCTCACCCCTCTTCACTCCTGGTCACACCTCCGACGCACGTAAACACCCTGACCCGTGTGGGAAATCACATGAAGAGTTAAGAAACAATATCCAGCGTCTCCAGGAGAATTAGATGTAAAAAGAAGTCTTTATTCGATATTAAAAATATTATCCATCAACACACAGCAAAATACAGAGGCAGGTGGAAGAGAGGAGCTTTTTCCTATGCGTTTCGACCTATGCAGGTCTTAGTCATGGAATGTGCATAAAAGTCTCCAAAGGGATATTTAAATTCAGTGCACATCACAAACAGGTTGAATTGATTAAGTGGACAACACACCCATCACACTCAATACAGATGGCACAAGAAAAAGGAAACGTAGAAAAGAAAAAGAGACAACTGCATTGAAAAAATACAGATAGACAATTGAATAAAGACATACAGGAATACTGATAAGCAAATATTTGGCTTCCTTAGCTACAATAGTTTTTGAGTAGAAAATTCCTTTCGCATCCTGGAAGGAAAAATAGAGAATTACTGATGAAATACAAGCAAAAAAAAAAATTTTTTTTTTAATTCATAGTGAATACAACAAAAACGCTGTTATAGTAAACATGAAGAATTAGTGTTGGGCAATAGAAAGAGTTAAAGCACATAGAAGCCGCATATGAGAAACTAAATGAGCATCAAGACAGGAACCAGCTGGCGCTTTACATATGCGATCTCTCCCTGTGTTTATGTCCACAGAATTATGTCCACAGCCAAAAAAAACCTGTGCAGGACAGCCAATTTTTGGAAGAAGCCCTATTGTTTTTATTTATTACCAGACTAGGAGATAAAATATTGGCAAGGTTGGGAGCTCTTTTGGCCACAAAATTACTTTTATTATTATTGAGAATATGACTCAATAAATCATCTTGTTGTAAAATGGGCAGATGTTTTTGTATTATTTTTACTAGATCTTGAAATTGCGGAGAAAAATTGGTTGTAAAGATCACTTTATTGTTAAATTTATTTTTATTTTTATTTTTGAAAAGGTCAGATCTATCAATTTGATTCACTATTGTTTGAGCCCTATTTAGACACCACTCCGGATATTCCCTATGTTTTAATTTGGCAAGAACTTTACCAGTTTCATATGGGAGTATATCAGATCTGGAACAATTACGTTTTAGTCTATAAAAAATATCCCCATCAGGGAGTTGATCAGTGTGCGGGGGGTGACACAAGTCGGCTGACAGAATGGAATTAGAGTCAGTCTCCTTGCAATAAGGAAAAACCTCCACTGAACTGTAGTTGCCAATCAAAGTGACATCCAAATAGTTGGTAGAAATAGGATGTGTTTGAAAAGTAAATTTAAGATTAAAGGAATTCTGGTTAAGATGGTCAATAAAAGAGTGTGCTGTAGCCACATCCCCCTTCCATATGAACAGTAAATCATCTATGTAACGTGTGTAAAAAACTATGTGTTCTGAAAAATTATTATTGTCATCAAAAATGTAAAGTTCTTTAAAAATGGCTACCACGATGTTAGCAAGGGAGGGGGAAAATTTCCCTCCCATGCTAACGCCACATTTCTGCAGAAAAAATTCCTCATCAAAAGAAAAATAATTGTGAGTCAACAAAAAATTAATGGCAGTGACTATGAAATCCTGTACATGGATGGGATATGAACTATGTTTACTGAGAAACAACTGAAGACAATCAGTAGCCACATAATGTGGTATGGAGGGATACAGGCTGACATTGTCACAGGTCAACCACATGTAGCTGTTATGCCATGAAATAGAATTCAAATTGTTGATTAAAGACTTGGTGTCTCTCAAAAAACCTGGCATATCCCTAATGAGGGGTTGAAGAAAGTGATCTATCCACGCGCCTAATTTTTCACCAAGGGAGCCGATGCCAGATATAATGGGCCTAAAGGGGGTGGGAAGATCCCTTTATGAAGTTTGGGGAGGGCATGGTAAATGGGGATGATTGGATAATCCACCTTCAAATAATCATAGATTTTCTGTGAGAAAATGCCCAACTCAAAACCTTCTTGGAGAATTTTATCGATTTTACTTTTGAAAAAACTTGTGGGATCACCCTGCAGATGTAAATATGTATTCTCATCAGACAAAATAGCATGATTCATTTTAAAGTAGAGAGAAGAATCTAGAACCACAACCCCCCCCCACCCTTTATCGGCCTCCCTGATCATCAATCCGGCATTGGATTGTAGATCCTGTAATGCCAGGAATTCTTGAGAGTTGAGATCATTATTTTTAATACCTGTGACCCTATCAAGAGCTACAAGATCCTCCTCAATCCTTTCCTGGAAAACATCCAGAATGGATGGCCTAGATTGTATGGGGTAAAAAGAGGGGTTAGTAGTTGTAAACCTGTCAGGAAGAAAATCATACGATCTACATTCAGATTCCAATTGCCGTAAATCAGAAAGTTTTTTCAACTCTCTGAACTCTGGAATAAAATTGGAGTCATAATCGTTAAAGTCTGGAGGAAGACAAGAATTTTCCTGTAGAGCATTGTCATTATTAAAATGACATTTTAAGGTCAAGTTTCTGGCCAATTTGTTTATATCCAATAGTGTACTGAAAATGAAGGGAATTTTGTTTACTTACCGTAAATTCCTTTTCTTCTAGCTCCTATTGGGAGACCCAGACAATTGGGTGTATAGCTTCTGCCTCCGGAGGCCACACAAAGTATTACACTTTAAAAAGTGTAACCCCTCCCCTCTGCCTATACACCCTCCCGTGCATCACGGGCTCCTCAGTTTTGGTGCAAAAGCAGGAAGGAGGAAACTTATAAATTGGTCTAGGGTAAATTCAATCCGAAGGATGTTCGGAGAACTGAACCATGAACCAAAAGAACAATTCAACATGAACAACATGTGTACACAAAAGAACAAACAGCCCGAAGGGAACAGGGGCGGGTGCTGGGTCTCCCAATAGGAGCTAAAAGAAAAGGAATTTACGGTAAGTAAACAAAATTCCCTTCTTCTTTGTCGCTCCATTGGGAGACCCAGACAATTGGGACGTCCAAAAGCAGTCCCTGGGTGGGTAAAAGAATACCTCGATAAAAAGAGCCGAAAACGACCCCCTCTTACAGGTGGGCAACCGCCGCCTGAAGGACTCGCCTACCTAGACTGGCGTCTGCCGAAGCATAGGTATGCACATGATAGTGTTTCGTGAAAGTGTGCAGACTAGACCAGGTAGCTGCCTGACACACCTGCTGAGCCGTAGCCCGGTGCCGCAGTGCCCAGGACGCACCCACGGCTCTGGTAGAATGGGCTTTCAGCCCCAAAGGAAGTTCCTTGATCCACCGAGCTAAGGTTGACTTGGAAGCCTGCGAACCCTTACGCTGGCCAGCGACAAGGACAAAGAGCGCATCTGAACGGCGCAGGGGCGCCGTGCGAGACACGTAGAGCCGGAGAGCTCTCACCAGATCCAACGAGTGCAAATCCTTTTCACATTGGTGAACTGGATGAGGGCAAAATGAAGGCAAGGAGATATCCTGATTGAGATGAAAAGGGGATACCACCTTAGGGAGAAATTCCGGGACCGGACGCAGAACCACCTTATCCTGGTGAAAAACCAGGAAGGGGGCTTTGCATGACAGCGCTGCCAGCTCCGACACTCTACGGAGCGATGTAACTGCCACTAGAAATGCCACCTTCTGCGAAAGACGTGATAAAGAGACATCCTGCAGCGGCTCGAAAGGTGGTTTCTGAAGAGCCGTTAGCACCCTGTTAAGATCCCAGGGTTCCAGCGGACGCTTGTAAGGTGGGACTATGTGGCAAACTCCTTGCAGGAACGTGCGGACCTGCGGAAGCCTAGCTAGACGCTTTTGAAAAAATACGGATAGCGCCGAAACTTGTCCCTTGAGAGAGCCGAGAGACAAACCCTTGTCCATTCCGGATTGAAGGAATGAAAGAAAAGTGGGTAAGGCAAAGGGCCAGGGGGTAAAACCGTTATCAGAGCACCAGGATAAGAAGATCCTCCAAGATCTGTGATAGATCTTGGCGGACGTTGGTTTCCTGGCCTGTCTCATAGTGGCAATGACATCTTGAGATAACCCTGAGGACGCTAGGAGCCAGGACTCAATGGCCACACAGTCAGGTTGAGGGCCGCAGAATTCAGATGGAAAAACGGCCCTTGTGACAGCAAGTCTGGGCGGTCTGGGAGCGCCCACGGTTGACCCACCGTGAGGTGCCACAGATCCGGGTACCACGACCACCTCGGCCAATCTGGGGCGACGAGAATGGCGCGACGACAGTCGGACCTGATTTTGCGCAGCACTCTGGGCAGCATCGCCAGAGGAGGAAATACATAGGGCAGTCGAAACTGCGACCAATCCTGAACTAATGCGTCCGCCGCCAGAGCTCTGTGATCTTGAGACCGGGCCATGAATGCCGGGACCTTGTTGTTGTGCCGTGACGCCATGAGATCGACGTCCGGCGTTCCCCAGCGGCGACAGATCTCTCGAAATACGTCTGGGTGCAGAGACCATTCCCCCGCGTCCATGCCCTGTCGGCTGAGAAAATCTGCTTCCCAGTTTTCTACGCCCGGGATGTGAACTGCGGAGATGGTGGAAGCTGTGGCTTCCACCCACTGCAGAATTCGTCGGACTTCCTGGAAGGCTTGACGACTGCGAGTGCCGCCTTGGTGGTTGATGTATGTGACGGCAGTGGCGTTGTCCGACTGGATCCGTATCTGCCTGCCCTCCAGCCACCGATGAAAGGCCAATAGGGCTAGATACACTGCCCTTATCTCCAGAATATTGATCTGAAGGGATGACTCTATCGGAGTCCAGGTTCCCTGAGCCCTGTGGTGGAGAAAAACCGCCCCCCACCCTGACAGGCTCGCGTCCGTCGTGACCACAGCCCAGGTGGGGGGTAGGAAGGATTTTCCCTGCGATAGAGAGTTGGGAAGGAGCCACCACTGAAGTGACATCTTGGTTGCAAGGGAAAGAGAGACGTTCCTGTCGACTGAAGTCGACCTCCTGTCCCATTTGCGGAGAATGTCCCACTGGAGTGGCCGCAGATGGAATTGCGCGAAGGGCACTGCCTCCATTGTTGCCACCATCTTCCCCAGGAAGTGCATGAGGTGCCTCAAGGGGTGTGACTGACCCCGAAGAAGAGATTGCACCCCTGCCTGCAGCTAAAGCTGTTTGTCCAGCGGTAGCATGACTACTGCTGACTGAGTATGAAACTCCATCCCAAGGTACGTCAGTGATTGGGTCGGTGTCAACTTGGATTTTGGGAAGTTGATGATCCACCCGAACTGCTGGAGAGTCGCCAGAGCGACTATAAGGCTGTTTTGACACGCCATCTGAGAGGGTGCCCTGACCAGAAGATCGTCTAAGTAGGGAATCACCGAGTGGCCCTGCGAGTGTAGGACCGCCACAACAGATGCCATGACCTTGGTGAACACCCGTGGGGCTGTCGCCAGGCCGAAAGGCAATGCCACGAACTGAAGGTGTTCGTCCCCGATGGCGAAACGCAAAAAGCGTTGATGCTCGGGTGCGATCGGCACATGGAGATAAGCATCCTTGATGTCGATCGATGCTAGGAAGTCTCCTTGTGACATCGAAGCGATGACAGAGCGGAGAGATTCCATCCGAAATCGTCTGGTGCTCACATGTCTGTTGAGCAGTTTGAGGTCCAGAACGGGACGGAATGAACCGTCCTTCTTTGGCACCACGAACAAGTTGGAGTAAAAGCCGCGACCATGTTCCTGGAGGGGAACAGGGATCACAACTCCTTTTGTCTTCAGAGCGTTCACCGCTTGAAAAAGTGCATTGGCTCGCTCGGGGGGGCGGAGATGTTCTGAAGAAACGAGTCGGGGGACGAGAGCTGAACTCTATCCTGTAACCGTGAGACAGAATGTCTCTCACCCATCGGTCTTGAACATGTGGCCACCAGGCGTCGCAAAAGCGGGAGAGCCTGCCACCGACCGAGGATGCGGTTTGGGGAGGCCGAAAGTCATGAGGAGGCCGCCTTGGAGGCAGCGCCTCCGGCGGTCTTTTGGGGACGTGACTTAGACCGCCACCCATAAGAGTTCCTCTGGCTCTTCTCTGGCCTGTTGGACGAGGATGCTTGGGACTTGGCTGAGGGCCGAAAGGACCGAAACCTCGATTGTATTTTCCGTTGCTGAGGTCTCTTCGGTTTGGACTGGGGTAAGGACGAGTCCTTTCCCTTGGATTCCTTAATAATTTCATCCAATCGCTCGCCAAACAATCGGTCGCCAGAAAACGGCAAACCGGTTAAGAACTTCTTGGAAGCAGAGTCTGCCTTCCATTCGCGTACCCACATGGCCCTGCAGACTGCCACCGAATTAGCGGATGCTACCGCTGTACGGCTAGCAGAGTCCAGGACGGCGTTCATGGCGTAGGACGAAAAAGCCGACGCCTGAGAAGTCAAAGACGCAACCTGCGGAGCAGAGGTACGTGTGACCGCATTAATCTCAGACAGACAAGCTGAGATAGCTTGTAGTGCCCACACGGCTGCAAAGGCCGGGGCAAAAGACGCGCCTGTGGCTTCATAGATGGATTTCACCAGGCGCTCTATCTGCCTGTCAGTGGCATCCTTGAGCGATGAGCCATCTGCAACTGATACTACAGATCTAGCCGCCAGTCTAGAGACTGGAGGATCCACCTTGGGACATTGAGCCCAACCCTTAACTACGTCAGAGGGGAAGGGGTAAGGTGTGTCATTAAGGCGCTTAGTAAAGCGCTTGTCCGGAAATGCTCTGTGCTTCTGGACAGCATCTCTGAAGTTAGAGTGATCGAAAAACGCACTCCGTGTACGTTTGGGAAACCTAAACTGATGTTTCTCCTGCTGCGAAGCCGACTCCTCTATAGGTGGAGTTGGGGGAGAAAGATCTAGCACCTGGTTGATGGACGCTATAAGGTCATTTACTATGGCGTCCCCTTCAGGTGTATCAAGATTGAGAGCAACATCAGGGTCAGAGCCCTGAGCTGCGACGTCCGCCTCATCCTCCAGAGAGTCCTCAAGCTGAGACCCCGAGCAGCGTGAGGAAGTCGGGGAAGATTCCCAGCGAGCCCGCTTAGCCGGTCTGGGACTGTGGTCCGTGCCGGAGTCCTCCACGTGAGACCTAGGGGCCAGTCCGGGAGCACGCTGCGGCGCAGACCGAGAGGGGCCGGGAGGCGATGATCCAACAGTGCCCGGGGCCTGTGGAAGGACCGATCTGGACTGCAAGGCTTCTAGTAGCTTGGCAGACCATTTGTCCATAGACTGAGCCATGGACTGTGAAAGCGACTCAGAGAGTTTCTCCGCAAAAACTGCAAACTCTGTCTCTGCCACCTGGACAGGGGAAGCAGGCGGGTCTGCCTGAGCCGAGGGTCCCACTAGTACCCGAGGCTCCGGCTGAGCAAGTGCAACAGGGGCCGAGCATTGCTCACAGTGAGGGTAGGTGGAACCTGCAGGTAACATAGCCGCACAAGAGGTACAGGTTGCAAAATAACCCTTTGCCTTAGTGCCCTTGCTCCTTGTGGACGACATGCTGTTGTCTCCTAGGAGAGTGATCACTGAGGGTATATAGCCAAAAGCAAAACAACTCGGCCGAACAGAGAAAATATATACAATATATATATATATATATATATATATATATATATATATATATATATATATATATATATATATATATATATATATATATACTTCGGCACCCTAGGGGGACCAGCACCGGGTGACCGATGTGGCTTACCGACCGCCCAAAGCGGTGTGTGTCCACCAGATTCCCTGCCTTGGGTCTCCCAGAGCTGCAGAGCTCGTTCCTGAAATCCTCCACCGGCAGAAAATGTGTTGTAAAAATGGCTGCCGGAGCTCTCAGGGGAGGAGGGAGCTGTGGGCGGCGACTAGAAAAGTGCGGGAATCTGGTGCCCCACAGTGATCAGTGAGGGGGGGGGGAGGAAACCTAAAGTATGCTCCAGCCCTCACTGCCGACGTCAGGTCGACCGTCCCGCCCTTACCCCTGACTGGCAGGCCCGGGGGCGGGAGTTATGGTACTAGGCCGCATGAAGCCGGGGACTAAATTTAATACCGCGGCCGACAAACAGGCGCGGTCGGCGCGGAAGTCCCGCTCGTCACAAAACCATCAGCAGCTGCAGCGTCTGTGAAACAAGCGCTCCATGCACCGTCCCCATGGGGACACAGAGTACCTTTAGATGCAGGGCCCTGTCCCTGATGATACAAAGTCGCCTGTCCGGCAGATTCCCACAGGGGCTGCGGAGGGAGCCCGGTCCCAGTGAATGGATGACCGGTTAGGATCCCACTTCTCCCAGAGCCTCTAAGGGATGGTGAAGGAAAACGGCATGTGGCTCCAGCCTCTGTACCCGCAATGGGTACCTCAACCTTAACAGCACCGCCGACTTAGTGGGGTGAGAAGAGAGCATGCCGGGGGCCCTGTGGGGGCCCTCTTTTCTTCCAACCGATAAAATCAGCAGCTGCTGCTGACTAAAATGGGAGCATGAGTGGATGTGTGCCTCCTTCCACACAAAGCTTAAAACTGAGGAGCCCGTGATGCACGGGAGGGTGTATAGGCAGAGGGGAGGGGTTACACTTTTTAAAGTGTAATACTTTGTGTGGCCTCCGGAGGCAGAAGCTATACACCCAATTGTCTGGGTCTCCCAATGGAGCGACAAAGAAATTAAACTTATTCGTCGGACAAAAACTTAATCCTTTCGAAAGGACAGATAGATGGTGCTGTGAGAGAATTTGAGCGGAGAGGTTCCAGACAGGACACGTCAATACTTCCGCTTCCTGTGGTCCGGATATCTGGCGTTTCCGATGTTTCCGACCTCCTCTCCTAATACGTTTTTTGTTGGATAATATTTTAAATATCGAATAAAGACTTCTTTTTACATCTAATCCTCCTGGAGACGCTGGATATTGTTTCTTAAGCCTGGGTATGGACTCGGTAATGCTTTGAAACAGTATGTAGGCAAGACCAGGTCGCAGCCTTACACCCCTGTTCCACTGAAGCCTGATGCCTAATGGCTCAAGAGGCGCCAACTGCTCGCGTGAAATGAGTCTGCAGCCCACTAGGAATGGGCTTGAGTTGCAAATGGTAGACCTCCTGGATCACAGAGCGAATCCAGCGAGCCAGCGTTGCCTATGAAGCTGCCTCTCCTTTCTTAGGCCTTTCAGGAATGACGAACAAGGAGTCTATGTTCCTAAAGGGGCTGTCCTGGGTACTTAATATCTGAGAGCCCTCACAAGGTCTAGCGAATACAGGAACCTTTCCACCCTATGGACTGGGTGTGGACAAAAGGAAGGCAGAACAATGTCCTCGTTCATATGAAACGGGGAAGTAACTTTCGGAAGAAAATCCGGAAGGGGGCGTAGAACCACCTTGTCCTGATGAAAGATCAGAAAGGATTCGCGGCAAGAGAGTGCTGCCAGTTCCGAAATTTGTCTGATGGACGTAATCGCCACTAAGAATGTTACCTTCCAAAATTGAAGAGCAAGAGAAGATTCCTTAAGAGGTTCAAAGGGGGACCTCTGGATACCGTCCAAAACGAAATTGAGGTCCCATGGGTCCAGCGACCGTTTGTACGGGGGAACTAGATGGGAAACGCCCTTGAGGAAAGTCTTGACTTGCGGATTGCAAGCTAGGCGGTATTGATAGAATATTGAGAGAGATGAAACCTGCCCCTTAAGGGAGCTATGGGCCAACCCCTTTTGCAACCTGACTGCAAAAAAAAATAAATCAAGAATTCTGGGGATCACCAGAGGCATAGGTTGGACATTAGATTCCCTGCACTGGGAAAGGAAAGTTTTCCACGTACGGTGGTAAATATGGGATGAAGGCCGACTTTCGGGCACTGTATATGGTGGAGATGACCGCGGGAGAGAATCTTGCTCTTGTTAAAGTCCAGGTCTCAATGGCTAGGCCGTCAGCTTCAGGGCTCTGGAGTTCTGATGGGAAATGGGCCCTTGGGTCAGCAGGTCTGGGATGCTTACGAGGCGCCATGAGCAATTGTACTAATTCGGCATACCAGGCGCACCTGGGCTAGTCCAGTGCTATTAGTATCACCGGGACTCCTTCTGCCTTGATCTTCCTGATTACTCGCGGCAGCAGGGGCAAAGGCGAAAAACATGTAAGGTAGACGGAAGCGACTTCAAGAGACTAGAGCATCCGAGCCAATGGACTGTGGATCACGTGACCTGGCTAAGAACGCGGGTACCTTTGCGTTCAACCTTGAGACCATTAGATACACGTCTGGTGTACCCCAGCGAGTGCAGATGTGTAGGAACACTTCTGGGTGGAGGAAACCACTCTCCGGCGGCCAGGCCTTGGCGACTTAGAAGGTCCGCCGCCCAGTTCTCTACTCTCGGTATGTGTAACGCTGAAAACACAGACCCCCGTTGATTCGGCCCAGGTGAGGATCCTGAGGACCTCGATATAAGCTGTCTTGCTGCTGGTACCTCACTGCCGATTGACCTAGGCCACAGCTGTTGCATTGTCCAATTGGACCCGAATCAAACGACCTGCTAGCAGAAGGGGGGAATGACCTGAGTGCGAGCAAGATCACGCTGATTTTCAGGATGATTTCTGGGAAGGGAAGACTCCTAGGGCGTCCAACGTCCCGAAGCAGTGTGGAGCCAGTAAGCTGCTCCCCAGACTAAGAGGCTGGCGTCCATTGTCAGGAGTAGCCAGTCCACTTGGGGGAGAAAAGCTCCCTCTCGATATGGAAGAGGACTGAAGCCACCAGCAAAGCGCATACCTGACTGAAGGTGTCAGGTGAAAAGTTCATCCAAGGAAAAGGGGCTGTTGTCCCAGGCAGCTAGAAGCGCAAGCTGCAGTGGGTGGTGGTGTGGCTAAGCGAGCAGCACTGCCTCTATAGCCGCTGCTATCCTACCTAGCACTCATACTGAATCATATGGAGCGAGAGGAGTATGTAGAAGGCAGTGTACCGCTTGTTGTAGAGCGGTCGCCTTGTCTTGAGGGAGAAATAACAAGCCCCGAAGGGTGTCCAGGGACATGCCCAGGGAGGTGACGGATTTTGACGGGACCGAGGATGATTTGACTGGAGTCAGAAGCCGCCCTAAGCGGGATAGGGTGCCCACAGAGATCTGCACGCTGGTTGAGCCCTTGATGAGGAGGTCATCTAAGCAAGGCAGAACAGCCACTCTCCTGGCGTGAAGGGCACTCATGGCGGCCGCCATGACCCTTGTTAAGACCCTTGGTGCTGTGGCAGAGCCGAGGGTAGGGCCACAAATGAAAAGAAGGGAATTTTGTTTACTTACCGTAAATTCCTTTTCTTCTAGCTCCTATTGGGAGACCCAGACAATTGGGTGTATAGCTTCTGCCTCCGGAGGCCACACAAAGTATTACACTTTAAAAAGTGTAACCCCTCCCCTCTGCCTATACACCCTCCCGTGGATCACGGGCTCCTCAGTTTTGGTGCAAAAGCAGGAAGGAGAAAACTTATGAATTGGTCTAGGGTAAATTCAATCCGAAGGATGTTCGGAGAACTGAACCATGAACCAAAAGAACAATTCAACATGAACAACATGTGTACACAAAAGAACAACCAGCCCGAAGGGAAACAGGGGCAGGTGCTGGGTCTCCCAATAGGAGCTAGAAGAAAAGGAATTTACGGTAAGTAAACAAAATTCCCTTCTTTGTCGCTCCATTGGGAGACCCAGACAATTGGGACGTCCAAAAGCAGTCCCTGGGTGGGTAAAAGAATACCTCAATAAAAAGAGCCGAAACGGCCCTCCTCTTACAGGTGGGCAACCGCCGCCTGGAGGACTCGCCTACCTAGACTGGCGTCTGCCGAAGCATAGGTATGCACTTGATAGTGTTTCGTGAAAGTGTGCAGACTAGACCACGTCGCTGCCTGACACACCTGCTGAGCAGTAGCCAGATGCCGCAATGCCCAGGACGCACCCACGGCTCTAGTAGAATGGGCTTTCAGCCCTGAAGGAAGCGGAAGCCCAGAAGAGCGGTAGGCTTCGAGAATCGGTTCCTTGATCCACCGAGCCAAGGTTGACTTGGAAGCCTGCGAACCCTTACGCTGGCCAGCGACAAGGACAAAGAGCGCATCTGAACGACGCAGTGGCGCCATGCGAGACACGTAGAGCCGGAGTGCTCTCACCAGATCCAAAGAGTGCAAATCCTTTTCCCATTGGTGAATTGGATTAGGGCAAAATGAAGGTAAGGAGATATCCTGATTGAGATGAAAAGGAGATACCACCTTAGGGAGAAATTCCGGAACCGGACGCAGAACCACCTTATCCTGGTGAAACACCAGGAAGGGGGCTTTGCATGATAGCGCTGCAAGCTCAGACACTCTCCGGAGTGATGTAACTGCCACTAGAAAGGCCACCTTTTGCGAAAGACGTGATAAAGAGACATCCCGCAGCGGCTTGAAAGGTGGTTTCTGAAGAGCCGTTAGCACCCTGTTAAGATCCCAGGGTTCCAGCGGACGCTTATAAGGTGGGACTATGTGGCAAACTCCCTGCAGGAACGTGCGGACCTGCGGAAGCCTGGCTAGACGCTTTTGAAAAAATACGGAGAGCGCCGACACTTGACCCTTGAGGGAGCCGAGTGACAAACCATTGACCATTCCGGATTGGAGGAATGAAAGAAAAGTGGGTAAGGCAAACGGCCATGGAGAGAAACAGTTATCAGAGCACCAGGATAAGAAGATTTGCCAAGACCTGTAATAGATCTTGGCGGACGTTGGCTTCCTAGCCTGTCTCATGGTGGCAATGACATCCTGAGATAATCCTGAAGACGCTAGGAGCCAGGACTCAATGGCCACACAGTCAGGTTGAGGGCCACAGAATTCAGATGGAAAAATGGCCCTTGTGACAGCAAGTCTGGGCGGTCTGGAAGCGCCCACGGCTGACCCACCGTGAGATGCCACAGATCCGGGTACCACGACCGCCTCGGCCAATCTGGAGCGACGAGAATGGTGCGACGGTAGTCGGACCTGATCTTGCATAACACTCTGGGCAGCATCGCTAGAGGAGGAAACACATAAGGCAGTCGGAACTGCGACCAGTCCTGAACTAACGCGTCCGCCGCCAGAGCTCTGTGATCCTGAGACCGTGCCATGAATGCCGGGACTTTGTTGTTGTGCCGTGACGCCATGAGATCGACGTCCGGCGTTCCCCAGCGGCGACAGATCTCTCGAAACACTTCTGGGTGCAGAGACCATTCCCCCGCATCCATGCCCTGACGACTGAGAAAATCTGCTTCCCAGTTTTCTACGCCCCGGATGTGAACTGCGGAGATGGTGGAGGATGTGGCTTCCACCCACTGCAGAATCCGCCGGACTTCCTGGAAGGCTTGACGACTGCGAGTGCCGCCATGGTGGTTGATGTATGCAACGGCAGTGGCGTTGTCCGACTGGATACGGATCTGCCTGCCCTCCAGCCACCGCTGGAAAGCCAATAGGGCTAGATACACTGCCCTTATTTCCAGAACATTGATCTGAAGGGAAGACTCTATCGGAGTCCAGGTTCCCTGAGCCCTGTGGTGGAAAAAAACCGCTCCCCACCCTGACAGGCTCGCGTCCGTGGTGACCACAGCCCAGGTTGGGGGTAGGAAGGATTTTCCCTGCGATAGTGAATTGGGAAGGAGCCACCACTGAAGTGATGTGTTGGTTGCAAGTGAAAGAGAGACGGTCCTGTCGAGGGAAGCCGACCTCCTGTCCCATTTGCGGAGAATGTCCCATTGGAGCTGCCGTAGATGGAATTGCGCGAACGGCACTGCCTCCATCGCTGCCACCATCTTCCCCAGGAAGTGCATGAGGCGCCTTAAGGGGTGTGACTGATTCCGAAGAAGTGATTGCACCCCTGCCTGCAGAGAAAGCTGTTTGTCTCGCGGTAGCTTGACTACCGCTGACTGTGTATGAAACTCCATCCCGAGGTAAGTCAGTGATTGGGTCGGTGTCAACTTGGATTTCGGGAAGTTGATGATCCACCCGAACTGCTGGAGAGTCGTCAGAGCGACTGTAAGGCTGTGTTGACACGCCACCCGAGAAGGGGCCCTGACTAGGAGATCGTCTAGGTAGGGAATCACCGAGTGGCCCTGAGAGTGTAGGACCGCCACGACGGATGCCATGACTTTGGTGAAAACCCGTGGGGCTGTCGCCAGGCCGAAAGGCAATGCCACGAACTGAAGGTGTTCGTCCCTGATGGCGAAACGCAAGAAGCATTGATGTTCAGGTGCGATCGGCACGTGGAGATAAGCATCTTTGATGTCGATCGATGCTAGGAAGTCTCCTTGTGACATCGAGGCGATGACCGAGCGGAGAGATTCCATCCGAAACCGTCTGGTCCTCACGTGTCTGTTGGGCAGTTTGAGGCCCTGAACGGGACGGAATGATCCGTCCTTTTTTGGCACCACGAACAAGTTGGAGTAAAAGCCGCGACCACGTTCCTGGAGGGGAACGGGGGTCACAACTCCTTCTGTCTTCAGAGCGTCCACCGCCTGAAAAAGTGCGTCGGCCTGAGCGGGGGGCGGAGAGGTTCTGAAGAAACGAGCCGCAGGACGGGAGCTGAACTCTATCCTGTAACCGTGAGACAGAATGTCTCTCACCCATCGGTCTTGAACATGTGGCCACCAGGCGTCGCCAAAGCGGGAGAGCCTGCCACCGACCGAGGATGCGGTTAGTGGATGCCGAGAGTCATGAGGAGGCCGCCTTGTAGGCAGTGCCTCCTGCGGCCTTTTGGGGGCGTGACTTGGACCGCCACGCATAGGAGTTCCTCTGGCCTTTCTCCTGCCTGCTGGACGAAGAGGATTGGGGCTTGGCGGAGGGACGAAAGGACCGAAACCTCGATTGTATTTTCCGTTGTTGAGGTCTCTTAGGTCTGGACTGGGGTAAGGAGGAGTCCTTTCCCTTGGATTCCTTAATAATCTCATCCAATCGTTCGCCAAACAAGCGTTCGCCAGAAAACGGCAAACCGGTTAAGAACCTCTTGGAGGCCGAGTCTGCCTTCCATTCGCGCAGCCACATGGTCCTGCGGACTGCCACAGAGTTAGCGGATGCCACAGCTGTACGGCTAGCCGAGTCTAGGACTGCGTTCATGGCGTAGGAAGAAAAAGCTGACGCTTGAGAAGTCAAAGACGCAACTTGGGGAGCAGAATTACGTGTGACAGCATTAATCTCGGTCAGACAAGCAGAGATAGCTTGGAGTGCCCACACGGCTGCAAAGGCCGGGGCAAAAGACGCGCCCGTGGCCTCATAGATGGACTTCACCAGGAGCTCTATCTGCCTGTCAGTGGCATCCTTTAGCGATGAGCCATCTGCCACCGATACCACAGATCTAGCCGCCAATCTAGAGACTGGAGGATCCACCTTGGGACATTGAGCCCACCCCTTAACGACTTCAGCGGGGAAGGGGTAACGCGTGTCAGTGAGGCGCTTAGTAAAGCGCTTGTCCGGAGCTGCTCTGGGCTTCTGGACAGCGTCTCTGAAGTTAGAGTGATCGAAGAACGCACTACGTGTATGTTTGGGGAACCGAAACTGGTGTTTCTCCTGCTGAGACGCCGACTCCTCCACAGTAGGAGATGGGGGAGAGAGATCCAACACCTGGTTGATGGACGAGATAAGATCATTCACTAATGCGTCCCCCTCAGGTGTATCGAGGTTAAGGGCGACGTCAGGGTCAGAACCCTGAGCTGCGACGTCCGCCTCGTCCACCAGAGAGTCCTCAAGCTGGGAACCCGAGCAGCGTGAAGAAGTCGGGGAAGATTCCCAGCGAGCCCGCTTAGCCTGTCTAGGACTGTGGTCCTGGCAGGAGTCCTCCGCGTGGGACCTAGGGACCAACCTGGGAGCGCGCTGCGGCTCGGACCGAGAGGGGCCTGGAGGTGACGATCCAACAGGGGCCGGGGCCTGTGTAAGGACCGGTCTGGACTGCAAAGCTTCTAGCAGCTTGGCAGACCATTTGTCCATAGACTGAGCCATGGATTGTGAAAGTGACTCAGAGAGTTTCTCAGCAAAAGAGGAGAACTCTGTCCCTGCCGCCTGGACAGGGGGAGCAGGGGGGTCTACATGAGCCGAGGGGTCCACTAGTGACCGAGGCTCCGGCTGAGCAAGTGAAACAGGGGTCGAGCATTGCTCACAGTGAGGGTAGGTGGAACCCGCAGGTAACATAGCCCCACAAGAGGTACAGGTTGCAAAAAACCCCTGTGCCTTAACAGCTTTGCTGCTTGTGGACGACATGCTGTTGTCTCCTAGGAGAATGATCACTGAGGGTATATGGGCAAAAACAGGGTATACAGCCCGACCGAACAGAAATATATATATAAATACGTATCTATTCCGGCACCCTAGGGGGGGACCAGCACCGGGTGACCGGTGTGGCTTACCGACCGCTAACAAGCGGAGTGTGTGCCTCCAGATTCCCAGCCTTAGGTCCCCCGGAGCTGCAGAGCTGTTCCTGAGAATCCTCCACCGGCAGAATGCCCAAAAAATGGCTGCCGGAGATCTCAGGGGAGGAGTGGAGCCGTGGGCGGCGCCAGGAAAGTGCGGGAATCTGGGGTCCCCACAGTGATCAGTGAGGGGGGAGGAAACATGCAGGATGCTCCAGCCCTCACATCCGACGTCAGGTCAGCAGTCCCGCCCTTACCCCTGACAGGCAGGCCCGGGGGCGGGATTTTTGCGACTAGGCCGCGATGAAGCCGGGGACTAAATTTGAGACCGCGCCCGACAAGCAGGCACGGTCGGCGCGGAAGTCCGCCGGTCTTCTCAATGCAGCAGCTGCCGCAGCGTCCGGGAAGAAGGTGCGCTCCTGCACAGTCCCCAATGGGGACACAGAGTACCTTAGAGTTGCAGGGCCCGGTCCCTGAGGTTGAATAGACTCCGGTCCGGCAGATTCCCACAGGGGCTGCGGAGGGAGCACGGTCCCAGCAACTGGATGACCGTTCAGGATCCCACTTCTCCCAGAGCCGCTAAGGGATGGTGAAGGAGACGGCATGAGGCTCCGGCCTTTGTACCCGCAATGGGTACCTCAACCTTAACAACACCGCCGACGTAGTGGGGTGAGAAGGGAACATGCCGGGGGCCCCGTGGGGGCCCTCTTTTCTTCCAACCGACATAACTAATATGAGAATGCATGAGTGGATGTGTGCCTCCTTCCACACAAAGCATAAAACTGAGGAGCCCTTGATCCACGGGAGGGTGTATAGGCAGAGGGGAGGGGTTACACTTTTTAAAGTGTAATACTTTGTGTGGCCTCCGGAGGCAGAAGCTATACACCCAATTGTCTGGGTCTCCCAATGGAGCGACAAAGAAAAAGAAGTCCTGAACAGCAAAGTGGAGGAACTTTTGGTGAGCTGGAGTGATGGGTATGTGCAGGTATGCGTCCCTGATAGCTAGGGAGGCAAGGAATTCTCCTTCGACCATAAAGGTAAAAATGGACCCTAGGAATTCCATTCTAAATCTCCTTACGTGCACATATTTGCTCAGGTGTTAGATGTCCAGGATGGGTCGAACTAACCCATCCTTTTTTGGGGACCACGAGGGGTTGGAATAGAAGGCCTTGAACCTCTCGCCGTCCGGAACAGGTACCATCACCCCCGCCGTTTGGAGGGAGTGGATCGCTGAGGAGAAGGCCTCACGGTGTTTTGGAGCCTTTGGGGGGGTTTGAGAGAAAAGACTGACCAGGGGATCGGGTCCGGATTTCAATGTGGTAACCAGAAGACACAAGGTATCGCAACTCATTTGTGGTCTGAGGCGGCAGCCCAGATGGAGGAGGACGAGACTCCTTGGTCTTTGTCTAGACTGCCAGGACGAGGTGGACTCGGGGAGGGCTGAGAAGGTCGGGCCCTGCATGTCTAGTAAAAAACATCCTGGGCCAGAGTTGGGGGAGGGAGGTACTCTTTTCCTCCTGTGGCGTCAGACAATAAAAGAGCCTGTCCAGACGATCGGCAAACCATCGGTCTGGAAAGGAGTACTGTGAGAGGCCTCTTAGAGACCGAGTCCGCTCTCCATTATCGGAACCAGAGGGCCTTACGGATGGCTATGGTATATGAGGCGGCAATAACTGCGCAGGTAGCAGCGTCGAGGGAGTCCTGCATGAGGTACTCTGCCGCCGCAGCAATGTGAACTGTTACATCTGTGAGGGTCTGAGGGAAACTGGTAGTCCTGGTGCCTGTGCGACCCACATGGAATGGGAGAGGGACCCGCAGCCTCAAGGCGGAGCTATCGAGCTGCTCCACTTGTCTGTCTGTCGGGTCCATGAAGGAAGATCCATCAAGTAAAAGACGGGAGGGTCCTTCAGGCAGGCGGAAGCCGGGTGAGAGTCCACCGAGGCCGGATCGGCCCAGCGCTTAGAGACAGCTACGCCAAAGGGGTATTGGGACTCCATGAGTTTACGGATACCGAAGCAGCGTCAAAAACCTTTTTTTTTTTTGAGGTTTCTTCACCCTTTTAAAGGAGACTGCAGGGTCAGTAGTAGTGGAAGGGGGATCCTCCACATGCAGAGTTTTGGTTGATTGCTGCAATAAGGGAGTCCATCGCAGCTTGATCGCTCGGGGAGGTTGAAACCAAGGAATCATCCTGGTACAAACATCATTCCCCTTCCTTCGGCTCCTCAGAGACCGCGGAACATGTGAGAGAACCCCATCTGTGTACCCCAATGGGAGAACCATGGGGGTCATGCCCTTTTTCTGATCTGCAACCGGTGAAGCAGAGGGCTGATTCTTATCAGAAGGACCCTCTATGGAGGTGTCATCAGGCTGCGTTCTGTCCAGGGGCCCCGAGGGGTGTGAGGACGATGTTGCATAGCCAGCACTAGGTTCTGGGAACTGTGCCCATTCTGGGGGACTGGGAGCCGTAGGCTCTGGTCTGGCAGCGGTTGCTGCCGTGGTGGCGGGGAGGGGGGGGATGAAGGTACAGGGGCACCGGACTCCCAGAAGGAAGAGGTGCTATCATCCCCTAGTAGCTCAGAGTGGCAGGATACATTAAAAGTCTTATAGTTGTTGCTGTAGTTGTGCAGCGCATAAAACATGTGACTGCAGCCCCTGGCTGATCAGCCACAAACTCTGATTGTAATGAGGGAGCAATGCTCTGCAGAGCTGATGTGCAAGTGAGGATATAACTCACCCAGAACCCTGATGACCCCTCCCCCCCCTCCTCCTGCGTCCCAGTTCCGGTGGGAAGGAGGAAGCCAGCTCTGAGAGACACCCTCAGGCTCTGATCACAACAAGAAGGAGCAATGCTCTGCAGGGCTCCTGTGTGAGGAGGGTTACGCGCGCTTTTGTGAGGGGGCGTGGCTTATCAAGTGTCAGAGGGGGCGGGGCATAGCTCTGACAAGAGGGCATGAGAAAATATAATAAACAAAAAAAAAAAATGGTGGGAAGGGACTCCCCTTCCCCCCTCCAGCCCTGCACAGCAATGGTGGACAGAAAAAAACTCTAAGTGTACCGCAGCTGCACTGAGTCCTGGGAGCTCTCCCCCTCCCCCCGCCACAGGTGGAATGCTATGCAGGAGTCTGCAATCAGCCCAATCCAGTCATTGTGACCTTTGCTCCAATTCCTGTCGGGGAGCCAGTGTGGAGATTCTGACGCCAGCTGTGCCTGGTCACAGAGGTGTATCAACTGAGAGCCTGCCAGAGGGACTGAGGAAGTTTTTCATCTGCTCTGGGCTCTGGAAAATCGGAAGGATCTCACCTCACCTCCTGTGGAGATGGCAGTCTGATCTGGTCACGCTGGTGCGGAGCGTGTATCAACTCAGAGCCTGCAAGAGGGACTGAGGAAGTTTTCATCTGCTCTGGGCTCTGGAAAATCAGTGCCTGTGAGAACCGTCGTCCAGTGAGTAACAGCCCAGGATCCAGTGTCGCAGGAGGGGGTAAGGGGAGGCGACACTCCGCGTTCCCGCCTGTTGATGGTTTTGGGAAATCGGTCCGCGAAGGAAACCGTCGCCCTCTAAAAACAAAAAATTCTTGCTGCAGTAGTCTGCAGAGATGTGCCTCCTATATACACAAAGCTAAAACTGAAGTAGCCTGGCTGGGCCAGGGGGTGTATACTGCAGGGGAGGAGCTAACATCTTTGCATCTACTTAGTGTCCTCCTATGGATAAGCAGCATAATACCCATGGTCCTGTGTCCCCCAATGACGCGTCAGAGAAATCCCACTGTCAGAGACTGACATCAGGATTTAACATGTTAACAGCCACAGGTGGATCTCCAATCCACCTGCGGCTGTTAGAGGCACATGATAGCTGATCAAATAAGTTGTCATGTGCAGGGAAAGATCCGGGCTCGCCCAAAAGGCAGAGACATCATATGACATGACGTAAATACACATCGTATGTCCTGAAGGGGTTAAAGGAAACCTGTCAGGTTAGAAAACTCTATTAACCTGCAGCTATGGGGTTAATCTGCAGGTAAGAGCAATCTCAAATTGCACTGCCACTGCACTGAAAATAACGGCTACCAGGAGGAAATTAACTTTGTTCCTCTCGGCAGCCTCTAGCATTAGTCATAGAGGCCCAGCCGGAGCAGTTCCAGTCACTGCTCAGTACATAATGAGTGGAGACTGTAACCACATCCTGGCACTAACTGACGGCCGGATCTGCACTGAATCAGTACAGAGTTCATTATCAGCCAGTGCCAGGGTGTAGTTACAGCCACCACCAATCATTATATACTTAGAAGCTGCGGCTGCGCCTCTATGAATAACGCTAGAGGCTGCCAGGAGGAACAAAGTTAATTTCCTCCCAATAGCCAGGATTTCAGTGTGGCGGCTAGGCAATTTTAGATCCCTATTAACCTCCAGATATTGTATTAATGAGATTACCTCGTACTGGAAGCTGGCGACTTGGCTGCTGTGAGTACTGGAGCATTGCTGTCTTACAGATTCCAGCTCCAGCTCTAGTTCTTGCAGTTCCTTCATGTACTCGCTGCGCTTGTACTCCAGGATCACTAGCTCACGCCTATAGACAGCAAAGGGAATTGCAATAGCACCGCATTATTGAATCTATCTGGAAAGTTCTCTTATATTCTAAAGCTAGAACTCCATCGCATGTGAGGGTCCAATAAAACATTTGTACACAATAATCTCAGAAAGAACAAGTTTGTTTTTTTTTTAAATCAAGGATGGATTACAATAAAAAACTAAATATGCAAATTACCTTTTTCAGAGAGGAAGAGGACTTGATCTCTAGTGTCACGTGTTTGAAAAGTAGCAATCCTAAAAATCAATATCAACTGTTTAACAAGCCTTGCCATATGACTTAGGGGCACTTTGCACACTACGACATCGCAAGCCGATGCTTGCGATGCCGAGCGCGATAGTCCCCGCCCCCGTCGCAGCTGCAATATCATGGTGATAGCTGGCGTAGCGAACATTATCGCCAGCTTCACATGCACTCACCTGCCCTGCGACGTCGCTCTGGTCGGCGACCCGCCTCCTTATTAAGGGGGCGGGTCGTGCCTCGTCATAGCGACGTCACACAGCAGGCGGCCAATAGAAGCGGAGGGGCGGAGCTGAGCGGGACTTAAACATCCCGCCCACCTCCTTCCTTCCGCATAGCTGGCGTGAGCCGCAGGACGCAGGTAGGAGATGTTCCTCGCTCCTGCGGCTTCACACACAGCGATGTGTGATGCCGCTGGAACAAGGAACAACATCGTAACATCGGTCATTTCCAAATTATGGAATTGCCGGACCCTACACCGTTGATATGATTACAACGATTTTGCGCTCGTTAATCGTATCAAAAAGGCTTTACACACTACGATATCGCCTGCGACGCTGGATGTGCGTCACTTTCAATTTGACCCCACCGACATCGCAGCTGCGATGTCATAGTGTGCAACGTACCCCTTAGGATAAAAGCCAAACAGAATCACAATTTGCAGACAGACACAGTGGTTCGGGGTGTTGCCCCCTCATCAGTGAAAAGTGATCCCAGTCACAATCCTTTCATACAGCCAAACATCTCGAAACACCGTGACTGCAACTTGTCAGGGCTCATTAAAGGGTCAATATTGACTTTTAGGATTGCTAATTTTAATAGATGACATAGACTTCAAGCCTTCTTCCTCTCTGAAGAGGCAATTCTCATATTTAATTTCCCAGAGATGCATTGCATGGTGTATAAGCCTCCTTATGTCTGGCACGTCACTATCCACAAGAAGAAACATTACCCCTTAGATCCCAAAATAAACTAAGGCAGTTTTCTCTAATTAATGGTCACGGATGTGTGGCTCTTGGGCCCACTGCACATGTCTCTCTTTTGCCAGTTAAAGACACTACTGTGCACGTGTGATGATGGAGGTCATATAATTACTAGAAGTTACTACTAGGATAAAACCTTTCCACAAGCTGAAAAACAATTTTACCAGAGTAGGAGCCATATCACTAGGCCATAAATTTAATAGGATGGAGACCATTACATTAGAGCATTGTCTGAGTGGTTATGATGTGACCATACAATATGTTGAGAAGGTGTCTCCTTCACATCAATGGATTGTGTGACCCAAACTTGGCTTTTTGAGACTCTTTATGGAGTTCCAGGGAGATAAACACAAGTTTATCATATGTATGATTTCTCAATAATGTTATGCACTTATGTAATATTATCATAAATCACACAACTCTGCAATGTATTACTTTAGGCTGTCTAGAAGCAGTGTACAGCTAGTCTTAGATTGCTTCATTAAATCAGTAGCAAAGCTTAAAGGAGTTGTCCACTACGCAGACAATCCCATCTTAAATATAATATTCCCCACTGTAAAATAAGAATAACAGATAATTGAGGTGTGGTTATACTCATACACTGAGCAGACATGTTGGAGTGGAGCATCCAGCTATCCTGAATGCCTTCCCTGACCGCCTGTAGACCAAAACGCTCCTTAAAGAAAGGTGAACATGGCGTGTCATCAATTATCAGAGACCGACAAATAATTCTGGCTGGGCCCGTTCAAGAGAGGAAACGGGCGGCCATCTTAGTGTCCTGGAGCTGAGGGGAGTTAAGAAGTGTGTGCTGCACAGGGAATTACTGGTGAGTAGTGATGGGCGGACTCGCAGATAACTGGAACCGTCGGGTTCGAATTTGGAGATTAAAAATGGTGGTAGAAGGGATAGGGGGATAGGAGCAAGCGCGCTGTACTTATCGAGCCTCCGGTGCGGCTGTAACTACTTCCGTAGCCACTCATTCACTTTCAGGGCCGCTCATTACCTTCATTGCATATGCACTGCTTTCCCCGCCCAGCAGCGTCAGTGATTGGTTGCAGTCAAACATGGCCTCCCTCTTCCCGAGTGACAGCATGTCTGATGCTTCCAATCACAGACGCTATTTGCGTCTATCGTTGTATAAAAATAAATAAAAATATTTGGTGTAGTTTCCCCAAATATTATGATACCCAGCACAGATAAAGCCATGACAACAGGCTGCAGCCCCCAGCAATGCACTTATCTTGGCTCTATATCAAAACAAATGTAACCGGATCCTGCCTTTTCTATTTAATGTAATTATTTAAATAAATAATATAAAAAAAAAAACAGCGTCTGGTCCCCCCAGGGCCGTATTTGGAGTTCATCTTGCCCTAGGCACTTTCAGTGGTCATACCCCCTTTTGATCAGACTGGACTGCACACAGGATTTATTTATTTATTTTTTTTTGTCGGATTTATTCTATTACCTGCCTGAAAAAGCAATCAATAAATGCTAAAAGAAATTAACTCGTATACTGCAATGTAAAAATTACTTGCGATTTATGTGTTCCGTCTTTTCAGTTTTTTTACCCGTTTCAGGATTCCTAAGACATGAAGTGGTTAAAAGTGACTGTTCCACTATATGGGTGGATTCTGCTTGGATGCCGCTTACTAATTTATAAAAAAAAAATAAATAAAAAAATGGTAGTTAAAAGATGTTGGAAAAGATAACCAAAAAAGTTGCTTCAAAACAAAATGACTGTGTGTCCTGAAGCATCCATCTGAATAATTCAGGGGGTTCACAGACATCTCCAAGACGTCGAGTACACATACCCTGAGAATGCCCATAGTCTTCAGGTAGTAGTTAAGACCTCCATAGCCTTTACAGTCTAAGGCCTGTTTCACACGTCAGTGATTCTGGTACGTTTATGCTTTTTTTTAAACGTACCAGAATCACTGACATACGCAGACCCATTATAATGAATGGGTCTGCTCACACGTCAGTGATTTTTCACTGCACGTGTCTCCGTGCGGCGTACCCACGTGTCCGTGATTGCCGCACGGAGACATGTCCATTTTTTTCTGGCAACATTGATGTCCCACGGACCACGCAGTTGTGAAACACGTGCCAGAAAAAAAACGTGCTTTTAAAATAAAAATCATTTTCACTCACCCGGCGTCCAGCGATGTCCTCTGCAGCCCGTGCAGCTTGTTGCTTCTGAGCCGGCTCATTACTGTCGCGCATATTCATGATGCACGACACAGCCGACCCGGAAGCAGCTGCTGCGGGGGTCAGCGCCGGCCGGATGCTGCACCGCGGGAGCGATCAGCACCATGGAGAGCGGGAGCGCGCACAGGTGAGTTTTTTAATCTCTAAGTGCAATCACGGGCCACGGAGAACGGAGCCCGGATTGCACTTAGACAACCCACGTGTGCCGTGATTCACGGCACACGGAGGGACATGTGCGTGTTTTACACGCCAGTGAAAAACGTCAGTGTTTTTCACTGACGTGTGAAACGGGCCTAACGTGTATGAGGGCTCTAATGGATGATTGTCGGTGGAGATAAGGATCCAGCATATCTGATTACAGATTGTAGATCCTATTGCCCTCTAAGGGTAAGTTCACACAGTGCGTTTTTCGCAGGGTTTTTGCGCATTTTTCGGGTGCATTTTTGCTCAGAAAACGCTGTGACATTGCTTCCCCAGCAAAGTCTATGAGTTTTCATTTTTGCTGTCTGCACACAGCGCTTTTTTTAGCTGCGTTTTTGTGCTGCACACAAAAACGCAGCATGTCAATTATTTTTGCGTTTTTCACTGCGTTTTCCACCCATTGAGTTCAATGAGATGTTCAAAAATGCAATGAAAAACGCAAGTTGCAAATATAGCTGCGTTTTAGTGCGTTTCTATGACTAAAAACGCAGCTATAAACGCAAGGGGTGGGTAGTAAAGTGACATGTACAGGAAGAGGAGTCCTTCTATCGGTAAACAGAAGCGTGAATCCTCCCGGTACAGTTACCGCTGGGTCCACCTCCAGTCCTGTGCATGTCCGCTCCCATGTGGCGCCATGTCTGGGCGGAAGGTGGAGGCAGCTGTGAAATCAAAAGTGAACAGTAGAGAAAAAAAAAAAAAATGTCATATTCACATGTCTGCAGACTCCCGGTGGAATGTCCGCTCCCAGCTCCAGTCCCGGTACAGCCGCACCGGCTGTGTGCAGTCTCCCCGGGCACGTCCGATATCTGCAGGACCTGGCGATGGATCACCTGATGCAGTCACCTGACGCATCAGCTCATCATAAGTCTCGCGGTGACGCCGGCGCCCGGCTTCACCTATCAGCTGATCCTGCCGTCAGGAGACTTCATCAGCTGATTACCGACACATAAGTGAGTATTATTTTTTTTTGCACTGATACATCAGCTGATTGTATAAACGGCTTTTATACAATCAGCTGATGTGTGATGTGATTCACATCCTAGAACCTGACATCATCTGATCGCTTTGCCTTCCAGCTAACTGATCTGATGATATTGGATCCAGATTGGACGGCGCGGGACCTTGAGCTTGACCTTGACCTTGATTACTGCGGAGGGGGGGCTCTTTATTTCAATAAAGATGGAGTCACTAATTGTGTTGTGTTTTATTTCTAATAAAAATATTTTTCTGTGTGATTTTTTTTTATCTTTACTAGAAATTCATGGTGGCCATGTCTAATATTGGCGTAACACCATGAATTTCGGGCTTAGGGCTAGCTGATAATATACAGCTAGCCCTAACCCCATTATTACCCAGCAAGCCACCCGTCACCAGGGCAGCTGGAAGAGTTGGATACAGCGCCAGAAGATGGCGCTTCTATGAAAACGCCATTTTCTGGGGTGGCTGCGGACTGCAATTCGCAGCGGGAGTGCCCAGAAAGCATGGGCACCCTGCACTGTGGATTCCAATCCACAGCTGCCTAGTTGTACCTGGCTGGACTCAATAAATGGGCGAAGCCCACGTCTTTTTTTTTTTTAATTATTTCATGAAATTCATGAAATAATTAAAAAAAAAAAAAAGGGCTTCCCTATATTTTTGGTTCCCAGCCGGGTACAAATAGGCAGCTGGGGGTTGGGGGCAGCCCGTACCTGCCTGCTGTACCTGGCTAGCATACAAAAATATGGCGAAGTCCACGTCATTTTTTTGGGGGGCAAAAAACTCCTGCATACAGTCCTGGATGGAGGATGCTGAGCTTTGTAGTTCTGCAGCTGCTGTCTGCTCTCCTGCATAAACTATTGGATGGAGTATGCTGAGCCTTGTAGTTCTGCTCCCCCTGCCTCTCCCTCCAGCATACAGTCTTGTATGTAGCATGCTGAGCCTTGTAGTTTTGCAGCTGTCTGCTCTCCTGCATACACTAGTAGAGAATGAAGAACATATTGAAGAAGGAAATGACATCAGACCTTTTTTTTTTCAACAATCTTTAATGGCATTGTTCACTGATAAAAAACGCATAAAAACGCAGTGAGCAAAAACGCAGCCAAAAACGCACCAAATCGCGGTAAAACGCATGCGTTTTTTTTGCCGCAGGTGCGCTTTTGTGCGTTTTTTGCCGCAAAAACACACAAAAACACAGCGACAAAAAAAAACGCAGTGTGTGAACCTAGCCTAAGTGCTAAGCTGCTGCCAGAGATGTCTAGCAGTGTTAGAATCACTGATAGAGAACACAGCAAAACTTGAATGAGTGCTCCTGTATATGGGAGACCCAAACAAGATAGTTGCTGGCAGAACAATCAGACAGCTGTCAATAGTGTTTTAGTCAAATACTTATTTGGCTGACAGACATACAGATAGCTGTATTTTTAGTCCAGCAAACTGATCCTATAATGTTTTAGGATCAAGTCTGATAAGGTAAAGATTACAACATCCACTTGACTATATCACCAGAACCACTGTCAGTACAGTAATTAATCACCAGAACCACAGTCAGTACAGCAATTCATCACCAGAACCACCGTCAGTACATGAATACATTGCCAAGCTTACTACAGCAATCAAGTGCAGTGTCAGGTTAGCCCCATATACAATTGTATTGCATTAACCTACAACTCCCAGTATGTCCTTTAGCAGTGGTAAGGAGATGCTGTTAGTTGTTACCAGCCATAATCAGACTGTGAACGATATAGGAACCATAGTAGGCAATAGCTTTATTAAACATATAAAAAGTAACTTATTTTTTGGAAGGTATCTTATATATTTTAGGTCCATTAATTCTGAGGAGACTAGTAGGAACAGAGGTGGGCTCAGTAAGGAAAAGGGGCATCATGGGGTGGGATCTGAGACCCCCACCGATCACGCAAAGGACCTCTGAAGTGCACAGCTTAGGACTATGAAACTCTACTCACAGCATCCATTCTGTCTGCATGCGCTGTTTGTTGAACTGTGGTCTTATAAGCAGTCTACTCAAAAACAGCTTAAACTATAAAAAATATCCTAAAAGTTTAGAATCTAAATATATAATTGCCTTATTCTGCCTGTCTGTCTGTCTTGCTCCAAAATTACGTCATTACAGTGACAACCGTCGCCACACCGTGTGCGCTAAAGAGCCTGCGACCAACAGCTCAGCTAACTGAACAGCCCGAACTATGGGCCGACAGGACGACGCCCGACACTTTTCCCCGCACCCACACAGAGCCCCGACTCCCCGGTGAGTGCTGCACCCCCGGGAGCTCACACCGGCAACCAAGCCGACACATACACACTGCTCGACTCCGTCCCCCGCAAACATTACCCCACTCGGCTCCAACCCACCCCGCACTCCGCCCTCAGCATGTATACACTGAAAACACACACACACACGAATAGTCACCTGTCCCCAGCCATGCAGTCCCCAGCACTGACATCCTCAGCGCCATGGCCCCGCTCGGCTCCACCCCCCCGCACACATTACCCTGCTTGGCTCCACCCCCCGCGCTCTGCCCTCCGCATGTATACACTGAACACACACACACACACCTGGATAGTCACCTGTCCCCAGCCATGCAGTCCCCGGCACTGACGTCCTCAGCGCCATGGCCCCGCTCGGCTCCACCCCCCCGCACACATTACCCCGCAAGATGGCGGCACATGTCAGGATAGTGGCTGCACCACGATGGGGCCACATACCAGCATTGGGCCACATCACAGCATCAGCATATTTTTACTTAACTTTACACTGTTCATGGCCTTCCTTCATTACAAGCCATGGACATCATTAAACATTAGACTCATCCATTCATTACCTTATTATTCAATCTGCTAACCTACATACACATTCTAGACTACCCGATACGTTAGAATAGGGCCACCTTCTAGTGTCTTTATAATAGATTTCTCAAACTTGAAATTTATCCCCTTATGTGATAGGGAATAACTTTCCGATCTCTGGATTTAAGAGTGGGTTTGTAAAAGTATTGGACATTTTTTAAACTGGACATATGGCTACTGAATTCACATACCTCTGTTCTAAATATTATTAATAGGATTTCTGATTATCTGCCCTGTTACATGTTACCTGAAGTCCTCCTCTGTGATCTGACTCTCCTTCACACGTGACTCCATCTTCACAACTTCTTTTTGAGTAGTCTCCAGTAAATCACGTAGGGACTGCAGGTCATGATAAGTTTCCTATCACAAACAGAACAGGTGACCTGTCATTATATGCCAGATTTGGATCGCACAGTCTATCTGTGATGAGGTAACTGTGCAGATGTAAAACAGCCGAGACTCGCCAATGCAAGTTAATGGGTGCAAAAAAAAAAAACAAAAACAGACATCACATTGACCAATCATATGCTTTTCGGGGTTTTTTTTATACATTATCATTCTGTAGCATAGAGCACTGTAAATGGACCAATAAATGATTGTAAAATAATAGTTGCGGACAAAAAAAACGCATTGCAAAAAAATTGCACACTTTTCAGGATGAAAATCGGACTGATTTTTGTAAACAGATGTGAGTGAACCGTAAAGCAGGTATCAAACTCTTACAGAGAAGGGAAACATCAAAACAATGAATGTCTTGAACACAAGATTTCAGAAACTAAAAGTTATTAAGGAGCTAAAAATCTCTGTACTACTGTAGAATTAGCTCACATTACAACTGCAGTAAAAATGGGCAGAAGCTGCTCTCCTGTGTGTGATGTCACCTCCCCCTCCCGTTCTTGGTGTTTCCAAAAGGATAAGAGAGAATGAAGGTTAGGATCACAGTGCAGAGTCATTTTGTTGGTGACCGCAAAGTAATTCTAATGTCTAAAGTGTCACTAAGGACAGCTGGCATAGTGCCCCACTGTAGCCTGCACTGCACTGGATCCTGCACCGAACTGTATCCTGCACCGCACTGTATCTGGCACCGCACTATATCACGCGCCACACTGTATCCTGCGCCGCACTGTATCTTGTGCCGCACTGTAGCCTTCACCACACTGTATCCCGCGCCGCACTGTATCCTGCACCGTAATGTATCCTGCACTGTATCCTGCGCTGCACTGTATCCTGCACTGTATCCCGCGTTGCACTGTATCCCGCATTGTTTCCCATGTCGCACTGTATCCTGCACCGTAATGTATCCTGCACTGTATCCCGCGCTGCACTGTATCCTGCACTGTATCCCACGCCGCACTGTATACTGCACTGGACTGTATCCCACACCGCACTGTATCCTGCACTGTATCCCATTCCGCACTGTAGCCCGCGTCGCAGGATCCATATTTGGTGCTGCCACCCGGGATCGGAGGTCCGAGGTGACATACAGTAAGGAGGGGTGATCTGCAGCCTGAGCCCGGCACTGTACTACAGATGTCACGCCGCGTTCACCGCTTCCAGCCGCAGGCACTCACCTCACACCTGTGGCTCTAGGAAGTTTGTCCTGTCACCCTGGTGTCTGTTCCTCCTGTCAGCGATCACAGCACAGAGGAGCGGAGGCCCAAGGTAAGAACATGCGGGGAGGAGGAGGTGAGTGGTGGAGAGGGGGGTGGTTGGCTGCGGGGGAGGGGGTTGTGAGTGGCAGGGTAGGGAGCAGCACGCCAGGATCAGTTATGGTGCAATCACTGCTGCCTGGCACTGATACTCACAACATCCCGGCAGGTGACAGGGAGAAAGTGCAGCACACAGCATACGCGGTGAGCTCTACAAAGATGGCGGTGATCTCCTTCCTCTGCTGTGATCTGGACAGCCCAGGGGGCGCATCCAGATGACAGCAGGGAGCGCTCTGTGTTAGAAAATAGGGTCGCAGCCCAACAATCAGAATCAATGCCCAGAGGGAGGGCTGCCATAAAGGAGGTGAGTAACTGTCGTTACACACAGCAAATCCAAGATGGCAGCCCCCAGTGCTTCAGTAAAAATAGAATTAAATAAAAACTAAATAAACAGTGGGTTTAATTTTGTATTAAAAATACTTGATTCCATAATCACTATTATTATTACAAAAATAAAAAAACGTGACACCTTATCTTTAATACTCAGTAGTCAGTTTGTGAAATTTAGGGGCTGGCAGAAAATTATACAGGAGAGATCGGGTACCTTTTTCTGTTGCAAGGTGTCATTAAACAGCTGTTCTGCTTCCCTGTACTGAGATCTCCTTTGCGACAACCTCTCATCTTCACAGTCTACATCCTATGATATTACCAATAAATGCTTACATTAATACCATAATAAATATATTTGATGTTTGAAGTATTGGACTAATGTAAAACAAACAGATGATTTAGAAAAAAAAAAGTTTGAGTTTCACAACATCCAATTAATATTTATATGTACATTTAAAGGCTATGTAGGACACCTATTTTTTACTGCACTACATGTATTATGTGGATAAAATAATAATTGGTGTTAATGAAACATTTTTTTACATTTTTACTTCTGCACCTTGCATGCAAAACATTACACTGTAAGCTGCTCAATTCCATTCAGTCTTCATACCAACAGGCAGCAGCTTATCTGCTCAATCTCCAGTCCATCTCTCTCCTGTTGTGAATATGCCTCTAAGATCAAAGTAAATCAGAAATATGCTTAGTTGCACATTAGTATGAAGAGAAAGCAGGGATGGAGATTGAGGGAACATGGCTTTCAGAATTAAAATGGAATAAATTAAAGCAGCTTGCTCTGTATTGTAACATGTGCAAGCTGCAAAAGAAAAATGCTCCAACACTTTTGCTCAAAACTAGTTGCAGAAATATTTTATTCCAAACAAACAAAAAACGTCCTTAAAAGACTTTTATCCACTAGTACTGGAGTTGCTTTAGAATTTCGATTATGAATATTATGGACTATTGGATATTTCTCAATTGAATATATATATATATATATATATATATATCCGCAGCATATTTCTGTCACGCAATTTTCAAACTTCCTAGATACCATAGCAAGCTGTATTAAAGGCATTTTGCCAAATGAAGAACCTTTTGTCATGCATTCGCCTTTGTCATATGGCGGCACACTTTACATTTGAATGCAATTTTGTACTTGTACCATGTTTCTGGTGTTTGGGTAATGGTGTCGCCAAATGCCAAGGGAGCAAAAAAGTATAATATTTGTCTAATAGGTAAGGCTTATAATCAAATAGGTTAAAAATGTATAACGCAGGCTGTAAATTGTGCTGAAAATAAACTGTATACTTATCTGCTATGGTGTATTATAATCTGAAAATTTGCACTGGTACCAATAAAAATCGGAAAATTCTCATTCTAGTATTTACAGGATGATTAGAAAAGGATGTAGCTAAATTATAGTCTGTCTTCATAACCAAGAGATCATAACACAAATTTATTAACATGAAAAGACACAATATCTATCCATGTTCTATATATACACTACAAATGTTCAAAGCGATTTGCATTGGTGACATGGCAGATACCTAGGCTGTAGTTCAGTGCTGTCAGGACACGTGACAGCATATCCTTGGATATAAACATCACTGTTAGAGCTGGTCAACATTGGTAAAAAGAGAATTTTGTTTACTTACCGTAAATTCTTTTTCTTATAGTTCCGACATGGGAGACCCAGACCATGGGTGTATAGCTAGCGACCTCCGGAGGACACACAAAGCACCACACTCAAACGTGTAGCTCCTCCCTCCGGGCTATATACACCCCCTGGATGACAATCTACCCAGTTCAGTGCAAAAGCTGAAGGAGGACATCCACCCATAAGTAGAGATAGAGTAAAACTCGGCAAAACCAGCACTCTGTCTACTAACAACAGCCGTGAAGCACACGGAACAAAAAAACTGCCAACAGGCAACAGGGAGGGAGCTGGGTCTCCCATGTCGGAACTATAAGAAAAAGAATTTACGGTAAGTAAACAAAATTCTCTTTTTCTTTATCGTTCCTTTATGGGAGACCCAGACCATGGGACGTTCCAAAGCAGTCCATGGGTGGGAAATAAACGAAACGGAGAAGTAGGCAAAACCTAACTTCACAAATGGGCGACAGCCGCCTGAAGGATGCGTCTGCCCAAGCTCGCATCTGCCGAAGCATGAGCATGCACTTGGTAGTGCTTAGAAAAAGTGTGCAGACTGGACCAAGTGGCAGCCTGACACACTTGCTGAGCCGTAGCCTGGTGCCTGAAAGCCCAGGAGGCACCGACAGCTCTGGTCGAGTGCGCCTTAATCCCCGACGGGGGAGGCACCTGAGAAGATTGGTAGGCATCGGCGATAGCCGACCTAACCCAACGAGCCAAGGTCGGTTTAGACGCCGAAAGGCCCTTGCGCTGACCCGTGGTTAGCACAAAAAGTGAGGTGCACCGCCGAAAAACGGCGGTGCGAGACACATAGATTCGGAGCGCCCGCACCAAATCTAAGGTGTGCAACGCCTTCTCAAAGCGATGCACAGGGGCCGGACAAAAAGAGGGCAATGAAATGTCCTGGTTAAGGTGGAAGGAAGACACCACCTTAGGGAGAAAGTCCGGAGTCGGACGAAGAACCACCTTGTCTTGGTGAAACACCAAAAAGGGGGATTCCGAAGAAAGCGCAGCCAAATCAGAAACTCTCCTGAGAGAAGTTATGGCTACTAGAAAGACAACTTTCTGTGAAAGTCTAGACAAAGGAACCTCCCTGAGAGGCTCAAAAGGGGGTTTCTGTAAGGCCGTGAGGACCAAATTAAGGTCCCAGGGATCCAAGGGTCGTCGGTAAGGAGGAATGATGTGAGATGCGCCCTGCATGAAGGTGCGCACCTGAGCCAGTCGGGCGATACGCCGCTGGAACAATACCGACAAAGCCGACACCTGTCCCTTAAGTGAATTGAGGGACAGACCCAACTGTAGACCCGACTGTAGAAAAGACAGGATGGTCGGCAAGGCGAACGGCCAAGGAGCATGGCCGGAAGAGCGACACCAGGACAGGAAAATTTTCCAAGTCCTGTGGTAAATCTTAGCCGAGGAAGACTTCCGAGCCTGAGTCATGGTGGAGATGACCTCAGAGGGAATGCCTGAAGCCGTCAGGATCCAGGACTCAAGAGCCACGCCGTCAATCTGAGAGCCGCAGAATTCTGGCGGAAGAACGGACCTTGAGAGAGAAGGTCTGGGCGGTCCGGAAGATGCCACGGCACCCCTACGGACAGGCGGAGCAGGTCTGGGTACCAGGCTCGCCTGGGCCAGTCCGGAGCAATGAGTATTACTCGACGGCCCTCCATTCGGATCTTGCGCAGAACCCTGGGCAATAGCGCTAGAGGGGGAAACACATAGGCCAGACTGAACTGAGACCAATCCTGAACCAGTGCGTCTGCTGCGAAGGCTTGAGGATCGTGGGAGCGAGCCACGTAAACCGGAACCTTCTTGTTGTGCCGGGAAGCCATTAGATCTACTTCCGGAGTGCCCCACTTGCGGCAAATTGACCTGAACACTGACGGATGCAGTGCCCACTCGCCGCCGTCCACGGTTTGACGGCTGAGATAATCGGCCTCCCAGTTTTCCACGCCTGGGATGTGGACTGCGGATATGGTGGACTTTGAGTCCTCCGTCCACTGGAGGATTCGTTGAACCTCCAACATCGCCAGACGGCTGTGAGTTCCGCCCTGGTGATTGATGTAGGCAACCGCTGTCGCGTTGTCCGACTGAACCCGAATGTGCTTGCCCGCCAATAGGTGGTGAAAGTCTAGGAGAGCTAGAAACACGGCTCTGATCTCCAGCACATTGATCGGGAGGGCTGATTCGGACGGAGTCCAAGTGCCCTGTGCTCGGTGATGGAGAAACACCGCTCCCCAGCCGGAGAGACTGGCATCCGTGGTGAGGATCACCCAGGACGGAGTCAGGAATGACCGTCCCTGTGAAAGGGAGAGGGGCTGAAGCCACCACTGAAGGGAGTTCCTGGCCTGTGATGACAGAGCCACCAGCCTGTCCAAAGAAGAGATCCGCTTGTCCCAACAGCGGAGAATGTCCAGCTGCAAGGGACGCAGATGGAACTGGGCAAAGGGAACCGCTTCCATGGACGCCACCATCTGACCCAGCACCTGCATGAGGTGTCTGATGGAATGACGGCGGTGCCTCAGCAGAGAGCGCACTGCCAGACGAAGGGACTGCTGTTTGACTAAGGGCAACTTGACAAGTGCCGGCAGAGTCTCGAATTGCATCCCTAGGTACAAAAGTACCTGGGTCGGGGTCAGAGTCGACTTGGGGAGGTTGACAAGCCACCCGAATTGGACTAGAGTGGCGAGAGTGAGCGAGACACTCCGCTGACAGTCTACACTGGATGAGGCCTTGACTAGAAGGTCGTCCAGGTAAGGAATCACTGCCAACCCCTGGAGGTGCAGGACCGCAACCACTGCTGCCATGACCTTGGTGAACACTCGGGGGGCCGTGGCTAAGCCAAAGGGAAGAGCCACGAACTGGAAATGTTCCTCTCCGATCGCAAAGCGTAGCCAGCGCTGGTGTGAAACCGCAATAGGCACATGCAGATAGGCATCTCTGATGTCGATGGATGCCAGAAAATCTCCCTGGGTCATTGAGGCAATGACCGATCTTAGAGATTCCATGCGAAAGTGCCGCACCTGAACATGCTTGTTGAGAAGCTTGAGATCCAGGATGGGCCGGGAGGAACCGTCCTTTTTGGGAACTAGAAAGAGGTTTGAGTAGAAACCTCTGAACCGTTCCCGGGCGGGGACCGGAACAATTACACCGTTGGTCTGCAGGGATGCCACGGCCTGAGAGAAGGCGGCGGCTTTGGAGCAGGGGGGGGTGGACAGAAAAAATCTGTTTGGCGGGCTGGAGGAAAAAGGTATCCTGTAGCCGTGGGTGATGATATCCCGCACCCACTGATCGGAGACGTGTTGCAACCACACGTCGCCAAAGTGGGAGAGCCTGCCCCCGACCAAGGACGTTGCTGGCGCGGCCAGATAGTCACGAGGAGGCTGCCTTGGTGGCAGCGGCTCCTCCGGTCTTTTGAGGACGCGGCTTTGCGCGCCAGTTGGATTTGCGATCCTTGGCGGTAGTGGACGAGACTGTGGGCTTAGAGGATGACCAGTTGTAATACTATTGTATGTTTTGAGGATTTCGATAGCGTTAGGGCAATGACAATCAGAGACGAGTTTGTGGTACAAGATGTTTATGATATGTAACCACGGTAGATACACAACGGAACAAACACAGCAGAACAAACACAGCAGAACAAACACACGAAATACCTTCCCGAAACGGAGCGGAGGGAATTCCCGGGGCCACGCACCGGACTCCCCCAGGGAGACCACCAGAGCGAACCCCTATACAGGGACTGTCCGGCAATCAACCCCGGAAGGCCTAAATGCGCCGCAGCCGGGACACAAGGGGCAAGCGGTAAAGTCCAGAAGTGTCCGTACGGGATGAAAGTCCAGAATGGTTACGAACCGGAAGAAACCGGGCAGACGTGCTGACCAAAGACGGCAGACGGAGTCCGGGCACAGTTTGAAGAAACCGGGTGTGGTCCAGAGTCGGTCGGTAGATTTTCAGGAGGATCCAAGTAGCAGCAGCAGTAAAGCAGGAGCACACAGCAAGCAGTATACTCAGGCACTGGACTAGGCTTAGAGGCGGCCTTTTAAGCAGCTGGACAGGAAGTAGGGCAACAGAACATAAAACTCCATGTTAACCGAGGGCAAGCTTTTTCAAAAGAGGACTGGAAAACCCGGAAACCTGACATTACTCCCCCCCCCCAGAAACGGCCTCAGGACGGGTCAGGGCCCGGCTTGTCCGGGTACCGTCGATGAAACTGAGCGATCTTCCGGGGTGCTCGAATGTTACCCACCGGTTCCCAGGAATCGTCCTCGGGGGCGTACCCCTGCCAACGTACCAGATACTGAAGCCGACGACGATGGAGCCGGGAGTCAATAATGTCCTCAACCACGAACGGCTCCTCGCCGTCGACCATCACAGGCGGAGGAGGAGGCACGACACGACCATGAAACGTATTGGGAGAGACGGATTTGAGAAGAGAAACATGAAAGACCGGGTGTACCTTTAGATGGTGCGGTAACCGCAGCCGACAGGCCACAGGGCTCACGATCCCGGTGATCTTGAACGGACCGATGAATTTTTGTCCCAGCTTCTGCGAAGGGACACCCAATCTCAGGTTCTTGGTGGACAACCATACAGAGTCCCCTACCTTATACATGGGTGCCGGTTTCCGGTGAGCGTCTGCCGACCTCTTTTAACGCTCCTGAGCTGTAGCCACAGTGTCCTTCAGAACCTCCAGATTTTGTCGTAGCTCTGTCAATCTGTCCTCCACCGCAGGCACTGAGACCGCAACCGGTGACCTAGGCAAAATAGTCGGATGGTAACCCAAGTTAGCAAAGAAGGGTGTTACCTTAGTGGAGCTGCTCTGAGTGTTGTTATACGAGAACTCCGCCAACGGAAGCATCTTCAACCAATCGTCCTGCAGATGGCTGACATAACAGCGAAGGTATTGTTCCAGGGTTTGATTGGTCCGTTCGGTCTGCCCATTTGTCTGAGGATGGTATGCAGAAGACAAACAGACATCAATCTGGAGTGCCGTACAAAACCCCTTCCAGAACCTAGACGTGAACTGCACACCCCGGTCAGAGATGATCTCGTCTGGTACCCCATGCAATCGGAATACGTTCTGGATAACCAGATCCACTGTCTCTGAGGCTGAGGGAAGACCGGCACACGGAATAAAGTGAGCAGCTTTAGTCAACCGATCCACCACCACTAAAATGGTATTGTGACCGTCTGAGACGGGCAACTCCACAATAAAATCCATTGAGATAGACCCCCAAGGGCGAGCTGGCACGGGTAACGGTTGGAGGAGTCCTGTAGGAGCCACACGAGGGACCTTGCACCGGGCACAAACCACACATGAGTGGACATAGTCCTTTACGTCCTTTAAACAGGTAGGCCACCAGAAGAAACGGTTCAGAAATTCCTGCGTCTTCTGTACCCCCCTATGACCAGCCAACACGGAGTCATGGACCAACTTGAGAACCCGAAGTCTTACGGCCTCCGGGACATAAATGTGTCGCTCTCTCAACCACACACCATTCCGAAGAACAAGAGTTACATCATTCGGGGGGGCAGCAAGAAATACGTCACCATCATAGGCCAGCTTGATGTCCTTCCACAAGTCCCGGTCCTGGATTACTCCAACGAAATTGGCATCCGATAACACGGTCTGAGACGGGGTTCCAGGCACGGAGTCCACGGCGTGGATTCGGGACAAGGCATCGACTTTCCCATTACGTGAACCTGGACGGTATGTAACGACAAAATTGAACTGGTTAAGGAATAGGCTCCAACGGGCTTGCCGTGGAGACAGGCACCTGGCAGACTTAAGAAATTCCAGATTACGATGATCTGTGAGTACTATCACTTGCTGCGCGGCTCCCTGTAAGTGGTGTCTCCATTCCTTGAAAGCGGAAATAATCGCTAACAATTCTTTGTCCGCAATGTCATAGTTCCTTTCTGCAGGGGACAACCGGCGGGAAAAGAAAGCACACGGATGTAAGAGACTCTTGTCCCCAGTCCTTTGAGAAAGGATGGCCCCTAATGCGTAGTCGGAAGCGTCGACTTCCACGATAAAGGGAAGTGCGGGATTCGGATGTACCAATATAGGCGCTGAGATAAAACAGACCTTGAGACGATGGAAGGCTTCCTGGGCCTGGGCGGACCACACAAACTTCTGTCCTTTCTTGGTTAACAGAGTGATGGGACGAACGATCTCTGAAAAATTACGGATAAAACGTCTGTAAAAGTTGGCAAAACCGACAAAGCGTTGTACCTCTTTGATGTTTCCCGGTTCCGGCCAGTCTAGAATTGCTTGTATTTTGCCAGACTCCATGTTCAGTCCCTGAGGAGAGATGACATAACCTAAGAATTGTATCTGTGAGCAATGGAATTCGCATTTCTCCAGTTTGATGTACAGGTGGTTTTCCCTCAGCCGGGTAAGTACGGTCTTGACGTGCTCCTGGTGTTCCTGTAGGGAATCAGAAAAGATTAGGATATCGTCCAGATAAATCACCATGAATTGGTCCATGATATCCCTAAAAATATCGTTAACTAGATGTTGGAAAGCCGCGGGAGCGTTACAAAGTCCAAAAGGCATCACTAGGTACTCAAAATGTCCATACCGACATCGGAACGCGGTCTTCCACTCGTCTCCGGGACGTATGCGGAGTAGATTGTATGCCCCACGGAGGTCCAATTTGGTGAATATTTTTGCCTGTTGGACCCTCTCCAATAGCTCAGGAATCAATGGTAACGGATACCGGTTCCGGATGGTTATTTTATTCAGTTCCCGGTAGTCAATACAGGGTCTTAGAGTCCCCTCTTTCTTTTTCACAAAAAAGATGGGTGCCCCTGCTGGTGAGGTAGACGGACGAATAAATCCCTTAGCCAGACTTTCATCAATGTAGTTTTTTAGTGCTTCTAACTCAGGTGCCGCCAACGGGTAGACATGACCAAACGGGATCTCCGCCCCTGGGAGTAAGTCTATGGGGCAATCATACGGTCTATGCGGGGGAAGCCGATCGGCTTTTCTTTTGTCGCATATGTCCGCAAAGTCGTTATACACCGGGGGTAGAACAGGTACCTGTACAGTGCCCTCCGCATTCGGTGTTACTGGAACCGGAACAGTTGGACTAATGGTCGGAATACTCTGCGGTGGGAAGGATATTTCCTTAGTTTCCCAATCGATGACCGGATTTGTAGACCGTAGCCACGGAATACCTAAAATAATCGGAAAATGAGGAGAAGAAATTAGCATGAAAACAAGGGTCTCCTGCTGACCTGGCTTCATGACGCATTCTAGCGGTACGGTTTCCCGATCAACTGGTCCAGAGATTAACGGAGATCCGTCTACCGTCTCCATGGTAACCGGTGAGGCTCTTTGCTGAGTCCGGATACCGTGTTTCCTGGCAAAAGAGGAGTCCATGAAATTTCCCCCTGCCCCAGAATCTATCATTGCAGAGGTAGGTATTAGCTGTCCCTCCCACCGGATCTGAATGGGGAGCGAGCAATGGGTATATTTCCCTTCCGAGTCCTTCGGTGAGGTTGACATTACAGTCAAGGGAAATACCGCATCCAAGTGTCCACTTGCCTCAGAGATATCGGACTCTGCGTCCGTGTTGTCACACTCTGCCATGGCTGCCAATACCTTATTTGGGCGATTCGGACGTTTCGGGCAGTCGATCAAGAAATGGTCCGATTGACCGCAATAGAAACACAGACGCTCACGGAGCCGGTGTTCGCGACGTTCATTGGTCTCTCGCTTTTGCAGAGAGTCCACTTGCATAGGAACGTCCTCGGCCTCCCGTGGCGTCCTGAGAGCGGGTTCTCTGGAAGGAAATGCAAAGTTGTTTACACGGTTTACAGCTGCCCATTTTTCCTGTCTACATTCCGTCAAGCGGGTATCAATACGCACACAGTGCTGGAGAAACAGTTCAAAATCCCCTGGAGATTCAGAACGAGCTAACTCGTCCTTGATGGTACCGGACAACCCCTTTCTGAAAACAGACAATAATGCATTGTTTCCCCAGTCGGTGTCTACCACTAACCTCTTGAACTCAGTGGCGTATTCAACTACAGAACGCTTTCCCTGACGTAAGGAAAGGAGAGCCGATTCAGCGGTAGCACGGCGATTCGGATCATCAAACATCTGCGCCATTGCGGTCAGAAAATCATCTAGGTGATTTAAACGGATGTCCCGGTTCTCTATCATAGGATTAGCCCAAGCCAGTGCTCGTGAGGTTAATAACATAATTATACATAACACTTTGGACCGGTCAGAACGGTAATAATCAGCATGTACATCAAAAAACAGTATACATTGGTTCACAAATCCACGAAACTGACTACGGTCACCATTGAAACGGAATGGGGGTAACCTAGGCATACCGGCAGCTGATACGGACGTAGTGGGGCCGGCTTCCTGAGCCTCCACTCTGACTTGCAAGTCCTGTATAGCCGGACCCAGTACCTGGTGATCATGGCCCAGCTGTGCCTCCATATCTCTAAGTTTAGTCTGCACCGCCTCCATCTCCTGCTGCAAGGAGTTAATCATAGAAAAGAGCTGATCTACTCCTCGTGTCTCAGTCATTGCCCCAGCGAAATCCTCTTGTGGCCTGAGTATAATGTAATACTATTGTATGTTTTGAGGATTTCGATAGCGTTAGGGCAATGACAATCAGAGACGAGTTTGTGGTACAAGATGTTTATGATATGTAACCACGGTAGATACACAACGGAACAAACACAGCAGAACAAACACAGCAGAACAAACACACGAAATACCTTCCCGAAACGGAGCGGAGGGAATTCCCGGGGCCACGCACCGGACTCCCCCAGGGAGACCACCAGAGCGAACCCCTATACAGGGACTGTCCGGCAATCAACCCCGGAAGGCCTAAATGCGCCGCAGCCGGGACACAAGGGGCAAGCGGTAAAGTCCAGAAGTGTCCGTACGGGATGAAAGTCCAGAATGGTTACGAACCGGAAGAAACCGGGCAGACGTGCTGACCAAAGACGGCAGACGGAGTCCGGGCACAGTTTGAAGAAACCGGGTGTGGTCCAGAGTCGGTCGGTAGATTTTCAGGAGGATCCAAGTAGCAGCAGCAGTAAAGCAGGAGCACACAGCAAGCAGTATACTCAGGCACTGGACTAGGCTTAGAGGCGGCCTTTTAAGCAGCTGGACAGGAAGTAGGGCAACAGAACATAAAACTCCATGTTAACCGAGGGCAAGCTTTTTCAAAAGAGGACTGGAAAACCCGGAAACCTGACACCAGTTAGAGGAACGAAAGGAACGAAACCTCGATTGGTTCCTGCCCTGGGTAGGTTTCTTGGCTTTAGCTTGTGGCAAGGAAGTACTCTTCCCGCCAGTAGCTTCCTTAATTATGTCATCCAGCTGTTCCCCAAACAGCCGTGACCCAGTAAAAGGGAGACTCGCAAGGTACTTCTTAGAGGAAGCGTCCGCTTTCCACTCTCGAAGCCACAAGATCCTGCGGATCGCGAGGGAGTTAGCGGAAGCCACTGCCGTGCGGTGAGAAGCCTCCAGGACGGCAGACATGGCGTAGGATGCAAAAGCCGAAGCTCGGGAAGTTAAGGCATCCATCTCAGGAATAGAGTCCCTGGAAAGGGAATGAATCTCCGCCAGAGAGGCAGAGATAGCCTTAAGAGCCCACACCGCCGCAAAAGACGGAGAGAAGGAGGCTCCTGCCGCCTCAAATACAGACTTGGCCAGAAGGTCAACCTGGCGGTCAGTGGGATCCTTAAGAGAAGTGCCGTCGGCCACCGCAACTACTGTGCGGGCTGAGATTCTGGACACTGGAGGGTCCACCTTTGGGGACTGGGCCCAGTCCTTAACCACCTACGGTGGAAACGGGAAACGGTCATCTGAACTACGTTTCGGAAAACGTTTGTCAGGACAGGCCCTAGGCTTGTTAACAGTGGTCTGAAAGCTGGAGTGGTTAAAAAACATACTCCTAGGTTTCTTAGGAGAGGTAAACTGGTGTACCTCTACCAGAGAGGGTTGATCCTCTGACTCCTGTGGGTTGAGGTTCAGTACGGAGTTAATGGACGCAATCAAGTCACTAACGTCCGCATCACCCTCAGACAAATCAATGGGGTACATAGAGGCAGCGTCTGAGCCCACAGTAAAGGAATCCTCCTCGCCCTGCACCTCGGCTTGTGAATCAGAGCCGTGGGACGAGGAAGGGGAAGGGACCGTGCGTCTCCGTTTAGGGGGACGGGGTCCTAGGACATGCTCTGAGGGCTCTGCAGAGCTCGGAGCCGCAGAGACACCCTGAGAGGGAGGCTGATGCATAGACAGCAGCGTCTGGGACAGCTGCCCCATGGAATCGGCAAACGACTTGGAAAGAGCCTGTGAAAAGGATGCTACCCAAGCCGGGGGTTCAGCCACCGGGCCCGAAGCAGCCTGAGGGACCCCTGAGGAGGCTCCAGGCTGAGACACAACCATATTAGCACAGTTATCACAATGTGGGTACGTGCTAGGCTCTGGCAGAATTAGCTTGCAAGCAGTGCATATAGCATACATGTTTGCAGCCTTGCTCCTAGTGACAGACATGCTGCTGTGGAGGAAGCTCTGCAGCCAAAACACACTCCTGTAGAAAGCCTGAGTGTATAAAAATCCACAACCATAGGTTGTGGCTTACCAGCCCTGCTCTCTGTGTCCTCAGGAGTTCACCGCTCCCCTGTAAAGTGACAGCTTTCCAAAAAGTATGCAGCTGCAGCATCCAGCGCTTCTCAGTGATAAAAACGCTGATAAAATGGCGCTGGGAGAAGGAGGGGGGGCGTGTATAAGCCCAGGAGCGGGAAAACAGAAGCACAGAGATACAGGGGGGTAGACAGGGGAGGGGACATCTCCTTAGAGAGGAGTGCCCTCCCCTCTGCTGGCCGGGCGGTGGGCGGCGCTGTATGCAAAACATACAGCAGAAGCCAAAAACGAAACTAGGCCCAAACTGAAGCCGGGGCCTAGATTTTAAAGTGCGGCCGACGAGCAGGCACCGTCGGCGCGGTTCTCATGGGAAATTCCCAGAACCGGCCGAAATTAACAGTAACGCTAAAGCACATACTGCCCCCATAATAAAAGCACCCGGGACCCCTGAAAAAACGTCTCAATACTTAGCTTTGAGACGCAGGGCCATGTCCCTGAGTGGGGTTAACGCTCCTTCCAGCAGGGACCAGACAGGGCTGCGGATGGAGCCGGCCTCCTGCAAGCAGAGAGGACCGTGGAGGCTCCCACTTCAAACAGAGCCTCGACAGAGGATGCGAAGGAGCTCGGCATGTGAAGGCTCCAGCCTTATGAAGACCAACCTTAACAGCACCCCGCAGAGTGGAGCGTGAAGGGACATGCCGGGAGTCCAGACTGGACCCGCTTTTCTTCCAAATCTTTAAAAAATTAAAATAAAATTGAAAAAAAAATATGAGGAAATAAAAGTGTGTGTATCCTCCTGAAACACAAAGCGTTGAACTGGGTAGATTGTCATCCAGGGGGTGTATATAGCCCGGAGGGAGGAGCTACACGTTTGAGTGTGGTGCTTTGTGTGTCCTCCGGAGGTCGCTAGCTATACACCCATGGTCTGGGTCTCCCATAAAGGAACGATAAAGAAATTGTTGTTTTGACACAGCCGATCCCATGTACTGATAGAGTTTTATTTAGGTATCGGCAAAAATTGAAATGGAAATGTGTAACTGCACCACCCTGCTAATAAATTATATTTGGCTGATCGGCCTCCGTCTGTGGCATGAGCCTTTCCTTTAACATGTCCAAGTAGAAGTGGCCAGTGCCACTATCTTTAACAAAAAAGAGGGGATCATAGACTTTGTGCCTGTTCATTGCACAGGACTCTTTAGTTTGGGTGAGTCCATCATGTGCTCAAAAAGGGCACATGGATTTTCTGGACCCCAAATTCAAACAGTGTAGTGATTAACCTTCCTATTGAGGTGAAAGGCAGCCTCATTTCTGAACACCAGCCAATCAGCGAATTCATCCTCTTCCAATTGGCTCTGCAAGCCAATGCAAACGTCATGTTGTTTCAGTTTATCGTTTTATCGTTTGTTTCATCTGCTGAAGATGTAATTTGTATGGTATACAGTGCATGCTCTCTCATAAGATACGCCAGACTGTGGTTTGTGGCACCTTCATGTCCATACTAGTTAGCTTGGTTGATTTTCTAGTACTACTCTCGTACATGGCTTGAATTTTGTTAACTGTCTTTTCCAAAGTCTTTGGGCAGCCCGGTCTTTTCCCATGACATACATAAAAAAGTGGTTTGAAATTGCTTCTCCCAACACAAAATGCACTTTCTATGCGGAGCACAATTACCAAATTAATTCTGGAAGATTTGTTATATTGTCACAACAGACAAATTCTTGCAAATTCCAACACAGAAAAAGCATTTTCGTACTTCGATGTCATCATCTTATATCACATTATGTAGGCACATCTTACATTTGGCTCTTGAAAAGTCAAAGCTGACTGCTATGGGCAACTAAAGGCTGCTTTACACGTTACAATTTATCGTGCAATCGCATTTGCAATCGCACCCGCTCCAATCGTTTGTGCGGCACGGGCAATTTTTTGCCCGTGTCGCACAATGCTGTAACCCCCCATCACACGTACTTTCCTTCCAAACGACATTGCTGTGGGCGGCGAACATCCTCTTCCTGAAGGGGGAGGGACGTTCGGCGTCACAGTGACGTCACACAGCGGCCGGCCAATAGAAGCGGTGGGGCGGAGATGAGCAGGACGTAAACATCCCGCCCACCTCCTTTCTTCCGCATTGGCGGCGGCCGCAAGTAAGCTGCAGTTCATCGTTCCCAGGGTGTCACACGGAGCGATGTGTGCTGCCTCGGGAACAACTGGACGTTCGATTTTTAGAAAATGAGCGACGTGTCAACGATGAACGAGAAGGTGAGTATTTCTGCTCGTTCACAGTCGCACGTAGCTGTCAAACGCTACGATATCACTAATGATGCTGGATGTGCGTCACTAATGACGTGACCCCGCCGACATCTCGTTAGATATATCGTAGCGTGTAAAGCCCGCTAAAGCCAGTTTTGCTTTGATTTACAGGCTTTTATTTTTGCGCCATCCTTTTTGAATCACCCTGTATTTTACCGAGATACATCCAACTGAATTCCTTTTATTTCACTGCCAAAGCTGACATTATTGGCCTCTCTACATTGTCTCATATCCCTTAGCTAATATATGTGCTATATCATACATTATTGTTAGAGAGCTTTATTGCTTCTAGTAAGCGACTTCTTTTACTAACCCTGCGGAGTTTGGCAATAGTTTCCTCCAGTATCACCCTTTCATTCGCAAGTTTCTCTGTGATTTTCCAGTTATGTGTTTGTTCAGGGGAGTGCTGTAAGAAAAAATATCTCCTTAAATAAACAGAGGAACCTAACATTAATAATAATCAAAATTTTTACAAAGGTTTCAAATTCGTTGCAGTCCCTCACTTCACAATCATCTATCTGAGGATCAACAAGAACCATGAGACCTCGATTATCTCAAACAACCTAATCCACATAACACCCAAATTTTATTAGTGGGCTATGTTCAATAACACAACTGGTTAATTCGCCTTTCAGAAAACCCATAGGTAAATATAATGGTGGTTTAGTGGTTGTCATCTTGCTCTCCATGACTACTAAATTACTAAATACTTTTTTCAGGATCTTATTTCCAATAATGATTACTTTAATGATAAAGATTTAGGCCCCAATTAATCAAGCAGTTCCCAACAGTATTAGAGTGTAAAATTACTTGAAAAGAAGATTTAGGTACACACTGTAAAAATCTTTCTCGGAGCCTTCATTGGGGGGACACATGAAAACATGGGTGTATGCCGCTGCCACTAGGAGGCTGACACTAGGCAAGAAAAAAGTTAGCTCCTCCTCAGCAGGATACACCCACCAACCTCAACTAAGCTAATCAGTTAGTGTGAAAGCAATAGAGAAACAACCTAAAATAATATACAGACTGGCCCAACAGAGGCATATAAAAATGGCGGGGACTCTGTCTACTAATGAAGGCTCCTAGAAAGTTTTTACAGTGAGTACCCAAAATACTCTTTTTTTCTATTGCTTCATTGGTGGACACAGGAAACCATGATACGTCCCAAAGCAGTCCCCAAGGGTGAGAAGAGGAAGGGCCAGAAAAATGTAAGATCAGAGGCGAGAGTCTTAGGTCGGAAACCGGCCACTGTAAAATGCAAAATCTTTCTACCCAGGGCCAAAACCACCAAGGAAAAGGTGAATACTTTGCAGAACCTGGAAAAGGAAAAACAGGTAACTAGAAGCAGCGTAAGCTACTGCCAATGAAGGACTGACAACAAATGATGCAGGGGGCCCCAGGCACAGGTGAAGGGAGCAGGAATGACAGAGATGGCCCTATGACCCATGCCATATGCATCCAGATTGGCAGAGCAAAATCAGACTGGATGAGCATTATGGTGACTCTACAGACCACAAACAGGGGAATCTGAGCATGTGAGGAATCTGTCCTAGATATTTAGGGACACTAAGACACACACTGAACGGCTGCAATATTACATCGGTCAGCAGGACAAGAAGGAGAAAAACAGAGTGATAGAAGGCTATCTCCACAAGGAAAAAAGGTGAAGAGAAGAGGAAAGCAAAAGCAGAAACACCAAGACCAGATGAAGGTCAGGGAGGAAGGGCGACATGGCAGGGCTGCTAGCTCTGAGACTCGCCAATGGAAATATCGTCGCTGGAAAGAACTTTCAGGAAAACAAGGAACTATGACTAGAATTAGGGAAAAGGGTCAAAGGGAGAACACTAAAAAGCGTTCAACAGACGATGGGGACTCAGAGATCCAGGGGAGGTGGCTAGAGATTTACCACGTACACCACACAGGATATCTCGAGAGGAGAATGGGAAATTTGTTTCCTTGAAAGGAAGGTATGAACTTGACCATGAGTAGCTGAGGAACCATTGGTAACAAGGTCCGACAACAAGAAGGCCAGGAGATAATGGAGATGAAAGAGAAGAGAAAAGATGAAGGGGGTTCTCTGCTGAGATCACGATCAAAGGCCGAGAAACCAGAAACTTGAGTGCCATGGTTAACGAGCCAGGCTATGTAACTGAGCAAATGAAATTATGATCGAGGAGAAGAACAGATCTGGTGAGCAGATATGGGAGTTTCCATGAGGAATCTGTGAGAAGGTAGGCAAACTGCGCGAGAAGAATGACTACCTCTATAGGCCCTAAACCGTAAGTGCTTTCAGGACTAGAAGATGACAGGGGATCATCCTAGAACTCATCTTAATGAAGTTGGATTAGTACTTCTGAAAATTTCTATGGACAAGAACCGCCTGATAAGACAAAACCTCTCCTGTCGAAGGGCTATATCAGGTAGGAAATTAGAGGTTTGGAGCTTACTCTGGGCATGTGAACTGCTGAAAAATACCAGCAGAACATGTACAGTCCAAGAGCAGACAGCTCTGCCAATATCGAACGGGATAGGATTCAACCTTGGAGAAAGACGAAAGGCGCAGCATAAACTTAGTATAGTATATGCAGAAAGAGAATCCTGCTAATGGGGAGTTTTAGATGAAGAAGGAAGAAAAGGCCTACCAAGCCTACCAGCAATGCAGAACTGTGCAACACTAGAATTAATTTCCCTAACTGAGATAAAAAAAGACATCCATCATCCAAATTACCGATTATCTGGAAGGAACTTTAGCAAAGAATGAAAGTAGAACACTGCCACCAGGTCAAAATTAAAACACTGAGGAGGAGACTAATATAGAAGAGAATTGCTTGGCCAAGAGGTACACGGAATGCAAGGACAGAGAGACTGAGCTCCAAGAAGGGTAGAGAAACTTTTCTACAGCAAAAGGAACTCAGCTCCTGCAGATCAACACCGCATACCCAAGCCAGTAGACACCAGGTCAGGATAAGAGACAAATTCAACCTGTTGAAGGTTGACCTCAAGCAAGAAGTGTTCAGAGAAACATGTAAAAAATACCTTGCAGTGTACTGAGAGAAAAGCCTCGAACTATATGCAAATGGAAGGAAGGCTAGGCTCACTTTGGAGCATGGAATGGCTACGTCGTAGACTTGATCCTTGTAGGGACATAGGAGGGAAGGCCCTTGAGATGTCACGAATAGCTTAAAGGCAACAATGGAGTCTGTCCTACAAGTTTATTCACTGATATAACGAACAGAGTGGGAAGCACCTGGAGGATGAAATGAGGATTAATTATTGAGAAACAACAGCAACGAGAAGCTCTACCGATGACTGCGCTTACCCCAGAGTAGAGCTGGTGACCCTGACTCTGCAGTGTAGGAGACAAAGAGCCAGAGATGTGGAGGCTGAGGGCAGGGTAATGCCAGCATTAGGAGAAGAAAGATGGTGCCAAGGAGGGGACAAAGGTAAAAATTAGCACGCTGTGTTTCCGCGTTTCTGTGTTTTCTTATTCTCTCATGTGCTTTGATGGGTTTAAGCCAGAGTTCAGGGTGTGAGGAAGAGCCCATTTGTCGGATGGGCCAGGACCAGGATGGTGGAGGCATGACCTGTCCGCCAGATAAGGACCCGAGCCAAGCCAGGGACTACATTTTGAAAACTAGTGGCTGGGAAGAAACAGGGCACTATGGAAGCCAGAACTGGACTGGAAAATAAAATAAAGACAATCATATGGGACTAGCCTGAGACACAGGAACCTATAGAGTCTAGCGCTGCTCCTCAAAAATAAGAGGGGAAAGCACTGAAACGTTACATTTATCTATTATTTATTTTTTTTTAAACCATAAGCCCCCCATCTTCTCCGCAAGACATAGGGAGAGATAAACCTGTCCTGGAGGCCCCGAAATCCATTCGTCGCACAATAAGGAAAATGGACACCAGGCGTCCCGGACGCTGTCTGTCAGGCGACTGTAAGGTACAGGTTCTGTCTTCTCTCCCTGTACGTCAGGCTCTGGAAGGCGGGCAGGCAGGGGAATGGTGGCAAGGACTGACCGCCAGGGAGCCCCCAAACACTCTTGATGTGTTGGTGCAGGGGGCAGTTAAGGTCATTCCAGACAGACCAAAGAGTCAACAGTAGTGCCGCAACCCCACATTGTACTCTTGGTCTCCATGTGGGATGACAGAGTGATTCAACTCCACTCTATTGCCCCATCACAAACTGTATCTGAAAGAAAAAAGGGAAATAAAAAAACCCATCAAATCTATAGTAGAAATGGGGGTTGAGTGCAGCCCTGTGTCTGTCTTGTATGGATACAAAGCTAAAAACAGATCAACTTGTCTCTGGGTGGTGGGTGTATCGTACTGAGTGGGAGCTATCTCTTAGTGCCCTAGCGCCTAGTGGCAGCCTCCTAGTGACAGCAGCTTACACCCTTGGTTTCCTGCATCCTCAATGAAGCGATCGAAAAATGTCCTTTTTTTTTTGCATAACCTTGAAGGCATCAGTGTTTATCATTACACAGTTAATTGGAAATGCAACCGTAACTAAAATCACCTTAGCTGCAGAAGAAAATGCCATAGATGTTGAAAAACCATCCCCATATAAACAAAGTTCACACGACTGGCGTTAATTTGCATTACTATGAGACCTACCATGTAAATCACTTTACAGTGAATGAGCCAGAAATCCACTTTTTCATTAACATTAAAGGTCATGTGTGTCAAATAAAATTGACATTCTCAGCTGTGGATAAAAGCATGAGCTCTGTAGTATATACCATATAAATGTGAGAATTCGGAGGGGGGTTAATATACTTTGTTATAAGAAAGATTTACAATCATCCTTCATAAAACCATTGTAATTTTTTAACAATTATATTTTACATATCGTCCACCAAAAATAGAAAAAAAGAAGTGGCACTCACCATCTATAAAAGACCATATTCTATTGGCAAATGTTATAGATATAAATTAGGAAAACGGGTTTTAGCCGCGCTAAAAAACCCACTGTTGCCAGGATATTAACAAAAATCTTTTTATTTCAGCATTCCAACGCGTTTCAGAGACAAAAAACTGTCTCCTTCTTCAGGGAAAAGAGAAATCATACACACAGTTTACAGACCGGTTACTTATAGGGGAGTCTATACTGCCATGTTGATATCTATGCGCACTTTCAAATTTAAATTTATTTATTTAGTTATTCTCTCATGTTCCCCCTTTTTCACACGATTTCTTTTTTCTATGTATCTCATGAGGGTCCTCCTTCCACAACCAGGACCCTGCTTTGGGCTGTTTTTTTCCCACGGCCCTGAACTTGAGTCACCTCCACTGTGATACATTTGCTGTTCTGCGCATGCGCTTTCTTTTTAGTTCCCACGCTTTGAACTCATTTCACCTCGGTTCGCTCTGAAACCTGCTTAGTCTCTTCACGCATGCGCTCTTTCCTCTTTTACCCCCGCTGCTTATCCACACTATCTCCTGCTTTCCAGGAACATTTTTAGCATCTTGGCTATGGATTCATTGTATATATTTTTATACAAGTGTATATTTATATTTTTAACACATTTTTGGTGTGCACATTCTATCAATTCATCGCACTAGATTTCTGTATAAAATATTTTCACATGTTACCTCTTTCTCACGTTCTTTCCTCCATTTTTGCTTAGGCATTTTTCTAAAGTTTCTTTTCCCGTTATACCAGAGAAATCTTCTCAATATTCATTACTTCATCTATTTCATTTAAACCGGTTAGCTTGGAGTAATGGTTAATTACTAGCCACCCCATGTAAAACCAAATGATCTCCCCCTTTTTTCAGGTTCACAAATTGTATTAAATATATATGTTTTTAACATATTGACGCGCTCAAAAAAATCAAACAGTATTTCCATTTATGCCTTGATGTATTTATTTCATGTTTATTTTTTATTTTTATTTTTATGTGCAAATGGAAAACACTCCTCCTTTGCAGTTTCACGTGTCTATGAGTCACTCCGATACCATGTGAGCAATGACGTCATAGATATCAACGTGGCAGTATAGACTCCCCTATAAGTAACCGGTCTGTAAACTGTGTGTATGATTTCTCTTTTCCCTGAAGAAGGAGACGTTTTTTTGTCTCTGAAACGCGTTGGAATGCTGAAATAAAAAGAGATTTTTGTTAATATCCTGGCAACAGTGCTTTTTTTAGCGCGGCTAAAACCCGTTTTCCTAATTTATATCTATATCACGTTGTACACGGGGCCGCTGCTTGAACCACGCGGACACTCGAAATGCTCATCAAGGGGTTGTGACTGGCACAACCTTACCAGGTGAGTGTACCGTTCTATACTTCTATACGGTAAATACCGGGTAAGACCCTATTGCGCCTTTTGTCTCCCCGTCTCTAGCAGTCTATTGGCAAATGTTAAAACACATGTGGGAGGCAGCAGGGCGTGTGAGGACGAAGGCAGTTTCAAGGGTCATGATTAAGTGTGTCTATACGCAAAACGGCCATCGCCTTTACACGCCCTGCTCTTTTTTAACATTTGCCAATAAAATATGGTATTTTATGGATGGTGAGTGCCACTTCATTTTTTCTAGTTTTTTTTGCACTCTTCTACGACTTTCTGAAGTGCAGCACCTCAATTCCATTTTGTCAAGGCAGCATCTTACAGGGATTTACGGATTTGTATGTGAGTGGTGCCGAAGTATTCTTTGCATTTGTTTATATATTTTACATATAAACACCTCTTTCTAGGGATATTTATTGTCACTGCTCAAAAAAGTATGCAAATTAGCTCTCTGCTATAAGGAAAGGAAACTCTCTCACAAGTGCCATCTATCAGCGGTAACTACCTTGTACAGTGGGTATGGAAAGTATTCAGACCCCGTTAAATTTTGCACTCTTTGTTTCATTGCCGCCATTTTGTACATTTAAAAAAGTTCATTTTTTTTCCTCATTAATGTACACTCTGCACCCCATCTTGACAGAAAAAAAACAGAAATGTAGACATTTCTGCAAATTTATTAAACAAGAAAAATTGAAATATCACATGGTCATAAGTATTCAGACCCTTTGCTCAGACACTCATATTTCAGTCACATGCTGTCCATTTCCTTGTGATACTCCTTGAGATGGTTCAACTCCTTCATTGGAGTCCAGCTGTGTTAAATTAAACTGATAGTACTTGATTTGGAAAGGCACACACCTGTCTATATAAGACCTCACAGCTCACAGTGCATGTCAGACCAAATGAGAATCATGAGGTCAAATGAACTGCCCAAGGAGCTCAGTGGCAGAATTGTGGTAAGGCACATATCTGGCCAAGGTTACAAAATAATTTCTGCTGTACTCAAGGTTCCTAAGAGCACAGTGACCTCCATAATCCTTAAATAGAAGACGTTTGGGACCACCAGAACTCTTCCTAGACCTGGCCATCCAGCCAAACTGAGAAATTGTGGGAGAAGAGACTTGGAGAGAGGGGCAAAGAAGAACCCCAAGATCACTGTGGCTGAGCTCCAGAGATGCAGTAGGGAGATGGGAGAAAGTTCCACAAAGTCAACTATCACTGCAGCCCTCCACCAGTCGGGCCTTTATGGCAGAGTGGCCCGACGGAAGCCTCATGAAAGACTCCCAGACTATGAGAAAGAAGATTCTCTGGTCTGATAAGACGAAGATAGAACTTTTCAGTTATAATTCTAAGCAGTAGGTACGGAGAAAACCAGGCACTGCTAATCACCTGCCCAATATAATCCCAACAGTGAAACATGGTGGTGGCAGCATTATGCTATGGGGGTGTTTTTCAGCTGCAGGGACAGGAAGACTGGTTGCAATTGAAGGAAAGATGAATGCAGCCAAGTACAGAGATATCCTGGAAGAAAACCTCTTCCAAAGTGCTCTGGACCTCAGACTTAGCTGAAGGTTCTCCTTCCAACAAGACAATGACCCTAAGCACACACTAAAAAAAAACAAAGGAGTGGCTTCAGAACAACTGTGACCATCCTTGACTGGCCCAGCCAGAGCCCTGACCTAAACCCAATTGAGCATTTCTGGAGAGACCTGAAAACTCCAAAAATGGGCCAGACAAAAGTATTGGCACCCTTAGCCTAATACTTGGTTGCACAACCTTTAGCCAAAATAACTGCGAGCAACTGCTTCCGGTAACCATCAATGAGTTTCTTACAATGCTCTGCTGGAATTTTAGACCATTCTTCTTTGGCAAACTGCTCCAGGTCCCTGAGATTTGAAGGGTCGCTTCTCCAAACTGCAATTTTGAAATCTCTCCACAGGTCTTCTATGGGATTCAGGTCTGGACTCATTGCTGGCCACTTTAATAGTCTCCAGTGCTTTCTATCAAACCATTATCTAGTGCTTTTTGAAGTGTGTTTTGGGTCATTGTCCTACTGGAAGACCCATGACCTCTGAGGGAGACCCAGCTTTCTCACACTGGGCCCTACATTATCCTGCAAAATTTGTTGGTAGTCTTCAGACTTCATAATGCCATGCACAAGCAGTTCAGTGCCAGAGGCAGCAAAGCAACCCCAAAACATCAGGGAACCTCCACCATGTTTGACTGTAGGGACCGTGTTCTTTTCTTTGAATGCCTCTTTTTTTCCTGTAAACTCTATGTTGATGGCTTTTCCCAAAAAGCTCTACTTTTGTCTCTTCTGACCAGAGAACATTCTTCCAAAATGTTTTAGGCTTTTTCAGGTAAGTTTTGGCAAACTCCAGCCTGGCTTTTTTGTTTCGGGGTAAGAAGTGGGGTCTTCCTGGATATCCTACCATACAGTCCCTTTTCATTCAGACGCCGACGGATAGTACGGGTTGACACTGTTGTACCCTCGGACTGCAGGGCAGCTTGAACTTGTTTGGATGTTAGTCGAGGTTCTTTATCCACCATCCGCACAATCTTGCGTTGAAATCTCTCATCAATTTTTCTTTTCCTTCCACATCTAGGGAGGTTAGCCACAGTGCCATGGGCTTTAAACTTCTTGATGACACTGCGCACCGTAGACACAGGAACTTTCAGGTCTTTGGAGATGGACTTGTAGCCTTGAGATTGCTCATGCTTCCTCACAATTTGGATTCTCAAGTCCTCAGACAGTTCTTTGGTCTTCTTTCTTTTCTCCATGCTCAATGTGGTACACACAAGGATACCAGACAGAGGTTGAGTCAACTTTAATCCATGTCAACTGGCTGCAAGTGTGATTTAGTTTTTGCCAACACCTGTTAGGTGCCACAGGTAAGTTACAGGTGCTGTTAATTACACAAATTAGAGAAGCATCACATGATTTTTCAAACAGTGCCAATACTTTGGTCCACCCCCTTTTTTATGTTTGTTGTGGAATTATATCCAATTTGGCTTAATGACATTTTTTTTTTCCATTGAAGACAAATTAAATGAAGATAATAATACCAAAGAATTTGTGATTGCAATCATTTTCAAGAAGAAACTGAGTATTATCTGACAGAATTGCAGGGGTGCCAATACTTTTGGCCAGCACTGTATGTGGCCACCTAAGCTTCAATAATTAACAGCAGTATACACCGTATATAGATTATAATATTAATATTGAGAAAATGAACCCAATGTATCAATACAGCCTATGTATCTGCCTACCAAAATGTCATTAGAAATGCCCATTACACGGATGTCTCTGGAGACCTCGGTGGATTTAAGAGGGCTACAGATCCATCGCTTTGAACTTTCCTTTAATTCTCTATTTGTATATTTTCTCTCAAACTCCTCTTCTTCATCTGTAGATGTTCTGCTAAAGTCAGGATATCTGAAAGAAAAGATTATTGGATTAGTAAACAGATTAAAGGGTGCTTTATACGCTGCGACATCGGAAACGATATGTTGTTGGGGTCATGTCGTTAGTGACGCACATCCGGCGCCGTTAGCGACATCGCAGCGTGTGACACCAAGGAGCGACGATCAACGATCGCAAAGACGTCAAAAATCGTTGATCGTTGACACGTCGCTCCTTTTCATAATATCGTTGGTGGTGCATGCCGCTGGTTGTTCGTCATTCCTGCGGCATCACACATCGCTATGTGTGACGCCACAGGAACGACGAACATCTCCTTACCTGCGTCCACCGGCAATGAGGAAGGAAAGAGGTGGGCGGCATGTTCCAGCCGCTCATCTCCGCCCCTCCTCTGCTATTGGGCGGCCGCTTAGTGACGCCGCAGTGACGTCACTATGACGCCGAACGCACCTCCCCCTTGAAGGAGGGATTGTTTGGCGGTCACAGCGACGTCGCTGAAAAGGTATGTGCGTGTGACGTTGCCATAGCGATAATGTTCGCTACTGCAGCCATCACCAAATGTCGCACGAACGACGGGGGCGGGTGCTATCGCGCACGACATTGCTAGCTATTGCTAGCGATATCGCAGCGTGTAAAGCACTCTTAAAACAAATGGGTAATACAATGCAATTTCCATGTTCCGCTCAGATCAATATAGTCTCTGTATTTCTAAACTATTTTTGCAGTACATCTGGTTGCTGCCAACGCTGGTAACAACTAATTGATGGAGTGGATATGCCAAAAGCCCACGGATCTGATATTGATTACCTTTCCCAAGCATAGGTCATCTATACAGTGTACTGTTAAATGACAGGTTTTTTTCATGTAAAAAAATCAATCCAAGAAGAATCATTTCAGACCATTTGACACCTTCAATCACTTAATGTGTACAAATGTATTGAGAAAAAAACTAAATTAATACAGTTATAGTTAATATAATTGGGAATGTGGTTGTGTTCAGAATTAGGTAATCACAGTTAGAGCTCGCTCACACTGCCGTATATACTTCATGAGAGAGAATCGGCCTGATTATCCAAATGAGCTCAAAATCTGCTGCGAGCGTGAGCCGAGTGTCATTTTACTATGATTTGATTCTCTCACATTCAAGAACTGAAGCACAGATGAGGAGCAGAGGCGTAACGACCGCGGTGGCAGAGATCGCGACTGCGACTGGGCCAGGCAGGGTTAGAGACCCGGTGGCAGCCCTGCAGAAAAGCAGCGGGCTCCTCTCTGCGAGAGAGGAGCTGTGCTGTTTAGTGGCAGACCACGCGGCCATTTAGGGACCTGTGAGTCAGGGGGCCCCGGTGCCAGCGATGGCACCGGGACGCCCTCGGGCCTTTATTGCACAAAGTAGTGATGAGGGATAGGGGTTGCATTATAATATATGGAAGACTATAGGGTGAATTAGAATATACATGGTGGACTATGAGGTACATTATAGTACATAGAGGACTATGGGATACATTATAATATATGGAGAACTATCGGGTGCAGTATAATATATGGAGGACTATGGCATTAATTATAATACATGGATGACTATGGGAGGTGCATTATAGAAATTGGAGGACTATGGGGGTGCATTATACTACATGGAGGACTATGGTGGGTGCATTCTAAAATATGAATGGTTATGTGGGACCCATTATACTATATGGAAGGCTATGTGGGGGCTATTATAGTATTTTGAGAGCTATATATGAAGTGGGACAAAGATAAAAGCATGAGATGGGAAAGTTTTGTGCTGAGGGAAACAAGCTCTTTCCCTCAGCTTTCCTAAGTTCTGTTGTACATCTTTGCCTCAGCACCCAGTTTTCCCATGCTCTGATATCATGGGAAAGCTGGGTGCTTAGGGAAAGATGTACAGTTAGGTCCAGAAATATTTGGACAGTGACACAATTTTCGCGAGTTGGGCTCTGCATGCCACCACATTCGATTTGAAATGAAACCTCTACAACAGAATTCAAGTGCAGATTGTAACGTTTAATTTGAAGGTTTGAACAAAAATATCTGATAGAAATTGTAGGAATTGTACACATTTCTTTACAAACACTCCACATTTTAGGAGGTCAAAAGTAATTGGACAAATAAACCAAACCCAAACAAAATATTTTTATTTTCAATATTTTGTTGCGAATCCTTTGGAGGCAATCACTGCCTTAAGTCTGGAACCCATGGACATCACCAAACGCTGGGTTTCCTCCTTCTTAATGCTTTGCCAGGCCTTTACAGCCGCAGCCTTCAGGTCTTGCTTGTTTGTGGGTCTTTCCGTCTTAAGTCTGGATTTGAGCAAGTGAAATGCATGCTCAATTGGGTTAAGATCTGGTGATTGACTTGGCCATTGCAGAATGTTCCACTTTTTTGCACTCATGAACTCCTGGGTAGCTTTGGCTGTATGCTTGGGGTCATTGTCCATCTGTACTATGAAGAGCCGTCCGATCAACTTTGTGGCATTTGGCTGAATCTGGGCTGAAAGTATATCCCGGTGCACTTCAGAATTCATCCGGCTACTCTTGTCTGCTGTTATGTCATCAATAAACACAAGTGACCCAGTGCCATTGAAAGCCATGCATGCCCATGCCATCACGTTGCCTCCACCATGTTTTACAGAGGATGTGGTGTGCCTTGGATCATGTGCCGTTCCCTTTCTTCTCCAAACTTTTTTCTTCCCATCATTCTGGTACAGGTTGATCTTTGTCTCATCTGTCCATAGAATACTTTTCCAGAACTGAGCTGGCATCATGAGGTGTTTTTCAGCAAATTTAACTCTGGCCTGTCTATTTTTGGAATTGATGAATAGTTTGCATCTAGATGTGAACCCTTTGTATTTACTTTCATGGAGTCTTCTCTTTACTGTTGACTTAGAGACAGATACACCTACTTCACTGAGAGTGTTCTGGACTTCAGTTGATGTTGTGAACGGGTTCTTCTTCACCAAAGAAAGTATGCGGCGATCATCCACCACTGTTGTCATCCGTGGACGCCCAGGCCTTTTTGAGTTCCCAAGCTCACCAGTCAATTCCTTTTTTCTCAGAATGTACCCGACTGTTGATTTTGCTACTCCAAGCATGTCTGCTATCTCTCTGATAGATTTTTTCTTTTTTTTCAGCCTCAGGATGTTCTGCTTCACCTCAATTGAGAGTTCCTTAGACCGCATGTTGTCTGGTCACAGCAACAGCTTCCAAATGCAAAACCACACACCTGTAATCAACCCCAGACCTTTTAACTACTTCACTGATTACAGGTTAACGAGGGAGACGCCTTCAGAGTTAATTGCAGCCCTTAGAGTCCCTTGTCCAATTACTTTTGGTCCCTTTAAAAAGAGGAGGCTATGCATTACAGAGCTATGATTCCTAAACCCTTTTTCCGATTTGGATGTGAAAACTCTCATATTGCAGCTGGGAGTGTGCACTTTCAGCCCATATTATATATATAATTGTATTTCTGAACATGTTTTTGTAAACAGCTAAAATAACAAAACTTGTGTCACTGTCCAAATATTTCTGGACCTAACTGTATATCAGAGCATGGGAAAGCTGCGTGCTGAGGGAAAGATGTATAGCAGAGCATGGGGAAGGTGCGTGCTGAGGGAAAGATGTATAGCAGAGCATGGGGAAGCTGGGTGCTGAGGACAAGATGGATATCAGAACATAAGAAAGCTGTGTGCTGATAGAAAGAGGGATTTCAGATCATGGGAAACATGAGTGCTGAGGGAAAAAGCCACGTGTGAACGAGTAATTATCCCAAACCCAGAGTGTCAGCATCATTATCCCATACCCTAAGTATCGGTGTACGGTTGGAGGAAACAGGTCCAACCTTTGCACTGGGGTCCATCAAACTCTAGTTACAAAGATGGAGAGAATAATTTCTCCACCTTCTCCATTGCCTGTCTCGGCGTATATCAGATTGTACTCGGATGTCATCCGAGTTCAGTCTGATGTTTTCCACGCACTTATTGACTTGAAAGGGTGTGCGCCGTCCAATATATGCTGCCAATCGCATCATACAGTGATTTTTTTTTTCTCATGCGGAGTCGGCATGAGAAAAAAAAACAGATCAGCACTGCACCATACTATAATATTGGGCTGAACATCGAACAGCACTTGACTGGGTTATATGCCAGTGTGAACGTACACTTATACTTAACTTATGTTAAATTATAGTGAGTACACAGGTGCCATCACTTACAGTGATTCTGATTAGCCAAATATAAAGTTTACCTGTCCAAATTTTTTGACTGTCCCAGGCAGAGCAGAGACCTGAAGAGGGCGCTATACACAAGCGATGCCACTGCAATCTGACAGATTTGGAACTTCAGCAAAGAGTGGGCAAAGATTGTCAATTCTACATGTGCCATGGTCATAGGCGTCTACCCGAAAAGGTTGAATGCTGTCCTAAATTCAGGTGTACACCTACAAAGTATTAGTAAAAGGGTGTGTATACTTATGCAACCACATTGGTTACCGTCTTTATTTTTTTTTGTTTCAGTTTATTTTTCAATGTATTTATAAAGATTATAGGTCAAATCAAAGGTGTAAAAGGTTCTGAAAAAATTCTCCTTGGTATGATTTTTTGTATGACAAAAACCTCCTGTAATTGTAGTGGATTATATCATTTAAGGAATAATATTCTGCACTCCTTATTTTTGGAAGAGTAATTAAAAAAAACATGTAAAATATTAGTGTGAGTGATACCTTCCAGAGATACTCCTACTGCGCGTATATCTTCTGGTTTTGTGACTGGAATCTGTTAGAAAAATATATAGCATTTTACAATTAGAATTGTTTTGAAGTAAAAGGAAAAATATTCATCAGATATAAAGGATTGTGACAAAAATTACTCTATATGTAATGCAAAATCCCACAAGTTTTACAGCAATTCTTTAAGGTCTGGATCATAGAGATATTCGCTGTGAGTTCATTTACAAAGACCAAAATGTGCAGGGTCTTAGGTTACCCAAGCAAAATAATATATTATAAAATTAGATCACTATTTAAAAGGAACCTATTAGGACCCCCGATTATTCCACTGTTGCTATAGTGCTATGGGTGAGGAGTTGTGATCTGATGAGTATTATGTTGTCAGTAACAATCCTAACCTCAACATTTTCCATTCAACAGCTTTGCATATATCAATAAAACAGAATATGTCCGACGAGGCGTCTCTACTTCTGGACTAATCCTGCCTCACAAACTATAATCAAGCCTCACTGGCCATTAATGACAGTTTGTATTCAGTCCTCACTGTGGCAATACTGTTGGAAACCTCAAGCATAAGTGTGAGTGCAACATAAAACACCTTAGAAGACTACCATCTTTTTTCCAAAATTAAGACATCCCCCAAAAATAAGCCCTAGAAGGAATTTTCAGCATTTTCGGAGCAGGGCTTAGATATAAGCCCTACTCCGAAAATAAGCCTTAGTCGCGGTTCAATAATGAAGTGTCCATGCAGCTATAAAGTTAAAGAATACTGCAGAACATTTCATTATAGAAAGCAGACACCCCCAAAAAAGAGAAGAGCCAGCGATCACACTCATCAGACACCGAGCGGGAGAACCTGCAGTGGAGCGCAAACCCACACACATCCGATTGCACACACACACATCCGATCGTGCACACACACATACTATTGCATACACCCATCAGATCGCACACACAAAAACATCAGATGACACATACAAATCACTCATCAGATCACACACACAATCACCACATCCAGAGATACCGATTTCTTCTGGCCAGAAGAGAATCCTGGGACGCATTGCAGTGGAATGCATGGGACCTGCGGTGGAACGCATCAAAGCATTCCACCACCGGTTCCTCCATGCGTTCCACTGCACTGCATCCTATCACTCCTGGCCGGAAGCAATCGGTATTGCCGGATGTGGTGGGTGGGTGTGTGTGTGCAATTTGATGAGTGATAGTGTGTGTGTGATCTGAAGTGTGAGTGTATGTATGAGTGTGTGTGCGCAAGCTAATGTATGTGTGTCGGCCAGAAGCAGGGGATGCAGCATGGAGCTTACTTGCTGCGAGCGCACACCAAAGATCACAGAAGGACCTGGGAGTCAAGAAGACGTCCAGGGTCTGGTAAGTATGAATCTCCTGGGAAGGGGGGAGGGGTCTGCTTTTTTGAGGGGATAACCTTCCACCCAGCCGTGTTTCTCTAAGAATGAGACCTACCCCAAAAATAAGCCCTAGTGCTTTCTTCAGGGAAAAAAAGAGAATTTTGTTTACTTACCGTAAATTATTTTTCTTATAGTTCCGACATGGGAGACCCAGACCATGGGTGTATAGCTTCTGCCTCCGGAGGACACACAAAGTACTACACTAAAAGTGTAGCTCCTCCCTCCGAGCATATACACCCCCCGGATGACAAATCCACCCAGTTTAGTGCAAAAGCTGAAGGAGGACATCCACCCATAAGTAGAGATAGAGTAAAACCCCGAATAACCGGAACCTCTGTCTACAACAACAGCCGGTGAAAAACACACGGAGCAAGAAAACTGCCAACAGGCAACAGGGAGGGTGCTGGGTCTCCCATGTCGGAACTATAAGAAAAAGAATTTACGGTAAGTAAACAAAATTCTCTTTTTCTTCATCGTTCCTTATGGGAGACCCAGACCATGGGACGTCTCAAAGCAGTCCATGGGTGGGAAATAAACAGAAACTGAGAAGTAGGCAAAACCTAACTTCACAAATGGGCGACAGCCGCCCGAAGGATGCGTCTGCCCAAGCTCGCATCTGCCGAAGCATGAGCATGCACTTGGTAGTGCTTCGAAAAGGTGTGCAGACTAGACCAAGTGGCAGCCTGACAGACCTGCTGAGCCGTAGCCTGGTGCCTGAAAACCTAAGAGGCACCGACAGCTCTGGTCGAGTGCGCCTTAATCCCCGGCGGGGGAGGCACCTGAGAACATTGGTAGGCATCGGATATGGCCGACCTAATCCAACGAGCTAGGGTCGGTTTAGAAGCCGAGAGACCCTTGCGCTGACCCGTGGTCAGCACAAAAAGAGAGGTGCACCGCCTAAGAACAGCGGTGCGTGACACATAGATCCGGAGCGTCCGCACCAAATCTAAAGCATGCAACGCATTCTCAAAGCGATGCACAGGGGCCGAACAAAGGGAAGACAATGAAATGTCCTGGATAAGGTGGAAAGGAGACACCACCTTAGGGAGAAAACCCTGAGTCGGACGGAGAACCACCTTGTCTTGGTGAAAAAAACAAAAAGGGTGACTCAGAAGAGAGCCCAGTCAAATCAGAGACTCTCCTGAGAGAAGTTATGGCCACCAGAAAGACCACTTTCTGTGAAAGACGAAACAACGAAACCTCCCTAAGAGGCTCAAAGGGGGGTTTCTGTAAGGCCGTGAGGACCAGATTAAGGTCCCAGGGATCCAGAGGCCGCCGGTAAGGCGGAATGATGTGAGATGCGCCCTGCATGAAGGTGCGCACCTGGGCCAGTCGGGCGATACGCCGCTGGAACAACACTGACAGAGCCGAGACCTGTCCCTTGAGGGAATTGAGGGACAGTCCTAGCTGCAGACTGCACTGTAGAAAGGACAGGATGGTCGGCAAGGAAAAACGGCCAAGGAGCATGGCCGGAAGAGCGACACCAGGACAGGAAAATTCTCCAAGTCCTGTGGTAATTCCTGGCCGAGGAAGACTTCCGAGCCTGAGTCATAGTGGAGATGACCTCGGAAGGAATGCCTGAAGCCGTAAGGATTCAGGGCTCAAGAGCCACGCCGTCAATCTGAGAGCCGCAGAATTCTGGCGGAAAACGGACCCTGTGAGAGAAGGTATGGGCGGTCCGAGAGATGCCACGGCACCTCTACGGACAGACGGAGCAGGTCTGGGAACCAAGCTCGCCTGGGCCAGTCTGGGGCGATGAGTACGACCCGACGGCCCTCCCTTCTGATCTTGCACAGGACTCTGGGCAAGAGAGCTAGAGGGGGAAACACGTAGGCCAGACGGAACTGGGACCAATCCTGAACCAGCACGTCCGCCGCCAAGGCCTGAGGATCGTGGGAGCGAGCCACGTAAACCGGGACCTTGTTGTCGTGCCGGGATGCCATTAGATCCCCTTCCGGAGTGCCGCACTTGCGGCAGATTGACCGGAACACTGCCGGATGCAGGGCCCACTCGCCGCTGTCCACGGTTTGACGGCTAGATAATCTGCCTCCCAGTTTTCTACGCCTGGGATGTGGACTGCGGATATGGTGGACTTGGAGTCCTCCGTCCACTGAAGGATACGTTGAACTTCCAACATTGCTAGGCGGCTGCAAGTCCCGCCCTGGTGATTGATGTAGGCAACTGCTGTCGCGTTGTCTGACTGGACTCGAATGTGCTTGCCCGCCGACAGGTGGAGAAAAGCTACGAGAGCTAGGAGCACAGCTCTGATTTCCAGCACATTGATCGAGAGGGCTGATTCGGACGGAGTCCAAGTGCCCTGTGCTCGGTGGTGGAGAAACACTGCTCCCCAGCCGGATAGACTGGCATCCGTGGTGAGAATCACCCAGGACGGGGCCAGAAAGGAGCGTCCCTGGGACAGAGAGAGGGGCCGAAGCCACCACTAAAGAGAGCTCCTGGCGTGTGGCGACAGAGCCACTAGCCTGTGCAAGGAAGAGGTCCGCTTGTCCCAACAGCGGAGGATGTCCAGTTGCAGGGGACACAGATGGAACTGGCAAAGGGAACCGCTTCCATTGACGCCACCATCTGACCCAGCACCTGCATGAGGTGCCTGATGGAATGACGGCGGAGCCTCAGCAGAGAGCGAACCGCCAGATGAAGGGACTGCTGTTTGACTAAGGGCAGCTTCACAAGTGCCAGCAGAGTCTTGAATTGCATCCCTAGGTACGTAAGTTCCTGGGTCGAGGTCAGAGTGGACTTGCAAGCGTGGCGAGAGTGAACGAGACACTCCGCTGACAGTCTGCACTGGATGAAGCCTTACTAGAAGGTCGTCCAGGTAAGGAATCACTGCCGACCCCTGGAGGTGCAGAACCGCAGCCACTGCTGCCATGACCTTGGTGAATACACGAGGGGCCGTGGCTAACCCGAAGGGGAGAGCCACGAATTGGAAATGTTCCTCTCCGATTACAAAACGTAGCCAACGCTGGTGGAAACTGCGATTGGCACATGCGGACAGACATCTCTGATGTCGATGGATGCTAAGAAATCTCCTTGGGTCATTGACTGATCGCAGAGATTCCATGCAAAAATGCCGCACCTGAATATGCTTGTTGAGAAGCTTGAGATCCAGGTCGTAAGGCACCGTCCTTTTCGGGGACTAGGAAGAGATTTGAGTAGAAATCTCAGAACCATTCCCAGTCGGGAACTGGTACAATTACTCCACTGGCCTGCAAGAATGCCACGGCCTGTGAGAAGGTGGCGGCCTTGGAGCAGGGGGGAGTTGACAGAAAAAATCTGTTTGGCGGGCTGGATAGAATTCTATTCTGCAGCCGTGGGAGATGGTAACCCACACCCACTGATCGAAGACGAGTTGAAACCACACGTCGCCCAAGTGGGCGAGCCTGCCACCGACCAAGGACGTTGCTGGCGCGCCAGATAATCAAGAGGAGGCTGCCTTGGTGGCAGCAGCTCCTGCAGACTTCTGAGGACGCGGCTTCATGCGCCAGTTGGTTTACGGACCTTGGCTGAGTTAGTGGACGAGGCCGAGGGCTTAGAGGACGACCAGTTAGAGGAACGAAAGGAACGAAACCTCGACTGATTCCTGCCCTGGATAGGTTTCCTGGGTTTGTGGCATGGAAGAACTCTTCCTGCCAAAAGCTTCCTTAATAATTTCATCCAGCTGTTCACCGAATAGACTGGTCCCAGCAAAAGGGAGCCTAGCAAGGAACTTCTTAAGAAGCATCTGCCTTCCACTCTCGAAGCCACAGGAGCCTGCGGATAGCGAGGGAAGTAGCCGAAGCCACCGCAGTGCGGTGAGAAGCCTCCAGCATGGCAGACATGGCATAGGATGAAAAGACTGGAGCCTGGAAGTTAAAGGAAACCATGTCGGGCATAAAGTCCCTGGTGAGGGAATGCATCTCCTCCAGAGAAGCAGAGATGGCTTTGAGAGCCCGCACTGCTGCAAAAGATGGGGAGAACGAGGCCCCTGCTGCATCATATATAGATTTGGCCAGAAGGTTAACCTGGCGGACAGTGGGATCCTTAGAGAGGTGCCGTCAGCCACTGATACAACTGTCCTGGCTGAAAGTCTAGACACCGGAGGGTCCACCCTTGGTGAATGAGCCCACTCCTTGACCACCTCTGGTGGAAGGGAGAAACAGTCATCAGAACCACGCTTTGGGAAGCGTCTGTCAGGACAGGCTCTGGGCTTGGTCACAGTGGCCTGAAAAACTGGAGTGGTTAAGGAACACACTCCTTGTTCTCCTAAGGTATACTGATGCCTTTCTGCCAGAGGGGGATGCTCCCCTGATACAGGCGGATTGAGGTCCAGTACAAATATAATGGACGCAATCAAATCATTAGCATCTGCGTCACCTTCGGACAGATCAATACATGAAGTAGCGTCCGAGCCCCTAGAAAAGGCATCCTCCTCGTCCTGCGAGTCCGCTCGTAAATCAGAGCTGCGGGACGAGGAAGGAAAGGGGACCCTGCGTCTCCATTTTAGGAGGACGGGGACTGAGACCAGATGAACAATCCTCTGTGAGCTTTGCTGAGCGAGCCGTAGCAGCAGAAGCGCCCTGAGAAGGGGGCTGATGCATGCTCAGCAGTGTCCGGGACAGCTGTCCCCTGGAGAGAGGGATTCTACCCAAACCGGGGGTTCAGCCACCGGAGCCGGAGCAGCTGGAAGGACCACTGATGAGCCTCCAGGCTGAGGGACCACTGTGTTAGAGCAAGCATCACAATGTGGTTATGTGCTCGGTACAGGCAGTACGAGTCTACATGCAGTGTATAATAAGAACAGCCTTGCAGCCTTGCTCTGATGTGAGACATGCTGCAGAAGTGGGGGCTCTGTCCAGAATGACCCCCAGCAGAGTATATAAACAGTGTATATAAGCAGCTGCACAACCAGAGGTTGTGGCTTGCCAGACCGTTTAACATAGAGACATCTCTGTGCCCTCCAGATCCCCCAGCCCAGGCCCCCATTTGTCACAATGTGTTATGCAGACATTGAGAACGCCGATAAAATGGCGCCGGAGCGAGGAGAGGGGGCGGGGCCTACTCTGAGAGCGAGATCCGGAGGGCAAATGAGGCATACAGGGGAGGGAATCTTTCCTCAGTGAGGAGTGTCCGTTCCCTGTGCTGAACAGCCGCTGGGCGGAGCCGCACTGTGCCTCTGCATGACTGACATGCAGAGGCAGTGAAACCGAAAGTAGGCGGCAACTGAAGCCGGGGCCTAGATTTAAACATGCGGCCAGCGTGCAGGCACCATCGGCGCGGTTCTCCAGTGAAAACTGGAGAACCGGCCGGAAATGTTAACACACTCTCCCCAATATATAAAGTACAAGGGACCCCTGGAAAGACCACTTTTTGTGGTAATAACGTCTCAGTACTTAGCTTATGAGACGCAGGTGCCAGGTCCCTGGGGGATGAGCGCTCCGTCCGGCAGGATCCTGAAAGGGCTGCGGATGGAGACCGGTCTCCTGCAAAGCAGTGAGAACCGTGATGGCTCCCACTTCAAGCCAGAGCCTCAGGGGATGGTGAAGGAGCGCGGCATGTGAAGGCTCCAGCCTTGTAAAATCAACCTTAACAGCACCGCCGACACAGTGGGGTGAGAAGGGACATGCCGGGAGTCCAGACTGGACCCGCTTTTCTTCCAAATCTTTGAAATCAAAAATCAAAAATCAAAATTCAGAGGATGCATGAGTGTGTGTGACCTCCTGAACACAAAGCATTGAACTGGGTGGATTTGTCATCCGGGGGGTGTATATGCTCGGAGGGAGGAGCTACACTTTTAGTGTAGTACTTTGTGTGTCCTCCGGAGGCAGAAGCTATACACCCATGGTCTGGGTCTCCCATAAGGAACGAAGAAAAAAAACTATAAAACACGATATATATCGCTATAGCAGTGGATTGGGACAGATAACAAAACAGTGTGAAAAAAAGATTAACTTAAATTGTAAAAAATGTTTCACTAAAGCAAAAAATTCAGATATAAAACATTCTCTAAAGCCTGCTTTACACGGGACGACCGATTGTGCGATTTCACAATAGATTGTATCCGCCCCCGTCATTTGTGCGTCAAGGGCAAATCGCTGCCCGTGTCGCACAAAGTCGTGAAATCCCCGTCACACGTACTTACCTGCTGAGCAACGTCGCTGTTGGCGGCGAACGTCCACTTCCTGAATGAGGAGGGACGTTTGGCGTCACAGCGACGTCACACAGCCGCCGGCCAATAGAAGCAGAGGGGCGGAGATGAGCGGGATGTAAACATCCCGCCCACCTCCTTCCTTCCGCATAGCCGTCGGGAGCCGTGGGACGCAGGTAAGCAGAGTTCATCGCTCCCGTGGTGTCACACGGAGTGTCGTGCGCTGCCACGGGAACGATGAACAACCGGCACAAGTAAAAATAAACGATATTATGAAACTGAGCGACGAGTACACGACACGATTTGTGAGAGATACTGCGTCGCTCAGAGGTTTCACACGACAACGTCGTGTATGATGCCGGATGTGCGTCACGAAAACCGTGACCCCGACGATGCATTGCACGATCCGTTGTCTCGTGTAAAGCACCCTTTAGGCCTCCTTCCTTAAACCTCGTGTCTAATGTTCATGTAATGTTCGCTTTCACACGTGTCTGAGACATGTTCACACGCATACTAAGTAAAGTAAATAAAGATTGTCACGCCTCTGTTTTTTCACAGGGACTGTGTGTCCGGGTGATTCTCAGGGAGACAAGTCAGTTGTGTTCCAGTAGCACGGGTCAAATGCTTGAATTCCCCATTGACTTCTATTATACTTAGTAAATGAGTCAAGCCAGTAAGAGAGTCAAAATGCTGGTTACAAGTACCGAGCTCCCGAGCGTGGTAGTGCTTGCTCATCACTAATTGTTACCCTTTTGCTCATCAACGCAGTATAAGTGATAAGACGTTTGCAGGTTCAAGTTCCCAAAAGGGGCTAAATATTAGTGGATGAATATTCTAAAAGCAAAACCCAAAAAACAAACAATGATGGAATTGTGTTCACTCCAGGTTTATATAGTAATGTGGGGAGGGGGTGCCATTACAATTTTTGCCTCAGGCAGTAGAAAAGCTAGAACAGGCATTGGATTTGATTATTGCACTGCACAAATCTGTGAGTTATATTTTATTGATGGATTTTTTTTTTCTTTTTGACAGGAAAGATTCCCTAGAGGACGGCGGGAGAGGTGGGGGTGCTATTTAAATTTTCTCCTGACGCAGCAGAAAATCAAGAATTGGCCATGGTTTACACTCCGCTAAGCCTGTGAATGTGCTGAGTGGGACGTCAGCCAATTAGATTTTGGGCATGATTGGAGAAAATCCACGACTTTTCAGTTTATTGTCTGGAAAGGAGCGGGGGGCAGCACAATTGTAACCTTTGCTTTACGATTTTACCAGTGATTGCCATCTCTGATAGACATACATGTTCTGGATGGTATTTATCAGCTCTAACATGCTCTGCTTTTCGAAACTTGATAGGTTCCCTTTAAAATCAGTGGCGTAATTTGAAATTCGTGGTCACAATGCCAAAAGCTCCCACAGTGCCCCAAACTATCATTACGTCTCATAGTATTGTTTTTCTAGTATTGTTTTTCTCATATGGGCCAAGGGACATTTTGGGCTCCCTAAGGCTACAGGGCCTGGGTGCGACTGCAAACCCTTGTTTAAAAGAAATTTGAAAACCTGAGGGTAGAAGATTTATAAGGTAAAACAATGTAACCTCGTACCTCCCTTGCTGTTGCTCAGAGCTTTGCGGATGTGATCCCTTACTCTTTCTGTTGTCACAGAATCCAAATCACTGTCAACAGTGACGGCATCAAAACTCATCAAAGGAACACCTTAAGGTAAGAAAATTACGTTTTTAACAACTCAGATGTCTGAAAATAGTAAACCAATACCTTTTTATAGGCTTGTTGACCAATGTGATAGACTTTAGAGGTGGCCATGAAAACTTGCAATTCAATTGGTTGACTATCAATATTTTAGGTAACACGTACCAGTCAAAATGTAGGTATATTGGAGTGGAATTCCCGTCCTATCCTACCACCCTCTATCTGCAGCATGTTACATTTATGCAGGTGAAACAGGCAGGTAACAGCAGTGATCCAGCTTGGAATGAGACGATATACAATAAATGTGCGGTATGGCCTCTATGTTCTGGTCCTAGGGTTGTATAGGACACCTGCTGCATTTCAGTATATAATGTGAGCTGCAATATCCACAGGTGGCAATACCACCCTATAATAACACAGTGATGTACAGTGGTATGCAAATGTTTGGGTACCCATGGTCAAAATTACTGTTATTGTGAACAGTTGAGCAAGTTGAAGATGAAATAATCTCTAAAAGGCATAGAGTTACAGATGACACATTTCCTTTGTATTTTAGGCAAAACAATATATATTTTCATTTTTTACATTTGAAAAATTACAAAATGAAAAATGGGCTGATGCAAAAGTTTGGACACCCTTAGAGATTTGTGTGTTCAGGTAACTTTGACCGGGGTATCAGACAAAAATTAACCTGTTAGGGTTATGGCTTGTTCACCATCATCGTTAGGAAAGGCCAGGTGATGAAAATTTCACAGATTTATAAAAACCAGCCTCCTCTAACCTTGTGCCAAAAAAACAGCATCCATGGGTTCTTCTAAGCATCTGCCTAGCACTCTGAAAATAAAAATGGTGGAGGCCCACAAAGCAGGAGAAAGCTATAAGTTGATAGTGAAGTGTTTCCAAGCTGCCCTTTCCTTAGTTTGAAATTAATTAAGAGATGGCAGATAACAGGAATAGTACAAGACAAGATAAGGTCTGGAAGACCAAGCAAAAATGTCTGAGAGCTGTTTGTAGGATTGCTAGAGAGGCAAATCAGAACTCCTGGTTGACTGCAAAAGACCTTCAGGAAGATTTAGCAGACTCTGCAGTTGTGGTACATTGTTCTACTGTTCAGAGACACTTGTACAAATATGGCCTTCATGGAAGAGTCATCAGTAGAAAACCTCTCCTGTGTCCTCACCATAAAATTCTGCATCTGAAGTATGCAAAAGAACATCTAAACAAGCCTGATACATTTTGGAAAAAAGTTCTGTGGATCGATGAGGTTAAAATGTAACTCTTTGGAAACAATGATCAATGGTATGTGTGGAGAAAAAAGGGCACAGAATTTCAGGAAAGAACATAACCCCAACTGTTAAGCATAGAGGTGGATCAATCATGCTTTGGGGTTTTGTTACAGCCAATGACATGGGGGAAATTTCATGGGTAAAGGGAAGAATAGATTCAATGAATCTAATGAATGAAATTCTTGATGCAAGCATAACATTACCTGCAAAAAAAAATCTGAAATAGAAAACAGAATGCCTTCTACAAATGTATAATTATGCTAAACCCAAATCAACATCCACAATATAGACTACTGCAAACTGAAGGTTTTACAGTGGCCCTCACAGTCTCCTGATCTGAACATCATTAAAAATCTGTGGCTAGACCTCAGAAGAGCAGTGCATGCAAGACGACCAGGAATCTCACAGAACTGGAAGACTTTTCCAAGAAGGAATGGATAAAAATACCTCAAGGAAGATTTGAAACCATGCAGGGTGCCCAAACTTTTGCATCAGCCCATTTTCCTATTTTGTTCATTTAAAAATGTAAAAGATAAAAATATATATATTTTCTTTCTTTTGCCTAAAATACAAAAGAAATGTGTCATCTTTAACTTTATACCTTTTAGATATCATTTCAACTTTTCACAATAATAGTAATTTTGACCGGAGCACACAAACGTCTGCATGCCACTGTAAACTGTAAATGTGATTCTACCTCAGTAACAGTAATTTGACCGGAGGCGCACAAACTTCTGCGTGCCACTGTAAACTGTAAATGTGATTCCTCTTCAGTAACAGTAATTTTGACTGGAGATGCCCAAACTTTTGCATGCCACTGTAAATATGATTTCTCCTCAGTGCTATCTAAGGCCACTTTCACACTGCTTTCCTCTCCCTGTTCAGTGGTCCCATTGAGGCTTCCGTCCGAACCCCCTGCAAAAAGAGTTTCGGACGTACGTGTATACGGGGCCACTACGTCTGGGTGTCCGTCTCCAATAGGTATATACTCCAGAGAACGGTGCAGGATAGAACACACGGTGACTCCGTCAGCATGATTATAGTCAATGGGCCCGTTGGTGCATACGTCCAAAACCCGTTTTGCGGGGGGTTTGGACTGAAACCCTGAAGGCATCACTTAATGGGGGGAGGAACACAGTGTAAAAGCGGCCTAATTGTCTATCTGCAAATGTTTCCAAGACTGTAACTGATTTACACTGAGGGACACAAAATAGTATAGAACTGTAAATGGGGCTAAGGAAATGCTATTTCTGAAAGATAATTCAGGTCATAGGCATTAGATAAACTTTAGAGTATCCGCTGACTACATGATGCCTATGGGTTCAGCCAGGCAGTCATCCATCATCTTCTGACAGCAGAAATGAGGACAGAACAGCTTGGATTTTGATCTATTCAATTCCTTGCTGGATGCCAGACACTAAACAGCATACAATGTCTGTTCAGCTGATCAAAACGGAGAGTAGTTAAAGGGGTTGTCCACTACTTTGATCCTTGGGACAGGTGATCAATATCAGATCGGTGTTGTGGCTGACACCCATTACAGAGAGCTGGAGTTCAGCTCCTGTTCAGCTGAAACAAGGCAAGGATAACTACAGCACAGTGCTGTGACAACAAGCTGCCGCAGGAGCTGAAACCAGCTGATCAGTGGAGGTCCTGGGTGTCAGACACCAATCATCTGATATTGTTTACTTGTCCTAAGGATAGCATAAGTTATCAGTAGTCAAAGTAGTGGTCAACTCTTTTAAGAAGGAGTTCGGAAAAGATTTAAAGGGATCGTCTACTACTCAGACAACCCATTCACAATCACTATATTTCCCCATGTAAAATAATAGCAGCTATACTCCCCTCCAGCGTTGTCGGCTGCTGCTCTCCCAAGGCAGCAGCTGCCACTTCTTCCGGGTGTCAGTTTGGTATGAAGAAAGTGAAGCAACTGCTGATTGGCTGCAGCGCACACGTGACATTGCCCCCAGAGAGCAGAGGCCAACATTGCTGGAGCGGCGCCCACCCTGGAGGGGAGTATAGCTGATAGTATTTTACGAGGGGGAAATATAGGGAGTGAGAAGGGGCTGTCCGAGTAGTGAATAACTCCTTTATGCACTTACAGAATATGTACGTAACTTTAAATGAACAGGAATGACAAATACTATCCCGGTAAATTATTACTTACCGGCCACATGTTTGTGTAAGGAACTTTTCTTGTCTTTGGTCAATGAGGAGTCCACAGGGATTCGCTCTTCCACTTGATCATTTTGTTCTGTGAACATAAAACCACAGGCATAGAAATAAAGCACCACAAGCACAGCATCTATTACTAGACATAAGGATCAGTAGAGATAGGCAAGTCATTAGAATAAGTAACTTCTCCACTGTCAAACTGTCATTGAAATGTATGGCCATAATCACCATAGTTACGTTTTGATTAAAAAGGTAGAAGCTTTGAAGCCTAAGAACACCATCCCAACTGTGAAACATGGGGGTGGCAGCTTCATGCTCTGGAGTTTTTTTTACTGCAGGAGGGACTCGTGAATTTCCCAAAATAGATGGCATCATGAGGTAAGAAGAGTATGCTGCAATACTGAAGCAACATCTCAAGACATCAGCCAGGAACTTAAAGCTTGGGCGGAAATGGGTTTTCCAAATGGACAATGACGAGAAGCATACTGCCAAACTGGTTACAAAGTGGCTTAAGGATAACAAAGTCAATGTTTTGAAGTGGCCATCACAATGCCCTGATCTCAAGCCTATTGAAAATTTATGGGCAAAGCTGAAAAGGCAGGTGCGAGCAAGGCGACCTACAAACATGGCTCAGATACAATAGTTCTGTCAAGAGGAATGGGCCCAAATTCCGTCCAGCTATTGTGAGAAGCTTGTGGAAGGGTATCCAAAACATTTGACCCAAGTTTTACAGTTTAAGGCAATGGTACCAAATACTAATGAAATGTATGTAAACTTTTGACTTGCAGAAAGTAATAAAAATGCCTTAAAACATTCTCTGTCTCTCATTATTCTGGCATTTGGCAAATATAAATAATTTTGGTAATCCTAATTGACCTAAAATAGGAAAGGTTTATTCTGATGTCATGTCTGGTTTCAACTGTACGTACACATGAATATTCAAGTGTCTAATGATACTGCTAGAACTAAGATTACCTGAACACAAATACTAATATCAACTTGGATATCACTGAAATAATGCTAATTTACATGGATTTATTCTTATAGATTTCAACTTAAAGGGAATCTCTGTAATCAGAATTTTACTATGTAATCATGATATAGCATGATATAGGATTTGAGACCCCGATTCCAGCGATGTGTCACATGTCAGTCTGCATGCTATCATTTTAATACAATCACAGTTTTCTCTGCTGCAAATCTGAGTGCTCAGAATGCTGAGCAGTGTGTAGCCCCGCCCACACCACTGATTGGCAGCTTTATGTTTACTGTACATTGACAGAAAGCTACTAATCAGTGGTGGGGGTCGACGATTACACAGAGCAGTTGACTAGGTGACATAAGATACCTTGTCCTGTAGTGATAATCTCATGTTGATTAAACACTGAATTTAGTGAAATAGCAAAACATAGCCTAGTAAGCAACACATCATTGTAATCAGGGTCTCTGTCCCTACTTCACACTGCTTCCATTTTACATTGAAAAAAACTGCTGACAGATTCCCTTTAAGGCTTTGTGCGCACTGGAATATGGAATTTTCTCAAGAAAATTCCGCAGGCATTGAAAGATTACCGCACCCGCGGTAAAAAAAAAACGCGGCATTGCTGCGGTATTTTCGCAGTTTTGCCGCGTGCGGGTTGGTACATGTGCTTTAATGCATTCAATGCAATAAAGCACATTGAAGAAAAAAAAAAAAAAAGCCTTTTCCTAGATAGCAGATAGATAAATAGATAGAAGAATAGATAGAGAGATAGCTAGACAGTTAGATAGAGGGATAGACAGAGGGATAGATAGACAAGTCCCTGTGAGCACACGCTGCATTTCTCATGGTCGGTAGTGTGTTCACATTACCGGCCGTGGGAAATGACCGGTAATTACCTCTCTTCGAGGCTGCATTCAGCTGTGTGTCAGTCGCGGCTGGATGCATGCATCGCAGGACGTGGATTACGCCGGAGCGGTGTGTTTCGGGGGGTTAATAAATGGGTGAACCAGGAGCTTTTTTGTGTTTTATTTAAAATAAAGGATTTTTCGGTGTTTGTGTTTTTTCACTTTACTTACGGGTTGATCATGTCAGCTGTCTCATAGATGGTGCCATGATCAAGCATGGACTTAGTGGCGGCGATCCGCCGCCATTAACTCCTTATATTACCCTGACTGCCACAGCATCACGGCAGCAGGAAGAGCCGGGGTCACTCCGGTACTGTCGCATAATGGATGCGACAGTCCAGGGACAGCTGCGGCTGATATTCTCGGGTGCGGGAGGGAGGAGGGAGGCGGGGGACATTAACCCTGCCCCTCGCTCTCTCCAGTCTGAGAATACCGGGCCGCCGCTGTGTGCTTACCTCGGCTGGACGGTAAAAATACGGCGGAGCACACGTGGGGTTTTTTCTATATGTCCGTTTGCTTTCTATGTGTATTCTATGTGTCTGTGTGTGAGTGCAATCTGTGTGTGCTATGTCTCCGTGTGAGTGTGATCTGTCTGTGATGTGTGTGTTTACTCTCTGCTCCACTTCCTCTTCCTGGCATAATGACATCACTTCCCTGCAAACCGCAGGCAGCGATGTACATTACCGCAGGTAAACTGCAAAATACCGGAGGGAATAACGCAGGAAAACGCAATGAACCGCACAGAATTTGCTGCCTGCGTTATTCCCTGCGGGATTTCACGATTACATTGCAGTCAATAGAGTGAAATCCCGCAGCGACGTGCGGAAAAGAAGTGACATGCAATTGTTTTTGCTGCGGGAATCCCGCAGCAAAACATGCAGCTGTCAAATTCCGCATAGTGCGCACAGCATTTTTTTTTTCCATAGGTTTTGCTGGTGATTCACTGCAGAGATGTTATGAACATTTTCTGCAGCGAAACATGCAGGAAATCCACAGCAAATACCGGCAAGTGCGCACAGGGCCTAAAGGGAGAAGACAATGATGAACTGTCCCCTATGTATTGCTGCTATTACCAATAAACCTTGTATAAGATTCTATAAAACGATTTAGGTAGCCATGGTGGCACCCTAGTGTAATATTTGATTTACTTGTAATCATTAAATACTTTTAATCAATGAGAGAATAGGGAACTTATGTCCTGTATGTAACGTGGACATCTCTATTTTTGCTTTCTAGCAACTCAATTCTCGGGCAATTATACAGGTCCACTGATCTATATTACCTTCACATGAAGATTAATAACACGATGTCCACACTACAGTGCCCAGGAGAATGTCTCACAAATTAATGAGAAAATGAAGTGAATGGTTGGAGCATCCTTGCGTGATGGTTTCCATACCACTGGGCATTATTCTCTATTATGATACCACTATTTATTCCATATTATGATCATTTTGGGATATTTTTTTAATCAAATTCCTGTGCAACGTACTGATGTATTAGTTTCACAACATTTTTCTAATCAGAGTCCTGACTCTGTAAATTATGAAATATAAGTTTACATTTTTTTATTTTTAAACCACTTACAGGGAACAAACCAGCAGGATTTTCATATGTAAAGTAAAGCCAGTGCTGTACTGGCCCTAGGATGCTGAATGTAAGCATAACTTTTGTTCAGAGATTGAAGGCTTTATTTCAGAAATATGTGCATGTAAAGTTCCAGCAGTGCCCTGCTATTTAATTGACAGATGCAACAGGAAGGGAAGATGTGGGACGGGTCTTCCTATCTATTCCCACCCCTCTCTGCCTTCCTGGGTTTCCTCCCCCTTTCGCCATCATGAACGTTAATTACTGCGCAAGCAGACAGACAGGGGCAGGAATAGATAGCTAGACTGGACCCACATATCCCCTTTCTGTTGCACCTGTCAAATAACACTGCATTGCTGTAACTTTACCGGCACATATTTCTGAAATAAAACCTCCAATCTCAGAACAAAATCTATGCTTACATTCAGCATCCTAGAGCCTGTATAGCACTGGCTTTACTTTATATATGAAAATCCTGATGGTTGACTCCCTTTAGATATGCAGACTATTTCTGCTTTGGCGATTTCAGTATTTTTCTCCTCTTTTTCAGAGTCATATCTTTATTTTCTCTGTAAACCTAGCCATACTAGGATGGGTTGTAGTTTTGAATGACACTAGTTATTTTACCATGTAGCTTAAAGCCTGCTTTACAAGTTGCAATTTCACATACGATTTCGTATGCGATTTGCAACGCCCCCATCATTTGTGTGGCACGTTCAATTTGTTGAACGTGCCGCACATATGAGTAACCCCCCGTCATATGTACTTACCCGTCCATACGACCTCGATGTAGGCGGCGAACGGACTTTCGGCGTCACAGCGACGTCACGCGGCAGCCGGCCAATAGAAGCGGAGGGGCGGAGCTGAGCAGGTTGTAAACATCCCGCCCACCTCCTTCCTTCAACATTGTGGGCCGGGAGCCGCAGGACACTTGTAAGATCTGTTCATCGTTCCCGGGGTGTCACACACTGCGATGTGCGCTACCCCGGGTACGATGAACAACCTGACGTACAATTCTAGAGAAAGGTACGATGTGTATGCGATGAACGTTTTAACGTTCAATCGCAATCGCACGTACCTGTCACACACTGCAATGTACTTACAATGCCAGATGTGCGTCACTTACGACGTGACCCCGCCGACACATTGTAAGATACATTGCAGCGTGTAAAGCGGGCTTAAGGGAGAATGTTAATAAAAAAATTCCAAAGGTTTTGAAATGATGAAAAATAAACCGCCATTCTGCCATTGCTTTTTGGAGTTTCATATTTACAGGGTTAATTGTTCAGTAACAATGACCTGACGTCATGCTTCTCCAAGCCATTATGGTTACGGTAATACCAAACATGTATAAGTCTTCATTTTCAGAGACTCATGGCAATTTCAGTTTTCCATCAATTGAGCTGTGTTGAGTTTATTTTTTTTTTCGTGCTTAGCCTGCATTTTTATTATGTTTCAATCACTTTTTAAAACCCATCAACTTTGGAATTTCAATTTTCAATATTCACTGTATGGGTTAAAAAATGTTATATTTTGATACGGGAGGACTTCTATGGACATCACAATACTAAATATGTATTATTTTTACATAGAGGGGTTGATTCACATTTTTAGGTTATTTTTACTTCTGTTAATATTTTTACAAGCTGTTTTGGTTTTTTTTACTGCTTTTTTTTTTTAATCCCACAAAGCCTAGTGTTTGCTTTACATGAGAATAAAAATGGCAGCAAAGGGGGATCAGTTATCATCCGAACAAATGCCTGGGCCATATTATGGTGCTTAAATGCATCTATCACTGATTGACATCAAAGGGATGTAACAGCAGCGATCTATGCCAGCACCAATCGCTGCTGTAAAGGCTGCTTTACACGCAGCGACATCGCTAGTGAAAAGCACCCGCTCCCGTCGGAAGCTCCTGAAAGCACAGCGACGTCACACGGCAGCCGTCCAAAAGAAGCGGAGGGGCAGAGAGCAGCCAAATGAAGGTCACGCCCACCTCGTTGCCAGAGGACACAGATACAGTGTTGTTCGTCGTTCCTGGGGTTTCACACGTAGCGATGTGTGCTGCCTCAGGAACGACAAACAACCTGCGTCATGCACCATTAACGATATTTGGGATTTGAATGATGTGTCAACGATCAACGATTAGGTGAGTATTTTTGATCGTTAGCACGTTTCACACGCAACGACGTCGCTAACGAGGCCGGATCAGCGTCACGAATTCCGTGACCCCAACGACATCTCGTTAGCGATGTCGTTGCGTGTAAAGCCCTCTTTAGAGTCAATGCCAGCTACGTAAAAGACCTAGCATCTTCTCTGTATGGTGCAGGCTAAGCTCCTGAGCCTTTTCCACACGTACAAAAAGACCCCTTTCCGTTGTAGTATTCACACTTTTCAGTGATTTTACTCATTCCCTGTAATATTGGTCTTTTCTCTTCCTGTGGGTGGCTTCAGCTCATGCCATGTGTCCAGGAAGCAAAATGAGTGCATTACAGTCTTGTTCCTTCTAACTCCTCATCTCCTGTCTCCGCCTGTGATGCACAGAGAAAAAAATAGCTAATGTCATATCTCTCTATTCTCTCTTGTCCCCGCTTGTAACATCCACTCCACCTGCAGTAGTTGTCCTGATAACTACATAGTATTAGTCTCTTCACTGTCAGATCAATACACAGCAAGAGCAGAGACAGTACAAAGCTACTGAGCATGTGCGTCCTTCACCCAAGGTGGACATGCACTCCATCCACAGGAGTAACAGCAGGGGACACTACTACTGATGAAAATGTGATGGCAAATTTACACTTTCTATCACGCTATACTATCAATCACACTATTTGACACCTATATGACGTATATTGTAAGGCCACTTCTTTTCACTGTTTTGAATAATAGTTTCCATGAGAAAACTCCTTTGAAATCAATGTTTGCTTTTTTAAATACCAGTAAACCAATCATACTATGACCCCTTCTATGACTTACTTAAACTGTCAGTACAGTTTGCTTGTCCTAAGTCTGCTTCACCATGTAACGCTTTCTTACTAGTTGATAGCGATCCTCCAGCATCTTTCCTCCAGTCCACACAGCTTGGCAAGTCCCATGACTCAGATGCTTGATAGACCGTATTAGTACCCCTATCATCTTCTTTTATGTCAATAAGGTCAAGTTCTTGAGATCTATACTTTAAGCCTGCATCCAATGTGTCTGTACGACAGTCCTCTGTTCCTGTGCCAGCAGTACTCATTACAAAGTTTATCTTATCACATCCAATTTGATTCACATCTGCAGAATATGGATATGTATCAAGCTCCCTGTCGTCCGGATAATTGTTGGTTGATAGTGAAGTTTCAGTCCTGTTCATGTTTTCTCTTACCATAAAGTTCCCAGTATGACGAAATGGCTGATGCTCCTCACCACCTCTTGATGACAAGTGGCTTACAGCAGAACTTCTCTCTAAACTTGGTAGACTTGATATTGGAGTACGATTTGTTTGGCTTAGCCTTGAAATTTGACCACCTAATGACTCCACGCTACTTTTCCTTTCTTGGTTTCTGTCTAAAGCTTGGTCCTCTACATTTTTGTTAAGAGCTGCTTGCAAGTCATCCTCCAACTCTTCTTTGAACTGTTGAAGGATGTCTTCTCTCCTGGCTGTGTTCAAATGGTCTTCAGGGTTATCATCAAATGATGGAAGTATTAGTGATGCACTTTGAGAGTAATCTACCATAGTTTTTCCAGTGTCATACTGTGCATTTTCATGGGCCTCTGAACTCACAATTGGTTCAACCATACGTTGTTTAAACTTTACAGCAAAGTCCTCTGTGCACACACTTTCCGCAGAGGTGGAGTCACTCTGGTATTCTTCCCCCACTGACTGTTCAGAGCCCAGTAGCTGGGATAGCCTCCATTTGTACTCATCTTTCTTGCTGTCTGTGTGTGTCCTGTGATCTCTAGCATCAGAGGTAACATCATCTTCAGCTTTATAAGAAGTGACTTCATGCAGTTGCTGTTTATCTGCACAAGAGACGGAGAGGGTATAAGATAACATAGTAATTGTTAGCTCCTCCGTGTACTATCCCAATGGTCTTATGAGTCAGGCATCAGTAAATGAGGCACATGAAAATGCACAAACTAAATTCTATCAGTAGCACATTACTATGCTTTGTTGCTTCAGATCATGTACACTTTTAGTTGAATGGCTACATCAATAATCCAATACTGCAATTACCTAAGAAGCATTTGCCAAAGTAACACAGATTAAAGGGAACCTAGCAGATCCCCCAATGCCCTACAACCCACCAGTATTTCTATATCAGTTACTAAATACCCTGTCTACACAGCCCTTAATTGTGTTTAAGACCTAATCGCATGTTTAAAAAAACTCTTTATAAACCCTGTTTTTAATATGTTAATTAGGCTTTTGACTAATCGATGGGGTATTAGTTTCCCCAGACTAATCGGAACTCTCATCATGTTATCAGGCCCCTATGGGCATAAGAACATGATTTGCCAAAGCCCTTGTCATCGCCAGCTCATTGCAAACCTCAAGCATGCACGCGGCTTTCTTCAGAACATCATTTGGGTATTTAGTACTATTGGGCTGGAGGGCATGACCTATCATGTTCCCCTAAGGGTTTTTTTGTCTTGAAATAGTTTAACCCCATCGGCTTGCTTTAAGAGGTTTTGCTCAATAAATAATAAAATTAGCAGGACTCGCGTTCCCCTGCTTAATCAGTGGTTCTCCAATACTGTTCCAGTGCTTGTTTACATGCCGCTGCCGTGACGTCATATCTACAGTGCATATCACCACTGCAGCCAATTACTGAACTCAGATGCTCTGTCTACTGTATGTAGATGACATGACCTGCTTATCCTAGCGATTAGCTGCAGCGGTCACGTGGGCTGTAGGGTTAGGGATTACAGCCTGTAAACAATCACCAGGAGCAGGGGCTGGAACAGTTGATTTTATTCTTTTTAGCTATAGGAAGTGGATGGGGTGAAAAATCTTACAGATGGAAATCCCTTTAAAGCTTGCACTGAAGGCAATTCTGACCAGTGCAAAGCCTGTTATACGGACAGCATTACTGAGCGTTTCTTATGGTGATGGAATAAGATAGCACTTTACCGTATGCTCTATAAATATCCAAACATACTATCTAAGCTACATTACTAAAAGCATACTTAAAGGGGAAGTTCATTTCTAAGAATATTCCATTATTAAGATGGCAGGTATGGAGGTTGTGATTCAAGCAGTGTTTGGATCCTCATACCAAAAAAAACAAAAGATGAGTATATGCAAAACCTTATGTTTTTTTCAAAACCCTAAAAAAAATTATTAAGAGTAAAATATCTATCTATCTATCTATCTATCTATCTATCTATCTATCTATAGATATATATATATATATATATATATATATATATATATATATATATATATAAAAAAACTAGAAGCAGGAAATATTATAAACAAACAAAAAGACACAGATTCAGTGTCAATGTTCCAGTTCTATAAGGCCACGTGCACATGTTGAGTATTTGGGAGTTTTTTACCTCAGTATTTGTAAGGTTAAACCAGGAGTGGGTGATAAATACGAAAATGGTGCTCTTGTTTCCATTGTACTTTTCCTCTGATGGTGCCACTCCTGGTTTTGGCTTCACCAACTGCTCAACGTATGCACAGGGCCTTGTAGATGAAACATAATGTGAGCTACCAGTAATTTAGAGTTTTTTACTTCAGTACTTGTAAGGCAAAACAAGTAGTAGGTAAAAAATGCAGAAGTGTTGCCCGTGTTTCTATAAGGCCCCTTTCACATTGCGTTTTTCTCTATGTCCACAGGTCCCGTCGGGGCATCCGTCCGGACCGCCCCTCCCCCACTCTGCAAAACGTGCTCCGGACGCATGCGCCCGACAGGGCCATTCACTGCTATGGAGCGCACTGAGTTATCGTGTGCTCTGTTTTGTGCAATTTTGTGCATATATACGTTTCTGCAGACGGACACCCGAACGTAGGTGGTCTACGTTCGGGTGTCCGTCTGCAGAAACGTATATGTGCACAAAATTGCACAAAACAGAGCACACGCTAACGCAGTGCGCTCCATAACAGTGAATGGCCCTGTCGGGCGCATGCGTCCGGAGCACGTTTTGCAGAGTGGGGGAGGGGTGGTCCGGACGGATGGCCTGACGGGACCTGTGGACGTAGAGAAAAACGCAATGTGAAAGGGGCCTTATACTTTTCCTGTGATATAAGTACTGAGGTAAAAAAATTCACAAAATATTGTGTGCACGTGGCCTAAAGGCTCTGTCACACACAGAGATAAATCTGCGGCAGATCTGTGGTTGCAGTGAAATTGTGGACAATCAGTGCCAGGTTTGGGGCTGTGTACAAATGGAACAATTTGTCCATGATTTCACTGCAACCACAGATCTGCCAAAGATTTATCTCTGTGTGTGACAGGGGCTTAGGCGGGCTTTGCACGTTGCGACATCGCAAGCCGATGCTGCGATGTCGTACGCGACAGTCCCCGCCCCAGTCGCAGGTACGATATCTTGTGATAGCTGGCGTAGCGAAAATTATCGCTACGCCAGCTTCACATGCACTCACCTGCCCTGCGACTGTCGCTCTGGCCGGCGACTCGCCTCCATCCTAAGGGGGCGGGTCGTGCGGCGTCATAGCGACGTCACACGGCAGGCGGCCAATAGCGGCGGAGGGGCAGAGATGAGCAGGATGTAAACATCCCGCCCACCTCCTTCCTTCCATAGCCGCCAGCGGCAGGTAAGGTGATTTTCCTCGCTCCTGCGGCTATACACACAGCGATGTGTGCTGCCGCAGGAGCGAGGAACTACATCGTACCTGTCGCGGCACCGGCATTATGGAAATGTCGGAGGCTGCAACGATGATACGATAACGACGCTTTTGCGTTCGTTCATTGTATCATCTAGGATTTACACACTACGACATCGCAAGTGACGCCGGATGTGCGTCACTTTCGATTTGACCCCACCGACATCGCACCTGCGATGTCGTAGTGTGCAAATCCGCCCTAAGGCTGCTTTCACACATCCGGCTGTAGCACTGCGGCACAATCCGGCGCTCTGCTGAAAAAACAAAAACGTTTTTTCTGCCGCCGGTTTCGTTTTTTCCAGCACTGACTTGCATTGGCGCCGCATTGTGCCGCAATGGGTTGCGTTCCGTCCGGTTTTTGCCGCATGCGGCAGATTTAGCCGATGCGGCGGCCGGATGGAACGTTCCCTGGCACGTTTTTTGCTCCGGTAAAAAAAAACGCATCGTGCCGCATCCAGCCGATGCGGCGCATTTTTCAATGCATCCCTATGGACGCCGGATGCGGCGCGATGCGCCAACAACCGTATCCGGCCGCTGCATGCGGTTTTGTCCACTGCGCGTGCTCAGTAGCATGCCGAAAGCGGCAAAAAACGGACGGGCCGCATGTAAAAAACGTATGCAAAGGATGCAGTGTTTTCACCGCATCCATTGCATAGGTTTCACAGCCAGATTGAGCCGCACGGCTCAAACCGGATGTGTGAAAGCAGCCTAAGGCGGGCTTTGCACGTTGCGACATTGCACGTGCGATGTCGATGGGGTCAAATCGAAAGTGACGCACATCCGGCGTCGCAGTCGATATCGCAACGTGTAAAACCTTTTTGATACGATGAACGAGCGCAAAAGCGTCATTATCGTATCATCGCTGCAGCCTCCGACATTTCCATAATGCCGATGGTGCGACAGGTACGATGTTGTTCATCGTTCCTGCGGCAGCACACATCGCTGTGTGTGAAGCCGCAGGAGCGAGGAACATCACCTTACCTGCCTCCCGGCTGCAATAAGAAGGACGGAGGTGGGCGGGATGTTAACATCCTGCTCATCTCCGCCCCTCCACTTCAATTGGCCGCCTGCCGTGTGACGTCGCTGTGACGCCGCACGACCCGCCCCCCTAAGGAAGGAGGCGGGCCGCCGGCCAGAGGGACGTCGCACGGCAGGTATGTGCATGTGAAGCTGCCGTAGCGATAATAATCGCTACGGCAGCTTTTACTAGATATCGCACGTGCGACGGGGGCGGGACTATCGCTGCAGCATCGGTAACACATTGTTACCGATGTCGCAACGTCCAAAGCCCGTCTAAGACTGAAGCTACTGAATGGCTGTGGTGGTTATAAGCCACTGCAGCATATCATCATTTCAGGAAAATAAGTGGGGGCGGAAGGGACAGCTCGATCCTTCTACTGTTTTTTCGGTTTTATAGCTAATGCTTTGCTGCTCCTATATACAGTGCCTTGTGAAAGTATTCGGCCCCTTTGAATTTTTCAACCTTTTCCCACATTTCAGGCTTCAAACATAAAGATAAAAAATTTAATGTTATGGTGAAGATGAAAAATCAACAAGTGGCAATTGTGAAGGTGAACGATATTTATTGCTTATTTTAAATTTTTGTAAAAAATAAAAAACTCAAAAGTGGTGCGTGCAATATTATTCGTCCTCTTTACTTTCAGTGCAGCAAACTAGCTCCAGAAGTTCATTGAGGATCTCTGAATGATCCAATGTTGTCCTAAATGACTGATGATGATAAATACAAGCCATCTGTGTGTAATCAAGTCTCCGTATAAATGCACCTGCTCTGTGATAGTCTCAGTGTTCTGTTTAAAGCACAGAGAGCATCATGAAGTCCAAGGAACACAACAGGCAGGTCCATGATACTGTTGTGGAGAAGTTTAAAGCCGGATTTGATTGCAAAAAGATTTCCAAAATTTTAAACATCCCAAGAAGCACTGTGCAACCGATCATATTGAAATGTAAGGAGTATCATACCACTGCAAATCTACCAAGACCCGGCTGTCCCTTAAAAATATCATGTCAAACAAGGAGAAGATTGATCAGAGATGCAGCCAAGAGGTCCATGATCACTCTGGATGAGTTGCAGAGATCTTGTCACGCTCCCGGGGTCCCGGCGCCGCTCCTTACCCACTGATCCGATCCCGGGATCAAGGTGCCGCTCCTTAGCCACTGACCCGGTCCACGTGCGTACCGATCGCGGACGCTGCTCTTGCTCCTGCTCCCCTGTGTCTCCCGTGCTCCCTGCTCGGCGGTCCCGCTGGCTTGCTGCGGCTCGGGACTCTGCTCCCGGCTCCCCTGCGTTCTGTCCCCGGCTTCCTGTGCTTGTCTCCGGCTCCCGGGCTTCGCGCATGCGCATTAGGGCGCGGGCACGCTCATTCACCTCTTCTTGAAGGGCCAGCATCCCTGGAACAGGATATGGCCGATTACAGGTGCAGGGTAGACTTCCTTTTGCATACAGGCGGTGCTTGTTCAACGAGATCTTGCAGCTTAAGCGGGCTTTACACGCTACGATTTCGCTACAGCGATCTCGTTGGGGTCACGGATTTTGTGACGCACATCCGCCCGCTGTAGCGATGTCGTAGCGTGTGACACCTAGAAGCGATTTTGGATCGTTGCAAAAATGTCCAAAATCGCTCCTCGTTGACATGGGGGTCCGCTGCCAGTTATCGCTGCTGTCGCAGGGGCGAAGTTGTTCCTCGTTCCTGCGGCAGTGCACATCGCTACATGTGACGCCGCAGGAACGAGGAACATCTCCTTACCTGCCTCCGGCCACAATGCGGAAGGAAGGAGGTGGGCGGGATGTTACGTCCCACTCATCTCAGCCCCTCCGCTTTCATTGAGCGGCCGCTTAGTGACGTCGCTGTGACGCCGAACGGACCGCCCCCTTAGAAAGGAGGCGGTACGCCGGTCACAGCGACGTCGCTATGCAGGTAAGTATGTGTGACGGAGGTGCCAGATTTTGTGCGCGACGGGCAGCGATATGCCCATTTCGCACAAACGATGGGGGTGGGTCGCATGCTAGCGATATCGGGCCGGATATCGCAGCATGTAAAGCCACCCTTAGTCTCTTGTGCTAGTATTCAAGCCCTCTGTGTTCTGTTCCTGGATTAACCCTGTCTCTACCCTCAAAACCTGACGCCCGGTGTATGCCTCAGCTCTTCCGGCTCCCTGGAGATTCCCTGGTGTCCGTTAGCAGTGGACCTCACCATCTTCCCTCTGCTTCACTCTGCCACCGGCTCTGGATTACATCCGATGTCTCCAGCCTGCATTTATCACTGGTTGCGGACTTCGCCTGCTGTCTTCACCCCGGCTCCGGTTATCCGTCTAGATTCCCTCCAGTCCAAAGCCACCGCTAGATGGGTCCCCGTATTCTGCCCGGACTTTCCAAGGACACACCCCGTATCCCGCCTGTGTCCTGGCTGCTGTGCATCTAGGCCCTCTGGGGTGGTCGCCAGACAGTCCCTGTATAGGGGTTCGCTCCTGGTGGCCTCCCTGGGGGAGTCCGGTGCATGGTCCCGTGGATCCACTCCTGGACTGAACGCTATAGATCTACAGTTGAGGTGAGAGAGTCTGTCCATAGGACAACAATCAGTCGTACACTGCACAAATCTGGCCTTTATGGAAGAGTGGCAAGAAGAAAGCCATTTCTCAAAGATATCCATAAAAAGTGTTGTTTAAAGTTTGCCACATGCCACCTGGGAGACACCAAACACGTGGAAGAAGGTGCTCTGGTCAGATGAAACCAAAATCAAACTTTTTGGGCACAATGCCAAATGATATATTTGGCATAAAAGCAACACAGTTAATCCTCCGAGTAATTCGAATTGGTGGCGTCTTGACCTGCTGCCACCCCCCTCCCCCGAGCCAGCCATGATATATTTCTTATCTAAATCAATCCCCACTCAAGCCTCTTATCTCTTACTATCTTCTTGAAGCCATCTTTACCTTTCTTTACACCCCCCATCCTACTATTGACATGTTTTACATATGTTCTGTCACCCTCTCCGATCAGCTGAAAACTACTCCAGCAGATGCCGATATAAGAAATGTACAGGGTGGAAGGCGGTAACCACGTACATTACTTAACTCTACTGTGTATCTCTACCTCTATCACTCGTTTACTGTTATTTTGTCTATCGCTTGTTGCCAAGGTGGGCAGCCACCACTGCTGTCTGAACAGCGCTTATCACTCCTACCGAGCTCATAATGAGGTCAGATGAGATCTCCTTGTGTGCTCATTGCCAACCCCAGGAGCAGCCCTACAGTACTGTTCACCAACACCAGCGGATCGGTCAGGTCAGCAGCCCTGTCACTCCTCTCATCCTGAAAGATGATGTTGAATTCAACCTATTAAAGAGAACCTTTTAGCAAAATTTAGCACTATACAGTAAAGCCACGGCCATAATGCCACTGTGATGCTGATAAAAAGGCTACTTGTAAATGAAGGAATTCGATCTGTGGTTGCTGAATAATTTTGCTCTAAATTTTTCATGATTACGTTATCCATGCATCAGGGAGGTACTTGGGGGTATGGTCTTCTACTTCTCCGCACCTCCACCTACCCCCTCTGTTTCTTCCACAGGTCCATTGTGAACTGCCTCCTTTTTAAATTTCTGCACCGCCGCCATAATTGCGGTGGACAGCGTGTGCGCATTGTGAATCTACGGGTTTTAGGCAGGTATTCAATAAAATGGTGCTTGATGCGGCACATGAGCAGATCGATATTTCAGCTCAATGACCTCTTCATTAAGCCAAAATCTTGAACAGCACATGCGCCACATCTGGCACCATTTTATTGAAAACAGTCTGTAGAATCACACTGCATACGGTCTTCAATAAAATGGCACCAGCACATGCGCAGATCAAGATTTTGGCTTAATGAAGGGGTCATTGAGCTGAAATCTTGGTCTGCTCACGCACCGTTTTATTGAAGACCTGCAGACCGCGCTTCGAATCACACTGCGCATGCACTGCCCACAACAATCATGATGGTGGTGGCGACGCGGAATTTCAAAAAGGAGGCAGGCCACTGAATAATCAGTGAACTGTAGAAGAAATAGAGGAAGCAGTGGGGAGAGGCAGAGAAAAAAAAATAAGAAGACGCTACAAACAAATCCTGCCCCGATGAACAAACAATGAACGGATGACGCCATCATGAAAACTTTAGAGGAAGATTATTCAGCAACCAGAGATCGGATTCCTTCACTGCAGCTATCCATTTAATCAGTATCACTTTAGTTTAAAATGTCAAATCCTTCGGACAGGTCTCTTTAAGCCCAAAAGGGGCCCACTGAGGAGGCTCCTTTAAGAAGGTAAGGTATACTAACAACATGACACCCAGTCAGAGGAACGGGGCTGCACTAAGGATTGTAGGAGGCATCATCAACCATAACAAATGGTATGGACCTAATATTATGGCTGAGGTATCAGGTGATATCGCTACTGTGTCTAGTTAGTGGCTAGATGGCCAAGGAAGTATTTTTGTTCTGTTATGGACTGTTGTACTGTTTATGAACATACAGCTAGCTTTGGACAATTTTTAACCTGATCCGCTGTTGGCGTTCAAGTCCTTCTTGTGCCAACTGTCTTGCCCAGAATATGGTGGCCCCATAAGCTAATTTTCTCTGATCTATCACAATACTTTGTACAGTGCTCTAAAAAAATGCTGTATTCACACATCGCACTAATATTGCACTGGTTAAACACTGTGAAAAATCCTCCAGCCGTATTCCAGATAAAATGAGAAGCTTTATTCCAACATGTTTAAAAGATATAAAAGATAGACATCCTCATCTGTATCCTAAAGGAATATAAAACTCTGGATATACTTGAGGAGGTCTACCTTATTAACATGTTGGAATAAAGTTTATCTGAAATATGATTGGAAGTTTTTTATCTTGATCTTTGCTGTGCCACGTCAGGAAGGAGTGGCATCCTCCGCGACAGGGAATGTAACAATTTTATTTAAACACTAGCTGTAGTACCCGGGCATTGCCCGGGATAGTAACTGTCTCTCTGTCTCTCTCCCAGTCTCTGTCTGTCTCTGTGTGTTTGTCTCTGTCTGTCTCTGTATCAGTCTGTCTGTCTGTCTGTCTCTGTATCCTGTATCAGTCTCTCTGTCTGTCTCTGTATCCTGTATCAGTCTCTCCGTCTGTCTCTGTATCCTGTATCAGTCTCTCTGTCTGTCTCTGTATCCTGTATCAGTCTCTCTGTCTGTCTCTGTATCCTGTATCAGTCTCTCCGTCTGTCTCTGTATCCTGTATCAGTCTCTCTGTCTGTCTCTGTATCCTGTATCAGTCTCTCTGTCTGTCTCTGTATCCTGTATCAGTCTCTCTGTCTGTCTCTGTATCCTGTATCAGTCTCTCCGTCTGTCTCTGTATCCTGTATCAGTCTCTCTGTCTGTCTCTGTATCCTGTATCAGTCTCTCTGTCTGTCTCTGTATCCTGTATCAGTCTCTCTGTCTGTCTCTGTATCCTGTATCAGTCTCTCTGTCTGTCTCTGTATCCTGTATCAGTCTCTCTGTCTGTCTCTGTATCCTGTATCAGTCTCTCTGTCTGTCTCTGTATCCTGTATCAGTCTCTCTGTCTGTCTCTGTATCCTGTATCAGTCTCTCCGTTTGTTTCTATCTCTGTCTGTCTCTATCTATCTGTCACAGACACCTTAAAACAATTTTACAGACAGGGCAAAAAAGTGCCGTATTTTTACAGACTGTCCTGGAATTTCTGAATGGTTGGCAACCCAGGGCAGAACGGACCCATAAATTGTGATATTAATAAATACTATGCTTTTCTTTTTTGGGTGGGTTGGACATATTCTTAAGGTCTTACCTGTTGCACATGTGTCTTTAGTGTTATCCCCATTTCTCAGAGACGTCTTGAAATTCGTTTGTGGCTGAAAAGCAAACAAAACAAAAATAAATGTTTCTCTGGGGATGATCACAAAATACAGATGATGTCATTATACATTATCACAGGCAGACCGCAGCCCCATTTGCACGATAGTAATCTATTTACAGCAGCTGAGCTCCACGTCCTTTCTAAGGCTATGTGCGCACTGGGAAATGGAATTTTCTTGAGAAAATTCCGCATGCTCTCAAAGATTACCGCACCCGCGGTAAAAAACCGCGGGAAACCGCACCCGAAAACCGCATGCGGTTTGCCGCGGTTTGCTGCGGTTTTACCGCGGTATTGTTCGCGGTATTGCCGCGGTTTTGCCGCGTGCGGGTTGGGATGTGCTTTATTGCATTCAATGCAATAAAGCACATTGAAGAAAAGAAAAAAAAAGTCATTTAATCCTGAGATAGTAGATAGATAGACAGAAGAATAGATAGAGGGATAGATAGATAGACAGATAGAGGGATAGATAGAGGACAGATCGCTGCATTTCCCACGGTCGGCAGTGAGTTCACATTACCGGCCATGGGAAATGACCGGTAATTACCTCTGCTGTCTGCTGCTTTCATTCAGCGCTGTGTCTGTGACAGTCGCGGCTGGATGGAAGCAGCGCAGGACCTGTGGATTACGCCGGAGCTTTGGTGCGGGAGGGGTTAATAAAATGGTGAACGAGGCTTGTTTGTTTTATTTAACATAAAGGATTTTTCGGTGTCTGTGTTTTATTCACTTTACTTACGGGTTGATCATGTCAGCTGTCACATAGACGCTGCCATGATCAAGCCTGGAGTTAATGGCGGTGGTCCCCCACCATCATTAACCCCTTGTATTACCCTGCTGCCACTGCTACACGGCGGCAAGAAGAGCCGAGGACACGCCGGTGCTGCCGCATAATGCATGCGACAGTGCCGGGGCAGCTGCGGCTGATATTCTCGGCTGCGGGAGGGGGAGTGAGGCGGGGGACATTAACCCTGCCCCTCTCCCTCCCCAGCCTGAGAATACCGGGCCGCCGCTGTGTGCTTACCTCGGCTGGAAGGTAAATATACAGCGGAGCCCACGTTCTTTGTTCTCTATATTTCCGTTTTCTTTCTATGTGTGTTCTATGTGTCTGTGTCTGTGTCTATGTCTGTGATGTCTGTGTGTGTCTGTGTCTATGTCTGTGATGTGTTCTGTGTCTGTGATCTGTGTGTGTTTACTCTCTGCACGGCTTCCTCTTCCTGTAATGACATCACTTCCCTGAAAACCGCAGACAGGCGATGTACATTACCGGAGGTAAACCGCGAAATACCGCAGGGAATAACGCAGGAAAACGCAGTGAACCGCACAGAATTTGCTGCCTGCGTTATTCCCTGCGGGATTTCATGATTAACATTGGAGTCAATGGAGTGAAATCCCGCAGCGATGTGCGGAAAAGAAGTGACATGCACTTGTTTTTGCTGCGGGATTCCCGCAGCAAAACATGCAGCTGTCAAATTCCGCCTAGTGCGCACAGGATTTTTTTTCTCCATAGGATTTGCTGGTGATTCACTGCAGAGATGTTATGAACATTTTCTGCAGCGAAACATGCAGCAAATCCGCGGAAAATCCGCGGCAAAATCCGGTAAGTGCGCACAGGGCCTAAAGGTTTCAGTCTATCAGGTTCTGTTCACATTAGAGTCATGGTTTCTGAATGCTGGCAAACCCCAACACACTCTTTTCACTACATGAATAGATCAGTTTGATTATATGAAAAACTTTTCCCCTTCAGTATTCCACAATTATTATTCATTATATAATACTAGCAACAATGGTGACTGATGGGAAATTTGCTAATTTGAAAAGCGGTTTGTATTGATCAGATAAGATGAGTAACATCAGGTCAGATAAAGTAAACAGATTTTTTTTTTTAATTGCTCTAAATTTTGGCCATTAGTATTAATCTGTATAATTTACTTAAGATATGGAAAGAAGTAAAGAAAGGGATGAGTGCCCAAGCAAGTACACTTGGGGGCCTTTAGCTCCTCTAAACTGAAACCAATAAATGAATGTCTTCATTTTATAGTCTGCAGTTTGGGGGGCTGACCTAATGATTGGGCAGGGGAATCAGTCAGCACTTTACCTGAGAAATGAGAGCTGTACAGATATTTATTGCTGCAGAGTTCAAACTCCCATTACTTGGGACTTATGTGTATGGTTGGTGCAGGACAGGGGGAGAAGCTGCGCTTTCTGTCATGGAAAGAACTTGGCACGCAGTGACTAATGGGATTTTACCAGGTACCAGAAAACCCCCCAGCAGGTGCCGCAACACACAGGGGACACAGGGACTACCATACAACGGATAGCCCTGGAGCTAGGGAGAGGCAAGAAGGGTCACCACCTGAAGTCACCTGAGGCTGTACCCTGCCCTCCCTGACGTCCCTATACAGGTTCTTTCACCCAGTCACCGATCACGTTCCTAAGTCCTTGCTTACCCTAAACTCACCCTGGCTAGTGAGCCGGCCAGTGAGAGCACTAGTCTTGCCTCTGCAATAAAGAAAATCAAGGGTAGGAAAATAGACAGGGGAAATTGAAACAAAAAGGAATAACACTCCAGGCAGCTATTATGCAGCTTACACAACAGCTGCAAACGACACGAGACAAGCTTCTTCCAGAACCCGGCTCTTCCAAAGTGGACCGCAAGAAAATAAGGTTTCAGATTTTATCACCGGAGTCACATGATAAGACATGTGAAATAGTGAAGGGGAGTGGTAGCAAAAGAGCTGCAACTGAGATAAAAGCTATCGGCAGCAGTCAGACAAGAAAGTGTGCTTAACCCTTACAGCACTACAAGCAAGTAGATGTCACTCAAGTACCAGTGGTGGATCTGCAAACAATAAGGCCCTGTAACCTTCTGACTCCAGACTCGCCCAAGATCTCCCCCGGGCGGGACACACTCATGTCAGAACTATAGTGAGGCTATGTGCGCACGTTGCATTTTTTCCCGCGCTAACGCTGCGTTTTGAACTGCAGCACTTCAATGCCAAATTGCATGCATTCTGCTTCCCCAGCAAAGTCTATGAAAAGTCCGAAAATTCAATGCACAAGCTGCGTTTTTAAACGCAGCATTTTGGATGCCAAAAATCGCTGCGGAAAAAAAAAGCAGCATGTCACTTCTTTTGTGCGTTGTAGCTGTGTTCTCCACCCATTGAAATCAATGATGTGGGTCAAAACGCAACCAAAATGCACTTGGACTGCATTTTTGTTGCGTTCCGCATGCTTTTTTGACAAACAAAACGCAGGGCTTTTCAGTCTCTCTCTGTCAATGTCAGTCAATCTCTCTCTGTCTGTCGATGTCGGTCAATCTCTGTCTGTCGGTCGGTCTCTTTCTTGGTCAGTTAGTCGCTCTGTCTGTCTCTTCTCTCTGGCCGTTGGTCAGTCTCTCTCCCTGTCTCTCTCTCTGTCCGTCGGTCGGTCTCTCCCCCTCTCTCATACTCACCGATCACTGGCACGGCTGTCACAAAGCTGCGCCGGCCGCTCATTATTCCATCTCTTATTCCTTGCTTTCCCCGCCCACCGGCGCCTATGATTGGTTGCAGTCAAACACGCCCCCACGCTGAGTGACAGCTGTCTCACTGCAGCCAATCACAGCCGCCGGTGGGCGAGTCTATATCGTACAGTAAAATAAATAAATAAATAAATAAATAAATAAGAAAACTACGTATAGTCCCCCCCAATTTTGATACCAGTCAGGGTAAAGCCACACGGCTGTAGGCCAGTATTCTCAGGACGGGGAGCTCCACATTATGGGGAGCCACCCAGCCTAACAATATCAGCCAGCAGCCGCCCGGAATTGCCGCATCCATTATATGCTACAGTCCCGGGACTCTACCCGGCTCATCCCGCTACAAAGCGCAGCGTAACTGCATGTAATTACGCAACGTGCGCACATAGCCTGACACAAATTTTGGCATTTTACCTGTTTACCAAAACATATTCAATATACAGTTATGTAATCAATATGCGTTTTTAAGTGCATAGTCTCAGATTTAATTTGAGGCTATTAATATCCTAATTGGGGTAAGGGTTTAGTATTTACAGCCCTTTAACATTTAGCTGCCTCTTTTTCAAGGGACCAAAAGTAATTGGACAATTTTCTCAAAAGCTCTTTAATGGGCTGAGTGAGCTAGTCCCTCAGAAATTCTTTATGAATTAAGCAGTTAAAAATGCCTGGCACTGAATCCAGGTGTGACATTTGCATTTGGAAGCTGTTGTGTACCCACAACATGCGGTCAAAGGAGCTCTCAAAAGAGGACAAACAGACCATCATTGGGCTAAAAAAAAAAAAAAAAATCCATCAGAGAGATAGCAGTAATGTAAAGGGTTGGCCAAATCAAGAGTTTGGTATATTCTGGAAAAAAAATGAGTACACTGGAGAGCTTAGGAACTCAAAGAAGCCTGGATGTCCAAGGAAGATAATAGTGATGGATGATCACAGAATCTTTTCCTTAGGCCTTCGACACACATCCGTGCCGCCGGTACGTGTTTGGTACGTTTTTGCACGTACCGGCGGCACGGAGACACGTACACCAATGCTACCCTATGGTAGCAGGCACACACACGTAAAACCACACGGAACGTGTGTCCGTGTCGTTTTTACGTGTGTGCGTTTTTCCACACGCTCAACATGTCCGTTTTCTCCGGCATCACGCAGGCACGGACCCGCTAAAGTCAATGGGTCCGTGTCTGCACGTGTGTGACACGTAGCATGTCAGTGTTCTACCCGTACCGTCCGTGTGCATTTTTTGGTGAATTCTGGATGCGATGTCGGTCAATCTCCCTCTGTCGGTCGGTCGGTATCTTTCGCTGTCAGACGGTCGCTGTCTGTCTGTCTCTCTCTGTCCCTCTCTCTGTCCGTCGGTTGGTCTCTCCCCCTCTCGCATACTTACCGATCCCCGATCACTGGCGCTGCACAGCTGTCAAAAACCTCCGGCGGCTTTTACTTTTTTGAAAATGCCGGCCGCTCATTATTCAATGTTGTACTCACTGCTTCCTCCGTCCACTGGCACCTATGATTGGTTGCAGTCAGACACGCCCCCACGCTGAATGACAGCTGTCTCACTGCAACCAATCACAGCCGCCGGAGGGCAGGTCCATATCATGCAGTAAAACAAATAAATAAATAAATAAGCAAAAACGACGTGCACCCCCCCCCCCAATTTGATACCAGCCAGGGTAAAGCCACACGGCTGAAGGCTGGTATTCTCAGGATGGGGGGCTCCATGTTATGGGGAGCCACCCAGCCTAACCATATCAACCAGCAGCCGCCCAGAATTGCCGCATCCATTAGATGCGACATTTCCGGGACTCGACCCAGCTTATCCCGGATTGCCCTGGTGCGGTGGCAATCGAGGTAATAAGGGGTTAATCATGACAGGCGCCTCCCCGAGATAACTTCCATGATTAACCTGTAAGTTAAAGAAAATAAACACACACAACGAAAAATCCTTTATTTGGAATAATACACAAAAACAAACACCCTCTTTAACCACTTTATTAAGCCACAAATACTCATCCAGGTCCGGCGTAATCCACGGAGGTCCCACAACACTCTCAGCTCTGCTACATCAAGGTGACAGGAGCGGCCACATACCATGACCGCTCTTTGTCAGCTCCACGCAGCAACTGAGGTGAGTCGCGCAATCACCGATGACGTCACTTAGGTTACTCGCGGCCACCGCCGGATCCTCCAACTGTGACAGCAAGTTGCCCAAGAGACTGAAGTGAGCTGAGCGATCTGCAAAAAAGTCACAGGTGAGTTGCGGTCTCAGGTGGAGGACTCCAGCTAGCCGCTGGTAGCCTGAGTGATGGCAGCGATAATCACGCCGCTAACTTCAGTCACTCAGGGGATTATTGGTCACCGGTGAGTCCTTCACGGGTGACCGCTAATCAGGACGCCACACACAGACAGAGTCGTGATATGACAATGAAGTCGGGTGAAGTTCATCCGAGTTCATTCTCATCGCGCGTCGCTGTCTGCTGTCAGCGGGTATGTAGCAACGACATTTTGCCACACACTTTGCCACACATTTCAAACGGACACCACACAGACATTACACGTACGTATCTCACGCATACACAGACATTCCACACGCACACACGGCGAGCATATGCCATCACACGGATGTCACACGTACCGGAGAAACGCCCATAAAAAACGGAACACGGACCCGAAAAAAACGGAATGTGAGACACGTACGTGTTTTTTGCGGAAGTGTGGCAGAGGCCTAAGTGAAGGAAAACCCTTTGTAACATCCACCCAAGTGCAGAGCACTCTCCAGAAAGTGGGTGTTTCAGTATCTAAAGTTACCATAAAGAGAAGACTTCATGAGAGCAAATACAGAGGGTTCACCACAAGGTGCATTCCATTAATCAGCCATAAAAATAGAAAGGACTGATTAGGCTTTGTCAAAAAGCATCTAAAGAAGCCAGTCCAGTTCTGAAAAAGCATTGTATGGACAGATGAAACTAAGGTCAACCTGTACCAGAATGACGGGAAGCAGAAAGTATGGAGAAGGCTTGGAACTGCTCATGATCCAAAGCACACCACATTTACTGTAAAACATGGTGGAGGCAGTTTGATGGCATGGGCATACATGGCTTCCAATGTCACTGGGTCACTAGTGTTTATTGATGATCTGACTGAAAACAAAAGCAGCAGGATGAATTCTACAGTGTACAGGGCTCTACTTTCTGCTCAGATTCCACCAAATGCAGCAAGATTCATTGGATGGCGCTATACCACACAGATGGACCCAAAACATACTGAAAACGTTTTTTTAAGGCAAAGAAGTGGAGTATTTTGCAATGGCCAAGTCAATCACCAGATCTAAAACCCACCACGCATGCATTTCACATGCTTAAGACAAAACATAAGGCAGAAAGACCCACAAACAAGCAACAACTGAACTCAGCTGCAGTAAAGGCCTGGCAAAGGCTCACAAAGGAGGAAACCCAACATTTGGTGATGTCCATGGCTTCCAGACTTCAGGTAGTCATTGCCTGCAAAACATTCTCTACAAAGAATTAAAGATGAACATTTTATTTAGGGTAAAATAAATTTGTCCAATTACTTTTGAACCCCAGAAATGAAGAGGCTTTGTAGAAAAATGGTTGTCATTCCTAAACGTTTCATAGGATATTTTTGTTTAACCTCTTTAACTGAACCTGAAAGTCTCCACTTCAATTGTATCTGTTGCTTCATTTTAGATAATTTTGAGTCCAAATCACAAAGATTCAGTCACTGTCCAAATATTTCTGGACCTACCGTGTTTCCCCGAAATTAAGGCAGGGTCTTATGTTATTTTTTGCTGCAAAAGTTGCACTAGGGCTTATTTTCAGGGGATGTTTTATATTTTCCCACAAACAACAATCCACATTTATTGTTTAACAAAAAAAATCCACATTTATTCAAGTATAATCATGTCATCACATTCTGTAACATCAATATTTTGTGTTAATCCTATTACTGGTTCAGATGCACATTTTCTTTTCTGATCTGCTATTTTCATGAAACAGCCCTGTGAGGCAAATCCCGGGATATGAAGATGAATTATGACTCCAGTCATAATCCCTCATCACTCCCTGGCAGTGCCCCCTCCCTTCTTGTTCTCAGTGTTCCACTTACACCTCCATGGCCATGTCCTGTGATATGGAGATGAGGTGGTGTGGGAACAATGGACACAGGATGACTCCCTGCCGTCACCCTGTAGTAGGAGCTGCTAGCTAGTTAGCAAGGCTATGGAAATAGCCAGACAGAGCGACTCCAGTAAAAAATGGTTCATATCTCGCAAGCCATATTTCCGATAAATATGGCAACCATAAAAATGGTGTCTCCGCATGCGGACGATGCCGGCACACCCTTTTTATGGGAGCAGGACATTGGGAAATGCCCCAGGCGTGATATCAGCCAATGGGGAACTGGCAGACAGGTCATGAGTCCCCTCGTTCTGTAGCTAAATTCATAACTGTCACAATGAGAGCATTGGCGTCCGCCTACGACGCTCCCAGGCAAAGTTATGGCCCATATTCCATGTTGTGGATTGTCCATAACTCAAGCCAGGGGTGGAGCAGTGCTCCCTCTGAGGTCACTAAGGTAGGAGGGGACCTGGATGTGCCCAGGTTGATAACCCTACTTCGGCCATTTTCCAGGGTTCTTTCGCTGGGGGCACGTGTAGGAAACATCTGTGGGAAGGATCCTAGAAACCTGGGTACAGCGCCCCCCTGTGGCCAGACGCAACAAGGTAACTGCTGGGACTGTGTATGCCTGTTTGTAACCCATGCTTTGATTGTAACTGTACTCTGACATAACTGTATATTCTGTAGATTCCCTATTGTATATATTGTAGTTTCTAGTGTGCTTTAGGCTGATTAAATTATATAATTAATCTTGGGCTGTTCTGTTATCTCGATCTTGAATCCCACGTCTGTGTGTTCGGCTAATAGTTACCGTGAAGCGGTTGGTGGCAGCGAGTTTGTGCCAAGGATTATTGTGGGGAGGCCAGTGAGATTCGGGGAGATTTTATATATTCCGCCCGCGGAGGTCGGGGGAATATATACCCTACTCTCACCGGGGACCCTTCAATAATCGGCATAAGTAGTATAGCGGCCTCCTTGCTTATTGTCGGGCAATTCCATAATTGGCCTGACTATAAGAGGGGCGCTAGAGAGCGCGTCACGTGCTCTGTCTGTCGGTCGGGAGGTATAAAGGAGGGGTGACCCCCACTTGTTACCCCCCGATTGTGACGTACTGGTAGCCAGCGCGGGGGATTTCTGAGTGACCCCCCCGGTGGTTTGTGACATATTGGTGGCATAGCGGTGGGATCGAGATAATAGTGTGTGTGAGTGTGAGACCCATACTCCCAGACACTAAAGACAGCCTGCAGCAGCTGTGGCTGCTGGGGTCTTCAGACTAGCTCAACACTAGAGTGTCAGAGGGCAGATACTGTAAGGTGTGTGGAGGCATCAGGTGTCAGTTCTGTGTCAGTGACCAAAAGTCTGCAAGAATGGCTGATGGCACCAGGAGCAGAGCTAGGCAACTGGCCAATGGTAAAGCAGGAGCCGAAGAGAGGGAGGACGGTGCTGTGGACAGCAATGAGGAGGTTGCCCACGAGTCCTCCAGGAGCTCGACGCCAGAAAACCGTTCTGCCGAGGACATTGCACAACCTGGCACTGCTGGACAAGATGAGGAGCAGCTCACCCAAGGGTCCTCAACGAGCCAGATGCCAGCCCTCCGCTCTGCAATGGACAGTGAATCACCAGGCTCCGCAGCGGGCCGCAGATCACCACGTGCCATTCCACCGAGCCTGGGAGGCTCGGATAGCCTTCTTCAAATGGCTATGGCCCTTCTCCAGGCTGGAGACCAGAAGGGCTACAAGGAACTCCTGGCAGAGCGCAGGGCAGAGCGGCAGGCAGCGCGTGACGCTGAGGCTGCGGAGCGGCACGCAGAGCGTGAGGCTGCGGAGCGAGAGCGGCAGGCAGCGCGTGAAGAGCGAGAGCGAGAGCGACAGGCAGACCGTGACTACCAGCTGCAGCTAGCTCAGCTCCGGCCCTCATCAGCCACACGTGACCTTCGAGACACCAAACTTCCAAAGGTCCATGTTGAGGACTTCCCAGTGCTGGAGAAGGATGGAGACTTGGACTCTTTCTTGACTGCTTTTGAACGGACTTGCTTGCAGCACCATCTGGACAAGGACCAGTGGGCCAAATACCTGACCCCCCGTTTAAGGGGTAAGGCCCTGGATATCCTTGGGGACTTGCCTGCTGAGGCAGATCAGGGCTACGACACCATCAAGCGGGCCCTGATCCAACAGTACAACCTCACTCCAGAGTCCTACCGCAAGAAGTTCCGGAGCCTACAGAAGGGACCAAAGGACTCCTGGGCTGACCACCGGCGGGCACTTGCCCGAGCTGCCGACCACTGGACCCAAGGCCTGCAGCTTTCCACCGGACCGGAGATCCTGGACTTGTTCATCACAGAGCAACTCTTGTGGAACTGCCCTGAGGATCTCCGCCAGTTCATCCGAGACCAGAAGCCAAAGGGGTCCACGGCTACAGCTGCCCTTGCCGATGACTACACCAACAACCGGGCCCCTGAGGCCAGGAGAGCGGCCACCAGCAGCACCTGGAGAGGGGGTAAGATGAATTCTGCGACTGCCCCACCTGCCCCTAGACTGCAGGGGGTGTCCCCCTCAACTCCCCTCTCCAGGCCCGTGGCGGAACCAAGACGGTGCCACCAGTGCAACCTACCTGGACACTTCAAGGCCATGTGCCCTCAGCGTCCCAAGGCCCCGGCTCCGTCCCCGTCCCAAGGGCCGCCCAAGGTGTATTGTGTGGGTGGGGGTGGTGGTAGGTCCCTGGACAGCTTCCAACCTGTCACCGTCGGCCGGTCTGTGACCATAGGACTGCGAGACAGCGCCTCGGAGGTGACTCTGGTGCGGCCTGAGATGGTGTCCCCCCAAGACTTGATCCCTGGAAAAACCCTAGCTGTCTCCGGGATTGGAGGCACTGACCCGGCGCTGCCTGTTGCTGACATTTATGTGGACTGGGGCGCAGGGCGAGGGGTGAGGGAGGTGGGGGTAACTGATCGGATCCCCGCAAACGTGCTACTTGGGACAGATTTGGGGCAGATAACCTCCCAGTTTGGGCCCCCCCCAAGGGCTGAACCTTCAGCCAGTACTGACGTGCCTCCGGACAATGTTAATGTGTTATCTATGAATGATGTAAGGGAGGAGGGAGTGAACTCTGATATTTCTGCTTGCACAGACACCATAGACACACACACAGCTGCAGCTGTGACAGGGGAGGGGGTCAGAGAAAGGTGTGACAATGCCTCTACAAGTAACCAGCCTGTGAGCTGGGATCTGTTGCCCTCTGCAGGGATAAGCAGAGAGCAGGGTGCTGCAGGGGGAGGACCAGTGTGTGGGGTGGGGGCTACCACAGCAAATGTGGGGTCCCCAGAGATTTCACAGCGGGGTTCTGTTGCTGCAGGAGGGGAACAGGCAGGTGAGATTGGGGCCGGTCCAGGAGCGGAAGTGCTCCCAGGTAAGATCTCGGTGCATGGTTCCCCCACAACCGGGGTGTCAGGAAGCCAGGTAGGCCTGCCTGAACCGGCGACTTGGTCAGGAACGGAGGAGGAGCAGGCACGACCCACGGTCGCAGCGGCTGTGGCCGCTGTCACCCGCAGTGGGAGTGCTGGAAGCCAAGGGGCCTCCCGGAGGTCCGATAGCTCTTCCCCTTCTGACCAAGTGGCAGCCGAGTCAGGTGGAGGCCAGGACACAGGTCCCGGGGTACTGACTGAAGATGTGACAGTCTCGTCGATTCTGGCCACATCTAGTCAGGGGTTTCAGGCAGCGTTAGAAGCTGACGACAGCCTGAAAGCTCTTAAGGAGCAGGCGGCACAGCCTCCCTCGGACTCGGACCCGGAGCGAGTGGTCTGGGACCAAGGACGGCTGTACCGGGCCACGGTCCAGCAGGGTTCACCGGAGGCGTGGCCCAGGGACCGACAGTTGGTGGTACCCTATCCGTTCCGGACGGAGTTGTTGCGGATCGCACATGAGATTCCGATGGCCGGACACCTAGGGATCGCTAAGACCAAGGCCAGGTTAAACCAGCATTTCTACTGGCCAAAAATGGGGGCCGATGTGGCTGCCTACTGCCGTTCGTGTGAAACCTGTCAGAGAGTGGGGAAGGCGGGGCCACGCCCCAAAGCCCCACTGGTATCTCTGCCCATCATCGATGAGCCTTTCAGGAGGGTGGCTGTGGATCTGGTCGGCCCGCTGGCCATCCCCAGCAGCTCCGGGAAACGCTTCATACTGACGGTAGTGGACTATGCCACCCGGTACCCAGAAGCAGTGGCCTTGTCGTCCATTCGGGCTGACAAGGTGGCCACCGCATTGCTGGAGATTTTCTCCCGAGTGGGTTTTCCCCAGGAAATGCTCACTGACCGGGGGACCCAATTCATGTCCCAGCTGATGGAGGCCCTCTGTAAGCAAGTCCAGGTGCGACATCTGGTGGCCAGCCCGTACCATCCACAGACTAATGGCCTGTGCGAGCGGTTCAATGGCACCTTAAAGCAGATGCTTAAGATGTTGGTCGACTCCCATGGGCGTGACTGGGAGCGGTATCTCCCACACCTGTTATTTGCTTACCGGGAGGTTCCACAGGCCTCAACAGGATTCTCACCGTTTGAGCTCCTGTACGGGCGACGTGTGCGGGGCCCCCTGGCTCTGGTGAAAGAGGCTTGGGAAGGGGATTTGGCCACCCCTGGAGTGTCGGTTATCGAGTATGTCATGCGCTTCCGGGACAAAATGCAGGCCTTGACGCAACTGGTACACGACAATATGGCTCAAGCCCAGGCCGATCAGAAGCGTTGGTACGACCAGAACGCTTGTGAGAGGACCTACCAAGTGGGTCAAAAGGCGTGGGTACTGGTCCCCGTACCACAGGACAAGCTTCAGGCAGCCTGGGAAGGCCCATACCTAGTGTACCAGCAGCTCAACCCTGTGACGTACCTGGTCACCCTGGACCCTGCCCGTGGAAGGCGGAAGCCCTTCCATGTGAACATGATGAAGGCACATCATGAGCGGGAGGCATGTGCGCTCCCCGTGTGCAACCTGCCCGAGGAGGGAGAAGCGGAAACCCTCTTGGATATGCTAGCCCAGGTTAGGGCAGGCGGATCCATTGAGGATGTGGAGGTTGGCCACCAGCTCTTGGAGGACCAACGGTCCCAGCTGTGGGCCACCCTACACCCCTTCCGGGGGTTGTTTACCAACCAGCCCGGAAGGACTGACTTGGCTGTCCATCACGTGGACACTGGGGATCATCCCCCGATCCGGCGTTCAGCATATCGGGTCTCCCTGGAGGTGCAGCAACACATGCGCCAGGAGATTGACGAGATGCTGAAGCTGGGGGTGATCCAGGCATCCAACAGCGCTTGGGCCTCGCCTGTAGTCCTCGTCCCTAAGAAGGACCGAACCACTCGGTTCTGCGTGGACTACAGGGGGCTCAATGCGGTCACGGTCGCCGATGCGTACCCAATGCCACGCATCGATGACCTGCTCGATCAGTTGGCCGGGGCTCAGTACCTGACCATCATGGATCTGAGCCGGGGATATTGGCAGATCCCCCTGACTCGCAAGGCCAGGGAACGCTCTGCCTTTATTACCCCATTTGGACTATACGAGTCCACGGTGATGCCATTCGGGATGAGGAATGCCCCTGCCACTTTCCAGCGGATGGTCAACACCCTGCTCAAGGGACTTGAAGGGTACGCGGCCGCGTACCTGGATGACATTGCCGTCTTCAGTCCCACCTGGGAGGACCACCTAGAGCATCTAGCACAGGTGCTCAGGCGGATCCACCGGGCAGGTTTGACCATCAAGCCGGGAAAGTGTCAGCTGGCCATGAGCGAGGTCCAGTACCTCGGTCACCGGGTAGGCGGGAGAACACTGAAGCCCGAGCCTGAGAAAGTGGAGGCCATCGCATCCTGGCCCACCCCCAGGACCAAGAAGCAGGTGATGTCCTTCTTGGGGACCGCCGGGTACTATAGGAGGTTTGTTCCACGCTATAGTAGCCTGGCAAAGCCCTTGACGGACCTCACCAAGAAGCTGCCCTCTGCAGTCGATTGGACAATGGACTGCGAGACAGCCTTCCAGGCCCTAAAGGACGCCCTGTCCAGCCCGCCCGTGCTACAGGCAGCCGACTTCACGCGGCCGTTTGTAGTACAGACCGACGCCAGTGACTTCGGCCTCGGTGCGGTGCTCAGCCAGGTGGACTCTGCGAGCCAAGAGCACCCAGTCTTGTACCTGAGCAGGAAGCTGTTACCAAGGGAAGTTGCCTATTCCACGATGGAGAAGGAGTGCCTGGCCATAGTGTGGGCCCTGCAGCGTCTGCAACCCTATCTATACGGGCGCCACTTCATCGTGGAGACGGACCACAATCCCCTCAGCTGGTTGCACACCGTCTCTGGGACGAATGGGCGATTGTTGCGATGGAGCCTTGCGCTCCAGCAATACAACTTCACCATTCGCCACAAAAGGGGCCGTGACCACGGTAACGCAGACGGGCTGTCCCGACAAGGAGAGGTCGCGGACGGGCGCACGGGGGAACACCGGAGTGTGCTGCCCCCTAGCGCCCTCAAAAGGGGGGAGGTGTGAGGCAAATCCCGGGATATGAAGATGAATTATGACTCCAGTCATAATCCCTCATCACTCCCTGGCAGTGCCCCCTCCCTTCTTGTTCTCAGTGTTCCACTTACACCTCCATGGCCATGTCCTGTGATATGGAGATGAGGTGGTGTGGGAACAATGGACACAGGATGACTCCCTGCCGTCACCCTGTAGTAGGAGCTGCTAGCTAGTTAGCAAGGCTATGGAAATAGCCAGACAGAGCGACTCCAGTAAAAAATGGTTCATATCTCGCAAGCCATATTTCCGATAAATATGGCAACCATAAAAATGGTGTCTCCGCATGCGGACGATGCCGGCACACCCTTTTTATGGGAGCAGGACATTGGGAAATGCCCCAGGCGTGATATCAGCCAATGGGGAACTGGCAGACAGGTCATGAGTCCCCTCGTTCTGTAGCTAAATTCATAACTGTCACAATGAGAGCATTGGCGTCCGCCTACGACGCTCCCAGGCAAAGTTATGGCCCATATTCCATGTTGTGGATTGTCCATAACTCAAGCCAGGGGTGGAGCAGTGCTCCCTCTGAGGTCACTAAGGTAGGAGGGGACCTGGATGTGCCCAGGTTGATAACCCTACTTCGGCCATTTTCCAGGGTTCTTTCGCTGGGGGCACGTGTAGGAAACATCTGTGGGAAGGATCCTAGAAACCTGGGTACAGCGCCCCCCTGTGGCCAGACGCAACAAGGTAACTGCTGGGACTGTGTATGCCTGTTTGTAACCCATGCTTTGATTGTAACTGTACTCTGACATAACTGTATATTCTGTAGATTCCCTATTGTATATATTGTAGTTTCTAGTGTGCTTTAGGCTGATTAAATTATATAATTAATCTTGGGCTGTTCTGTTATCTCGATCTTGAATCCCACGTCTGTGTGTTCGGCTAATAGTTACCGTGAAGCGGTTGGTGGCAGCGAGTTTGTGCCAAGGATTATTGTGGGGAGGCCAGTGAGATTCGGGGAGATTTTATATATTCCGCCCGCGGAGGTCGGGGGAATATATACCCTACTCTCACCGGGGACCCTTCAATAATCGGCATAAGTAGTATAGCGGCCTCCTTGCTTATTGTCGGGCAATTCCATAATTGGCCTGACTATAAGAGGGGCGCTAGAGAGCGCGTCACGTGCTCTGTCTGTCGGTCGGGAGGTATAAAGGAGGGGTGACCCCCACTTGTTACCCCCCGATTGTGACGTACTGGTAGCCAGCGCGGGGGATTTCTGAGTGACCCCCCCGGTGGTTTGTGACAAGCCCTATATTGTATTCTGTATGTAACCCCTTCTCATGTACAGCACCATGGAATTAATGGTGCTCTATAAATAATAATAATAATAATAATAATAATAATAATGACATTGGTTGGTGCATACCATATTTGCAAAGGTCTAAATTATCTGCTTAAATGTATTATTCTCTCTGTACTGCTAAGTTTACCCCCAAAAGAAAGCAGACACCCCCTAAAAGAATCGCACTCACCAGACCACAAACAATTAGAGTGCGCAAGTGAATGGACTCTCACATACAAATCTGCATTGCTGTTAGGTCCGCCCGGCATTCTACAGCAGTTAGCTCTCCCTTGTGACCGGCAGTAGTGTCACTCGCACAAAGTGATACTGGTACCCGACCTGTTTGTGAGAGCTGCAGTGCAATGCAGCTGGAATGGTGAGGTGCCTGACAACGATGCAGATCTCTGTGTGAGAGCCCATCCACCATTGGCACTTGCCAACTGTGATTGCTTGGGGTCTGGTGAGGGCAATTTTTATTTTTTTTTTGAGGGGGGGGTTGTCTGCTTTCTTTTGGGTGTGCCTTCTTACTTTAATGAAGAGTCCCGCTATATTCTTTATATTTTTTAGCAGCTTGGACACTTGCCTATGGTACCGCAACTAGGGCTTATTTTTGAAGTAGGGTTTATATTTTAAACATAAACAAAAAAGCTTCAAAAATCCTACTAGGGCTTATTGTCAGGGTACGTCTTATTTTTGGGGAACAGTATGTTGTAATTGACATGCAACAATGTAGAGGTCCAGCACTAGCCGCTTGCCCACTAGCTCCACTTGGCAACAATGTTACTGATTGTAAAAAGAAGGACTATAGGCGGTGCCCTGCACAGAGTAATGCATGAAAATGCAAAAATAAGGACATTTTTGTGTACTCACCGTAAAATGTCTTTCTTGGAGCCTTTCATTGGGGGACACAGACAGTGGGTTATATGGTGTCTCCAGGGGAGGCGTGACACTAGGTTTGAAAAAAGTGTTAGCTCCTCCTCCCACAGCATATAACCCCAGCTAGGCGGGAACTAGCTCAGTTTGTTGTAAAAGCAGTACGAGAAGGACAACCAAAACCACAAGGGCAGGAGCTGTGTCCCCCAATGAAAGGCTCCAAGAAAGACATTTTACGGTGAGTACACAAAAATGTCCTTTCCTTTCTCGCCTTTTCATTGGGGGACACAGACATTGGGACGTCCCAAAGCAGTCCCTTGGTGGGAACTGAACTATTAACAGTGTATAACATCAGACTAAGAGCTGACTAACGACTGCAACTGCAGGGAACACATAACAAACACTGTCAAAAAACCGAGCAGTGGCCACTTTTTTCCAAGAGTAGCATCTGCGGAGGCATGCGTATGCACTCTGTAGAATTTTGTAAACGTGTGCACACTGGACCAGGTTGCAAAGTTGGGCCGCCGAAGCCTGATGGCAGATAGCCCAGGAGGCACCCACTGCTCGTGTAGAGTGGGCCTGCACAAATTGAGGGGGAACGACACCTCGTGCTTTGTAAGTTTCACAGATGGCAGTCCTGATCTATCGAGAAATCGTCGATTTGGAAGCCCAGTCGCCCTTTTTGTGTCCTTCTGAGAGGACGAAAAGGGCATCGGACTTGCGCAACGGCGCTGTTCTGGAGATGTAGATCCGCAGAGCCCTGACAAGATCGAGAGTGTGAAGGGCTTTCTCAAACGAGTGGACCGGGGCCGGGCAGAATGATGGCAACATAATGTCCTCGTTCAGGTGGAAAGAGGATACGACCTTCGGAAGGAAGGCGGGGGAAGGCCGAAGGACCACCTTATGATGGAATATCAGGTAAGGTGAGCGACAGGACAGAGCTGCCAATATTGAGAGCAAGACCCGAGTCCATACCGTCTTGCAAAAAGGCAAGAACATTAGGGATTGAAAAGGTAAGGGGTGACCGATGACAGTCACACCAGGACAGATAGGTCTTCCAGGTCCTGTGATAAATGCTGGCGGAGGAGGGCTTCCGAGCATTAAGCATGGTATGAACTACCCTGGAAGAAAGACGCGACTTGGCTAGAATCAAGGATTCAAGCGCCACGCCATCAAATGCAGCTGTGCTGTATTCTGGTGGAATGTTGGACCTTGCGACAGAAGATCCGGGCGGTCGGGAAGACGCCAGGGAGTGTCGCCGAGAAGGTGGAGGAGCTCTGGAAACAAGGCTCTTCTGGGCCAGTCCGGGGCCATGAGGATCACCGGGATTCCCTCCGCTTTGATTTTCTTGATTACTCTCGGAATGAGAGGGAACGGAAGGATAACGTATGGCAGGCGAAACTGCGACCACGGGAGGACTAGAGCGTCAGAGCCGAGTGCTAGCGGGTCTCTCGACCGGGATACGAAGGGATGTACTTTGGCGTTTAGCCGAGAAGCCATGAGGTCCACATCTGGGAGCCCCTAACGAAGAGTGATCTGATGGAACACCTCGTCGTGGAGGGACCATTCGCCTGCCGCTAGACCTTGCCTGCTGAGAAAGTCTGCGGCCCAGTTGTCTATCCCCGGAATATGGACAGCTGAAATAATGGGAATGTGCATCTCTGCCCAAAGAAGAATCCTGGAGACTTCTTTCATCGCTGCCCTGCTGCGAGTTCCTCCCTGACGGTTGACGTAAGCCACAGCCGTGGCATTGTCTGACTGGATCCGAACCGGGAGGCCCAGAAGCAAGGGTTGAAAGGTCTGAAGGGCCAGAAATATGGCCCTGATCTCCAGAACGTTGATATGAAGGGATCGCTCGGGGTGAGACCAGCGTCCGTGAGCAGTGTGGTGGAGAAACACCGCCCCCCAGCCTAACAGGCTGGCATCTGTCGTGACTACGTGCCAGTGGACAGGGCGGAAGGACTTCCCCTGAGATAGGGATGAGACCTGAGTCCACCAGACGAGGGAACTGAGGGCAGTCCGAGATAAGCGGACTGACCGGTCTAGAGAGGCTGGATTCTTGTCCCAAGAGGACAGAAGATCCAATTGCAGAGGGCACAAATGGAATTGGGCAAACGACACGGCTTCCATGACTGCTACCATCTTGCCTAACACTCTCATCCCACTCCGGAGGGATGTGTAACGGCGGGAGCGGAGGGATTGGGCGGCCCGGATCAGAGAAGACCTCTTGTCTTCTGGAAGAAAAACCCCGGGCCTGAACCGTGTCTATCAGCATACCTAAAAAGGTGATGCGCTGATGAGGAATGAGGGATGACTTGTTGAAGTTGAGAAGCCACCCTGGCCTTGAGAGCGTGTCTGGGCAAATTTGCACGCTTTCTGAGCAAACTTGAAGAGAGCTCCCTTTGATAAGTAGGTCGTCCAAATAGGAAACGACCAGGACGCCTCTATAAAATGGACATGACGGCTGCCATGACCTTTGTGAAGACCCGAGGCACAGTAGCCAGTCCAAAGGGAAGGGCCCTGAATTGGAAATGACGGTGTCCTACGGCAAAATGAAGGAACCGTTGATGCGATACACATATGGGAATGTGTAAATAAGCATCTTGAATATCTATGGAAGCTAGGAATTCTCCCGGTTCCATAGCAGCTAGTACGGCTCGCAATGATTCCATTCGGAAGGTCCGAATCTGTACGGACCTGTTTAGCCTTTTGAGGTCCAGGATAGGACGGACAGAGCCATCTTTTTTGGGGACGACAAAGAGGTTTGAATAGGAACCTTTGCCGCGCTGTTCCAGGGGGACTGGAATGATAACGTTTGCTTTTTGCACAGAGGCTATGGCCTGACATAAGGCCTGGCTTTGTGTTGTGGACTTTGGAAGCCGAGAACGGAGAAACCTGTTGGCCGGTAGGGAATGGAAATCGATCTTGTAACCTGAGGTGACGATTTCTTGAACCCAAGCATCGTGAGTATGGTCTAGCCAGATATCCCGAAAAAGCAGAAGCCACCCTCCAACAGGAGTCGGCTCTGAGGGGTACCCGGCGTCATTCTGAAGGGGCCTTCGCGGGGCGAGGTCACTTGGATTTAGATTGCCTGGAGTGGGAACGCCAGGAAGAGTCCCTTGAGGGACCGGATCCCCGATCTGAGCGTTGCGGCGACCCCTGTGATGGTTTTTGGGGGCGGGCCGAAAGGACTGCCTGCGCCAAGAAGACTTTTTAAAATTTTTGGATACAGACCGCTTTTGTGGTAGAATGGTACTTTTACCACCCGTCGTCTCAGATATAAGCTTGTCCAGGAATTCTCCAAACAGACGAAGACCCTGGAAGGGGAGTGTGGACAGGGACTTCTTGGAGGCACTGTCCGCGTTCCATACCTTTAGCCATAGGACTCTGCGGGCAAAAACAGCGTTGGCTGCCGTTAGGGCTGACAAACTAGCTGCATCTAGGGAGCCGTGAAGAAAATAATTAGAGGTTAGAGAGAACAAATCAAGGATCTCAAGAGCCTCTGAAGGAATATTGCAAGAGCGAAGCAACTTGCGCAAGTTCCTACTCCACACACTCATAGCTCTCGCTACCCATGTCAAGGCAAATAGGGGGCGCAGAGAGGAGCCCGAAGCCTCGAAAATAGATTTGACCGCAGCATCAACAGCGCGGTCGGACGAGTCCTTGAGAGACGCGGTGTCTGAGACAGACATAACCGTGTGTTTAGCCAGCCTGGATACTGGCGGATCCACAACGGGGGATACTGACCAGAGCTTAACCAGTTCCGATGGAAAGGGATAAGCGAATGAAGAGGAGGATTTTTTATTAAACCTCCTATCAGGGTGATCTCACCGTTTAGATATGATTTGATGAAAAATCGGATCCTGGGCAAAGGGCTTAGGAGGCTTCTTGGCCCGCTTGATTGCCGACTGAGAAGTCGGGTCCGAAGGCTGATCAGAAATCGACAGAGAGTGATTGACAGCTGAAATTAATGTGTCTTCCATATGTCTAGACTCAGAAGGGACATCTGAACCAGAGTCAGAGTCTTGGGAATCGTGACTACTAAAGGTCACGGAGCCCGAGTCAGACTGATCATCGTCCGAGTCGGACGAGACGTAACGGTCGCAATGGCGTCTTTTGGAGACAGCCTTTTTACGTACTGGGAACGAGACACCAGACGAAGGTGGGCTCCCCTGGGGGAGCTGAGCCGGGGGGAGGCTGTGAGAGCCTGTGGAAGGCTGGGATATCTGAGCGTCCAGGTCATCTAACCTCTTAGACATTAGAAGAGCCCAGGCAGGAATAACGTCATCAGACTGGGGTACTGCCTGGATAGTGGCCGCAGCCAAATCCACAGACTGCACGACCTCCTGGTCCGGCAGCGGAGGCTGTTGTGACACGGTAGTAGGGGCATCGCAGCCCTGGCATAGTGGATAGCTTCGGCCACTAGAAAACGAGCGTCCACAGGTGGTACAAGCATAGTAGAGGTCCGTAGAGGACGCTGTGAGGTAGCACGGTCGGCTGCGCAGCAGAAGACACGGGATCCAGGCATTAAGGTTCACAGCACACGGTTTAATGTCCAAACAAAAGTCCACAGCAATATACACGTGCCTCTCCAGCAGAGGACTCAGGGAGTTCTGTTCACTCCCTCACACCCGGCACACCTGCCCTCGTTCCTGTTTCCATTTAACCCTTCCTTCAGCCTGTAGGGAAACAGTATTAACCCTAGAGTGGATTTACTTTCTATCATGGAGTGAGCACAACCGGGGCGAGACATACCGGCCGTCATAGATAACCCCGGTCACAGTCTCACATACCCCCCCCCTCAGTTCAAGCGTGCGGGGTTGAACTCCCGCCATCAAACACGGGCCGCGGGACAAGGCATCGGCGTTGCCCTGCAACCCACCGGCCCTATATTCAACCGTAAACCGGAAGTTCTGCAGAGAAAGGAACCACCGGGTAACCCGGGCATTCCGTTCCTTGGCGGACCTCATCCAGACCAGTGGAGAGTGATCCGTCACCAAGCGAAACTGCCGTCCCAGCAGGTAATAGCGTAGGGACTCCAAGGCCCACTTGATCGCCAGGCACTCCTTCTCCACTACGCTATAATTCCGCTCGGGAGGGGTGGGCTTCCTACTTAAGAAGGTGACGGGGTGTTCCTCCCCCTGAACCACCTGAGACAACACTGCCCCCAGGCCGACCTCTGAGGCGTCAGTCTATACTATAAACTCCTTCCGGAAATCAGGGTGTACAAGAACGGGCTGTCCGCACAGGACCCCCTTCAGGGCCCGGAAGGAGTCCTCGGCCTGCGGAGTCCAGCGCACCATGACGGACTTCTTGCCTTTGAGAAGGTCCGTCAAATGGGCTGATAGTCCCGCAAAATCCTTTACAAACCTCCTGTAGTACCCCACGATACCCAGGAAGGCCCTAACCTGCTTCGTGGTCAGGGGTCTAGGCCACTTCTGGATCGCCTCAACCTTGTTAATTTGGGGCTTAATCACTCCTTGGCCTATCACGTAGCCCAAGTAGCGGGCTTCCGTGAGTCCCAACGCACATTTCTTGGGATTGGCTGTCAATCCGGCTGTTCGAAGCGCGTCCACCACCGCTTGTACCTGTTCCAAGTGGGTCTGCCAATCGGAGCTGTAAATAATGATGTCATCAAGGTACGCTGATGCATACGCCTGGTGGGGTTCCAGCACTAAGTCCATCAACCTCTGGAACGTGGCCGGAGCGCCATGTAACCCAAAAGGCAAGACAACATAGTGGAAGAGACCCTCCGGCGTAACAAAAGCGGTTTTCTCCTTGGCGGACTCCGTCAGTGGCACCTGCCAGTACCCCTTGGTCAGGTCGAGCGTGGTAAAATATCGCGCCTGTCCCAACCTATCAATCAGCTCATCCACCCGGGGCATGGGGTAGAGATCGAACTTGGATATTTCGTTCAATCTCCTAAAGTCATTGCAGAACCTTAAGGAGCCATCGGGTTTTGGTATTAGGACAATCGGACTAGCCCATTCACTCCAGGATTTTTCGATGACCCCCAGGCGTAACATTGTCTTTACTTCCTCCGATATGGCTTGTCGTCGAGCCTCCGGTACCCGGTATGACTTCAGGCGTACCTTCAGGTGGGGCTCGGTGACAATATCATGTCGTATCAGACTGGTCCTACCGGGCAGCTCGGAGAAGACATCGGGGTTCTGCTGAACCAACCGTCTGGCCTCTCGCCTCTGAGTCTTGGTGAGGGCTTCTCCAATCCTTACTTCCGGTTCATCCTCTTCGGAGGTCGCTGGAGCCGGAGGTGAACGACCCGAAGAGGAGGGAGATGGGGAAAAAACAGCCATCAGGCTTTCCCGTTCCTGCCAAGGTTTTAATAGGTTGACATGGTATATTTGTTCAGGTTTCTGCCTACCGGGCTGCAATACTTTATAGTTAACCACCCCGACTCTTTCCTTTATCTCGTAGGGGCCTTGCCACTGAGCCAGGAATTTACTCTCCGCCGTGGGGATTAATAACAACACCCGATCCCCGGGTTTAAAGGTCCGCACGGTGGCTTGTCTATTGTAGCGGCCGCTTTGCGCGGCCTGAGCCTCCTGTAAATGCTCCTTCACAATTGGCATGACCGCGCTTATGCGGTTCTGCATTCCTAAAATGTGTTCAATCACACTTTTATGGGGGGTGGGCTCTTGCTCCCATGTTTCCTTTGCCAGGTCCAACAATCCCCGGGGATGTCGCCCGTATAACAATTCAAAAGGCGAAAACCCCGTGGATGCCTGTGGGACCTCACGGATGGCAAACATCAAATAGGGAAGCATCATATCCCAGTCTTTCCCGTCTTTTGAAATCACCCTTTTGAGCATGGTTTTCAGGGTTTTATTGAAACGCTCGACTAAACCGTCCGTTTGAGGATGATACACAGACGTACGCAACTGCTTGATCTGGAGTAGCCGGCATAGCTCTTTGGTCACTTTAGACATGAATGGGGTCCCCTGATCCGTAAGGATCTCCTTGGGCAACCCCACCCGGCAGAACACAGCAAACAACTCCCGAGCTATAAGCTTTGCTGCAGTATGTCTGAGAGGTATCGCCTCGGGATACCGGGTGGCATAGTCAACGATCACTAGAATATGTTGGTGCCCTCGAGCGGACTTTACGAGGGGCCCCACCAGATCCATCCCTATCCGTTCAAAAGGGACTTCTATAATGGGTAACGGTACCAACGGACTGCGAAAATGGGTCAGGGGTGCGGTAAGCTGACACTCCGGGCAGGTTTCTCAGAACCATTTTACCTCCCCAAAGACCCCGGGCCAATAGAACCTTTGCAATACTCGCTCCTGCGTTTTCTTGACCCCTAGGTGGCCACTCATCAGGTGTTTATGAGCCAAGTCGAGGACCCGCCGGCGATGCGGCTGGGGCATCACCAACTGCTCTACCCCTACGCCCCGTATTTCATCTACCGGTAGAGTAAATCCTGCTTAAGAGCGAAATGGGGGTACCTTACCTGGGCACCGGGCAGCTGTGCCACCCCGTCAATTACTGTCACCCGACTCCGGGCATGTATTAATGTAGGGTCCTGGAGTTGGGCTGTCCCAAACGTATCCGGGCACGCCTCCAACTCCGGGATGGGTTCGACCGTCTCAGCCTCTCCTGCCAATACCTCTAGGGGCGACCTATCGGGTTCACATTCTGTCCCTATCATGGGGACCCCTACGGCAGGTGTCCCGGATTCAGGATTGTAGGGCTCAGGTCCCGGACTGACCAATATCTGAGGAGACTTAGGGGGTCCCTTCCATAAAGTCCAAAAATAGGGCAGATCCCTTCCTAGGATCACGTCATAGGGAAGAGTGTTAAGAAGTCCCACCTCATGTTGCACCTGACCGCAAGGTGCTGTGATGGTGACAATCCCCGTGGGATAGTCTCGGCGGTCCCCATGTATGCAAACCACCCCCACGGTACGTCCTGTGGCCTTTACTTTAGCCCTCAAGGTGGATCGCACCAGGGTCACTAAGCTTCCGGAATCCAACAATCCTGTAACCGGACATCCATTCACCTGTATTTGGCACAAGTGGGGCTCAGTCTCTGGGGAGACCAGGTCAGCGGTACACACCACCTAAGCATACATTGAACCCCGCCGGGTAACCCCACAATCCATGGGCTCCGTGGTGAGTGGACACTGGGCTTCCATATGTCCCACCCGCTGGCACCGCCAACATCTAATGGGGACGGAAACCCCCTTGACGGGTTGTCGTTTAGTGTACAGAACCTTCCGGACCTCAGGAATGGTGGGCGCGGCCTCAGACGGGAGGGTAGGGGACTCCTGCACCGTTGTCAGCGGTGGGTCCTTGGCCCTAGGCTTTGAGGGGCCGGACCGACGGGCGGTACGCAAAGTCTCAGTGTCCCGTATCAAGTCCTGCGTAGCCACATGCCGCTCTACCAGGGACACTAATTGGTCCAGGGTACTCGGGTCACCCTGTCCTACCCACCGTTGAATGGTGACGGGTAAAGTGCGCACAAAACGATCCACTACTACCCTTTCCACCATTTGCGCCGGGCTCAGAGTGTCAGGCTGCAACCACTTTTTTACAAGATGCAACAAGTCATAGGCCTGGGAGCGTACGGGTTTGGCTTCCTCATAGAACCACTGATTTACCCGCTGAGCCCGTACATAGGTATTCACCCCCAACCGAGCCAGTATTTCGGCTTTCAGGGTCACATAGTCAATGGCGTCCTCGGTACAGAGGTCCAGGTACGCTTTTTGGGGTTCCCATGTCAGATAGGGCGACAATACCTCATCCCACTGGGGGGTCGGCAGCTTTTCCCGCTCGGCCACCCGCTCAAACACCGCCAGGAACGCTTCCACATCATCCCCCGGGGTCATCTTTTGCAACGCTTGTCTCACCGCTTTCCGGACGCTGCCGTCGTCACCCGGCCCCGGGGTTGTTGCTGCCGGTCCGGCACGGATCGACTTGGCCAGGAGAATCATCTGTTCTTGATGTCTTTGTTCCTGCAATTGCAAGGCTTGCTGCTGACGTGTATTGGCCTGAACCAGCTGTTCTTGGTGCCTTTTGTCCTGCATTTGCAAGGATTGCTGCTGACGTTCCAACGCCCGGAGCAGGTGTGCATTGGTCTGTTGCTGCTGTGCATTAGCCTCTTGCAGCTGTGCATTAGTCTGTTGCTGCTGCTTTAGTATGTCCTCCATGGCGTCGCCGGGTTTGGGCTGTAGTATAACCGCTCGAATCCAGGACATGTGCTACTGGGTCACCAGGGATGGATGCTTCACCTCACCGGCTGTCATTCCCGCATTCTCTACCATATGTGAGGTAGCACGGTCGGCTGAGCAGCAGAAGACACGGGATCCAGGCATTAAGGTTCACAGCACACGGTTTAATGTCCAAACAAAAGTCCACAGCAATATACATGTGCCTCTCCAGCAGAGGACTCAGGGAGTTCTGTTCACTCCCTCACACCCGGCACACCTGCCCTCGTTCCTGTTTCCATTTAACCCTTCCTTCAGCCTGTAGGGAAACAGTATTAACCCTAGAGTGGATTTACTTTCTATCATGGAGTGAGCACAACCGGGGCGAGACATACCGGCCGTCATAGATAACCCCGGTCACAGTCTCACAACGCCTGGGAAGCTTTATCACCCTTGCGGTTACGCATGTTAGCAACAGTTCCAAAATAAGTTCAGTGAGCCTCTAGCAGTATTATAAAGGGACTGCTGAGGGTGAGGAGCTGCTAGCAGTATTATAAATGACTGCTATGCAGAGCCGGTATATACCGAGTAAAGTAGCAACCCTGTCGGTATATACCTATAGGCACAGTTAGTATATACTGCTAAAAGCTGATATACACCGCCAGCCAGCAGACACACACCGCTAGAAAGACAGCGATATACCACTGAGCAGAGCGGTATATAGTGCTGCAGAATCGCAGAGCCAAGGAGGCGATCTCACCTGTGTCTGCTCCCCACATGTAATGGCGTCCAGTGTTCTCTGGCAGCATGGAGGGGAGAGACGGCCCACTTGAGGGAGCAGCTTCTAGAGCAGTGGAGGGGGCGTTGCTAGAATGCAGGCCGAAGCCGGGAGCTTAATTAATGATGCTTCCCTAGGATCACGGCCTGCATCGCCCCACCTGCGTCTTTTCAGGCGGCGGTTTGGATGCAGGGGATTGACTCGTCGTCTCCCTACCTGCTCCTGGCTCCGTCTGAAGACGCGTCGGTCCTGGGATGCGGGGATCTCGGGGACGCATCTTCGGCTCAAGGCTGAAGCAGGTCCTTGGCTCTGCTAGCCCTCTGGAGCTACGTTGGTGTGAGGTGCTTCCAGGGAGCCTGGAGGGGTACGCAGACCCGACCACTTGGGCGCGAGGGAAGACTGACGGCTTGTGCACGCCAGGTTTCCTCTGCCCATACACGGGGAGAACGGGGGTGGCAAGGCACCCTGGTATTGCCCCTATCAAAAATAGAATGAATAAGAAAAGAAAAACAAAATAAAAAGTAAAAATAAGCTGGCCTGAGGCACCTCTGGTGGCGCTCAGTCCAGACATGTCAGCCTCCCTGCTGACACTAGGAAAAAAACTGAGCTAGTTCCCGCCTAGCTGGGGTTATATGCTGTGGGAGGAGGAGCTAACACTTTTTTCAAACCTAGTGTCACGCCTCCCCTGGAGACACCATATAACCCAATGACTGTGTCCCCCAATGAAAAGGTGAGAAAGGAAGTAAGAATTGTAGCAGCATTTGGTTTCCCTTCCTGCGTTGCATTGATCATACTGATCATTGTTAGGCTAAGAGAAAGAGAAATGCAGGGCTGTTCATCACAACATACAAAAATAGAAAGAATTGAAGCAGCAGTACTAACTATTTTTGTGCACGATTCTTTATTTTAAATCCATAAAAATCACCAAATTACGGGGTGCACCGATTCGCGAGTGTCAAGCTGCGCTTCAATGGGTCCTGAAGACACGCGCGAATTGACGCACCCCGTAATTTGGTGATTTTATGCATTTAAAAGAAACGGCCCTTGTCTGAACGTTCCCCAGTCCCACTTCCCTGCACCCCGCAATTTGATTTTATAGATTTGAAATAAAGAATCATGGACAATAATAGTTAGTGCACTGCTTCAATTCTTTCTATTTTTGTATTTGTGATGGACAGCCACGCAAATCGCTGTCCGTGGCGCACAATATCGCTAGCACCCATCACACATACTTACCTGTTTAACGACGTCGCTGTGGCCAGCGAACTGCCTCTTTTCTAAGGGGGCGGTTCGTGCGGCGTCACAGCAACGTCACACAGCAGGCGTCCAATTGAAGCCGAGGGGCGGAGAGCAGCCGCAGGAAAGTCACTCCCACCTCGTTGCCGGAGGACACAGGTACGGTGTTGTTCGTCGTTCCTGGGGTGTCACACGTAACGATGTGTGCTGCCTCAGGAACGACGAACAACCTGCATCCAGCACCATCAACGATATTTGTGATTTGAACAACGTGTCAACGATCAACGATTAGGTGAGTAATTTTGATAGTTAGCGGTCGCTCGTACGTGTCACACGCAACGACGAGGCCGGATGTGCGTCACGAATTCCGTGACCCCAACGACATCTCGTTAGCAATGTCGTTGTGTGTAAAGCCCCCTTAAGATGCTGAATCCAGGCATATGTTTTGTTGAAAGATTGGATGCTTGGTTGCATTCCCCCTGTTCTTTATTTGAATATTGCGCTACGCTGCCTTTGCTGTTGTTGCCGTCACGTGCACATTGCCACAGTAATTATGTCTTGATTAAAGTCTGCGCATGCATGTACCGCGATCTCCAGTGCCATTTTATTGAGGACACAGCGGTGAAGACTATGAGCAGAAGGGGCCTGTGTGCAGATGTAAAAAAAAGAAACAAAAAAACAATCTGAACATGCATATTATAGTGGAGGTAAACAAGCAGTGTCCACTGCTAATGGTACAGGCGCCTCTGTTTATCTCCACACGCCACTCTTCTAGGCAGATTTCCTTTAGCAGCATGTGAACTGATGAAGGTCAATTGTATGACCCAAACGTCTTCACACACGGGATTTGCTGCCATTTCAAATAAACCACTTTTGCAACTTATTGGGAGTGTCTAGTTAAAACGTTATCTGCGTTTCCCAACCTGTCTGCATTAATACCTGCAGTTGGTCAAGTTGTTGATCCAATGCGTCCAACAGGTAATCACAGTGATCCCGATGCCTATTCTCAGAGAGACGTTGTAGCTGAAGACCTGGAATAGTTTCATACATTCATTAGTACAGAAATTAATAAATCAAAGTCAATGATTTGCAAAATAAGCTGATCAAAGATGATCATATTTACAAATTCTATATTGTATTAGAAGAAATAATTGGCTGTAATCTAGGGATTCATGTATCACAAAAAGAAAAGTGAAACATGGACTCTAGAGGGTTTTTGCTGGGACAGTTATAAAGGGAACCTGTCACTAGGTTTTTCCCTTATAAGCTGCAGCCACTACCAGTGACCCTTATATACAGCATTCTAGAACACTGTACAGTATATAAGAGCCCACACCGTGCTGTATAACATAACAAACACCTTTATAATACTCACCTAGGGGGCGGTCTGGTCCGATGGGTGTCACTGGTCTTGGTCCAGCGCCTCCTACATCTTTTACGATTGTCGTCCTCCATCCCAGCCTTGTGTGCATGACGCGCCCTACATTATCCACACACATGCCCCTATTGTGCTCTTGCGCACGTGCACTTCTCTCTGCCCGGCTGAGGGCAAAACAAAGTATTGTAGTGCGCATGTGCGGGTGGACTTTGACCTTTCCTCGTGTCTGCGCATTACAGTACTTTGCTCTGCCCTCAGCAGGGCAGATTAAAGTGTAAATGCGCAGGAGCACAATGGAGCTGGGAAGGAGGATGGCGATGGCATTCTGGAATAATAAGGGCTTACTGGTTGTGGCCGCAGCTCATAAGGAAAAAACCTGGTGACAGATTTCCTTTAATACATGAAAAACCCCAACTGGAGGAAACAACACTGCCAAGAAAGCTCAAGGTATAAGGACTGAAATGTGTGGCATCTTCCATTTGTGCCACTATATGTATTCTAGGATCGATGCTTCTAGAATGGAATATCTTTATGCATACAGCTTTCAACGTAGACAGTAGTTGGGAGCACTATGTCCAGACGTGGTCCATGCACACTGCTCTGCCATATTATGAGCTGTTACATGTGTGCAAATATTATTTATTTGTAACCTGAATTGTCTTTATTATTAGGTAGAAGTAATTATGGAAATTACAATGTAAATATTTGATTGTTAATAACTTCCTTACTTATTCCAATATCGTCTTCTGCCGAATCCTCAAAATCTGTTTCTTTGTCTCGTGCAATATTAGTCATATTGTCCTAAGAAAACAAAAAGACTATCTAATATGTAATCCAAACATCTGCTCCGTACATCAAAGCCATTTTAATTTTTTTAATGGCCATTGAACTAGGACTACCAAAGATGTAAGTGGCACTAATTATCATAAAATTGTAAGCAGATTAGATATCTATTAACCAGTCAGCATCTGGTGTGACCACCATTAGCCTCACATAGTGTAACACATCTCCTTCGCATAGAGGTGAGCAGGTTGTTGATTGTGGCCTGAGAAATGTTGGTCCAGTCCTCTTCAATGGCTGTGCAAAGTTGCTGGATATTGGCGGGAACTTGATCAAATGCATCCCAAATCTGCTCAATAGCTGACATGTCCGGTGAGTATGCTGGCCATTCAAGAACTGGGATGTTTTTAGCTTCCAGGAATTCCAGGAATTGTGTACAGATCCTTGCAACATGAGGTCATGAATTATCATGCTGCAATATGAGGTGATGGTCGTGGTTGAATTGCCTACCAATGGGCCCAGTCCAGATGATTTTGGAAGAGTTAGGTGAGAGCAGTGGCTGATCTATATCCATCCACAGAAAAAATTACAATATGTCACTTAAAAGAGTTGTCTGCTACTTAGGCCGCTTTCACACTGCGATCCTCGACTCGTTCAGTGGTCCCGTTGGGGCTTCCTTTCGAACACCCTGCAAAACGGGTTTTGGATGTATTGTCATGCATGTGTCACAGGTGACATAGTCATGTGGTTTCTGGCCATAGAAGGTCACAGCGTTTGTCTGCACAGAATGCTCCCTGACTTTCCATTGTTCCTGCTGTCAGTATTCTTTGGAATGGGTAGCTTTCCTGCTGGGTTCATCTCTCCCTATTTTGGACCCAACAGGAGCTTGCATTCTACCCAGCTGCTGATCATCATTATTCTCTTGGTGCTTAAATATTCCTTCCTTCCTTGGACTGGGGCTGGTGCTGGTGATATTTTTCAGTCCATTCAAGCCTTGGTTGGAAGAGTGGCTTGAACTCCACTATGGTATTGTTGCTGAAAACATTGCTGAACTTCTACCGGTGTCATCTGTGGATAAGTAGTTCATGCATGTTTCCCCCGTGTGTCCCCCTTGTATCTTCTATAGTGTTTAGTGGGGTTGACAAAGAGCTCATCCCATCCATTTCCTATTTAGGGCTCAGCACTAGGGTTACCTAGGGACACGTATCCAGCTCGGCACATAGGTGTGGAACCTATCTAGGGTGGTGAGGGACCCCAGGGACCAGCAGTAGGTTTGGTCAGGGGTTACCATCTTTCCTTTCCTTAGACACAGGGTTTCCCTTCCCTTTCACTGTTCGCTTAGTACTTTACTGTTCCTAGCATGACACCTATGTGTTAACAGGGTAATAACTATGGTGCAGACGGAGTCACCGTATACTCTGTGGTGCACCATTTTCGGGAGTATACACCTATTGGACGCGGACACCCAGACATAGTAAACTGTGAAACCCATTTTTTGGGGGGTTCGGACCGAAGTCCAGATGGGACCACTGAGAGGAACGCAGTGTGAAAGCGGCCTTAGACAACCCTTTCTAATTCTCATGTTTGCCCCCATTAAAATAAAAAAGATATCTTACATCTTGTGCTGGCAACATTCCAGCAGCTCACTACCACTTGATTAATTATATGTCCAGAGGCGGGGAAAGTGAAACCGAAACTGATTGAGCACAGGACCCTCCTGATGTAACATTCTGACATGGGCCCCAGGAGAGCGAGTGCCAACATCGCTGGGACTACGTTGGCATGGGAGGTGAGTATAAGCTTTTCTATTTTTACAGGGGAAAACATGGGACATGAGAAAGAGTTGGCCAAGTAGTGGATAACCTCTTAAGTAACTGAGACTTTAATTCCAGATTGAGACGTGACCTCTCGCTTGCTCCATGAAACACTGGAGCACTGACAGTTCACAAACTGGAGAAGACCCTCTGGAGTGCGCTGAGAACAAATGAAGATACCGAAGGGTAAGTATAAGACTAGGGTCAGATTTAGAGCACCACTCCAGTAGTGGAAATAAAAAAACAACGCTGGAGTGATGCTTTAACTCTACAGATAGATCCGTAACAGATATCTTCTGCTACAATTAAATACCTGCGTGGACAAGTGACCAATCTGATTGCTACCTAATATCTGAAGCAAGTTAAAAGGCTGTTACTAGTGATGATTGGATATACTCTGCACTGTTCATTAATCACACAAATAGATAGGTATTCGCGATATTTGCTATTCGTCGAGTATTTAAAAAAAAACAAACAAACACCAAAACCGCATAGAAACACGTGGTATTGGTGCATTTTTTTGCCAGGAGATGCAGATTTGGTGCAGAAATGTCTGCAACCAAATACTGAACGTGTGCACAAAGCCTAATCTGGTAATCCACACAAAAAGACTGACAGCACTCCCGAACATGCAATGTGATCAGGTGCATAACTGAACATGACATACAATGACAAAAAAAAGACAGTTGCACTTTGTAATGCTAAAGCATGCAAACCATGAGTGTAAGAATATAGACATGCATTACTGCTAAAGCAAATATAAGGAAAAAAATATAGATATTTAGCATACAAAAATGGCCATTTCATTTAGCAATAATGCATGTCTATATTCTTACATTTATGGTTTGCATGCTTTAGCATCTCAGAGTGCAACTGTCTTATTTGTAATTGTATGTCATGTTCATTTATGCATCTGTTCACACTGAATCTTTAAAGGGAAGGTGTTGCGTTTTTTATTTTTGTATTAATAATAGTGATTATGAAATCAAGTATTTTTAATACAATATTAAATTCACTGTTTATTTAGTTTTTATTTAATTCTAGTATTACTGAAGCATTGGGGCTGCCACCTTGGATTTGCTTTGAGTAATGACAGTTAAGCCGCTCTACACACAACGACATCGCTAAACGAGATGTCGTTGGGGTCACGGAATTCGTGATGCACATCCGGCCTCGCTAGCGATGTAGTTGCGTGTGAAACGCACGAACGACCGTTAACGATCAAAATTACGTACCTTATTGTTGATCGTTGACACGCCGTCCATTTCCCAAATATCGTTGCTGTTGCAGGACGCAGGTTGTTCGTCGTTCCTGCGGCAGCACACATCGCTATGTGTGACACCGCAGGAACGAGGAACATCACCGTACCTGCGGCCGCCCGCAATGAGGAAGGAAGGAGGTGGGCGGCATGTTACTTCCCGCTCATCTCCGCCCCTCCGCTTCTATTGGGCGGCCGCTTAGTGACGCCGCTGTGACGCTGCACAAACCGCCCCCTTAGAAAGGAGGTGGTTCGCCGGGAACAGCGATATCGCTAGGCAGCTAAGTACATGTGACGGGTCCTAGTGATGTTGTGCGCCATGGGCAGCGATTTGTAAATATAATTCTCATGCTGTAATGACCGCACACATTTTTTTTCACATTGAGTATGTGATTTCAGACATTTCTGAACCAAACCTGCAGCTCCTTTAAAAAAACAAAACAAAAAACAAACACACCGAAACCACATCGAAATGCATGTGGTATCAGTGCGATTTTTTGACAGGAGATGCAGAATTGGTGCAGAAATGTCTACAACCAAATACTGAACGTGCGCAAATAGCCTAACTCCATAATCTGGCATTGAGTTCAATGGTTTCACAGCTAGGATTCTCATTGCAAAATACTGCACCAAAACCGCATCAAAACACATGCAGTATCAGTGTGGGGGGGTTTTTGCCAGGAACTGCAGATTTGATTTGATGCAGAAATGTCATCACCTAATCTGGTAATCCGGCATTAAGTTCATTGACTTCATCTGAGGTCACTGAGTTTAATGAGTTCACCTCAGATCAGTTCACCTGAGGTAACAGCTGGGGTAGCATGGGAACCCCAGCTGAACTTTCATGCGAGGTCATTCAACTAAATGCTCTCACAACTACGGCTCTGTCAGTGTGTCCCTGACACTGTAGTGATGAGTTGTATTTTCTAATGTGACCACGCACTGCAATGCGACCTCAGGAAGTAGCAGAGCCAGAATCGTCGAATGGATTACGTCGGACCGGCAAGGGTGTTTGGGGGTTAATAACTTAGCGAAAGAGGGTGTTTTTTTGTTTGTTTTTTAAATAAAGTATTTTTTTCTATGTTACTTGATTATTTCTTGTGACTTACAGGGATAGCAATGGGGGGGTTACCATTACTAACCTCAGGCTTGATGACAGCTGTGTTTTTTTGACCATTCACAGCTGTCATTAACCCCTTATATTACCTCAATTCCCATCGCTCAAAGGCAATTGGGATGAGCTGGGTAAAGCCCCAGAATTTACACATGTAATGGATGCACCAATTCCAGGGCGGCTGCAGTCTGTTGTTTTTAGGCTGGGGAGGACCTAATAACCATGGGCCTCCCCAGCTTGAGAATAGCAGCTCCCAGCTGTCTGCTTTATCGTGCCTGGGTGTCAAAATTGGGGGGGGGATCTCACAACTTTTTTTTTATTATTAATTTAAATAATGAAAAAAAAAAATGCATGATGTTCCCTGTACACAACGCAAAAAGCTGGAAGCTACAGACTATAGCCGTCTGCTTTATCTGCACTGGGTATCAAAACATGGGGGACCTGCACCATTTTTTCCAATTATTTATTTATTTTAACACTCCACTTTAGGGAATCAGACAGCTAATGTGGGGGCAACCAATCACAGATGCCAGCACAGAGGATGAGCATGGGAAGCAGGACTGAAACCAATCAAGACACTGTCAAAGATTGTGGGCAGGTGAAGCAGTGTATTTTCATAAACTTTAATGATCGGACCAGAAAGCAATGTGACAGCAGCGGGGAAACTCAGTAAGTATAATTCTCCTGCTTAATTCCCTGTAATACTTTGACAACATTATTTCCAGAAACCAGCTGTGTGTCAGAAATGCATCTAGGCATCTTCCCAAAGCTTTTACCATCCAGTTTCAGCACTTCTCCATCAATTGCAGCATTTGTACAGCCCTCCTGAACTGACTTCCAAAGTCCTCTGCAAAATTATTCAACTTTACCATTGACTTGCATTAGGTTCGTTACTCGGTACGAATATATGAACGAATAATAGAAATTATTCGGCATGAATAATGATAACCTGAATACAGTGGAACCTTGGTTAACGAGAACAATTCATTCTGGGACTGTGCTTGTTAACCAAGTTACTTGTTCAGGAAAGCAAGACTTCCCATAGGAAATCATTGCAATGCAAACAATTCGTTCCACAACTTGTTAAATCTCCCATCCTGGTCCCCTATTGTGCCATTCCACACACGTACAAACACAAACACACACGCACAAACACAGATTATGCTCACCTTACTTTCCGTTCCCTCGCCTGTCTCCTGGAACTTGCAGTTCGCCCGTACAAGACGTGTATCGGGTAACCAAGGCGACCGATGCCGGACCTTCCGCACTCAGCGCGCTGACGTCAAAGGCAAGAGCCGCTTGCCTCTGAATGGCCAGCGCGCTGCCTTTGAATAGCGCCTGACAGGGGAAGTTCCTCTCTCGTTGCGATGGTTACCGGATACACATCCTGTGGAGGGAGGACCTTCCCCTGTCAGCCGCTACTCAAAGGCAGCGCGCTGGCCAATCAGAGCGCGCTGGGAGCAGAAGGTCCGGCATCGGTCGCCTTGGTTACCCGATACATGCAAGTTCCAGGAAGCCGGCGAGGGAACAGAAGGTAAGGTGAGCATAATATGTGTGTGTGCGTGCGTGTTTGTTTGTGTGTGTTTGTGCGGACTGCAAGAGCGGGTTAGAGCGCGGTGGATGTACGGAACCGGAAGTGTGTGCGGTGAGTATTTTGCTCGTACAGCAAGGCTTTCTCGTAAACCGAGTTACAAATTTACATAAAGACTTGCTCGTTAGGCGAAATACTCGCTAACTGGGTTACTCGTTAAGCGAGGTTCCACTGTATTTGACTATTCGCCCATCTCTAGCCGTTACATACTACACAGCAGCACCCAATTCCGGCACGTACCATATGGTATGCATAGCATTCCGCATTGCTGGAATCTCCTATTCCTGCTATGGAGTCTTTTAGAAGAAAAATTCTCCAGGACATTCAGATTCTCTCCTCACCACAATGAAACACTTATCTCCCTACATCAATGACTCTACTCTCTGTAAAATAACAATTCAATTTGATAGAATTAATTAGTTTTCTATCAGAGATGTTAATTACCAAAACTAATTAATGAGGCTGCTGGCAGGTCCCATGTGACTAATCTGCGGAATATTAATATGCATTATCTGCTCCTATAGTTGGGCTTGGCTGGCCACAATTCATGCATGGTGGTACAACAGTCCCCTTGCTCTGTGCAGGGAATACCGTATAAGATGCCCACTCTTTGCCCTATAAACCTATTAGCAGGAAATATCATTTTTTTGGACCCTGCAGGCGGTGGGAGCACAGGACACAAGAAACTGCGGACATCTTTTTCTTCAGAAGAATAAATATTGGGGTGCAGGCGGCTGGTCACAAAATATAAATGAAGGGGTTGTAGTTAATTTGTCTAAACAATGTCATACCCCAGCATTTCTGCATTTGATATTAGCTAAACTGTTGTTGTAGAACAAATCAGGGCAAAGTGCGGAATGAGAGAGCTGAAAGGCTAAAAACAGTATTAGCTTCCACATAGGGGACAATGTGGAGGCTCACACTGTATATAGGGGGCTATGTGAGGGCTCATACTGTGTATCGGAGGTCTCTGTGGGGGTTCATACTGAATATAGGGAGCTATATGAGGGCTCATAGCGGACATAGGAGGGTTATGTAGGGGCGCATACTGTGTATATTGGTGGGCTATATGTGGGCTCACAGTGTATATAGGAGGGTGATGTGTGGGATCATATTGTGTATCGGAGGTCTACGTGGAGGCACATACTGCTTAGCAGGAGCTATTTGGGCAGTGTATATTAGAAGGCTATATGGGAGCTCATAATGTATATAGGAGCCTATGTGGGGGCTCATACGGTATATAGGGAGCTATATGAAGGCTCATAGTATATATTGAGGACTATAGGGGAGCTCTCATTGTATATATGAGGGCTATGTGGGGACTCGTACTGTATATAAGAGACTATGTGAGAGCCATTACTTTATATCAAAAGGCTATGTGGGGCTCATACTGTATATAGGAGGGTTATATGGGAGCCATTACTGTATATTGGAGGACTATGTGTGGGCTCATATTGTATATAGGAGAGATATATGGGCGCTCATACTGTATATAGGAGTTTTGTGGGAGTTCATACTGTATATAGAGGGTTATATGGGGGCTCATACTGTATAGAGACTTTGGGGGCTCATACTTTATATGGGGGACTGTATATACGGTGCTCATACTGTATATAGGGGGCCTCATAGTATATATAGGGGCTATGTGGGAGCTTGTATAAAGGGTTGTGCTGAATAAAGGGGAGCTGTGTGTGAGCTCGGCTATTTATAGAAGGACTGTGGGGCTCATACTGTTTGTAGGGGGCTGTATGTGAACTCATACTTTATATAGGGGTGGGCTCATGGAGGGGTGTGTCAGCATACTTAATTTTGCTCAATATTAAGTGATACAATTAATATTATTCTAAAATAATATAATCAATATATTAATATTGAGCAAAATTAATTTCAGCCTATTGGTTCAGCCCTCCACAACAGACACCAACGGTTTCTCATGTGGCCACTCGGAAAAATTAATTGCCCACCCCTGTTGTAGAGGAACTGCTGGGTTCCTCTAATGGAGGGGTGGGCAATTAATTTTCCCATGGGGCCGCATGAGAAATTGGGATGGTTTTAGAGGGCCGGACTAATATAGAACACGCATATATATACTGTGTGTGTATATAATATATATACATATACACAGACTTTATACACACATACACACAATCCCCATATACTACATCACTACACCCGCCACATACTACACCTGTAATATACATCCCTATATACTACACCTGTAATAAACTACACCTCTATATACTATACCACTATATACTACATCACTACACCCCTATATACACCTGTAATATACCACATCACTATATACTACACCTGTAATAAACTGCAGCACTACATCACTATATACTACACCTGTGATAAACTACACCCCTATATACTACACTTGTATTATACTACACCACTACACCCCTATATACACCTGTATTATACTACACTCCTATATACTACCCCTGTAATATACTACATCACTACACCCCTATATACACCTATATTATACTACACTCCTATATACTACACTTGTAATATACTACACCACTACACCCCTATATTATACACCTGTATTATACTACACTCCTATATACTACACCTGTAATATACTACACCACTACTCCCCTATATACACTTGTATTATACTACACCAGTACACCCCTATATACACCTGTATTATACTACACCAGTACACCCCTATATACACCTGTATTATACTACACTCCTATATACTACACCTGTATTATACTACAGCACTACACCCCTATATACACCTGTATTATACTACACTCCTATATACTACACCTGTATTATACTACAGCACTACACCCCTATATACACCTGTATTATACTACACTCCTATATACTACACCTGTATTATACTACACCACTACACCCCTATATACACCTGTATTACACTACACCACTACATCCCTATATACACCTGTATTATACTACACTCCTATATACTACACCTGTATTATACTACACCACTACACCCCTATATACACCTGTATTACACTACACCACTACATCCCTATATACACCTGTATTATACTACACCACTACACCCCTATATACACACACCTGTATTATACTACTCCACTACACCCCTATATACACACCTGTATTATACTACTCCACTACACCCCTATATACACCTGTATTATACTACACCAGTACACCCCTATATACACCTGTATTATACTACACCAGTACACCCCTATATACACCTGTATTATACTACACTCCTATATACTACACCTGTATTATACTACAGCACTACACCCCTATATACACCTGTATTATACTACACTCCTATATACTACACCTGTATTATACTACAGCACTACACCCCTATATACACCTGTATTATACTACACTTCTATATACTACACCTGTATTATACTACACCACTACACCCCTATGTACACCTGTATTATACTACACCACTACACCCCTATATACACCTGTATTACACTACACCACTACATCCCTATATACACCTGTATTATACTACACCACTACACCCCTATATACACACACCTGTATTATACTACTCCACTACACCCCTATATACACCTGTATTATACTACACCAGTACACCCCTATATACACCTGTATTATACTACACCACTACACCCCTATATACACCTGTATTATACTACACCACTACACCCCTATATACACCTGTATTATACTACACCACTACACCCCTATATACACCTGTATTATACTACACCACTACACCCCTATATACACACCTGTATTATACTACACCACTACACCCCTAAATACACCTGTATTATACTACACCACTACACCCCTAAATACACCTGTATTATACTGCACCACTACATCCCTATATACACCTGTATTATACTACACCACTACACCTCTATATACACCTGTATTATACTACACCACTACACCTCTATATACACCTGTATTATACTACACCACTACACCCCTAAATACACCTGTATTATACTACACCACTACACCCCTATATACACACCTGTATTATACTATACCACTACACCCCTATATACACTTGTATTATACTACATCCCTAAATACACCTGTATTATACTACACCACTACACCCCTATATACACCTGTATTATACTACACCACTACACCTCTATATACACCTGTATTATACTACACCACTACACCCCTAAATACACCTGTATTATACTACACCACTACACCCCTAAATACACCTGTATTATACTGCACCACTACATCCCTATATACACCTGTATTATACTACACCACTACACCCCTATATACACATTATACTACACCACTACACCCCTATATACACCTGTATTATACTACACCACTACACCCCTAAATACACCTGTATTATACTGCACCACTACATCCCTATATACACCTGTATTATACTACACCACTACACCTCTATATACACCTGTATTATACTACACCACTACACCCCTATATACACCTGTATTATACTACACCACTACACCCCTATATACACCTGTATTATACTACACCACTACACCCCTATATACACACCTGTATTATACTACACCACTACACCCCTAAATACACCTGTATTATACTACACCACTACACCCCTAAATACACCTGTATTATACTGCACCACTACATCCCTATATACACCTGTATTATACTACACCACTACACCTCTATATACACCTGTATTATACTACACCACTACACCTCTATATACACCTGTATTATACTACACCACTACACCCCTAAATACACCTGTATTATACTACACCACTACACCCCTATATACACACCTGTATTATACTACACCACTACACCCCTATATACACTTGTATTATACTACATCCCTAAATACACCTGTATTATACTACACCACTACACCCCTATATACACCTGTATTATACTACACCACTACACCTCTATATACACCTGTATTATACTACACCACTACACCCCTAAATACACCTGTATTATACTACACCACTACACCCCTAAATACACCTGTATTATACTGCACCACTACATCCCTATATACACCTGTATTATACTACACCACTACACCCCTATATACACATTATACTACACCACTACACCCCTATATACACCTGTATTATACTACACCACTACACCCCTAAATACACCTGTATTATACTGCACCACTACATCCCTATATACACCTGTATTATACTACACCACTACACCTCTATATACACCTGTATTATACTACACCACTACACCCCTATATACACCTGTATTATACTACACCACTACACCCCTATATACACCTGTATTATACTACACCACTACACCCCTATATACACACCTGTATTATACTACACCACTACACCCCTATATACACTTGTATTATACTACATCCCTAAATACACCTGTATTATACTACACCACTACACCCCTATATACACCTGTATTATACTACACCACTACACCTCTATATACACCTGTATTATACTACACCACTACACCCCTAAATACACCTGTATTATACTACACCACTACACCCCTAAATACACCTGTATTATACTGCACCACTACATCCCTATATACACCTGTATTATACTACACCACTACACCCCTATATACACCTGTATTATACTACACCACTACACCCCTATATACACCTGTATTATACTACACCACTACACCCCTATATACACCTGTATTATACTACACCACTACACCCCTATATACACTTGTATTATACTACATCCCTAAATACACCTGTATTATACTACACCACTACACCCCTATATACACCTGTATTATACTACACCACTACACCCCTAAATACACCTGTATTATACTACACCACTACACCCCTAAATACACCTGTATTATACTGCACCACTACATCCCTATATACACCTGTATTATACTACACCACTACACCCCTATATACACCTGTATTATACTACACCACTACACCTCTATATACACCTGTATTATACTACACCACTACACCCCTAAATACACCTGTATTATACTACACCACTACACCCCTAAATACACCTGTATTATACTGCACCACTACATCCCTATATACACCTGTATTATACTACACCACTACACCCCTATATACACCTGTATTATACTACACCACTACACCTCTATATACACCTGTATTATACTACACCACTACACCCCTAAATACACCTGTATTATACTACACCACTACACCCCTAAATACACCTGTATTATACTGCACCACTACATCCCTATATACACCTGTATTATACTACACCACTACACCCCTATATACACATTATACTACACCACTACACCCCTATATACACCTGTATTATACTACACCACTACACCCCTATATACACATTATACTACACCACTACACCCCTATATACACCTGTATTATACTACACCACTACACCCCTATATATACCTGTATTATACTACACCACTATATACACCTGTAATATACTACACCACTACACACCTATAAAACTACACCACTATATACTACACCACTACACCCCCCCCATATACCACACCTGTAAAACTACATTCCCATATACTACACCACTACACCCCAAATATTTGTCAACAGTTAACCCCCTCCCCCCCCCGCCCGCCCCCCATTGTCCCCGCAGGTTACTAGTAACCACTCACCTCTCTTCTTATTGTTGCCTCCTCAGGCACTTCCGTACGGGTCCCCGCTGAGCTGCTTCTCTTTCACATGCCCAGGCTGCACCGATGCTGTATTCCTAGGAGCCCCCGCCGCTGCCTCTCAGCGTACGGGCCCCGGCTGCTGCAGCTTCTTCTCCTGCCGGGCGGGAACTTTTCAAATGACACGCGCACACCGTACTGACGATATCAGGGCGCGCGTGTGTCACAGAGAAAAGTGTCGGGCAGGGAACAGAGGAGTGATTCCTGTGTTCCGCTGCCTACGCTGTGCGGACCTGCAGGATCTGTCCTCTGTTCCCTGCCCGGCACGCAGCGTGAGATGAGGGCAATCTGACCACGGGCCTCCCGGAGCCTGGTGCTCCGGACAACAGGTCAGATTGCCCTCATCAGTGATCGGCCAGCAAGGACGCCCTGAACCAGGCGGGCCGGTCACAGAGAGTAGGCGGGCCGGATGTGGCCCGCGGGCCGGATGTGGCCCAGGTCTGCTCTAATGGCATTATTTCCCGAGTACAATTATAACTTACCGTATGCACCTTATATACTAACAATAATGCACACAATAAGGCAAAACAGTGAAAGCACAAGAAATCAAGTGACATCACTACAGGTATAATAAACATGATGATGTCATCATACAAGGGCAATAAATTGGGTAATATAGTTATGCGGGCGGCACGGTGGCTCAGTGGTTACCACTGTAGTCTTGCAGCGCTGGGGTCCTGGGTTCAAATCCCACTAAGGACAACATCTGCAAGGAGTTTTTGTAAGTTCTCCCTGTGTTTGCGTGGGTTTCCTCCAGGTTCTACGATTTCCTCCCACACCCCAAAAAACATACTCACAGGGAACCTAGATTGTGCGCCCCAATGGGGACAGTGTTGCCAATGCTGTAGAATTAACAGCGCTATATAAATGAATAAATATTATTATTATTAGTATACAGGGATAATACACTCAGTGATATCACAGTGCTGATATAATAAACACAGTAACTTGACAGCAACGATATAATAAAGAGTGACATCAGAGTACAGGTATAATAATTAATGACGTCACAGGTATAATAAACGCCAAACATTGATAGTGAGCCCCAGTGGGGACAGTGATGATAATGTTTGTAAAGTGCTGTGGAGTTAACACTATATAAGTGAGTAAAATTAATAAATGATGTCATAGTACAGGTATAACAGTGATGTCCAGTATAATAAAGGCCAAAGACCTACTGATAGGGAATTCAGATTTTGAGCCCCAAAGGGTTACAATTTAGTACATAGTAGTAACAGTATTAAATATCCTGTAGAATAGATACAGGACAAAAGATAGAAGAACCACGATCAGAAGTCCAATAAATGCAATTAAATTTTATTTTGAGCAGGTACAGGTGAAGAGCACAGTGGCCTCCATAATCCTTAAATGGAAGACGTTTGGGACCACCAGAACTCTTCCTAGACCTGTCCATCCAACCAAACTGAGCAATTATGGTAGAAAAGCCTTGGTGAGAGAGGTAAAGAAGAACCCCCAGATCACTGTGGCTGAGCTCCAGAAATGCAATAGGGAGATGGAAGAAAGTTCCACAAGGTCAACTATCACTGCAGCCCTCCACCAGTCGGGCCTTTATGGCAGATTGGCCAGAGGGAAGCCTCTCCTCAGTGCAAGACATATGAAAGCCTGCACGCAGTTTGCAAAAAACATATGAAGGACTCCCAGACTATGAGAAATAAGATTCTCTAATCTGATGAGACGAAGATACAACTTTTTGGTGATAATTCTAAGCGGTATGTGTGGAGAAAACCAGGCACTGCTAATCACCTGCCCAATACAATCCCAACAGTGAAACATGGTGGTGGCAGTATCATGCTATGGGGGTGTTTTTCAGCTGCAGGGACAGGACAATTGGTTGCAATTGAAGGAAAGATGAATGCGGCCAAGTACAGAGACACCCTGGAAGAAAACCTCTTCCACAGTGCTCTGGACTTCAGACTTGGCCGAAGGTTCACCTTCCAACAAGACAATGACCCTAAGCTCACAGCTAAAATAACAAAGGAGTGGCTTCAGAACAACTCTGTGACCATTCTTGACTGGCCCAGCCAGAGCCCTGACCTAAACCCAATTGAGCATCTCTGTAGAGACCTGAAAATGGCTGTCCACCAGCAAGCAAGAATGGCAGAGGATCCCCAAATCCAGGTGTGAAAAGCTTGTTGTATCATTCCCAAAAAGACAAATGGCTGTACTAACTCAAAAGGGTGCTTCTACTCAATACTGAGCAAAGGGTCTGAATACTTATGACCGTGTGATATTTCAGTTTTTCTTGTTTAATAAATTTACAAACATTTGTACATCTCTGGGGGGTTTTCTGACAAGATGGGGTGCAGAGTGTACATTGAGAAAAAAAATGATTTTTTTTTAATTTACCAAATGGCTGCAATGAAACAGAGTGAAAACTTTCCGTACCCACTAATATATATATATATATATATATATATATATATATATATATATATATATATATACATACTGGTCATATGTCAACCATATATACATAAATGGCCATTCCAGGTATGCTGTGTAACAGCAAAGTCCAAGATCAAAAGACCAAAAAGTTGTCTGTAATCACATTGGCAGGTAATGGACAACTAGAAACATAAGCTGAATGTAGTGTGATAGTCCTAGGCCTAGCTAAACAACCATGCTGAAAGGGGTGGTAAAGTCCCATCAGAAAGATGAAATCCAGAGCGTGAAGGAATAGGAGAATCACTTGGGCACAAAATCTGTCCCCACTCAAAGTGAAAGTCTGTGTCGCGCCCGTGAAAGGAAGCTAAGCACCAAAAGAGAAGGAGGTCACAGAAAAGATGTCTATGCCTGGAGCCAAGCAGTGAGAGATGAGATCAGCTGGGCACACAGGCTACCCGACACACATTTCGACTAAGCCTTCGTCAGGTGACAGGGTATAATAAATGCCAAAGACCAATTGTGAGCCCCAGTGGGGACAGTGATGATAATGTCTGGAAAGTGCTGGCGAGTTAATAATACTATATAAGTGAGTAAAATTAATAAATGATATCGCAGTACAGGTATAATAAACAGTGACATCAGAGTACAGGCATAACAGTGATGTCACAGTCCAGTATAATAAATGCCAAAGACGTACTGATAGGGAATTCTGATTTTGAGGCCCAATTGGTTATAATTTAGTACATGGTAGCAACAGTATTAAAGGGAATCTGTCACCAGATTTGGGCCCTATAAGCTGCAGCCACCACCATTAGGTTCTTATATACAGCATTCTAACATGCTGTATATAAGAGCCAAGGCCGCTGTGTAGAACATAAAAAACATTTTATAATACTCACCTAGGTGGTAGGTGCGATGCAAACTGGTCAGATGGGTGGCGCTGTTCTCCGGGATCGGCGGCTTCTCTTTCGGCCATCTTTGTCCTCCTTCTTCTGAAGCTGGCATGCATAGCGCATACTACGTCATACACCCTCGCCGGCATTGATGTCCTGCGCAGGCGCTCTTTGATCTGCCCTGAGCAGGGCAGATCAAAGTATTGTAGTGAGCCTGCGCGGGACCTCAAAGGCAGGACAAAGATGGCCGAAAGGGGCGGCGCCATTCCCAGAGAACAGCACCACCCATTTGACCAGTTTCCACCTAACCAACCCCCTAGGTGAGTATTATAAAGTGTTTTTTTATGTTCTACACAGCAGCTTGGGCTCTCATATACAGCATGCTAGAATGCAGTATATTAGAGCCCACTGGTGGTGGCCACAGCTTATAGGCCCCAAATCTGGTGACAGGTTCCCTTTAAAGATCTTGTAAAATAGATACAGGGTACTTGATTACAATATCTCTGTAAATTTTATGTCTTGATAAAGGCCCTGTGTGGGCTGAAACGTCGCTACTGTATTTTTTTCTTTGTATGCTGGGACAACTAAAGATTTCTAAATAGAGAGGATTTTTCGGTGCCTTGGATTTTCTGGTATTTTCCTTGCAAAGTTGCAGCACGAATAGTGGAGTGGTGCATGGGGCAATATTGATTCAAGTAAGTTGCTCTCAGATTAAGTGACAAAAACCTGGTGAAAAATTTATTCCATCTACCCCAAATTTTTGGCAGCTTTGGTGTATATACAGTTGAAAGCAGAAGTTTACATACACTATCTAAAAAGACACATATGCATGCTTTTCTCACTACCTGACATGAAATCAGAATAAACCTTTCCCATTTTAGGTCAATTAGGAACCAAAATTATTTATATTTACCAAATACCAGAATAATGAGAGAGAGAGAATGTTTTAAGATATTTTAATTACTTTGTACAAAGTCAAAAGTTTAAATACACTAAAGGCCACTTTACACACAGCGACATCACTAGCGATGTCGCTGCCGATCACACCCCGTGGCGCACAATATCGTTAGTCCCCGTCACACATACTTACCTTCCTAGCGATGTCGCTGTGGCCAGCGAACCGCCTCATTTCTAAGGGGGCGGTTTGTGCGGCGTCACAGCGACATCACACGGCAGCCGTCCCATACAAGTGGAGGGGCGGCGAGCAGCCGAAAGAAAGACATGCTCACCTCGTTGCCGGAGGACGCAGGTGCGGTGTTGTTCCTCGTTCCTGGGGTGTCACACGTAGCGATCTGTGTTGCCTCAGGAACGACGAACAACCTGCGTCCTGTAACAGCAACGATATTTGGGATTAGAACGACGTGTCAACGATCAACAATTAGGTGAGTAATTTTGATCGTTACCGGTCGTTCGTACGTTTCATATGCAATGACGTCGCTAACAAGGCCGGATGTGCATCACGAATTCCGTGACCCCAACGACATCTCATTAGTGATGTCATTGCGTGTAAAGCCCCCTTTGAGTACTATGCCTTTAAACAATATTGGACAGCCCATATGATGATGTCATGTCTTTGGAAGCTTCTGATTGTTTATTAGCAACATCTGAGTTAATTAGAGACACAGCTGTGGATGTATTTTATTGCACACCTGAGACACATTGATTCTTTGTGTGCATCAAGGGAAAGTCAAAAGAAATCAGCCAAGATCTCAGGAAGAGGATTATGGACTTGCACAAGTTTGATTCATCCTTGGGTGCAATTTCCAGATACCTAGAGGTGCCTTGTTCATCTGTACAAACAATTATACACAAGTACAAACAAAATGGGAATATCCAGCCATCATACCGCTCAGGAAGGAGACGGTTTCTGTGTACCACAGCTGAATGTGCTTTGGTCAGACATGTGCATATCAACCCAAGAACAAAAGCAAAAATACCTTGTGAAGATGCTGGCGGAAGCTGGTAAGATTGTGTCATAATCCACAATGAAACGAGTACTGTATCAACGTGGGCTGAAAAGCCACTCTACCAAGACGAAGCCACTACTCCAAAAGAAACATGTTGGCAAATGCACAAAGGAACATATTGATTTTTGGAGACATGTCCTGTGGTCTGACAAAACCAAAATTAAACTGCTAGGGCATAATGACCATCGTTATGTTTGGAGGAAAGATGGAGAAGGTTTGAAGCCTAAGAACACCATCCCAACTGTGAAACTGCAGGAGAGACTGGTGCACTTCACAAAATAGATGGCATCATGAGGAAAGAAGATTATCCTGCAATACTGAAGCAACATCTCAAGACATCAGCCAGGAACTTAAAGCTTGGCCAGAAATGGGTCTTCCAAACGGACAATGACCCGAAGCATACTGCCAAACTGGTTACAAAGTGGTTTAAGGATAACAAAGTCAATGTTTTGTAGTGGTCATCACAAAACCCTGATCTCAATCCTATTGAAAATTTATGGGCAAAGCTGAAAAGGCCGATGCGAGCAAGACGACCTACAAACATGGCTTAGTTACACCAGTTCTGTAAGAAGGAATGGGCCAAAATTCCTTGTGGAAGCATATCCAAAATGTTTGGCCTCAGTAATACAGTTTAAGTGCAATGATACCAAATACTAATGAAATGTATGTAAACTTTTGACTTTTCAGAAAGTAATAAAAATATCTTAAACCATTCTCTCTCTCATCATTGTGGCATTTGGAAAATATAAATAATTTTGGTAATTCTAATTTACAGGAAAGGTTTATTCTGATTTCATGTCAGATAGTGAGAAAAACATGCAGATGTGTCTTTTTAGAGAACAGATAAAAACTTCTGGTTTCAACTGTAGATGATTTTTTTTAAATCGAGGCTCATTTCCATTGCGAGATGTCAGGTATTCTCAGTAACCAGATGCAGGCAGTGCGCAGAAATGTGTGTGAGGGCTGGCGTCATTCAGCAGGAGAGGACCACAATGGGTATGTTATTCCCTTGAAATACTTAATTTTTGTCTTAAGGCCACTTTACACACAGAGATAAATCTTTGGCAGATCTGTGGTTGCAGTGAAATCATGGACATATTGTTCCATTTGTACACAGCCCCAAACCTGGCACTGATTGTCCACAATTTCACTGCAACCACAGATCTGCCAAAGATTTATCTCTGTGTGTAAAGTGGCCTTTAGGGTCACTTGTGAGGACGACTCTCATGTAGGAACTCAACCACTTGGCCGATTATCCCCTAATTTCCTGACAATCCTATGTAAGGTGAAAAAAAAAATGTTCTGGGGCCCCTGTGACATTTGGGAAATCCAGGAATACATATTATACCCTGGGCATCCTGAATGTGGTTTAATATGTATGGTGAAGGATACAGTGGGTGAAATAAGTATTGAACACGTCACCAATTTTCGAAAGGCCGCTTTACACGCAACAACGTATCTAACGATATGTCGTCGGGGTCACGGAATTCGTAAGCAACGTCGTTGCGTGTGACACCTACGAGCGACCACTAACGATCACAAATACTCACCAAATCGTGGATCGTTGACACGTCGTTCATTTTCAAAACATCGTTGCTCGTGCTGGACGCAGGTTGTTCGTTATTCCTGAGGCAGCACACATCGCTATGTGTGACACCCCGGGAACGACGAACAACTACGTACCTGTGTCCTCCGGCAACGAGATGGGAGTGACGTGAATGCGGCTGCTCTCCGTCCCTCCGCTTCTATTGGCGGGCCGCTGTGTGACGTCGCTGTGACGCCAAACAACCTCTATTTTAAGGGGGCGGTTCGTGCGGCGTCACAGCGACGTCGTTAGGAAGGTAAGTATGTGTGACGCGTACCGGCAATATTGTTCGCCACAGGCAGCAATTTGCCCGTGACGCACAAACGACAGGGGCAGGTGCGAACGCTAGCAACATCGCTAGCGATATCACAGCGTGTGAAGCAGCCTTAAGTAACTAAATAAGTAAATGGGAAATAAGCCCAGGTCTAGGTGGATCCAGTAGCACTTGGGACAATGGGAAGTCTCACAGGATTTGGGATGAACCCAGGAACAAGGTCTGAAGGACATGTTGTAATTGTAGGTAGCAGAAAAGGTAATTGGAAGGTTTAGTTCTTCTTTTAGCATCTGGAAAGGGCTTAACTGCCATAGCCCCAAAGATCTGTAGATCAATCTCGCCCTTTCCCACATAGGGGCCTAATCCATATGTGACAATTCAGTGACAAGAAACCAAACTCATCTATTGTGGTTCAGTGCCCACGGGAGGGATACGTCAGTGTCCTGTAGGAAAAGGTTATCTGCGTAGAGACTAAAAGGGGCTTTACACGCTACGATATGGTTAATGTTTTATCGTCGGGGTCACGATGTTTGTGACGCACATCCGGCGTCATTAACGATATCGCAGCGTGTGACACTTATGTGCAACCTGAAACGATCGCAAAAGCGGCCAAAATAGTTTGCCGCGGAGAGGTCGTCCTGAAACAAAATATCGTTTACCTCTCATTAGCGATGTTGTTCGTCTTTCCTGTGGCAGCACACATCACTGTATGTGACACCGCAGGAGCGAGGAACATCTCCTTACCTGCCTCCACCGCCAATGCGGAAGGAAGGAGGTGGGCGGCATGTTCCGGTCGCTCATCTCCGCCCTTCCGCTTCTATTGGATGGCTGCCGTGTGACGTCGCTGTGACGCCGAACGACCAGCCCCCTTAGAAAGGAGGCGGACCGCCGGCCAAAGCGACATCGCAGGGCAGGTAAGCCGTGTGAGGGGGGGAGCGTGATTTTGTGCGCGATGGGCAGCGATATGCCCGTGACGCACAAACGATGGGGGCGGGTACGCACGCTAGCGATATCGCTACCGTGTAAAGCCCCCTTAAGGCTGTGTTCACACGTCCTGTAATCATCCGTTACAACAGATCCTGCAGAGATCCATTGGCAAAATGATTTCTGCCAGATCTGTTCTTTAATATGGGAAACTATGGAGAGCTGATCCGTTAACAGATTGCAATTTATCTTCCACTTGAAACGGATCCTGTAACAAAAAAAAAAATAAATTGATCTCTTACAAATGCAAAAAAACAATACCTAAATAGCAATCCGTTAAAGGATCCGTTCTCCATAGATTCCAATGTTAAAAAATGGATCTGGCAACAATCAGTTTGTTAAAAATGGACATAAGTTGTGTTTGCAGGACTTTTTTCCCAATGGATCTCTGCAGGATCCATTCGATTGGATGATTACTGGACTTATGAACTTAGCCTAATTTTATCATGTAGGCGGGGACCGTGAAAAAAGCCTGTGAGCCCCGGGGTAGAGTGGATAATGGCCTCACTGGCTCCACTGTAATATAACATATGCATATAACACTGGGGATAGTGGGCAACACTGTTGGGTGCCCTGAAATAGGGCACAATAATCTGAAATATTCAGTATCCGTTTGACCCATATGAGCGCCTCCGGGTCCATATACAAAAGGATAATCCATTTAGTAAATACAGATCCAAAACCCATTCTACCCTTGTAGAAAGGAACTCACACTCACACTCAACGGAGTCAAAAGGGAAACCAGCACTCGCATATGAAGAAACTTTACTGCCACATGTCTCATGATACAGAAATACCGGCTGTAATATATTACCAATCTCCAACACCACTTGTGCCAATAATTTACCAGCCAGGTGGTGACAATGGCAGAGGTATGAAATAAAAGGGAAGGGTTACTGCACACAGTGATGTCACAGTCTGTACCAAATGCACAGTGACATCACAGACCAGTGATGTCACCGCTCAGAGGGAAGGCACACAGTGATGTCACCGCTCAGGGGGAAGGCACACAGTGATGTCACTGCTCAGAGGGAAGGACACAGTGATGTCACCGCTCAGAGGGGAAGGCACACAGTGATGTCACCGCTCAGGGGGAAGGCACACGGTGATGTCACCGCTCAGGGGGAAGGCACACAGTGATGTCACCGCTCAGGGGGAAGGCACACAGTGATGTCACTGCTCAGAGGGAAGGACACAGTGATGTCACCGCTCAGAGGGAAGGCACACAGTGATGTCACTGCTCAGAGGGAAGGACACAGTGATGTCACCGCTCAGAAGGAAGGACACAGTGATGTCACCGCTCAGGGGGAAGGCACACAGTGATGTCACTGCTCAGAGGGAAGGACACAGTGATGTCACCGCTCAGAGGGGAAGGCACACGGTGATGTCACCGCTCAGGGGGAAGGCACACAGTGATGTCACCGCTCAGGGGGAAGGCACACAGTGATGTCACTGCTCAGAGGGAAGGACACAGTGATGTCACCGCTCAGAGGGAAGGCACACAGTGATGTCACCGCTCAGGGGGAAGGCACACAGTGATGTCACCGCTCAGAGGGAAGGCACACAGTGATGTCACTGCTCAGAAGGAAGGCACACAGTGATGTCATCGCTCAGAGGGAAGGCACACAGTGATGTCACCGCTCAGAAAGAAGGCACACAGTGATGTCATCGCTCAGAGGGAAGGCACACAGTGATGTCACCGCTCAGAGGGGAAGGCACACAGTGATGTCACAGCTCAGAGGGAAGGCACACAGTGATGTCACTGCTCAGAGGGAAGGCACACAGTGATGTCACCATGCAGAGGGAAGGCACACAGTGATGTCACCGCTCAGAGGGAAGGCACACAGTGATGTCACCGCTCAGAGGGAAGGCACACAGTGATGTCACCATACAGAGGGAAGGCACACAGTGATGTCACTGCTCAGAGGGAAGGCACACAGTGATGTCACTGCTCAGAGGGAAGGCACACAGTGATGTCACAGCTCAGAGGGGAAGGCACACAGTGATGTCACCGCTCAGAGGGAAGGCACACAGTGATGTCACCGCTCAGAGGGAAGGCACACAGTGATGTCACCGCTCAGAGGGAAGGCACACAGTGATGTCACCGCTCAGAGGGGAAGGCACACAGTGATGTCACCGCTCAGAGGGAAGGCACACAGTGATGTCACTGCTCAGAGGGAAGGCACACAGTGATGTCACCGCTCAGAGGGGAAGGCACACAGTGATGTCACAGCTCAGAGGGAAGGCACACAGTGATGTCACCGCTCAGAGGGAAGGCACACAGTGATGTCACCGCTCAGAGGGAAGGACACAGTGATGTCATCGCTCAGAGGGAAAGCACACAGTGATGTCACCGCTCAGAGGGAAGGACACAGTGATGTCACCGCTCAGAGGGAAGGCACACAGTGATGTCACCGCTCAGAGGGAAAGCACACAGTGATGTCACCGCTCAGAGAGAGGCACACAGTGATGTCACCGCTCAGAGGGAAGGCACACAGTGATGTCACCGCTCAGAGGGAAGGCACACAGTGATGTCACCGCTCAGAGGGAAGGCACACAGTGATGTCACCGCTCAGAGGGAAGGCACACAGTGATGTCACCGCTCAGAGGGAAAGCACACAGTGATGTCACGGCTCAGAGGGAAGGCACACAGTGATGTCACCGCTCAGAGGGAAGGCACACACTGATGTCACTGCTCAGAGGGAAGGCACACAGTGATGTCACCGCTCAGAGGGAAGGCACACAGTGATGTCACTGCTCAGAGGGAAGGCACACAGTGATGTCATTGCTCAGAGGGAAAGCACACAGTGATGTCACCGCTCAGAGGGAAGGCACACAGTGATGTCACCGCTCAGAGGGAAGGCACACAGTGATGTCACCGCTCAGAGGGAAGGCACACAGTGATGTCACCGCTCAGAGGGAAGGCACACAGTGATGTCACCGCACTATATAAATGTCACAGTATCGGGGGAAAGAAACAGCAGAGAGAATATATAAAGAAAAGACCATTGTGAGGTCATCACTGGTCTCCATCAGCTCCTCACTGCACAGGGCTCTCCAGACACGGAGGCACATGCAGCCGGCACTTACCTGCTCTCGGTCCGGCCGCACAATTCTGCTCAAACTACTCCAGAAACTTGTAGAGAAAAGTGCTCTCTCAGCGTCTCCCAGCAACGGCGAACGCCGGATGTCCAGGCCGGTGTAGTCATGGTAACGCTGGAGCGAGCGCGCTGATTGGTTAGAATTCTCTGCTATTGCCTAGCGACCTTATGAGCGGGGGTTGCAAAAGCGCCAGAGCGAGAAGGTTTACCGCGTGTAGAGGCGTGATGGACGGAGGAGGGGGAGGACGGAACCGGGGAGGGATGGAGCCAGGGGGAGAGGACGGAACCGGGGAGGGGGAGGGGGAGGGGGAGAGGACGGAACCGGGGAGGGGGAGGGGGAGAGGACGGAACCGGGGAGGGGGAGGGGGAGACGGGAGGACGGAACCGGGGAGGGGGAGGGGGAGACGGGAGGACGGAACCGGGGATTGGACGGAGCGAAGGAAGGACGGAACCGGGGACAGAACGGAGCCGGGGGGAGGACGGAGCTGAGGACGGAATATTACATTTAGCAGATTTCACAATTTGCCCTATGAATGAATTGCAATTCTCTAGTTCAATTTCACAATACAAACTCTTCCCTCCATTGGGCCATTTCGCAGGTGCGGGGCTGTAAAGGGTGTGCAGTGTTCTGACTGGAGAGTAGTGGCTTTCACTGCAATCCTGCCATACACACCATTGATATAGTTTCCTGATGTCCATTCATGAGCACTGACTAATAACAGAGTGGCCTTTAGTTTCTTAGGAGTCACCTTGTGTTTCTTTGTGACCTTGCAGACTGTTAACTCCTCCCTCTTCCCCCCCCCCCTTCGCAGTTTTCTTGTTTTGGTACCTCACAAACTGGAATTTCAGGCTGCGTGCCCACGATCAGTGTTGGACACCGCATGCTTCATCTGCACCCAAAACGCTGCGGTGTACAGTACAAGCACAGTGGATGATATTTCCAGAAATCGCGTGCCCACTGTGCTTGTTTTTTCCGCAGCAAACACTGACCTGCGGTGAGGCTTCCCGAGTCACAGCATGTCACTTGTTTGCTGCGTAGTTGCAAGTGTCCTCCATAGAGTGAACCCAATCCCTGATCGTGGGCACAGGCCGCCGCGTTCTCCTGCGGAGGAGATTTGCAGCCCCACAGGTCAGGATCCGCTGAGTCCAAGACACAGTGAGTCCTGATCGTGTGCACATACCCTCACAGTTTGGTTTTTTTCAGGGTTTGCATCAGTTCATGTAATGCCTACAACTGTGAACATCTGGTTTACTTTTTATTGCGAAGCAAACAGGACAAAATAACTGAAAACGTCAGTGTGTGTATAACTATTCACACCCGTAAAGTCATTTTGATGCAATAACAGCTGTAAGTCGCTTTGGTTAAGGCTAGGTTCACATTTCCGTTAAATTGTATCAGTCACAATCCGCGGCTCTGGTAAACAACGCAATCCGTTTAGCGGATTTCGTTATGTCCCATAGACTTGTATTAGTGGCGGATTGCGACTGATTACCTTGCGTTGCATCCGCTGCGCCGCGGTCAGTCGTTTTTGGACTGACCGCCGAGCGGAAACTAGGCAGAATGTAATGTTTTTCGGGCCGTCAAAATTTACGCACCGCGCAGGAATCCGTCGCAATCTGTCAAGCTTGTAATGTTTGTCTATGGTGCTGGATTCCATCGTTATCAGTCTTACGACGGAATCCAGCGCTGGATTGCATCATGCTCTACTGAGCATGCCCAGCATGTTTGGCACACCCACTGAGCTGTCCCAACCACAAACGGATCATGACTGATCCGTCAAAAAACGGACGCACAGCGGATGTAACGGACGCGACGGATCAGTTTTTTCACAGGATTCCTGTGAAAGGAATCCTGTGAAAAACACATCCGTTGCGTCAGTTGACATTTAAAAAACAACTGATCCGTTGCTGACGGATTTAAAACAACGGAAATGTGAACCTAGCCTAAGCCTCCATGGCTTTCGACATCTTGCCACTGGGATTTTTGACCATTCCTCAAGGAAAAACTGCTGCAGATCCTTCATGTCTGACCATAGATTCTTAATTAGATTAAGGTCTGGTCATTCACTAGGCCACTCCAATACATTTACACGCTTCCCCTTAAACCACTCTAGTGTTTAGTGTTGCTTTAGAAGTATGGTTGGGGTCATTATCTTGATGGAAGCTGAACCTCCGTCCCAGGCTCAATCCTTGAAAGAGTTAAACATGTTTTGCTCAAGAATATCCCTGTATTTTACACCATCCATCTTCTCCTGCATTTAGACCATTTTTCCTGTCCCTGTTGCCAAAAAACTCCTCACAGCATAATGCTGCCACCACCATGTTTCACTGTGGGGATGGTGTTCTTGAGGTGATGAGCTGTGTTGGTTTGGCACCAGATTGTCATGCGGTGTTCTGCTCTTAACTCACCAGGTGGCTTGGCATCTTCAGATTCTGTTCATACTGCAGAGTTTGACACGTCACCTTGTGCATTTAAGTTGCTCAGAGCAGGGCGTTACCCATTTTTGTTCTCTATGGTGTCCGGTCTAGCGGGAGTTAATTCTTGCTGGTCTGTGAATTGCTGCTGTGAGCAAAAGTTATGGAAGACCTATAACATCTACCGCCACCCTTTAAAAGCTGGTGGAGCCTGTGGTCCCATGCCGATGATAACTCTAGCTTTACTCCAGCGACACTGGTCCTGTGCATTTGATCCAGCTTTGGTGTGTGTGTGTGTGTGTGTGTGTGTGTGTAAATACCCTTGGAGTTTATATCCTCCATGTACTTCATTTCTCCCTGAGCTTGTATTGTCTTTTCCTCTGTGTGTGCTTTCTGTTAGTTTGAGCTTTGGTTTCCCCTGTTTGTCACTATTTGTGGGATATGTTTCTCTTGTCTCAGCCCTCCCTTGGGTGGAGGTGTTAGACCAGGGCTTTTCAGGAGTCAGGGCTATGCTGGCGGTCCAGACCTTGCCGCCATCATCATACCTCTGGAATAAGGGTCAGCTTAGGGTCCCTAGTCTGAGGGCCAGTCTAGGCGCCCCTCCTCTCCCTTATATTTTACCTCGTGACATTATCATCGGCCCCACCTTATTTCCCATGGACTCTATTACTTCCCTTGCTAAACAGATGCAGGCACTGTCACTCCAGGTAGCGGAGCTCAGGAGGACCGTGCAGTTACAAGCTCAGTCTACTCACTCTGTGCAGTCCAGATTGGTTGCCATTCCACCCGAACCTAAACAGCCTCTTTTGTTTGTCTCCTTCCGGGAGGACTGCAAGTTGTACTTTTGCATATGCCCTCGCTCCTCTGGGAGTGAGTCGAAGCACGTGCATTTTGTAGTTTTACTACTTAGTGGTGACCCAAAATGGTGGGCATTTTCCTTGCCACCGGATTCTCCTGTGTTTGGGTCTGTGATGTTTTTGTTGTTATTTTTTTTCTGCTACTCTCAGCTTCATCTATGACGACCCTGATAAGGTCTCGTTGGCTGAGTCTCAGATCCTTCACTCAAACAGGGCAATTGGCAGACTGAGGATTACTGCACTGAGTTCTGGCACTGGTTAGTAATAATAATAATTTTTATTTATATAGCGTCAACATATTCCGCAGCGTTTTACAATTCAGAGGGGACATGTATAGACAACATGAGACACTACAAAATAACAAAAATTTGAATACCAAGAGGAGTGAGGGCCCTGCTCATAAGCTTACAGTCTGAGGGAAAAGGGGAGGCACAAAAGGTGAATGGGGGAGAGAAGCTTGTCATATATGGTCCAGCCATTGATTTAATAGGGGACTCAAAAACCAGCTGCATGGACCAATCACCAGCCAGAATTGAGACACAAAGTGGAACGACCCCACTCTCAAGCTCCAGTTTTTTCCCTTCACCATGACAGCGCTACCAGACTAGGACAGCAAACCCTACAGAAATAAAAGGGGCGGCCTCTCTCCCCTGCCTCAGTTTCGATTTCCTGTCCCAGGATGGAGACCCTGCAGTGCTGTGGTGCTGCCACGGTGAAGAGGACGGCACGGACCTGGGGCTGAGTGGAGGCTGCGGGCTCCATGGCCTCAGCCCTGGATGCGTCGGCGGGGGTTTCCCCTGGGAACGACGGTAAGAGGGAAGGCTTACCTCCAGCGTTCCTGGTGCGGCACCCAGCGGCAGTCCCTTCCAGGTAACCAAGGCCTTCTCCCGTGTCCCGGCTGAGCGCCCGGCACCTGGCTCAGCAGGTGGACGCGCGGCAGCTTCTTCTCCCGCTTCAGGAAGTGAACCGGAAGTGACGCCAGGAAACTGGATGTCGCTTCTGCGCATGCGCTGTGGGTGGCAAGATGGCACTGCCCAACTCTAATTGCTGAATGTACATCTGAATGTCCACGCCGGTGGACACATTGCTTTTTTTCGGACGAAACCTCTAGCGTCAGCATGGAGGATTCGCAGGAGTCTTCCTGTGCTACCGAAAAAGGCAAACTGCAGTCACCAAAGAGGTCTCTGCACCATGGGAGCGGCAGCAGTCGTTCCAGTGAGGGTCACCCGGCTCAGTGTTCAGCTGCTTCCCGCAGAACCTGCTCGCCCGAACCGGTACAGTTTGCGCAGGATTGGGGTAAGCCGCCTGTGGTCAGTAATTCCAGTTTAATAGGGTTTTCCTTGTCCACTTTTTTCTGATTCTTAGGATCAGCCGTGTAAAAGATCGGCTAAAACCAAACATAGAGAGTGTCTGTTATGCAAGGCCCCTTTACCATCAGATAGCCAGAAGAAATTGTGTCCAGCTTGTATACAGCGCATGTTGGTAGAGGAAGCACCGTCTCTCACCAGTAGCCTCAGGGATGTCATTCGGGAGGAGGTTCGGGAATCCCTTAAGAGCTTCCCCTTACTTGCCGGAGATACATCCTCTGTTTCTGCCCCACGAGAAAGGGAGTTAGGAGAGGCATCTGATTCTGCATCAGGGGCCTCCTTATCTTCCCCGGGGTCATCCTCGGAAGAGGACGTCAGGGGTAAGCAGTGATTTCCCATCACAAAAGTCAGTCATCTCCTGAAGGCAGTTAGGGCAACAATGGGCCTTGTAGATGCTAGGGGCCCGGTATCCATTGAGGACATTATGTTCAGTGGCCTGGAACACAAGAAACGTCGCACCTTTCCAGTCCATGATAAGGTTAAGAGGTTGATTAAGGATCAGTGGGACAACCCAGAAAAGCGAGCTTACCGTCTGTCCTTGTTCAAACGGATGGAGAAGGGGAGACAAAAGGCGCAATAGGGTCTTACCCGGTAATAACCGTGTAAAAAGATAAAGATGAAAACACTCACCTGATGAGGTTGTGCCAGTCACAACCCCTTGTAAAGCATGTCAGTGTCAGCGTGGTTGAAAGCAGCGGCCCCGTAATGGACGTAGTGAAAAATCTGTATATATGTATATACATATATGTGAAACGAGTTTCAGCCGCGCTAAAAACCACTGTTACCAGGGTGTTGATTAAAGATCTCTTTTTTATTACAGTATTCCAACGCGTTTCAGAGACATAAGCCGTCTCCTTCTTCAGGGAAAAAGAGAAAATGTACACACAGTATGCAGACCGGTTGGTTATATAGGAGTCCATTTCGCCACGTTGACATCTGTGACGTCAATGCTCTCATGGTAACGGAATGACTTATGAGCACGTGAAGACTGCAAAGAAAATGTATTAACACCTAGCAAAAACTTACAGAGCATCTAGACTTTTTAAATAAACATGAAATGACTGTTAAAATAAAATTGAGATGTATATATAAACTGTTTGGTTTTTTCAAAGCGCGTCAATATGATGATGGACATAAATTAGTGTTTAACGCGGTACTGGAACCCAAAAAGGAGGAGTACCTCGCTGGGTTCAAACACAAAGTGGTTTGTAATCATCCGTTACTCCATAACTGACTACTTGTTGGAGAAGGGAGAATTAAACGGCTGCTAATAGTGCCACAGTAAAGGGTTCGGAGATATAAAAATAGTGATGTGCAGGTGACAAATGCACTGATATAATAAAGAAATGTGCATGTAGATGCCGTAAAAATAAAGGGAAGAAAAAATAAAGGTATTTGTTAAAATGATGTGTAGGTGACAAATGTACTAGTTTAATAAAGAGATGTGTATATAGATACCGTCAAAACTAGAGGGGGGTGATTAGGAGTGTTTATTGGTAATAAGGTGCAAGTGACAAATGCACTAGTTTGGTAAAGGAATGTGTATATAGTTGCCGACAAAATAAAGGTATTCGGAGGGATTCCTAGAAAGCAGGGGCCGTGAAAATGAAATGAAGGGAGAGCGCCTGCGCAGAGACACTGAGCAAGTTCTCAATGAGAACCAGGGTGAAATGAGTTCAAACCGTGGGAAATGAAGGGGAGCGCATGCGTGAAGACACAGTGAAGGTAACTCGGGTTCAGATGCCGCACCAGTATCCTAAGTGCAGGGAGAAGTCAGTGTATGAGAAAACGTGAAGAAATGAACAGATGAATAAAATGGAAGGTGTAGTGCAAAAATTCATTACTAAAGGAAAGGAACCTCACATAGCAGTACGGTTGATCCGTAAAAAACAATAAATATAAGTATAAAAATATGAAACATATGTGGAGAATATATATATATATATATATATATATATATATATATATATATATATATATAAATAATTATGAATAATTTAAATGATTATAAATTAAATAATAGGAACTAATGACTACACAAAGGAGACTAGGTCCGCATAACATGGAAACGCGCTGTGATAAAAACTACAAGTAAAAAACTTTGGAATAAAAACATTAAGTAGGATGTGGTTCAAATAGTTGAATATTTGAGTATAAAAATAAGAATATATAAACAACATGTATATAAAAAACAACATGTATATAAAATTTGACATGTAGGAGAGGAAGGGGGGCTTTGTGTTGATCTCCTATGGACCATATGGAATTCATCAATGAACATATGGAAAGCACGGCTTTACTGTTAATAAAAGGGCAATAAAAATTTCAATTTAAAAGGTATTAAAACTAAGGTATAAATATTAGTATTAGCTAACTTAATACTCTAACCCCTTTTGGGTTGAATGAAGTAGCAAATCTGTTTTATTAGCCGCTAGCTATTAGCTTCTCATCAGCAACAATACCATGTTACCTTTTTAGCTAATACTAATATTTATACCTTAGTTTTAGCACTACACCTTCCATTTTATTCATCTGTTCATTTCTTCACATGTTTTCTCATACACTGACTTCTCCCTGCACTTAGGATACTGGTGCGGCATCTGAACCCGAGTTACCTTCACTGTGTCTTCACGCATGCGCTCCCCTTCATTTCCCACGGTTTGAACTCATTTCACCCTGGTTCTCATTGAGAACTTGCTCAGTGTCTCTGCGCAGGCGCTCTCCCTTCATTTCATTTTCACGGCCCCTGCTTTCTAGGAATCCCTCCGAATACCTTTATTTTGTCGGCAACTATATACACATTCCTTTACCAAACTAGTGCATTTGTCACTTGCACCTTATTACCAATAAACACTCCTAATTACCCCCCTCTAGTTTTGACGGTATCTATATACACATCTCTTTATTAAACTAGTACATTTGTCACCTACACATCATTTTAACAAATACCTTTATTTTTTCTTCCCTTTATTTTTACGGCATCTACATGCACATTTCTTTATTATATCAGTGCATTTGTCACCTGCACATCACTATTTTTATATCTCCGAACCCTTTACTGTGGCACTATTAGCAGCCGTTTAATTCTCCCTTCTCCAACAAGTAGTCAGTTATGGAGTAACGGATGATTACAAACCACTTTGTGTTTGAACCCAGTGAGATACTCCTCCTTTTTGGGTTCCAGTACCGCGTTAAACACTAATTTATGTCCATCATCATATTGACGCGCTTTGAAAAAACCAAACAGTTTATATATACATCTCAATTTTATTTTATTTTTACAGTCATTTCATGTTTATTTAAAAAGTCTAGATGCTCTGTAAGTTTTTGCTAGGTGTTAATACATTTTCTTTGCAGTCTTCACGTGCTCATAAGTCATTCCGTTACCATGAGAGCATCGACGTCACAGATGTCAACGTGGCGAAATGGACTCCTATATAACCAACCGGTCTGCATACTGTGTGTACATTTTCTCTTTTTCCCTGAAGAAGGAGACGGCTTATGTCTCTGAAACGCGTTGGAATACTGTAATAAAAAAGAGATCTTTAATCAACACCCTGGTAACAGTGGTTTTTAGCGCGGCTGAAACCCGTTTCTCATATATGTATATACATATATACAGATTTTTCACTTGTTCAAACGGAAGTATCCCTTCCAGGAGGAGGATGCCTCTCTGTGGGATCAATGTCCAAAAATTGATGTGGCAGTAGCCAAGACGGCGAAACAGTCTGCCTTACCATTTGAAGATCTCGGATCCTTGAACGATGCTTTAGACCGCAAGGCGGACTCCTACCTGCGTTCTGCCTGCAAGACAGCAGGAGCGCTCCGGCCTGTGTGACGCCCTGGCGCCGCCAGGTAGTCACAGAGGAACAATTCACCCGACATAACACCATCCCACATCAGGTACCGTCTGCTACAAAATCCTAGCCACCCCCCTCAGGGTAAGAAGGACACACCAGTGGGCGGGACCAGGCGGATTGGGAGCACCCACCTAGGGGTCTTGAGGATCCGGGGGCGGGAACACAGTAGTTGAAGTTCAGATTTTGAGTAGTAAAGAGTGGAGTTCAAGTGCAGAGTGGTGAAGGAGAAGTGAGGAGGAGAGTGAAAGCTGAGCCTAGTGAAGGGTAGCCAGGGTAGTGGCCCTGGTCTACTGGCAAGGTGGCAAGCACTGGACCGTGTCCAAATGCGACGGGAGTCCGGTCGCGGGAAATCCAGAGTGGATTGGGACAGGGTTGGAGCCCGCCGGTACCGACAGCGGAGATCCGGTCCGGAAACCGTGCACAGGCGGGGTACGTGGACCCTAGCTAGAAGACGGTTACAAGCCCCTTCTCTAATTGACCAGGCGGGAGCAAGGTTCCAGACGTTCCAAAGTGTGAGCCCAGATGGCAGCCCTCCGCGGGGGATAGGGTATCCGCAAACACCGAATGAGATCCCAAGGGTCAGTTTTCGCGGGCACGACTCCCAACCATAACCGCATCGGGAGCGGACTTCCCCGTTCCATACGAGGTTGTCCAGAATTGAGAAAGTTACAGAGTGCCGGAGGAAGGGATATCGGTACACCAGCCGGGTGTGGGACCCGAGTACACCCGGACGCGGCAGCCAGCCACTGACACCTTGGTTTACCAGCAGACTTGTGTGCAATTATTCAACAGTGAGTACACAAACATCCCCCAGTCCGGCCCAGCGCGCCACTTCCGGCCTACATCATTCCCCGTGTCCTGTACACTGAGCCCCGGAGCATCGACCCCCTACCCACGGAGGGGTTAATATCCAGCTGCCATTCCATTGCCCCCAGGTGCTCCCCAGCAGCAGCGGTGGTACTCCACCTTACCACAGACCGTGGGTGGCGTCGCGAAGTATCTACAACAATCCCCTGTACATATTACCCCCTTTTTATTTGAGTGTCCGCACGACCCCCGGGTCTGGAGACTCCTCGAGCCACTGCGATCCGGATCCGAGCAGCCCGGCTGCTGACGTGGGGGCGGCACACATGCAGTCGCAGGTACTTGTGTGGCACGATCCCTAATGGTGTGGCTCCAACATCTAGAGGATCAGTTTACCCAAGACATTCCCCGTGAGAAGCTGCTGGTGGATATCTCTAAGGTTAAAGGGGCAGCTGCCTTCCTAGCAGACTCCTCAGCAGATACTATGAGGTTGTCAGCAAAATCAGTGGCACTCGCTAACTCGGCGAGACGTTCTCTTTGGCTGAAAGGCTGGCCCGGAGATTCACAATCCAAATCTAAGCTGTGTGCCATGCCGTGTGAAGGAGAATATCTGTTTGGTAAGACCCTTGATGACCTCCTTGAGAAAGCAGGGGACAAGAAGAAGGGGTTTCTTACAGTTTCCTTTGTCCCCTTTAGCTGCAGAAGCGAGTCCCCAGGAGGAGGCAGCCCTCATCCAAGGAAGGGTGGAAGGACCCTAAGAAAAAGCGGTTTGGCTTCTCTTTCGGCACCTGTACCTCCGGTAAGAAGCCGGCCAGGTGATACTTCTATCCCAGTCGGAGGTAGTCTCTCCTCCTTTTTTTTTTCTGCCTGGCATATCTCGTCCAGTGTGTGGATTCAAGGCATCATTAGAGACGGTTTGAAATTGCAATATAGTTCGACCCCTGTGGGGTCATTAATGATTACATCGCTTGGCCGGTCGGGGGACCGACAGCTCGCATTGCAGCAGGAAGTCTTATCCACAAGTCTGTCATCATGGAGGTACCCAAAGGAGAGGGCTGTGGTTTCTACTCCCCGATGTTCCTGGTCCAGAAGCCGGTCGGTTCTTTCAGGTCTATTCTGAATCTCAAGAAACTCAACCGCCATCTTGTGTACCAACATTTCAAGATGGAGTCTGTGAAGTCAGCTATCAACATGTTTCCCAGGTGTTTCATGGCAGTCTTAGATCTAAAAGATGCCTATTATCATATTCCAATTCACGAGGCCAATCAGCAGTATCTCCGGATGGCGCTCCCTCTTCGTGGCAAGATAAGACACTTTCAGTTCCGAGCCCTTCCCTTCGGCCTAGCAATGGCTTCACGTGTCTTCACAAAGGTGGTGGCAGATGTGATGGCTCACGTTCACGAGAGAGACATCCTTGTCATTCCCTATTTAGACAACTTCCTCATAGTGGGGAATTCAGACCTCCATTGCCGGTCACAGGTCAGGACAGTGCTAGACATCTTGACAGGGCTTGCTTGGATAATAAACTACCAGAAATCCCACTTGGAGCCTTCCACCTGCCAATTGTTCCTCAGCCTTGTCCTGGACTCTCGCACTCAGCGTTGCCTGCTGCCCCCAGAAAAAATATCGAGTCTGGTTGCTCGGCTCTCTGTAGTTCTGTCACGTCCGGTCCTCACACTCAGGGAGGCCATGTCCCTACTGGGGTCCCCTGGGCTCAGCTGCATACCTGTATCCTGCAAGGGGAGGTTTTGAGAGCTGAGAGGCGGTTGTCAGGGCATTTAGAGGGCAACATTACACTTCCACCACGTGTTCTCCTGTCTCTTCACTGGTGGCTGCAACCGCAGAATCTTTCACCTGGGGTCCCCTGGTCTCTGAAGTGTTCCGACGTCATCGCAACTGACACCAGTGCATGGGGATCAAAGTTATAGGGTATTGGTGTGCACTCAGCTGAAGTAAGGTTTCATTAGAGGTGCTAGTGTGGGGTCAATAGTCCCAGAACGTATTATATAATGGACACTGCACTCTCTTGTTGCTAAAATGAAGACAAAAAAAATGTTCTTTGCAAAAAAAGTGATTTTATTTTTTTTTTTAATTTATTTGATGGCGACAAAAGATGGTGGACGTTTCGGCCCAACGACCTTTATCCTACAGACTTCTCTCATATGGAGCAAGAGTTTTTAGGCATTGGTGGGGTGGATATTTTCCTTCTGTGTGCCACCTTCCCAGGATCTGGCCGTCAGATCCTGGGAAGGTGGCACACAGAAGGTAAATATCCACCCCACCAATGCCTAAAAACTCTTGCTCCATATGAGAGAAGTCTGCAGGAGCCTCTATCAGATGGTGCTCATCTATATGTCCTCTTACAACCACCCAAACTTATATGTGATCCACATGAATATATAAAGATAAAACTGGAAATCTCTTCCATTGAAATACATGCACACTAATTCCTTCCAGCCAAAGGAAATTTAACCTACTCCCAGGTGGATGTAAAGAATCACTGCACCCTATTGTTTGCGATATTCACCCCTAGAAATCGACACTGCTCCAACAATCCATGTAGCAGTGATCGCAATATTATTCATAAAATCAATGATAAAGACTTCACCCTCTGGAAACTCTTGTATTATAAATTATTCTTGGTGGTATTCTTTCCATCCTGCTCCATTACTTTCTTCAAATCTTCTGAAACAGCCTTCTTGTGGAGCGACTGTACATGATAAAGGCCGTTAGTGCATGGGGATGGGGGGCTCATTTACGAGGGTCACATGGCTTAGGGTGCCTGGAATGTCTCGGTTCTTCCAATCTCAGAAAATTGAGCGCAGTGGCAAAGGCTCTTCGCTCCTTTCTCCCTCTCCTGGTGGGCACGGATGTCAGGATTCTCTCCGACAACAGGGTGGCGGTCTCGTACCTCAATCATCAGGGGGGCACCAGATCTCCCTCCTCACAGTTGCGGAACAAATATTTTCCCTGGCACAGGTCCACCTCTCTTCCCTGACGGCACTACACATACGTGGGGTAGACCATGTTCTGGCCGACTTCCTAAGCAGACGTCCAGTACGCCAAGGGGAATGGAGTCTACATGGGGAGGTCTTCTGTCAAATAGTGCGGCTTTGGGGGTTACCTACGGTGTTTGCCACCCGAGCCAACAGGAAGGTCTACCGTTTTTGTTCCCTAAGCCTTCAAGACAATCCCTGGGTGGTGGATGCCTTCCAGGTCTCCTGGAGTCAAGGTCTGCCCAAGGTATGCCTTTTCCCCTCTGATTCTGCTTCTTGCTGTGCTGCGGAAGATTTGAGAAGACTGAGCTCGGTTGATCCTGGGGGCTCCTTTTTGGCCTCGGAGGCCGTGTTTTTTTTTTTTTTTTGCTCCAGAAATTGTCAATAACAGACCCTTGGATTTTCCAGGAGAGGCGGGATCTCCTCTCCCTGGGACCTCTGCTCCACCCTCACCTTCCAGGCCTTGATTTGACGGCCTGGAATTTGAGAGGCATCTGTTAGAGGGTCTGGGGTTTTCTTCGGGCCTGATTTCCACTCTCTTGCAGAGTAGGAAGCCAGCTACCACTAAAATTTTATGGCAGAATTTGGCGCAAGTTTCTGTCCTTTTCCGGGAGAAGTCCTTTAGGGGTTCCTCTGGTGGGGGAGGTGTTGGAGTTTCTTCAGGCGGGGTCAGAGCTGGGACTCTCTGTCAGTACTTTGAAAGTACAGGTGTCGGCCCTGGGGGCCTTATATAACTCAGACCTTGCCGGCAACCGGTGGGTTAAGAGGTTCATCTCCTCTTGTCAAAGGGCTCGCCCTGTTCCATGTTTGGTGTTCCCGCCGTGGTCTTAGGCTCCCTGACAGGACCCCCATTTGAGCCTCTGGTTGATGCCCCCCTGAAGTATGACATTGAAGGTGGCCTTGTTGGTGGCCCTCACATCTGCTAGACGAGTTAGCGACCTTCAAGCCCTTTCCGCTAACCCCCCGCTTATATGCAGTTTTTTGACGATCGTGTGGTTCTTCGTACTGACCCTGCCTATTTGCCCAAGGTTGCTAGGTCTTTTCACTGGTCTCAGGAGATTGTCCTTCCTTCCTTTTGTCCCTCCCCTAAGAATCCAAAGGAAGAGAGGTTTCACACATTGGATGTTTCTAGGGCCTTGCGCCATTATCGTGCTGTGACGAGACCCTGGCGGAGAAGTCAGGCTCTGTGTGTTTCCAGGGACTTAGGCAGGGGTTGCCCGCTACCAAGGGTTCAATAGCCAGGTGGGTCCGGCAGGCGATTAAGGCGGCATATGTTGCCCAGAATAGACCTATTCCACAGAATGTCTCTGCCCATTCAACCAGGGCTGTGTCGACCTCCTGGGTAGAAAGGGCTGATGTTCCCTTGGTTCTTATCTGTAAGGCGGCCACTTGGTCTTCTCCTATGACCTTTTTTGAACACTATCGTTTAGACTTATCAGCCACGGTGGATATGACCTTTGGTAGACGGGTACTAGAGGCTGTGGTCCCTCCCTAATATAGTGATCTTCGGAATCTCTCTGGTGGCGCTGTCGTGGTGAAAGGAAAAATCGTAAATTACTTACCGGTAATGATTTTTTTCCAGAAGCAATGACAGCGCCAATGCTTCCCACCCTTTTTTCTACCTCTGCTCTGTTTCACTTTTGGTTCTTGGAACTATTATTTGTTGCACTGGTGATTGTGATTCATATTTATGCCATTTTGTTATTGTTGTTCATCCTCTGTGCTTTGTAAACTAACTGAGGCAGGGGAGAGAGGCTGCCCCTTTTATTTCTGTAAGGTTTCCTGTCCTAGGGTGGGCGGACCTATCTCTCTGGTGGCGCTGTCGTGGCTTCTGGAAAAAATCATTACCGGTAAGTATTTTTCAGGGCGTTTCTGAAAGGGTGAAGAAGGCCTTGGTGATGTATGAGGTATGTATGTATGTTTACATCCCGCCCACCTTCTTCCTTCCTCATTGCAGCCGGGACGCAGGTAAGGCGATGTTCCTCGCTCCTGCAGCTTCAAACACAGCGATTTGTAGTGTCGCAGGAACGAGGAACAACATCGTAACATCGGTCCTTCCGAAATTATGGAAATGACCGACACTACACCGATAATACGATTTCGCCGCTTTTGCGCTTGTTAATCGTTAAAACAATTTACACACTACGATGTCGACAGCAACGCCGGATGTGCGTCACTTTCGATTTGACCCCAACGACATCGCAGCTGCGATGTCGTAGTGTGCAAAGTACCCCTTAGTGTAAGGAATACTGCCTGGGAACCTGTATTGTGACCATAACCTCTAGTATCCTTGAGCCTTTGTCAGAGTTTAGGAATGTGTTTTGTGAGAAGGGTTGTCAGGATCTTCTACCACACAGACCTTATGACTGCACTATAAGGTTGAAACCAGGGGCTAATTTGCCCAAGGGTAGAATGTATAATCTCTCGGACCCGGAGAGACAAGCTCTCAAGGAATACATAACTGAGAATTTGGCCAATAGTCACATTAAGTCATCCTCGTCCCTGGTGTTGGCAGGATTTTTCTTTGTGAAGAAAAAAAGATGGTGGACTACGTACATGTCTGGATTTTAGAGAGCTTGACCAGATTACAGTTTGCGATCCATATCCAATGCCTCTGATTCCAGACCTATTTAACCAGATTTTCAGTGCAAAGTGGTTCTCCAAGCTCAACCTCAGGAATGCCTAGAATCTTATCCAGGTCCGTCAGGGGGATAAGTGGAAAACTGCATTTAATACATCTGAGGGTCCCTTTGAAAATCTGGTAATGCCCTTTGGTTTAACTAACGCGCCTGCAGTGTTTCAAAATTTTATCAATTATGTTTTCACTCACCTGTTTGGTAAATCTGTTATCATATCTGGATGACATCCTCATTTATTCTCTATATCTCAGGTCACACATGGAACGTGAGACAAGTGTTGCAGGTGCTTAGGGAAAACGAGCTGTACACCAAGCTTGAGGAATGTTTATTCCTCGTGCAGTATTACCATTTGCGGGTTACATTATTACCGCCTCTGGGTTCAGGATGGATCCATTGAAGTTGCAGGCTGTTTTAAATTGGGACTGTGCTGAAAATCTCAAAAGCGCTACAGCGATTTTTAGGGTTTGCCAATAGTAATGAGCGGACTCACAGATAACCAGTTTTTAAAATCCGGTTCTGGGCCGGATTCTGGTCCCCATATAAGTCTATGAGGACCAGAATCTGGCAATTAAAAATGGTGGTTGAAGGGATAGGGGGATGGGAGCAAGCACACTGTACTTACCGAGGCTCCGGCCCAGTTGTATACTACTCCCATGGCAGCTCATTCCCTTCTGGGGCTGCGTATTATCGTTCATGCATATCCACTGCTGTCCCTGCCCACCGGCGTCTGGTTGCAGTCAGACGCGTCCCCACACTGAGTGGCAGCTGACTGCTTCCAATCACAGATGCTACGTGCATCTATAGTGGTATAAAAATAAATAAAATATTTGGCTTAGGGTCCTCCCATATTATGATACCAGGCGCAGATAAAGCATACGGCTACAGAGTGCAGCCCCCAGCCGTGCGCTTATCTTGGCTGTGTATCAAAATAGGTAGCACTGAATGCCTGTTTTTTTTTTTTCTTTCACTTATTTAAATAAAAAATTTAGAAAACTGGCATGCAGTCCCCCAATTTTGATACCCAGCCAAGATATAAAGCCTGACAGCTGTGGGCTGGTATTCTCAGACTGGGGATTAAACAAAACCCTGGAGGCTGCAGGCTGCTATTTTTAGGCTGGGTGGTGGTTATTTGGCCACCACCCAGCCTAAAAATAGCAGCCTGCAGCCTCCCGGGTTTTGTTGCCTCCGCTAAATACAACAAGCCCGGCACTTTACCCAGCTCGCCCTGATTAGGTGCCAATCGGGGAAATTTTAAGAGATTAATGGCAGCCCACAGCTGCCGCTAAGCCCTAGATTAGTAATGGGGAGGGTCTATGGGACCCCCCATTACTAATCTGTAAGTGAAAGTGAATAAACAAATGCCGAAAAAATCCTTTATTTGGAATAAAATACAAAAAAAACACCCTCTTTCACCACTTTAGTAACCCCCCAAACAACCCTGCAGGTCCAATGTAATCCACACGAGGTCCCATGACTATTCCAGCTCTGCTACACTGAACTGACAGCGTGTGATCATGGAACATGACTGCCCACTGTGAGCTCCAGGCGGAGAATAAATGAGCCGCAGCGATCAGCAGTGACGTCACTCAGATTAGTTGCGGTCACAGCTGGTGTCCTCCAGCTGTGACCGCAGGTAACGTGGCCTCAGAAGATCACAGGTGACCTCATTAAACTTAGTGAACTCACCTGCATCTACTGGTAGAAAACCATGGTTTTTTTGCCAAGGGATGCAGATTTCCTGCTAAAATTTTTACACCATTTTCCTGCACCCATTCTACACCTCCTGGCAAAAAAATGTTTTGCCAGAAGGTGTAGATTTGTTATCACCAAATTTGCATCTCTTGGTCCAAAAAAATAACAAAACAGTTTTTCTGCCAGGAGATGCAAATTTGGTGCTGAAATCTGGTGCAGACATTTCAGCACCAAATTTGCGTCAAAACCTTTTTTTTCCGGACATTGCAGAGGCTCAGGATGAGGCACCACTGGGGATTCCAGAAAACAAGCCATTTATTCCCCTGAACCTTTTCCTTGAGGTTTTGGAGAGCATCATGATTCCGTCCTGGCTGGTCAACCTGGGGTGAAGGGCACACTGGATCTCCTGTTATGTTGTTTTTAGTGGTCCAAGATACGGAGGGATGTGGTCTCCTAAGTGTCCGCTTGTACCACCTGTGCGTGTTCTAAACCATCACACTCGCGTCCATCTGGGTTTGTGCTCCCTTTAAGTGTAACTAGCAAACCTTGGACAGATATCTCTGGATTTAATCACAGATCTGCCTCCTTCTGCTGGTATTACGGTTATTTTAGTTATGGTTGACATGTTTTTCAAAATGACACATTTTGTTGCCTTACCATCTCTGCCTAATGCTAATTTTTGGAGAGCATTCTGCTCTCTCCTGGGGATTAAATTTGTTCCAGTCATTAGCTTTCCATCCATAGTCTAATAGGCAAACTGAGCGCTTGAATCAGAATCTGGAACAATATTTGCGCTGTTTTGTCTCTGACAATCTGGAGTGGTCTTTGTTTTTCACTTAAGTTAGGTTCTCGCTCAATTGGTCCGTTATGAATTTTGGCCATCTTGAACCCGCTGGCTTTTTGTCTAGTGTTATCTGCTATATACAAAATCCACAATGTCTTTAATAAATCTCTGGTAAAGAAATTTGTGGATTCGTGAACCCCCACTTCCTACTCTTCCTTCCCCGGTTTTGGTAGATGGTCCCGCGTAGAGCTCCGCCGCACAGAGTAGAGCTGCGCCGCTCGATGCACAGAACAGCGCCGCACAGACCAGCATAGGCAGCACACCGCATAGCATTACCCCTGCCTTTTTTGAACCCTCTTCACCACCCCCCGGTTAACTACATTCGGATTTTGCGACGCACCCCTCTTATAATCTGAAAAATACGGTTCATCATTGGGTTCTTGACCTTTATTACCCAGAGGCCAGATCCCTGGTGTATTTAAAATTATACTCGGATTTTGATATAAAGGGCTCAGTTTATCCCCCAATTAAATTCACACTGTGACTGAAACATGACAACAAGATCTGATGGTATCATTTATTGATGGGTTTGTGTAGTTGTTTCCGAGCCACAGAACATGTTGTGCTTTTATTACAGTCTTTTACAATCTCCAGAGCTAATGTTAGAGGTACGAGAAACATTCCTGGAGTGTATGAACCTGTATGCAGGAAAACACAGCGGATATGCTTTTCTCCTTTATTCACATTTTAGTGCAACCACCATGATTGTGACAGTACAGTCATTTCATTCACAGTCCATCAATAACCTGATCATGTACATTCATCCTTTGGTTCTTCTGTTATCGGATTCTGACCCCAAGTCCTCCATCCCATCTTGTCATTGAGACTTCACAGTTATGGGACCAGCCATTGCACACTATTGAGTAATAGGTATTAGCCTCTACACCCTGAGATCTATACATCTTGTTTCAGGAGTCAATGAGGGCTGCTATTTTCTAGTTGATACAATTGGAGGTGTCTAGTACCTTCATTTTACCTCTACCTGTATTCGTCAAAACTTTCTTATATTGCATTAATAGACTACAGGATTGTGGAGCTGCCTTTTGATCAATATCTGGCTGCACCAATAACTTGTTTTATGTATTTAAACTACCTGCAAAAATCTTACTATTGTGAACGAGCTATGATTGAAAGGCTTTGCATGATGTTTGAAGGCAGCGGTTTCAGGCACTATAAAATTATCACAGCAAAATCCTATATAAACACCAAGAAATCCTCACCCTGTTTAGAGATTACATACATACTAGAGAGACCCTGAATCTAGGCCTTCTCCTGCAACAGTCATATTTCCTAGATCCGTAAGAAACATGTCTGCTTAATGAGAAAGTGAAAAATAGGAAACTCTTGTCCTATATGTTATTTAGTTAGTTCCTACAACCATGTAAAGTACAGACGACCACTTACTGTATCATAGTCCGAGCTAAAGTCATAGATTAATCTGAACACGTTTTACCAATGGGCATTTCAACTAGAAGTATCAGTTAAAACCATGGCCAAAGTAATGACACTAATTGTATTTTTCATGTATCGTTGTGCTGAAGTTCAATTATGTGAAGGTACCTTCACATGTTTTATATTTGCATGTATTTGAAAACATGCCCAGATGTAGTGGATGAGGTTTTCATACAAACATTTGGGACTTTTTTTTTTCTACGGGGCTAAGCAGTTATTGTCAGAGAGAAGAGAAGTCATGGACGGTGGTTATTCTCCTACGTCCTGGAACGCCCTGTTGCCAGTACAGTTCCTTCTCTTATGCGCTGTAGATGGGGCTTCACTGCCAAATTCATATTGATTGACAGCCATCTCTGTCATAGAATCATAGAATATAAAGGCCGCTTTACACACAACGATCTTGTTAGCGATGTGACACGCCCAGATCGTTGCTACGATTTGCCGATATCGCTCATAGGTCGTTCACAAATGACGCAACATTGTTCAGCGATATATTGTTTGACCAAGGCGGTCATGTGGACACCGTCACACAGCATTCCTCCCAATGATTCCGGCAACGACAGAGGCTTATAATTGTCCATAGCATACACCCTGGCGTGACACCAATCAGAGCGGAGGAGGCATGGAGTATTGTTTGTAACGACACGCCAGTGTTGCTGATGACGGACGCACTAAAGATGTTGTTGATCGTTGGCAGGGTGTCAAACATAGCAATATGTCTGCTGCATTCGAAACGACGAACAATATTTTGAAAATGAACGACGTATCAACGATTTTCGCTATTTTTACGATCGTTAGGAGTTGCTCGTAGGTGTCAGACGCAACGACGTTGCTAACGACGACGGAAGTGCGTCATGAACACTGTGACCCCCAACGACATATCATCAGATAAATCGTAGCATATAACGGGGCCTTTAGAGTTGGAATGGATCTCCTGGGTCATCTAGTCCAACCCCCTGCTCAAAGCAGGATTCACTAAATCATCCCAGACAGTTGTCAGTCTAACCTCTTTTTAAAGACTTCTATTGAAGGAGAACTCCCAACCTCTCGGGGCAGCCTGTTCCACTTGTTGATCACCCTCACTGTCAAAAAGGTTTTCCTAATATCTAATCTGTGTCTCCTCCCCATCAGTTTCATCCCATTGCTTTTAGTCTTTCCTTGTGAAAATGAGAATAAAACTGATCCCTCTACAGTGTGACAGCCTTTAAGATATTTGTAGACAGCTATTAGGTCTCCTCTGTCTTCTCTTTTGCAAGCTAAACAATCCTAAATCCTGTAACCGTTCCTCATAGGACATGGTTTGCAGACCAGTCACCATTCTGGTCACTCGTTTCTGTACTTGCTCCAGTTTGTTGATGTCTTTTTTAAAATGTGGTGTCCAGAACTGGACACAATATTCCAGATGAGGTCTGACCTGGCTTAGGCCTATTTCACAAGTCAGTGATTCTGGTACGTATGTGCTAGTTTTTATACATACCAGAAACACTGACACACGCAGACCATTATAATCAATGAGTCTGCTCACACATCAGTGATTTCTTACTGACCGTGTCTACGTGCAGGGTACACGCGTGTCCGTGATTGCCCGACGTAGACATGTCCGTTTATTTCTGGCATCACTGATGTCCCACGGACCACACTATGGTGTGATCCGTGAAACACATACCAGAAAAACACGGACATTGAAAATAAAAAGCATTTTATACTCACCTTTTCCAGCGACGCTGTCTCCGTCCTCTACTGCCTGTTGCTTCAGAGCCAGTGAATTACTGGCATCCAGATTCATGTATGCAGGCACAGCCGACCCATAAGTAGCTGCAGAGGTCAGACAGCGTCAGCCGGATACTGCATCGCAGGACTCTTCAGCACCAGGGACAGCAGGGACAAATGAGTTTATGTCCATGCGCAATGATGATAGATAACGTATCACAGATTGCACATGGACAACCCACGTGTGCCGTGAATCACAGCACACAGAAGGACATATGCATTTTTAACATGTCAGTGAAAAAAAGTGTTTTTCACAGACATGTGAAACAGGCCTTAGGGTGATTTCAGACAACCTTATATGTTGGTCATAGATTGGACCGCAATGCTCAGACTGGCTGTGACTCTCTTGACTGAAGTGTAACAGCTTCAAATATTTCTATGCTGCTATAATGCTCACGTCAGGATACGTGAAGCCAGTTCGAGCCTTGCGGTCTGATTTATATGGTCGACTGAATGCACCCCAATGCAGCAGGGATCCGGCTTTCAATTAACATGATGTCAGCAGTTACATCTCATCCCCGGAACAGAAGAAAAGGAACTGCTCTGTTGATGTAACGCCACATAGATTAAGAGAATCGCAGCCTGGAGTAGTCAGTGACCATACTATGCAGTGAGAAAACATCACACGGCCAAAAAGGCATACAGGTATGTAGTAAATACCTGCCGATAAGTGCTTAACACCATAGAAAACAAAAGGTTCCTGATAACCCCTTAAAGGTGTAACTGCTATTTCGGGTGTGATCCTGCAGCAGAATGTCTGTGTCTGCCTATAGCTACTACCCAATTCCCTCTCCATTGAATTTTATGAGCACCAACTGTCATCTCCTATTCCAGTAATGGGAAGGTCTGTATTCACTGAACACAGATTTTACCTAAGAATTGAAAGTGAAAGTTCAATCCAGGAGTAGAAAGAAGTAGATTTCTCTGATAATATATATTTTAAAGAGTCATATTCTCATTTGTACTATTGATTTATGAAAAATAAATAAAGCAACATTTACTCTTTCAAACCCAGCCTACTACATAGAAATGTACCCTAAGAGACCAACACTATTATATGGCTGACTGTTTTCTGTGGCCTTAAACTTTTTTTTTAGAAGTTTGAAAGTTGAAGGGCCATTACTTTTCTTCATATTCTGAGCACTATCCTGCTGTGCATTTATAAAAAGCAAGGGAAATCCACATTAAAGGGGTTTCCACTACTTAGTTAACCCTTTCTCAGAGTGTTTGCAATTAGCACCATTACAGCAGTGTCAGCAATCACTTTTCCAGGGATCATGTAACGTTACATCTTACAAGCCTTGCACCCATTCACTGCTGGCTTCAATCTCCCGGCCTGTGGCCAGATCAAACGTCAATAGGAAGCGAGCGTCCAGCCACAGCTCTGACTTACTCTTGACGTTTAATTTGTGCGATAGCGGAGAGAGTGAAGCCAGCAGTGATTGGGCGCAGATCTCATTTGAGCCCTGGGTGAGCGAGTTCCTACACCACTGGAACAGTGCTGGGTGTGAGTATAAAGCCGGTGGCACAAGAGCATATGAAAAATGTAAACGATTTTCATCTAGGAGAGTAGGGCGAGTGATAGCTGTCATGCGAGTGCATTGAGTGTGCGATTTATTTATTTATTTTTTTCCCCCTCACCTAGCATCAGTATGCAATGTGCGTTTTTTTTCTCACTTTTAGTCTACAGTTATTTACAGGACCTTTTACAATGTTCTATGCTACACACTGGAAATGTATCCGTAAAAAATGGACGGCATATGGATGGTTTTCCCTCACACCCATAAACTTGCATTGGGTAGTCTCGTCTTATATATGAATCCACTCGTGCATACTGCAAGTTTTTTGTATCCCGAATGCAAGTGAGAAAAAACTTGCAGATCTGCTCTGCCTCATTGAATAACATGGGTCCGAGTGCAATGCAATTTTTTTTTTTCCCCCACACATTGCACTTGTCTGATTTATACACTCCTGTGAACGAGGCCTAAGTGTTTTTATTTTAATGTGGCCAAACACTGCTCGAGAAGGGGTTGTCCGAGTAGTGGACAGGTGTCCATGAAGACTGAAGAAAGCTATTATAGGAGAGAATAGCTTTCTAATAGACCTCCAATGGAGCATGCCACCTTTGTCATGTTCATATGAATCTTCTCAGAAAAATAAACTCTGTATGAAATTAGAGGGAAACGCAGATACAGATGAAACCAGAAGTTTACATCCACTATCTATAAAGACACATATGCATGCATAAACCTCTCTCATTTTAGGCCAATTAGGAACCAAAATTATTTATACTTGCTAAATGCCAGAATAATAAGAGAGAGAGAATGTTTTAAGGCATTTTTATTATTTTCTGCAAAGTCAAAAGTTTAAATACATTTCATTAGTATTTGGTACCATTGCCCTTACACTGTATGACTTGGGTCAGTGCCTTAAAGCATTCTCTCTCTCATTATCCTGGCATTTGGCAAATATAAATAATTTTGGTTCCTAATTGACCTAAAATGGATTATTCGGTTTATTCTGATTTCATGTCAGATAGTGAGAAAAACATGCAGCTGTGTCTTTTTAGATAGTGGATGGAAACTTCTGGTTTCAACTTTACATTATGTCCCAATACACTTCTATCGGTGATGCACTATTACTCACCACCAGTACATAGTCATATTACAGATGTTTACATAAAGCATCTGAAAGAGATAGTGTGAACCACAGTTGTCATCTGAATGATTGCTTGGCCAACATTTAGGACATCCAACTCAGTAAGAGAAGGGGATAAGCCGCTGCCAGACTTTAGCACTTCTTCATTTCTTTGGAAACAATTCATATAGTAAAATTTAACCCTTGGCAACCTAGGTAATTCCAGGTGTCACAGTTGTTTTAGGTCAATAGATTGTGAGCATTTCTATATGGAATTATTGGGAATGGCTAATAAAAAAAACAAACAACATCTATGACCAGCTTCAGAAGTGTAACCTGTTTGTTGGAAGACCCTCATTATATAATATTTCCCAGTCATTCGGTAGTCAGATCTGCCCATTCATTCAGCTCCTGGATGAACTGCCATCTGTGGCTCTGTGCTAGAATAAAGCACCATTTCCAACTGAAAGGTAGTTGTGAATGAGCATTCTTAAAGACATTGGTTTCACAATTATCTTTCAATATAAACAGGCTGCAGATCATCCGATGAATGAGCAAAATGCTCATTCATTGGGTGTAGGCATCCTTACACGGCGGAAAAGATAATCGCTCTTTGTGGTGTGTCATCCTGTGTAAAGAGGACTCACACTACCAAGAACCATAGCAGTGTAAGCGCACTAAGTGATATATTACAGATTGCTCAGTGCGCATGGTTTACTCTGGTCTGCCTGCGTAAACAGGCTATTAAATGACCACCGATCAGCAAGGTTGACTAGTCAGCGGTTGTCTTCTGCTGCTGGACGGTCCATGTAAATTGACCCCAAGGAGTTCCACAGATCCTTAACCTGTTAACCAACTTCACTATATAGTGTGACATGAGCTATATGTAAGAGGCCCCTGGCATGGTTCTGATTTTCTATACATGTTCATTGATCCATAAATGGTTAAATAGATATATAAAAATACAGCTGCAATAGTATTAGGAAGAATATCTCTAGCGAAATGTCTAAAACTACTCTAGTAATTACACACTATGTGGATTAGATTATAGTCCCATGATTTCCAGACAGGTGACAAAGAGTAGTTAACACACTATAATGTAACATAAGAGCTATGATTGGTAGTCACTGTAGCTACCTTACCATGATGTCTGTATAAAAAGGTAAATTCATTATTTTTATATTCTTCTATAAAAATGTGTTCTTTTAAAAACTGAAGCCTTTAGATTGCAGTCTGCTTTTAGATGGAGTTATTAACAATTACTTGACTTCAAATTTTAATAGGGCATGACAGAATTTGAAAAATATACATTTTCTGGTGACTTTTAATAAAATAAAAAAAGTATAATGACAACATCCAGTATATTAGGATTCAAAGAAAATCTATCAAATGTAGAATCCATCAACTACCAACAAAGTGCTATACATAGTGGGCATAACTTTCCAAAGATGATACTCTATGAATTGGACCATAGAGCACAAAGGAAAAAATAAAGTTAGAAAGTAGCGCTAAGTACCTGTAAAGAATCAAGGCAGTGGTCCAGGTCTTCTCTTTAGTCATGCAGTATTAGTATTACAAGGCACTGCAAGCGGTGTACTATGCAATGAATGATGTACCAATATGCACATGGACTACATACCACTAGAACAGCCATACAATACATTTTTCATAATACCCGATCATTAAAGGGAATCTGTCAGCCCTAACACTCAAATTAAACCACTTCTATTCATATAGGGACTTCGCCCTTTCACTAATTTTATTACATATCTAAATGAGGGGTTCTTGGTGCCCCCTTAGTGCTGCCAAGAGCTCCGGGCACCATTCCACCTCTTTAAGTACAATTCTCCACATCTTTCCTTATGTTGATTTACAGCACTCACTTTGGAGTGGTGCCAGAATTGACTCTCCTGAGCATTCACACTTACGTGGTATGAGTCCAGCAAGCACACAGACACAGTATCAGTGTAGGTGCACTTTCATCCTCCTCATGTCCACAGCAGATGCTCGCTGCACATACGATCGCACAGTAGCGGGCAGTCAATACAAATAGGAGAGGAGGATGAGCACGAGCAAGCACTGACACTGTGTGCTCCCGCCTCCTGCAGGGCTGGGGACTCAATTCAGGCAGAGCTCAAAGCCACCCCACACTGAGGACCCCTCATTTACATAAATAATAAAACTTTTTTTATACACATGTTTATTGAGTTTTGGGCATGGCAGACTCCCTTTAATAAATGTTACTACATAAAAACTTACTTAAAAGTATGGTGCTAAATTTGGACGGGTCTGAACTAATAGTTTAGTATTAGCGATGATCGAATACCTTAAATATACGGCTTCGCAAATATTTTCCGAATAGGTCGCCACTATGCGAATATTCGATGCGCAATGTAAGTCTATGGGAAGACCAAATAGTTCCGAATAGTTGTTATTTGGGTTTCTCATAGACTTACATTGCGCATCGAATATTCGCGAATAGTCGAATAGCGGCGACCTATTCGGAAAATATTCGCGAAGCCGAATATTTGAGGTATTCAATCATCCCTATTTAGTATATTACGAGTAGGTGATCAATTTAACCAAAGCTAAGAAGCTGGGTCTCCTATGAAATATTTCTCATCACCGATAAAAACGACTTTATTTGTATCAATTTCATTAAGTCTTATTAGTTACATAAGTAATGTGTCAGAGTGCAGCTAATACAGTTATACAGTATCTTAAAGTGAACCTGTCAGGTGCAATATGCACTCAGAACCACGAGCAGTTCTGGGTGCATATTACTAATCCCTGCCTAACTGTCCCAGCCTATAGTTGCATACATAAAGAGATCTTTAGAAAAAGTAATTCTAAAGATTTTATGATATGCTAATGAGCGCAGGGACTAGTCGCTAGGGAGTTAGTTTCTGCGCTCATTCCACCCTCTTAGAATGTTAGTACGCCCACAGGGGCATGCTATTATGTAATTTGCTGCCCAGCTTCATAATCGGCAGTGATGCGCGTACGTGTGTCAGTTGCACCGCCTCAGAAGGCCTGGCATAGGGTCATTGCGCATGATCAGAAGTCCCCGGCATTTCCGGTCATGCGCACTACACCAGTTTGAAGCCGGTACGCATACACCCGGCTTCATAATATGCATGACTGGAAGTCTGAGGATCATGTGCACTGAGCCGAAAACCAACGTCGGATGCAGTGGCAACAGGTGAGCGTGACCATGCCTGACACTGCGCATTCATTTGCATACCCACAGGGGCGTGCTTACATGCTAAGGGGGCCGACTAGCTAAGGGAACTAACTCCCTTGCGACTAGTCGCTGGCCTCATTAGCATATAATAAAAGATTTTTAATATTACTTTTTCTAAAAATCCCTTTATCTATGCTTCTAGAGGCTAGGACTTCTAGGCAGGGATCAGCAATATTCGCCCAGAACTGCTTGTGGTTCTGGGTGCATATTGCATCTGACAGGTTCCCTTTAAGTGCTGGCCATATTACTTATAATAGCACCCTCCAGGCAACAAGGAAACTTGTCTTATGTTCAGGAGATCAAAAGTACATAAAGCTATTTCCAAAAAAGTTGGGATGCTGTGTAAAATGTAAAGTAAACAAGAATGCAATAATTTGAAAATCTCTTATAGCCATATTTTATTCACAACAGAACATATAACACAGATTAGAAGTTTAAAGTTAGAAATTTTTCTATTTCATTTGAAGAAATTTATGACAGCAACATATTGTGAAAGGCACTATCAATGCTGAGCATTATATACAGTGGGTGAAAGAAGTATTGAAAACATCACCAATATTCTAAGTAAATATATTTCTAAAAGTACAGGCAAAGAAATCAAACCATTGATGTCCATAAACGTAGGGATGTGTAATGACAGATGATACAGGGGAAAAAGTATTAAACACATGAAGAGAAAGAGGTGCAAAAAGCCATAGAAAGTCGTGACACAAGCTAAAATCTATCATTAATTAGAAAGCAACCCTGCCACTTAGTAAAAATAATAGCTAGTTCAACTGATGATTATGAAAAGGTATGTCATTACCAAGGTGCCACACAAGAAACATCACATGATGGGTAAAATCAGAGCGCTATGCCAAGATTTTTACAACCTTATTGTTGCAAAACATACTGATGGTATTGGTTACAAAAGAATTTCTAGCCTACTGAAGGATCAAGTGAGCACTATTAGGGCCATAATCTGGAAGTGGAAAGAACATCATTTCACCATAAACCAGTCATGATCGTGTTCTTCCCTCAAGATTTCAGACAGAGGAGTGAAAAGAAATATTAGAAAAATTGTCCAAAAGCCAAGACCCACCTGTGAAGAGTATAAAGTCTTGTCAGAAGAGACCAACATTTAAACTCTTTGGGTGCCCCAAACACATTATGTTTGGAAGCCAAAAGGCACTGCATATCACTAGAGATGAGCGAACCTGAGGTTCGGTGTTCGTACCAAACACAGACTTTAAAAAAAAACAAAACAGAGTTCGGGTGCTTAACGTATACAAACCACTCGTGTGAGTATCGTTGTGCTTGGGTAAGCTTGGTGCTTAGCCCATTGCGAGCTGTTTGCAGTATTTGAACAGATCGCAATGGGAGTAACAACAGCGCCATCAGATGTAGTGTGCACCAAACAAAAAAAAATTGTAAAACCTCGCCCATCCTTTCCCGGAAGTGTTCTGTATATGGCTGGCTGCATGTGGGCGGACACTCAAACTGCCCAATTAGTGAATTCCATTGGGGTTCAGGTCAAGTACAGGTCCCAAATCGATCATGGTGTGGGGCTGTTTTTCAGCACATACCACTGGAAAACTTCATATAATTTAATTAAGGATGAATGGAGAAATGTACCGAGACACTTTTGATCAAAATCTGCCATCTACCAGGATGATCAAGGTGAAATGTAGGTGGACATTTCAGCAAGACAATGATCCCAAACACACAGCCAAGGAAACGCCAAACTCTTTGCACAGAAAGAAAATAAAGCTGCTAGAATGGCCAAGCCATCACCTAAAAATTTATGGAAGGAACTAAAGCTCAGAATTCAAAGAAGGGGTGCGCAGGACCTTCAGGTTTGTTTGTTTGGAATAATGGGCCAAAATCACACTTGAGCAATGCATGAGACTAGTTTCTCAATACAGGAGATGTCTTGAGGCTGTCATTACCAACAAAGGCATTTGTAGAAAATATTAAATTTCAGTAAGCGTGTACAATACTTTTTCCCCTTGTCATTTCTCATAATTACACATCACATAATTTATGGACATCTATGGTTTGATTTCTTTGCCTGTGTGGACTGTATGGGTTATTACCAACATCTGGTGAGAAATTCATGTCAATAATACCTATAGAAATATATGTACCATATTTCTCAGATTATAATACGCACTTTTTTCCCAAAAATTTTGTGGTGATGGTGAGGGGTGTGTTTTAAAGTCCAGATATATCTGGCTTGGTGGGGGGGTTGTGGCTGGCGGCAGAGGTGGACTGGGGTCACAGGAGGTAGGAGCAAGCTGCAGTGGCGGCAGGGGATAATACATGTGCCCGCTATTAAAGATAATGAATATTTACTGCTCCCATGCCCATAATCCCCACCTCTCTCCACTAAAGTGGGTGCCAAAAAGTGGGCGGGATTATGGGTGTGGGAAGCAGTGGCAATTTATTTTCTTTAATAATGGACTTACGTGTTTGCCCCAGCCGCTAGCTTCATACTGGGGCAATCATGTGTTCACTATTAAAGAAAATGAAAATTCACTACTCCCCTCTCCATAGTCTATAGGTGTGTGGAGCAGTGATTCTTAATTTTGGACTAGCCGACAGCTAATGTTGGCGTGTGACTGGGGTTGCATAGCAATGACGTCATGCGCTGCTCTGCTTACACGCTGAAGTCAGTTGCCGGCATCAAAAGGGGACGCCGCTCACCGGTGGAGAGGAGGGAAGGTGAGTATCATTTATTTTTAATATTTTGTTGTGTGTGGCCTAACTGGACACATGTATACCAGGATAGGCTCTTGATGGGGGACATATATACCAGGATGAGCCCATGATGGGGGACATTAGTACAGTATTGGGGGATATTACTCCCGTAATAGTTTCAGCAGCAGATCCCCTCATAACAGTACGTCAAGTCCACATTTTTTACTTTAATTTTTTAGCCTATATTCCTCCTCTAAAGCTTAAATGCATCTTATAGTGTGGTGCGTCTTATAGTCCAAAAAAATACGGTACTTAGAAAATTGGTGACATTTTTAATACTTATTTCACCCACTCTATTTAGGTTTTAGAACAATATATGCTCCTATCCAGACAAAGTCAGTCTATTTCAGGGAAGGCCTTCATATCACAGTAACGCAATGGAAAACCATATACTGAATCCAACACAACAGCATGGCTTCACAGTTGGAGTTCGGGTGATGAACTGACCGCCTTCAGTCCGGACCTTTCACCCATAGAAAACATTAGGTGCATTATGAAATGAAAAATCTAGAAAGAGGACCCATGACTGTTGAGCAGCTATGATTCTACATCAGACAAAAATGGGACAACATTCCTCCCCCAATTTTTCTCCTCACCTCCCAGACCTTTATCGACTGTAAAAAGAAGAGGAGATACTACACAATGGTAAACATGGCCTTGTCCCACCTTTCTTGAGATGTGTTGCTGCCATTAATTTCTAAATTAGTTAATTTTTTTTTAAATAAAATTAAAAAAGTTTAACTTTTTGCTGATCTGTCATCTATGTTCTGTTGTGAATAAAACTGTTTTGGAATTGGGGTTGTACATTTTTTGGAACTAAGACCGGAGTAAGGACTTAAGCAAATGTCAAAGGCATGCACAGACTCTATGTGAAAGGAGACAGAGTTCCTATAACAGAACATTGTATCCTCTCTAAAAACATAATATGGCATGTGTTTGCAAATGCCATATTTTATTTTTGTCACAGATCCATTAATTGCGTCCATAGCAGTCTATGGGCATCAAACTACGGATCTGTATGAAGACATTATGCATGAGGCTTATACAACATTATATCCTTACCACCATAAAGAAAATAAAGTAAATCAGTTACAACAATGTCTTCCCAAACAATGTTATGAAGCTTTTAATAACCAGTCATTAAATGCCCAGGCTCACAGCTGCGCTGCCCTGTGGGCTACCATTTGCCTAGTAAAAGAGGGCCATGATCTTTGGAAAAGTGTCAATAAAAGTGCACTAGTCAATTAAAAAATAAAGATATTACACAGTGATCTTGTAACGGAAAACCGGACCCATCATTTAGTGTACAAACATTCCAAGAATTGTACAAATGGCCATCGTCATCAGACTCTGTGATTTCCTCGCTGCCCATAATTAAAAGCATATTATAATTTGTTAACAAGAATATACATATGCATCTAATGTACAGAAATAAATTATATAGCTAAGAGTACCTTCATTTTCCAAGCTTTGCTCAAAGTCTAAGATTGTACTTGTGAAAGATTGACTTCAGAACTAGAACAAAGCCCAATTATATATATATTTATATATTTATACATACATGTATGTACGTGTATATATAGTAAATGTTAAAATAAACGTCAATAAAATAAATATTCTTATTTCCCAACTATTAGTTGATAAAAAAAGAAATTCCAATGTTGTAAAACAAAAAGCTTTAAAAAATACACCTCAGATCCCTGTTCCCCCTCGAATTTCCCGCTCAGATGTGGTTGTTTTGGCATGTGTTTTGGTTTGTATTTCTGCTTTGTTCACATTGGAAGTCGGCCTTTGCCGCCAGTTCCTGAGCGATAAAGAGTCTTAGCCTGTTGTATGCAGCCCCTCATTGAGGGCAGCGAGATCTGGGAGATTGAGTTGTCCCAGGCGCTGTCAGAAAATATCGGGACATTTCGACCAGTCTTGCTTTTCTTTGCTCTCCCAGTAGCCTCCTTTATAAATACACATGAGCTCATTGGTGTAAGGATCGACCTTCCTCTCAAACCACAATGGCTGATATCCTTCATAATCATTACCTGCAAAGAAATTGTGAACAGAAGAAGATGAATAAATGTCATGTTCTCATATGTATCAATTTCATTTTATAGTTGTGTAACCGTAATAAATGCTTTCTTCCTATAAAAGAGATGGTTCACTGTTTTAAAGACATTGATGGCAGGGCTTTCTATTAGCGCTCTGGACTCTGGGCCCATACAGTGTGTATTACTACCCACCTGGTTTACCTTTAATTCTCCTTAAATTTTGGATATTATCCCTTATGAAATAAATAGGGGATAATTTCCCAATCACTGGGGGTCTGGCCACTAGCACCTCCATAAAACGGGGCTCTCTGGTACCCCATGTAAGTGGAACAGAGGTTGATCATGCACACTGCAGCTCCATTCATTCTTATGGGAGTGCTGAAGACCAACCAAGTGCAGTCCCAATAATAATGAATAGAGCGGGAGTGCACCTAATTGGCCGCTGCCAACACTCACTCTTTAGAACACATTCTTGGGATCGGCGAGGACCTCAGGAATAGGGAAGTTATACCCTATCTCAATGGCCCATAAATAAAACACATCTGTGGGAAGAGTGGGTGGGCTTTAATTTTTTTTTTTTGGGGGGGTTTGTGTGTTCACTAGATCTGATCATGCTGATTTAACCACAAATGTGAGCCAATCAAATACTGCATATGGCTCACACAGAGCTGAGCATCACTCATACCCAAGCACAGCGCTGCTCGTTTGAGAGGTTTTTACTCGTCACTTGCTCAAACCCGAACCTTGTTTTTGAAGCTCGGTTTCTGAACCTCAAGCTTAAGGTTCGCTCATCTCTAGTCTTCTCCTGGAGGGATGTAACTGTCTACCAGGTCTTCATTAGTGCCTCTGATGGTGAGAATAGGCTGGGCTGCCAATAGACACCAGTTGCTACTCTAAGGTAGTTCTTGGGACTGCAGCAGCAGACCAGAGAACCAAAGACGTGGGAACGAGGAACAGGAGGGCGAGACAGAGGTGTAGTCAAACTGCACAGGATTAGAGTACAAAGTCGAGATCAGGAGCGGAGAGGTGAGACAGGATGGGTATACGAGCTGGGTCAATAACTGGAGAGACGGAACAAACATGCATCCACAGGATCGATAGACAAGAAACTAGGAACCAATGATCGGGCAAAGAGTGGAGGGAGGAGCTGCCGGATATAGGCTCAACTAGCACAGGAACCAAATCTCTGCAGGACACAGCACGGTTAGATTCCTGGAGAGACCAGCCACGCCTCCCTATAGCCAGGTGGAGATTCCCTAGGAACAGAGCTGGCAGTGAACAGAAGGCAGCATCGAAAGATGGTTTGATGTTGGAGAAGCAGAGTGGCGAATGCAGTAATCAGGGTGTAGGAGCAGCCGGCATGGTACAGTAGCAGCAAAAAGAACACTAAAGGTGCAATTTGTAGACATGCTTTATCCCTTACAAGGCTATGTGCTCTGACAGATTGCATTTACGGTAGTTAAATACAATTATTCACATAAAACATAGACCAGATCTTTGTACCTTCTTCTAAAGCCTCCACTGCCTCCGCTTCTCTCCTCCTCCGAACAGCTCTCTGTTTCTCCTCTAGCCGCTGCTTCTCCCCATTGGCCTCATCCCACTTGCCATTCTCCATTAATCGCTGGTCCGGCCGATGCCGACTATCCGTTGGAGCAGTGCTGTCATCAGGTTCATTTAGTGTGAGAGCAAGGTCAGAAAAGAAATACATATTTTCTGCATTATCACTGTAAAAAAATAAAATAATTACTTGGATCATTATTAATGTAAGAAGAAATTCCTAAACTTATGGTTGGATTTTCTTCTAAAATAGCAGTAATGCAGTTTATTTACCAAGTGTTTTTTCCAGGTCCCATTGATGCCGGGTTGCATGATTTGTACATAAATGAAAAACATTCTTAAATGTTTAATAATTGCATCAAATAAAAAAAGCAGATTTTGTAAGGCAAATGATTTACTTGCGAAAAAAATGCTCTGGTTTTCTAATTCGTTTGCTTGATCCCGTAATATTACCCTTCTTTAGAAACTCACCTTTACCTAAAAAATGGTACAAACGTACATGTATGGCTATGTTCACATCCGCAATACGTTAGCTTTATGTATTGGAAATGCAGACACCAGCTTCCATTAAAGGGAACCTGTCACCAGATTTTGTGACTATAAGTACTGTAATAAGCAGGCACGAGAAAAGTGTATAGACCACTGGAGTGTGCGCACTACAATACTTTGATCTGCCCTGAGAAGGGAACATCAAAGGCACCTCCGCAGGAACTCAATGTCGGCTAGTGTGTATGACATAGGACGCGTCATGCACACAGGCCCCAAAAGGAGGAGGACAGTGATCGCCTTAGAGAGGAGGCGCCGCATCGTAGAGAGGAGGCGCCGGACTGGAGAGCAGCGACAACCGTTGGACTAGACCGCCACCGTAGTATTATAAAAGTGTTTTTTGTATTCTACACAGCGTCCTGGGCACTTATATACAGTATTCTGGAATGTTGTATATAAGAGTTCAGTGGTGGTGGCCGCAGCTTATAGTCACCCAAACTAGTGATCGGTTCCCTTTAACTCCATCATATGCCAGTAAGTGTCCTTTTGCCAAAGGAGGAGTGGGCTGCACTGCGCAAACTAAGGAGTCTTGGCGTGTGATTTTTTTTGGGTTTTTTTTATTAATAACTGGCACCTTATTTACTTTGCTTATATAGCACAATCGTATTCCACAGCAATTTTCAGACTTTATCATCAGTGTCTATTGGGGCTCACAATCCACATTCCCTATCAGTATGTCTTTGGAGTCTGGAAGAAAACAGGAGAACCCAGAAAAAAACGAGACAAACATGGGAAGAACATACTCCTTGCAGATGAACCCAAATGCTACAAAGTAATAATGTAAATCCGAGCCTTCAGAAAGACGTCGAAATGCGCTGGTTATTAATAGAAAACCTTATTTCACATGCCAAGGCTCCTTCCTTCCGACAGCGCAGTCCGTTCAATGTGACATATACTCTGGCAAATTCAGGTCTGGAAAATGTATGTCCTCCCGCCACGTGGCAGCAGCAAATATTTATGATTCTGTAGGTGGCCATGTCTTACACAACACCTTAAGGTGAGAACGTCGACCGATTTCACTCCTTTCTCCCTACAGTTCTTCCCTATTGTGTGCGCTTCCGTCCTCCTCCAGATTTTTTCAGAAAGTCTCCTTTTGGCACAATTTGTGTTGTAGATGCAGTTGTTTTTTAATTGTATAAAAGTGCAGTTGATTACTCTTGGCAGCATAGCAATATATAGAGCCTATAGACGCATACCTCTGCTAAACATGTGATTAATACATTGAGAAAAAAACAAACTGAATAGAGCCTGAAAAAACTTTCATTTGTACAGGCGTACACTTAACTCCCTTACAAGTGACCTTTACTGTCAGTCAGATGTGGCTTTTTTCGAAATGTAAATTGCTCTACAATTACCATCAATGTTTATTGCCACTGTGGAAAATAACCTTTTCTAGCATCAAAGGTTAATGAAATCTCTCTGCATGCAGGTCGGTCAATTCATCTGTAGAATTAGAGAAGTTCTGATCTCACCCAATGGCGCAGAAATCAATATTGAATTTTTCTACAAGTGGCAAATAAAATAATCAAGCATTCCAAGAAAATGACTATGTATTGTGTGGAACTTTATGTCATGCATGTGTGTAATGCGAAAGCAATGTTCCTGAAATCTACAATTCCAGATCACAACAGGGCAGTGCATATTTTATTCCAGTTGAGCAAATAAGAGCTGCCACTCTAACAGACCTGACATCAGTTTTTGATTTAAAGGGAACTAACCATCAGGATTTTGCTATATGAAGTAAAGGCAGTGCCATACCGGCACTAAGATGCTGAATCCAGACATACCTGTTATAGAAAGATCGGATGCTTGGTTGATGAAATTTCTTTAATCAAAGTTGCAGAAATGTACGGCACTTTGACATGTGCAATAGGGGGCGGTCGAGTCATCTGTGTATATTCCTCCTCTGTTGTCCTCCTGGCTTGCCCCTTTTTCTTTATTTGAATATTGTGCCGCCATTGCTGTTGGTGGCGAATGCACATTGCCACAGTAGTTATGTCTTCATTAAAATGGCGCCAGAGTCTGCACATGTGTGTACCGCAATCTCCGGCACCATTTTATTGAAGTCACTGCGGTAAATACTATGAGAGGCATCAATGCGTGACCATTTTAGTTTCTTTTCTCCATCTGTGCACTTGCCCTTGTCACTCAGTCTTCACCGCAGTGGCTTCAATAAAATGGCACCAGAGATTGCAGTATGCGCATGCGTGGACTCCGGCACCATTTTAATTGAAGAAATATTTCTTGTGGCAATGAGCCCGCGCTGCCAGGAACAGCAATGGCAACACGGCGCGATATTCAACTAAAGAAAAGGGGGCAAGCCACAAGGAGGAATAAATGCCGAGAACCTGACCCACAAAACCCCACTACAGTTGCCCACGTAAGGCCTAAGACACATGGAATGAAAATCTGAGCAAGTGGAATGCGATAAAACATCGCATTCCACTCAGACCAATATTAACCTATGTGTCAGCACCCATGCGCGATTATTTCTCAGCCCTAATCAGACCGAGAAAATAGTCGCAGCATGCTGCGGGTGCAATGCGATCCTTGTTTCTCTTACACCCATTCAAATTTATGGGGCGAGAAAAATATCGCACTGCACTAGCAGTACACCGGTGTACTGTGAGTGCAGAGCGAGAATGGCAATAGCCACCTACGGAGGAGAGATGGAGATAAATCCCTCCCTCTCCTCTGCAGCACCGACCCGCCCCTCCTCAGAGACAGCCCGCCGCCCACATCTGTTGTCCGATCGCAAGATCGGATCTCAGTCGCAAAGACACTCACATCACACTCGGCTCCCTCTGTGCTGCCAGCGTGAGCCTAGTGTCACTCCACATCGCAGTAGTCCTCCATGTGGCCCCGGCCTTAATTGAAGTGCAGTGCATTTCTGCAACCAACCACCCATTCTTTCTACAACAGGAATGCCTGGATTCAGCATCTTAGCACCAGTATGGCACTGCCTTTAAAACCTCATATCACAAAATCCTGGTGGTTGGTTCTCTTTCATTTTCTTTTTTTAATTAGCTGGATATTGTTCTTTCCCAGTTTGTTTTTGTTTGGGGGGGTGGATTTGGCACAAGTATAGGCAAGTCTGTTTAGTATAGAGTCCACCTAAAATAGGTCGCCCTGTCACTTTCAGTGGAGCTCATACATTTTGATCAAAATATGCACTAAGAATCTCATGTTTTTATGCGTGTAGCAAAAGTGCAATGAATGTTTGAGAGCTGTTGCATTGTTTGTAGTTTCAGTAAAGGGGTTATTATTTTTTATAATTTTTTAAAGAAAGGTCTACAAATTATGTAAAACTAAACTCTTCTTCCCAATACAATTCCAGTCTTTGTTTCTAGGAGATCGCCAGGATGTGATAACTACAGCTAATCAGTGACCGCAGCCATCACATGCTATCATAGCTACCATTGTTGAATGGGGATGATAGTAGTATAGGACATAATGGCTGAAGTCACTTATTAGCTGCACCAGCGTCCTGTAGTCACCTGAATTGGAAGCGTCCCAGTGATCTGACCCCCAACAACACCTGGATCTGTGCAATTTGGATTACATCTGGACTAGCTTCATTTTAAAACAAGGTTCAGTTGATGAAAATGTTTACTGTGATTTTACATGGCCTGATATTAGGATAATGAAAAAAGAATTTGATCTTATGAAAAATGAAAATTGCACTGACATACAGTGGCTTGGAAAAGTGTTTATACCCGTGAACTTTGCCACATTTTTTTCACATTGCATCCACAAACAAAATGTATTTTATTAGGATCTTGTGTGACTTACCAACATTAAGTTGCAAGTATTTGTGACGTGTAAAGGAAATGATACATGGTTTTCTAAATATTTTAAAAACATATTGAAAATTATGATGTGCATTTGTATTCAAACCCCTGAATCAACACTTTGTAGGACCATCTTTCACTGCAATTACTGCTGCAAGTATTTTGGGGTATGTCTCTACCAGCTTTGCACATCTAGAGGCTGAAATTTTAGCTCATATTTCTAGGAAAAATAGCTGCAGCTCAGTGACACTGGATGGAGATCGTCTCTGAACAGCAATTTTCAAGTTTTTCCACAGATTTTCAATGGAATTTAGGTCTGGACTTTGCTACACACAAACACATGAATCTGCTTTGATCTAAACCATTCTATTGTATCTCTGGTATTATGTTTAGGGTCATTGTCCTGCTGGAAGGTGAACCTATACCCCAGTCTCAAGTATCTTATAGCCTCTAACAGGTTTTCCTGCAGAATTGCCCTGTATTTAGTTCATTCTATCTTCCCATCAACTTTGACCAGCTTCCCTGTCCCTGCTGAAGAAAAGCATCCCCACAGTATGATGCTGCCCCAACCATGTTTGACGGTAGGGATGGTGTATTCAGGATCTTGTGCAGTGTTCGTTATTCGCCATATATCTAACTTTTTGTGCTAAATGAAAAATGCTAGTTTAGTCTCATCTAACGAGAGAACCTTCTTCTACATGTTAGCAGTGTCACATACATGGGTTTTTGCAAAGCGCATATTTGATTTTTTTATGACTTGCATTCAAAACTGGCTTTCTTCTTGCCACTCTTCCATAAAGGCCAGATTTGTGGCGTAGAAGACTAAGGCGGGCTTTGCACGTTGCAACATCGGTAACAATGTGTTACCGATGCTGCAGCGATAGTCCCGCCCCCGTCGCACGTGCGATATATAGTGAAAGCTGCCGTAGCGATTATTATCGCTACGGCAGCTTTACACGCACATACCTGCCGTGCGACGTCCCTCTGGCCGGCGACCCGCCTCCTTCCTTAGGGGGCGGGTCGTGCGGCGTCACAGTGACGTCACACGGCAGGCGGCCAATTGAAGTGGAGGGGCGGAGATGAGCAGGATGTAAACATCCCGCCCACCTCCGTCCTTCTCATTGCAGCCGGGAGGCAGGTAAGGTGAAGTTCCTCGCTCCTGCGGCTTCACACACAGCGATGTGTGCGGCCGCAGGAACGAGGAACTACACCGTACCTGTCGCTCCCCCGGCATTATGGAAATGTCGGAGGCTGCAGCGATGATACGATGACGACGATTTTGCGCTCGTTCATCGTATCATCTAGGATTTACACACTACGACATCGCAAGTGACGCCGGATGTGCGTCACTTTCGATTTGACCCCACCGACATCGCACCTGCGATGTCGTAGTGTGCAAAGCCCGCCTAATAGTTGCCCTATGGTTAGATTCTCCCACCTAAGCTGTGGATCTTTGCAGTTCCTCCAGAGTGAACATGGGCCTCTTGGCTGCTTCTCTAATTAGTGCTCTCCTTACTTGGGATACCAGTTTAGGTGGACGTCCGTGTCTTGTGTAGGTTTGCAGTTGTGCCATACTCATTCCATTTTTGGATGGTGATTGAACAATACTCTCGGATATGTTCATAAATTGGGCTATTGTTTTAAACCTTAATCTTTACGCTCATCTACATCTTTATTTTTGACATGTTTGGTTAATCCTGTTGGATTCCTAACGTTCGCAAACAAACATCTGAGGCCTTCACAGAACAGCTGTAGTTATACTGAGAAATTACACACAGGTGGACTCAATTTACTAATCAGGTGACTCAGGATCTTATTTAGGTTGTAGAATAGCGGTGATCACGCAGGGTGACAAAGAGGCAGTGACCCAGAACAGTCCAACCTAAAACGGCTTTATTCAGCACTTGAAGCAGTAAATGCCCTCCGGATCACAGCCGAGGTTCCACACAGTCCAAAATAAACAAACACAAAAACAGTTGCCGTAGGAGATGGCCACGCCGTATCGCTCTATGATATGCCAGTTGTGTCCACCGACCTGTGTTCAAGTTCCACACATGGCTCACATACACAGGGCTCCCTGCTCTGCACTTTGCAAAACCAAACTTGCCCCCTCCCAAACCTTTGCAGAGACTATTAAATTAAATCAGTGGCCATGAGCCACATGCAAAACCCAGCCCGGAGGTAGTGGACCGACCCCTGTCCTGCACTACAAAGGTATTAATATGTTTCCGTGCGCATTCTGGGGGATACATATCGATACATATGATTCCCCTGACTGCCTCACAATTTTCAGATTTATATTTTCTAAATATTTTGAAAATCATGTATCATTTCCCTTACACTTTCCAAATACTTGCTACTTTGTGTTGGTTTATAATATAAAATCCAAATAAAATATATTTATGTTTGTGGAAGTAGCATGAAAAAAATGTGGGAATGCTCATGGGGTATGAATACTTTTTCAAGGCATTCTATTTACAGTCTGTACAATAAAAGATATTAAATAAATTCGCTCAGAATCAGAAACCAGTCAAATGTTTCTATTGCCATCACTGAGCGAGGAGAGGCATACGGTACTGTTCTTCAATGCAAAGGTTTTAGCACACCCCTATCATCAATACTTTATCTCATATACATATAGTTTTTACATCTTCATACTATATGTTATTGAGACTTACGGTAGAGGGTACTTTTTCCAGAGCAGTTTTGGTGGGAGCGTCTGGTATACGGTCTTCTGTTTCCCTTCAGTGCTGCCATTGCCTTGACTGCTCTGCACAATCTTTGCACATTCCATCTTCTCATCCCATGTCCCAGATAGAACATAATGTGCTTTTCCATTTGCATCTGTCACAAGTCCAGTAACCTGTAGAAGATATAAAAGTTTTAAAAAATTAGGTATTGGAGGATTATTCTGTTATCCCAATAAAACACTTCCCATAAGTTGATCACGCTAAGCTCCAGGAGAAGGCAAATCCTACAAAAAATGATTAACATTCTTCATAATTATTAAGTAGAAGGGAAAATTAATCCAAACATACCGTACTCACCCTTTCAAGTAAACTTTGAACCTGCCAATTTTCATATTCTCCTCTTTCATTTTTTTCCTGTTTTTCTTCCAAGAGCAATAACTTTTTATTTTTCTATAAACATAACTGTATAAGCCTCCTGATGAAACTGGCAGTGCGGTGAAACGTGCGTCGAGGTGGGGGTGGCATATTTTGCAGTGCTGCATAAGACTTATCCAACCTACCAATGGCCACAGGTAATCGGATGGTTACATCCATGGAACACTAAAACATATGAGGTGGATGTAATATATAGGGGCAGTATGTCCTAAACATAAAATATCCCGGAGGTCTATGATATGTACTTTTTCATGGAATCACCTGTAGGTGTTAGATATTTATTATTCAATGACTTAAGAGATATTTGATATGCCATTTGTGGCGGTTTTTGCTATATGTGACATGCGACTATCACTGGCCAGTTTAGTTACACCCTTAACCTGTTGTAGCATTTGCACTAAATGTACCATCCTTTGTGGTGCGGCTCTCTATCCCTCCCAATATCCAAATATATGTATGTTAGCCTATGTATAATGAAATGTTATTGTTTGCACTGGCACTTTGTTTAAATAAATTTCTACTTTGAATATCATAATCTGAGATTCCTGAATTTTTATAGGTTGTAATAACTGTATAAGGGCTTGTGTTTTGAGGGCCGAGTTTTAGTTTTGCATGACAACATTTAGTTTGCCATACAATGTACTGAAAAATGGGGACATATATTCAAAGTGTGGTAAAATGGGGGTTCTCAGGTGACACTCAAGTACCGCGTATAATTGAAGTCAATGGGAAACTCGAGCACTTTTAAACGCTGATGCTGGATTGCATAATAAGCAGTGGGAAGCATGCTCGCTCATCACTACTTGTATACCAGCTTCAGCTCCGAACAAGACGAAGTCCCTTCCTCTAGTGTAGGGGCATATAAAGCCCAAAATTGCTCACTTAAAGGGAACCTGTCATGTTAAAAATAGAATCTGATCTGTAGGTAGGATGTTACAGAGAAGGAGGAGCTGATGACATTCAGTTACATTTTTATGGGAAAAAATTTCAGTACAACTTAGATTTTATACATTGAAATCCCTTGTGCCTGTATGTAACAGTCCAGTGGGCGGTCCTATTCAGTGACTGACAGTCTTCCTGCTGTGACTGTGCATGTAGAGATAGCTGCCAATCACTTGTAGTACCGCCTACTGGACTTATATGTATATAGACACTTGGGATTTCAATGAGTATAATATAGGCTATATTGATTTTTTTTCAAAAACCTAAATATCATTCTGCTCAGCCTCTTCTCTGTGCCATGCTATACACAGATTGGACTACATGTACAAAGTGACAAGTTCCCTTTAAGACATATAGAGATAAACTAATTAATACAATTTTGAACCCAAGGAGCATACTGAATAGTCAATATGTCGCAAATGTCACGTTAGGAATAAATCACTGATTTATTGCACGGGCAGCATTTTAAGAGTGGTAGACATTACTGTGAATATTCTTGGAGACATGCGCTCATTGTTCAGAAATCTGTAAATTGTACCAGAACGGCTTTCTTTATGATCTCTGTGTTAAATCGCAGCCCACCTCTGGCTATAGGAGAAAGCTCGCTGGCACAAACATGACCATTTCATGCTCAGCAAGAAAGCAGACTGCTGAGAAATAGATGTACCTTGTGTTATCCAGGAGCAGCGCTCAGCGTGGCACCATTGTGCACATTGCTTAGTGAAGGAGCAGAACAGTGGATGCTTCTGCTGCACACCAGGATTTCATTTCTAGATTAATAAAATGTACTACTGACTTATAAAGTGCAGAAACCTAAAATTAGAAAACGTTCACATTACACTGTAGTTTAGCTGGAATAAAGAATTGCTTGACCCCATCTTTAGAAAATACTTCAATTTCTTTACCGTCTAGACATATGTATTTAGGATACATCTCAAGCTCGTCTATAACTTAGTTACTTTGCTGCTGTGACCTTCTAGGTGCATTAATACATTAAAGGGAATCTGTCACCACTTTTTTGGCGTATAAGCTGCGGCCACCACCACCGGTGGGCTCTTATATACAGCATTCTAACATGCTGTATATAAGAGCCCAGGCCGCTGTGAGAACATAAAAAACACTTTATAATACTTACCTAACGGTCGCTCGGTTGGCCAGATGGGCGTCTCCGTTTTCCAGTGCCGGCGCCGCCTCTTTCGGCCATCTTCGTCCTCCTTCTTCTCTAGCCGCGGTGCATGACGGGTCCAACGTCATCCACACTCGCCGGCATTCAGGTCCTGAGCAGGCGCACTTTGATCTGCCCTGAGCAGAGCAAATCAAAGTATTGTAGTGCTCCTGCGCAGGACTGGCTAGTGTATGACGTAGACACGTCATGCACACAGGAGTCAGAATGAGGACGAAGATGGCCGAAAGAGGCGGCGCCTACACCGGAGAACGGAGACGCTCATCTGGCCAACCGAGCGACTGTTAGGTAAGTATTATAAAGTGTTTTTTATGTTCTCACAGCGGCTTGGGCTCTTATATACAGCAGGTTAGAATGCTGTATATAAGAGCCCGGTGGTGGTGACCGCAGCTTATCCGCCAAAAAAGTAGTGACAGGTTCCTTTAACTACAACAAGGACCAAAGACATCGAAGGGATTCTCTCATTATAGATAATGCCTTTCATATGGATATTGTGCTGTGGAGAAAAAAATCCTTCAAATTCGCCAGGAAAAAACAAGTTTTGTATGGATTTTGCAGTTCAGCTTTGTGGAGTATTTGTGTGTGTATATATTATATATAGCAGATAAAATAAGTATTGAACACATCATCAATTTTTTAAGTAAATATATTTCTAAAGGCGCTATTGACATAAATTTCTCACTAGATATCGGTAACAACCCATCCAATCCACACAGGCAATGAAATCAAACCACTGATGTCCATAAATTTATTGATCTTTAATAATGTGAAATGACTTAGGAAAAAGTACTGAACACGCAAACTGACATTTATTTCATACTTCGTAGAAAGCCATTAATGGTGATGACAGCTTCAAAATGTTTCCTTTACTTAGAAACTAATCACATGCATTGCTGAGGTGCGATTTTGGTCCATTCTTCAACACAGACACGCATCAAATCCTGTAGGTCCCGTGGACTCCTATCAACTCTGAGCTCTAGTTCCTTCTGTTAATGTTCTCTTGGATTCAGGTCAGGCGATTGGCTGGGCCATTCTAGCGGCTGTATTTTCTCTCTTTAAAACCAATTGAGGTTTTTCTTGGCTGTGCGCTTGGGATCATTGTCTTGCTGAAATGTCCACCCTCGTTTCAACTTCATCATCCTGGTAGATGGCAGCAGAGTTTTAGCAAAAATGTCTTGGTACATTTGTTAATCCTTCCTTCAATCATATGAAGTTTTCCAGTGCCGTCCGCTGAAAAAAAGTCCCACAACATGATGCTAGCACCTCCAAACTTTACTGTTTGGTATGGTGTTTTTGGGGTGATATCCAGTACCTTTTAGCCTCTGTATATGATGTGTATTATGGCATCCAAACAGTTCACTTGTGGTCTCATCTGACCAGAATACTGTATAGTCTTCCTGTAATTCACAGGTTTATCTAAATGTTGTTGTGCAAAATTTAAACATGCTTGAACATGCCTTTTCCTCAGCAATGGAGTCTTGCATGTGAGCCTGCATACAGGCCATGGAGGTTGTGTGCATTACTTATTGTTATCTTTGAAACAATTTTACCTGCTGAATCAACGTCTTTTGAAGCTCTCCACAGGTGGTTCTTGGCTCTTGAAAAACTGTTCTTATAATTAAGGCTCCTTTACACCCTGAGACTTTCTAGTGATCCCAACCTGGCCGGGATCGCTACAAAGTCTCTGGTGAGTTGCTGGTGAGCTGTCAAACGGGCAGACCTGGCCAACGATGCAGCAGCGATCCGGACCTGCAGAACGACCTCGCTTTTCATTGGGGACGTGTCAAAGCAGCTATTTGAAAGGGAAGTCGCTAACGAAGTCGTTGTAATGGTGTCAAACACACCGATGCTTGCTGCATAGCAGGAAACAACGGACCAAAAAATGGTCCTGAAAGATTTGTAGCGATCAGTGACCTCACCGCAGGGGCCAGGTCGCTGATACATGTGACACACTGCAATGTTGCTGGGGAGGTCGCTATTACGTCACAAAACCAGTGACGTTACAGCAATGTCGTTAGCGATGTTGCAGTGTGTAAAGGGGCCTTTATTTTCACACCTCTGTCTGAAATCTTGCAGCACCTGGTCATGGCCAGTTTATGGTGAAAGTCTGTTATTTCCACTTCTGGATTATGGCCCCAACAGTGCTCACTGGACGTTTCAATAGTTTAGAAATTCTGTAACCAATGCCATCAGTATATTTGGTAACAATAAGATTGTGACGATCTTGAGACAGCTCACTGGTCTTAAAGGTACCGTCACACTAAACAACTTACCAGCGATCCCAACAACGATACAACCTGATAGGGATCGCTGGTAAGTTGCTAGGAGGTTGCTGGTGAGAGGTCACACAGTCAGACGCTCCAGCGATCCCACCAGCAACCTGACCTGGCAGGGATCGCTGGAGCATCGCTACACGGGTTGCTGGTGAGCTGTCACCAGCAACCAGTGACCAGCCCCCAGCCAGCAGCGACGCACTGAAGCAATGCTGCGCTTGGTAACTAAGGTAAATATCGGGTAACCAACCCGATATTTACCTTGGTTACCAGCGCACACAGCTACACGTGCAGAGAGCAGGGAGCAGCGCACACCGCTTAGCGCTGGCTCCCTGCTCTCCTAGTTACAGCACACATCGGGTTAATTACCCGATGTGTGCTGCAGCTACATGTGCACAGAGCAGGGAGCAGCGCACAATGCTTAGCGCTGGCTCCCTGCTCTCCTAGTTACAGCACACATTGGGTTAATTATCCGATGTGTGCTGCAGCTACATGTGCACAGAGCAGGAGCCGGCACTGACAGTGAGAGCGGCGGAGGCTGGTAACGAAGGTAAATATCGGGTAACCAAGGACAGGGCTTCTTGGTTACCCGATGTTTACTGTGGTTACCAGCCTCCGCAGAAGCTGGCTCCTGCTGCCTGCACATTTAGTTGTTGCTGTCTCGCTGTCACACACAGCGATCTGTGCTTCACAGCGGGACAGCAACAACTAACTAAAAAATGGCCCATGACATTCAGCAACAACCAACGACCTCACAGCAGGGGCCAGGTTGTTGCTGGATGTCACACACAGCGACATCACTAGCAACATCGCTGCTACGTCACAAAAGTTGTTCGTTAGCAGTGATGTTGCTAGCGATGTTGCTTAGTGTGACGGGGCCTTAAGCATCATGAGATGTTTCTTGTATGACCTTGGTAGTGGTACACCTTTTTACAGGCTGGACCATCTGATATTATTTTTCAATAAGTGGTTGTAATGGTTTGTAATTACTGATAACTTTCACCTCTTGTCATGACTTTCCATGGCTTTTTGCACCTCTCTTTCTTTATATGCCCAATAATTTTTACTTGTGTCATTTCTCTTTATTACACATAACTTAATTTATGGAATCTATGGTTTTATTCCTTTGCCTGTGTTTATTAGATGGGTTATTATCGACATTCGGTGAGAATTTCATGTAGCGCCTTTAGAAATATATTTACTTAAAAAAGTGGTGAGATGTTCAATACTTATTTCAACCACTGTATTTACATTATATGGAATAATATGATAGTGATAGAATGGTGTTACCTATAGCACTCACTCTAATAATATAGACCAAAATTACCTAATTAAGGTATGGGAGCCACTGGATTCCTCATTGGTTTGCCTTTTTTCCCAATGAGAATTTTTTTGTTTGGTTTCTTCTAGGTAACTAAAATTTTGATATGTTGTAGCCACTCTTCAGTAGTTTGAATACAAGGAGATTTCAGTTCTAAACCCTCCATACACCTCAGATTGCTGTCAGCCAAACAGTGATTCAGATGATGGTTTGGCAGGCAGCTATCTTGCCCCACTCTCCCACACACAAGAGGACTTGTTCTGCGGAGGTCTCCCGTTTACTGAATGAAAAAGCTGCTACCAGACATCTCTGACAGTGCCTTTTTTCTTAAGGTGGCTTTACACACTGCAACATCGCAAACGACATCGCTGTAACGTCACCGGTTTTGTGACGTAATAGTGACCTCCCCAGCGACATTGGAGTGTGTGAGACACATCAGCGACCTGGCCCCTGCTGTGAAGTTGCTGATTGCTACAAATCGTTCAGGACCATTCTTTGGTCCTTTGTTTCCCGCTGTGCAGCATGATCGCTAGAAAGTTTCAGTGTGTAAAGGGGACTTTACAGCGACTTTGTTAGCGACTTCCCTTTCAAAAAGCTGCTTTACAACGTCCCCAATGACTAGCTAGGTCGTTCTGCAGGTCCGTATCGCTGTTGCGTCGTTGGCCAATTTTGCCTGTTTGACAGCTCACCAGAGACTTTGTAGCGATCCCGGCCAGGTTGGGATCGCTGGTGGGATCGCTGAAAGTCTCAGTGTGTAAAGGGGCCTTTAAAGGCCCCTTTACACTAAACAACTTACCAGCGATCCCAACAACAATACAACCTGATAGGGATCGCTGGTAAGTTGCTAGGAGGTTGCTGGTGAGAGGTCACACAGTCAGACCCTCCAGCAATCCCACCAGCAACCTGACCTGGCAGGGATCGCTGGAGCATCGCTACACGGGTTGCTGGTGAGCTGTCACCAGCAACCAGTGACCAGCCCCCAGCCAGCAGCGACGCACTGAAGCGATGCTGCGCTTGGTAACTAAGGTAAATATCGGGTAACCAAACCGATATTTACCTTGGTTACCAGCGCACGCAGCTACATGTGCACAGAGCAGTAGCCGCGCACACTGCTTAGCGCTGGCTCGCTGCTCTCCTAGTTACAGCACACATCGGGTTAATTACCCGATGTGTACTCTGCTACACGTGCAAGGAGAAGGAGCCGGCACTGACAGTGAGAGCGGCGGAGGCTGGTAACGAAGTTAAATATCGGGTAACCAAGGACAGGGCTTCTTGGTTACCCGATGTTTACCGTGGTTACCAGTGTCCGCAGAAGCCGGCTCCTGCTGCCTGCACATTTAAGTCCCCTTTACACACTGAGACTTTCTAGCGATCATGCTGCACAGCGGGAAACAAAGGACCAAAGAATGGTCCTGAACGATTTGTAGCGATCAGCAACTTCACAGCAGGGGCCAGGTCGCTGATGTGTTTCACACACTGCAATGTCGCTGGGAAGGTCGCTATTACGTCACAAAACCGGTGACGTTACAGCAATGTTGTTTGCGATGTGGCAGTGTGTAAAGCCACCTTAAGGAACACAAAGATCAGACATGCAGGATTCTTATCTTCCCCAGCCACATATGTCTGGAGAGATTTAGTAAGCCCCTATACATACGGTATTAGACTGTCAGCAGAACCAATCAATATTAGTGGGTTCAGCAGATGATAGTTTAAAGTGTGTTGATCTTTAAAACCACACTGACTGGTCAATCAAAGGCAGAAGAACTTTCCTTATCCTAAAGCATGAGTAAAGGAATGTACAGAAACAGTGAATTTTATATGGAGCCTGCAGATTACGCAGCTCAAGGATAAGCTTTGTGCGATTTGGTCTAAAGGCCCCGTCACACACAGAGATAAATCTTTGGCAGATCTGTGGTTGCAGTGAAATCATGAACACATTGTTCCATTTTTACACAGCCACAAACCTGGCACTGATTGTCAACAATTTCACTGCAAGCACAGATCTGCCGCAGATCTATCTCTGTGTGTAACAGGGCCTTAAGGCTATGTGCGCACGTTGCGTTTTTTTTTCCCGCGTTAACGCTGCATTTTGAACTGCAGCGTTTCAGTGCCAAATTGCATGTGTTCTGCTTCCCCTGCAAAGTCTATGAGAAGTCCGAAAATTCTATGCGCATGCTGCATTTTTAAACAAAGCGTTTTGGATGCCAAAAATCGCTGCGGAAAAAAAATCAGCATGTCACCTCTTTGGTGAGTTGTAGCTGCGTTCTCCAACCATTGAAATCAATGATGTGGGTCAAAACGCAACCAAAATGTACTTGGACTGCATTTTTGTTGCGTTCCGCATGCTTTTTTGACAAACAAAACGCAGGTCTTTTCAGTCTCTCTCTGTCTGTTGATGTCAGTTAATCTCTCTCTGTCTGTCGGTCGGTCTCTCTCTGTCAGTTGATCGCTCTGTCTGTCTCTCTCTCTGTCTCTCTCTCTGCCCAGTCGGTCTCTCCCCCCTCTCTCATACTCACCAATCACTGGCACAGCGCTGCACGACGGTCACAAAGCTCCGGCGGCTTTTCCTCTTTTGAAAAAGCCGGCCGCTCATTATTCCATCTCGCATTCCCCGATTTCCTCGCCCACCGGCGCCTATGATTGGTTGCAGTCCGACACGCCCCCACGCTGAGTGACAGCTGTCTCACTGCAACCAATGACAGCCGCTGGTGGGCGAGTCTATATCGTGCAGTAAAATAAATAAATAATTAAAAAAGACAACGTGCGGTTCCCCCCAATTTTGATACCCACCAGGGTAAAGCCACACGACTAAAGGCTGGTATTCTCTTGATGCCGAGCTCCACTTTATGGGGAGTCCCCCGGCCTAACAATATCAGCCAGCAGCCGCCCCCGTAATTGCTGCATCCATTAGATGCGACAGTCCCGGTAGTCTACCCAGCTCATCCCGAATTGCCCTGGTGCAGTGGCAATCGGGGTAATAAGGAGTTAATGACAGCAGCCCATAGCTGCCACTAAGTCCTAGGTTAATCATGGCAGGTGTCTACCCGAGATACCTTCCATGATTAACCTGCAAGTTAAAGAAAATAAACACATACAACCGAAAAATCCTTTATTTCGAATAAAAGACAAAAAAAAAAAACACACTTTCACCACTTTATTAATCCCCAAATACCCCTCCAGGTCCGACATAATCCACATGAAGTCCCAAGACGCATCCAGCTCTGCTACATGAAGCTGACAGGATCGGGCACATACCATGACCGCTCTCTGTCAGCTCCACGCAACAACTGAAGTGAGCCGCGCGATCAGCTATGACATCACTCAGGTTACCCGCGGCCACCGCTGGATACTCCAACTGTGACAGCAAGTCACCCGAGTGACTGAAGTGAGCGATGACATCACAGTTGAGTTGCAATCTCGGGTGGAGGACTCCAGCTGGCCGTGGGTATCCTGAGTGACGGCACCGCTGATCGCGCTGCTCACTTTAGTCACTCAGGGAATTAGCAGTCACCGGTGAGTCCTTCACGGGTGACTGCTAATCTGGATGCGACACACAGACAGAGCCGGGGGATGACAATGAAGTAGGGTGAAGTTCATCCGAATTCATTCTCATCGCGCGACTCTGTCTGTGTCTGCTGTCAGTGGGCATGTAACAGAGCTGAATTGCCGGGGGACTGCACTGACAATAATGCATCCAAAACGCATGCAAAATGAATAAAAAATGCATGCGTTTTTGATGCATTTTTGTTTTTTACAAACGCAGTGTTTACATTTGTCCAGTCTGCCAGAGGGTGCGTTCTTTTCTGCACTGCACAGAACGCAACATGCACACATACCCATAAGCTTGAAAACACTTTCCAATCAAAACTATTAAATGGTGGCTGTAACTCAACAAACATTTCTTAAAAATTGCCTTCAAGGAAACATTTCACCCCTGAACATAAATGCGTATGTATAGTCACCATTTCATCATGCCCTTTGCTTTTGTTACCATTGCTTCACTATAATAGAGAAGTGACCCGTTCTCCTTTCCATTGCAGAGGATGTGCTGTGGAAAATGTTAACTATGGATCTTCGTGGTTCAGAATTTCCATGGCAATTTTTGGCACCTTGAAATTGTTCCAGAAAATGAAGTACACTTTTGGCCATGAATGTAAGTTCATCATTGGAGGGTCGCATTAACTACTCAAAATTCAGGTTTCCAATAGGTATCCTCTCTGGTCATTTAGGCTAGTTTCACACTTGCGTTGGACGGGATCCGTAGCATTGCGTTGTGTGACTCATGTAACGGATGCGTTGCATATAGTGGCACAACACATGCTACAGATCGTACAAAATAACGCTATCCGTTGTAGTTTTTTTTCCTTGACTTTACACATCTGAGCATGCGCATTTGTGTAAAGACAGCTGCGTTAACGGAATCCGTCAAATGACGCATTCTAATGGAATCCGCCACCATAGGCGTCCATTATAAAAACAACGGACGCCTAACGGATTCCTGCAGGTTGCGTTTTTTTGACACTCCGCCAAGCGCAGAAAAACGTTACATGCTGCGTTCCATCCGCCCGACGTAGCGTCAAAATAACGACGCTGCGTCATCCAGCGGATGCAACGCAGACACTTGCGTTACAGTGCGTCGTCCATACAAGTCTATGGAGAATAGCGCAGTGCGTTAACGGACTGCGCTATTCTCCATAGTGACGGAATGCGCTGAACGCAAGTGTGAAACTAGCCTTAGACTGAGGTCATATTTTATTTATTTTAAACTACTGAAAAATCATTCAACTTGCTCTGAATATTGTTTTTACTGTTATTTGTAACCTCTACTATTGATTTTCAGAATAGGGTTGTTTACGAGATTTACTACATTCAAATTTGTACCCAATTTGCACTGTGCAATTTCTCTTTAGTCAATACTTAGGGGTACTTTGCACACTACGACATCGCAGGTGCGATGTCGGTGGCGTCAAATCGAAAGTGACGCACATCCGGCGTCGCTGTCCACATCGGAGTATGTGAATCCTTTTTACAACGATTTACGAGCGCAAAAGCGGCGAAATCGTATAATCGGTGTAGCGTCGGTCATTTCCATAATTTCGGAAGGACCGATGTTACGATGATGTTCCTCGTTCCTGCGGCAGCACACATCACTATATGTGAAGCCGCAGGAGCGAGGAACATCACCTTACCTGCGTCCCGGCTGCAATGAGGAAGGAAGGAGGTGGGTGGGATGTTTACGTCCCGCTCATCTCCGCCCCCCTGCTTCTATTGGCCGCCTGCCCTGTGACGTCGCTGTGATGCCACACGACCCGCCCCCTTAGGAAGGAGGCGGTTCGCCGGCCAGAGCAACGTCGCAGGGCAGGTAAGTGCATGTGAAGCTGCCGTAGCGATAATGTGCGCTACGGCAGCTATCACAAGATATCGCAGCTGCGACGGGGGCGGGGACTATCGCGCTCGGCATCGCTACCACCGGCTTGCGATGTCGTAGTGTGCAAAGTACCCCTTAGTCTCTTGGATAAAACACAAAATGTGTCATAAAACAACTTTTCATTCTATAAGGGTTCAATAAACACTTTGAAGTATATAACAATAATTTATATGCACGCTGAATCAATCACTACCTTTCTTGCAATGTCCCTTGAGAAGTAGCTATACGGGGTGAACTTCAGCTGGCATTTGTCCTTGGTTTTATAATTCGTAATCTCTATATCTCCAGACTAAAGGAAAAAAGGGAGAAAAAAAAAACTCTTGAATGAAAAAGATAGCAAACAAAAAAAAATCATTCTGAAAAGCTCCAATACTTGTCTGTCAGTTTCAGACCAGGACAGTCATCAAGTCTGATATCTCTGCTACTTCCTATGAGAAAATTGCTTGTGACAGTTACATGGTAAGCCTTCGGGACCCAGCAGTAAGTTTTATAAATCAATCGATGGAAGTTATTTTCAGATTGGGCAATATTACGAAAACGTAAAATCTTGAGTTTCTTTTGTGTACAAAGTTATGGAATAGCCCATAAGAGTAATAGACGTTCCTCTATTGACTACAGAGGTCCAAGGTTTAGGGGGACCCAATTGCACCTCCAGAGAAGCAAGCAGTTTCATTCACATACAAATTATTAAACTGCAAAGGGCAGATATAATTTAGTTGCACAGAGGCCTCTTCTGTCCGTGTACACCCCTGCTCCATGCTGTCATGCATTTTGAGCTGAAGACCCAACTGGAGCTGAAGGCCCAATTATCATGGTTTATTTTTTTATATGGGTTAGTTAAATTAGACCTTACTGATGATGTCTCTTCTGAGTGCAATACAGAAAGCAGAATTTACGATGCTATTAGGAGTGGACGTGCACATGTTCAGTATAGATGGTTCCTCCCAGAATCCTTTACTCAAAAAAGTTATTCCAGTCCAAAAAATGTACGCACATTGGCCCCAGTTCATCAAGACTAGTGATTTTCTCACTGGTCTTGATGAGGAGCCATGGCCAACTCAGATTCATGAAGAAGTGTTAGCCTCTTTATTGAATCTGGAGCGTATGACAAGTGTTGTGCGCCACAGTGTCTTACGCAATACATCTTAGTTGGGTACTGGAGTAAGATTTCTGGTTTATGGAACTCAACAGCCCGTCATGAATTTGATGGTCTGCCCATTTAGACTGAGCTGGGTTGGGAGAAACTGGTGTGATACTGCCAAAAGTCAAAAAATGTTGCTACTTTTGAAAACCTTTACGCCAATTTTATGGTCGTAAAATCTTTGATGAATTGGAGATAATATATTTACAGCGCTGAGCTAGATGTTGGTTCTATAAGAAAAAAAATCCATTAAATGCTTCACAAATGAGTTTGTTGAATATACAAACACATGGCTGTACTCTCGTTATCGGACTTTATATCTTGAATACGTCATTAAAATCCACGGATGATTTCAATAAATGATCAGAATATATACTGTATGTGTTCTGTACTGGGGATGAGAAGCAGAACCTTGTAGCACAGATGTATATAGGGCATTTTATGTCATTTTGCTCTGTTCCTAGCACTACAATGACAATGAACTGTAAATCATGACATTTACAAATGGAAATTATCCTTACCTGGTCTATCCAGAGTTTGCCTACAATGATGTTGTGCACTGTGGAGGTGACCTTCTTCCACACATAATGGTTGCCACTGGACAGAAACTCCAAGTGGATATCCCCTGTGACATAAACAATTTGGACAGAAAACGTTGAAATAATTGGTATGTTTAGGCACTGATTTATCTCATATGTGCCTGTAGATAAAACATTTTATGATGAAAACATAGTAATGATTCAAATTGGCAAAATAGGTCAGAGCAAAGGACGCTGTTGCCTTTATGTAGACCTCAATAGATAAGGGAATTTAATTTGCAAACTACAAAGGATATTCTGTGTTAATAAATGTAGGATTAGTCCCTTTAGACTTTTATGGTGCTTTTTACTGTATTTTATTTGACAAGACTACAATATGGAGCTGAGTTAATGAATCAGCACCCCTAAAATAAACTCTGGTCCAGATCCCGTCGCTTTTTAAAATCTATTTTATTACCCCTCAATCTACTCTCAATAGTTTCCAGCAACACCTTGAAAGGGCAATTTTGGAGGGACAGTTGAACAAGCCCGGGGGGTGATTACCGACAGATTCCATTACTTTAATACCCAACTAGGACTTGCGAAATTCCCATTTAATTAAAGGGGATCTGTCATCAGGATTTTGTTACCTCATCTGAGAGCAGCATAATTTATGAAGAGAGTCCCTGATTCCAATGATGTATCACTTCATTTACTGGGTGCAGCAGTTGTGACACGATCAGAGTTCTTAGATGTAGCATGTATCACAGCTCAGGAAGCTAACCTCGCCCACAACACAGCTCTGTGTGTACATTGTCTATTGACAGTGAGCTGCTTATCAGAGGAGTGGGTGTGGCGGACGACTTGACACGATGTAACTAGACACAGTAATGATAATGTCCTAACGACAAAATCATTATTATAAGTGAACAACAGCCACAGCTTAATAAATTACACATTGCTGTAATATGTTTTTCAGACCCTATTGCCTGCTGTCTTCAGATCACATAGCAAAAAAAACTGCTGAAAGATTCTCTTTAAGTAAAACACATCACCCAGATTGTTGGATAAGACTTGTAAGACTGCTAATAATGTCGAGAAGTAGCTGCAGAAATGAACAGGAGTGCTCTTCCTGTTGTGCAGGGGATCTGCAGCACAGCTGTATTCCAGGGACCAGCTACATTTCCCCTGCGCATTCAGGAATATTGCTGTGAACATAAAAACATTTATGGCTGTGGTGAATATAAAGTGATAACATTTTCCTAACAATATGCCATCAGTTAATAAAATGTCAGTACTTCTGTAGGTTTTATTGGGAAGCATATGACGTTCTACTGTTACCAATGAATTCACTGGGATTATCTTTTTGGTGTACATTGTAATCACAGTGAGGTGAAAAACTAAAGTTAGGGACCATCCTGATTAGTTACATCTTGTCGCGGTGGGATGGCTTTACAGTTTTTGATCAAAATAGTATCAACTAATAAGTACCCTATATTAATTACTTGTGCTAATACAATTGTTTCCCCGAAAATAAGCCCTACCCCAAAAATAAGGCCTAGTCGTGGTTCAATAATGAAGTGTCCATGCAGCTTAAAAAGTTACTGTAGGAGACTTCATTATAGAAAGAAGACACACCCAGAAGTGAGAAGACCCCGCCATCATACTCACCAGACGCCAATTGGGAGGACCTGCAGTGGATCAAACACCTACACACACCAAATCGCACACCGACACATGCCAGATCGCACACCCACAAACACCAGATCTCACACCCACACACCAGATCACACACCCACACACATCAGATCGCACACCCACCAGATCGCACACCCACACACATCAGATCACGTGCACACACAATCACACATCAGATTGCACACACACTCACCACATCCAACGATATTGATTGCTTCTTGCCAGCAGAAGGACCTGGGACGCGGTGCAGTGGAGCGCGAGGACCTGCGGGTGGAAGGCATAGAGGACCCAGCGGTGGAATGCATCGATGCTTTCCATCCCTAGGTCCTCTATGCGTTCTACCTGCAGGTCCTCGCGCTCCACTGCCTCCCAGGATTCTCTGCCGGCCAGAAGCAATCGGTATCACTGGATGTGGTGAGTGTGTGTGTGCGATCTGATGTGTGTGTTTGTGTGTGCATGCATGAGTGTGTGTATGTCGGCCCGAAGCAGGGGAGGACGGCACGCAGCATACCTGCTGGAAGCACCCGTTGAGGATCGCAGGAGGACCTGGGAGTGACGCAGGCGCCCGGGGTCTGGTAAGTAAAACTTTCTCAACTGTGTTTCCCCGAGAATAAGTACTACCCCGAAAATAATCCTTAACGCTTTTTCCGGTCCAAAGAAAAAACAAGACAGCATCTTATTTTCGGGGAAACACGGTAGTTAGTTAATTACTTATTGCAAGGCATTAACTCATTGTTTTTATCATAGGTTTTCTACATTGTAACCAGTTTACATACCATTCAACAGCACAAAAATTGCACCTTAACTACTTCAAGACATATGACAGTGGGATTTAACACGCACCAGTAGGAGGTTGCGTTATTCCCCGCTTCCATTGGGGTGCCTGTGATGTGATTGTGGGATGTCAATGGGATGTTATGACAGCCAAGGGTCAGCTAATTCTTTGTACAAGCAATCGACTGATAGCAGCTTCAAGTCCCCTAACAGAACTAATAAAAACCAATATGAAAAAAAAAACCTACACAAAAGTTCAAATCACGCCCCTTTTGCTCCATTGAATAGTGAATTAAAAAAATACATATTTGGTATCGCTGTGTTCAGAAATGGCCGATCTATCAAATATCAAATAAATTAGTACAATTGGTAAACAGCGTAACAAAAATAAATTAAAAAATGCCAGAATTATGTTTTTTTGAGCCACAGCAACGTTGCAATGAAATACCATAAGAGGAGATCAAAACAGTGCACCTAAAGGGAGGAAAAAAACAGGAACAAAAATGGAAAATGGCCATGGCGTGAAGGGGTTAACATATTTAGAAATGTGTGTCGTTTCCAACCTCTACTACCAGAGTGTGAGTTTCTTGAACCTTACCTAATGGCATAATAGAGAGATATTTGCCCCTGAATTTACTGGCAATGGTGATTTCCTGCCATAGACTCCAGCCATTCTTGGAGTAGACATGATGAGCTGCGGCTGGTGGGTGATGACTGACCTGATGGCAGAAACACAAACACATTTTTTTATCTAGAACATTTCCAAAAATTGATGTTCCAGTGAAGACCTGCAGCAATCGGGCCAAACAAACCTGTCTCTTTCATTTACGTAATTAATGAATGTTACATACATCACATCGAATTACACAGTTCTGCTCTCACTATTAATTTGTATCAAAATGTGGAATAACCATGACAGCCGTTAAGAAATCATAAATTCTATTATTTTGCCACAATTGTCCACTAAATGGCAGAATATAACGCTTAAAGGGAAGAGACGGCATTTCAATCTTCCCTTCAGTTAGCAGCAAAGCCTGAATCGGTACTACCGGCAGCCATCGGTGACAATGTCCATATGCCAATATCACATTGCAGTCTCCAAGAAAATGACGCTGTGGTCCTAAACGTCATCCTCCCTTATCCTAATGCCCAGAAAGAGAAGAGGGAAGGGAGAAGTAACAGACACATGACAGCAGATCCGCCAATATTTACTGCAGTTGTAATGCGATCTAGCAGTAGATTTTCATGACAAATGGCAGCTGCGTCTCCCCCTAGAGCCTAAAAGTTGAAAATATCAATACAATTTACAGTATTTTCTTTTTTGATACCATTACATTTATACAATCTATTTATCTGTCTCTAGTTTAGTTGATGAATTTTTTTTGTTATTTTTATGACAAATTCCCTTTAAAAAAAAAATGTCTGCAACTGAGAAATATATGCATAAAATGTTGCATATTAAAAGGCACATTAAATTAGCCATCATCCCAACTTGCTCATATCTATGGTTTCAGATGATATTATGTATGGGGGGCCTCCTGATCATCCCCGGATAGATATCATGGAACATAAAAATCCAACATGGGTGGTACGGTGGCTCAGTGGTTAGCACTGCAGTCTTGCAGCGCTGGGGTCCTGGGTTCAATTCCCACCAAGGACAACATCTGCAGGAGTTTGTATGTTCTCCCCGTGTTTGTGTGGGTTTCCTCCGGGTACTCCGGTTTCCTCCCACACTCCAAAAACATACAGTTAGGGACCGTAGATTGTGAGCCCCAATGGGGACAGTGTTGCCATTGTATGTAAAGCGCTGTGCAATTAATAGCGCTATATAAATGAATAAATATTATATTATTATTATTATAACATGTCCTTTTTCGGACTGCTGATCCTTTTCTGTAAGGCTGTGTTCACACGTAGGGTAAAAGCTGCACTTTATCTCTTTATTACTATCTCCATAACACACAATAGCAATCTTCTTTGATTTTTTTGGTGCAGATACAAAGCTGGAGTTTAATGCATTTTTTCTTTGTTGTTTATTTTTGTGTTTTTGTTTGTTTTTTTTTTAAGTACAGAAAAGCTTTGATTCTGCTCTTACAAAATGTAACTGTGTTTTTTTCATGCTTTCCATAAGGAGAAAAAATCCCCAATATACAGAGTTCAACAGCTTGTTTAGACGCATAGTGGGCAAAGTTTTCATGAAATCACATCATCTTTGCTTGACATTTAACTCGGAATTTCTGAACATGTCCAGTAGACACCTCCCCTGACAATATGTTGGCCGAACCATTCGATATGTGTATAAGTTGAGGGCTTAACTGTACAACATTCAATGGCTTGCACAATGTTATCTTAATCCCCTTAAGTGAGATAACCTTCCATGATAAATTATCAAGATGGAGCATGATTTGTTAAGGTGGTGTCATACACAGCGACGACGACAACGACGTCGCTGCTACATCACCATTTTCTGTGACGTTGCAGCGACGTCCCGTCGCTGTCGCTGTGTATGGCATACAACAACGAGCTGGCCCCTGCTGTGAGGTCGTTGCTCGTTGCTAAATGTCCTGCTTCATTTTTTCGTCGTCGCTCTCCGGCTGTGAAGCGCACATCGCTGTGTGTGACAGCGAGAGAGCGACGAAATGAAGCGAGCAGAGAGCAGGAGCCGGCGTCTGGCAGCTGTGGAAAGCTGTAACCACTGTAAACATCGGGTAACCAAGGGAAGACCTTTCCCTGGTTACCCGATATTTACCTTCGTTACCAGCCTCCGCCGCTCTCACGCTGCCAGTGCTGGCTCCTGCTCTGTGCACATGTAGCTGCAGTACACATCGGGTTAATTAACCCGATGTGTACTGTAGCTAGGAGAGCAAGGAGCCAGCGCTAAGCAGTGTGCGCGGCTCCCTGCTCTCTGCACATGTAGCGACGTTATGATCGCTGCTGCGTCGCTGTGCTTGACAGCTAAGCAGCGATCATAACAGCGACTTACAAGGTCGCTGTTACGTCACAGAAAATGGTGACGTAACAGCGATGTCGTTGTCGCTGTCGCTATGTGTGACACCAGCTTTAGACTTGGCTGCTCCTGTACATTTCTTATATAATTCATACATTAATTTCTTGGTTTTGTTCTTTTCTTCCACTGGTGTATAATATGCTTTACAGGACAAAAGGAAATAAATTGTTTATCTATAGAACAATATAACTGGTCTATAGTAACTGGTTTAAGTCTATTTCACTGGTGGCACAATGAGAGTTGTAGTTTCCCAGTAGCTAGAGCTGCACATAGTGATCTACAGCATATATAAGGCAGCAGGTTTTGCAGTAAAGCTTATGGTAAGACAAGTGCCTGCTTGCGGTCTAAATCCATTAATAATTTCCTTATTGACAGGTATCACACTTTAATTTTTCCCTTTTGCTTCTGGTATAAATCTCCTAAGCAGAGACAAATCTCTGCAATTCCCTACAGCTGGGATAAAATAGGTTAAGCTGACGATGCAGAAGCGTACCGCAGATTGGAGCACTAAATTGGTTTTATAAAGGCTTTTTGGAGAAGAAATGAAGGTGTCAAGATTTAAGTTTTCCAAATCAACCATCATGGATTTTAATAGACTTGAGAAGCTGTGCCTGCACGCTAAATGGAGGTTTAGAGTAATTAAACGTATCTTCCTTTCACCGGCAGGCTCATTGTAGGAGCGCTCTGCATCGTCTGATCTCTGATCAGCCAGTATTGATTGCAATGAAACAGAGAGTGTAGTAGAGAAGACTCGCAGAATAGCACACAATGTACAAAGTAAATGTCAATGTACAAAAGATGGGACAGACCAAATGCACATCAATGTGATTGGATAAAAAAAAATGTACATAAACCTCTAGGCACCTTAATTTTACACCACAATCATGTTAACGGCAATTTTGCTAGATGTACAATTTTAAAAGAGAAATTAATTGCCATTGATTTGTCTGACTCCCATAACCTCCTATAAGGAGGCAACGAGTTCTCTGAGATTGCAATCATGGATTTAGTTTTGCAGAAAGGATTTGTCAGACCACAAAAAAAGTGCCCTTTGTGCCCCAGTAGAAAAGAATTCTACTTACTTGTTCACATATCGACCTGAATCCCAAATCTTCCAGTCTGTCAAGTTCAAATGTTTCTCCCAATAGCGGGTTGAATGGTTTTGCTGTCCGGTGGACTGTGGTGGAGTAGGAAGACACGGAGAAGGCTGCAACAAAGCACATCTGTTCTATTGCGTTCTCACATTTGACTGCCTTGTCCAGCAGCTCATGGTATTCCAAGTCTTCGGTGAGTCTCTGCAGCATGGAGAGTGGCTCGTTGAAATTGACCTACGATACAAAAAACAAAAAAATGAGACGGCTGCACATGGAGAGATACTCAATGTTCCCAAGCCAAGTTTCAACAACTCAAAAAAGAAGCCTCTCATGACTGTGGTGAAGCACTGTGGTGCCTATTAGAAGCAAAGCATGGTCATAATGGAAGTACCCACCAAAGATATGGCAGGTATCTCCGAGGCTGGGAACCTAGGATCTATCCTAGACATAATATAGGCAGAGACAAAAAAAAGGCATGCATGAAAAGTTCAGACATACTTATATTTTTAACCTCTTCACGACACATGACGTACTGGGTACGTCATGGATCGTGTCAGGTTAATGCATGCCTGCTGCTGACGATTTGAACAGCTGATATCAAGCACGAGTGGATTTGCTACCCACTCATGACTGTTAACCCCTTACAGAGCGCTGTGAAAATGTCACAGCGCGATGTAATAGCGGGCCACGGTAAGCATTCACTTACCCTGCTCCATCAGAAGGCACATGATGTGATCGATGGTTGTCATGTGATGACTCCTGAAGCTATCATGAGTCACTTCCTCTTACACCCTCCAGACTGCCATTTGTAATAGGAAAACTGCTTTTCTGCAGATCTCAGCTGTGTAGCTGTGATCTGGAGTAACGGAAGAGCGATCAGACTGTTGATCGTTATAGTCCCCTAGGGGGACTAGTAAAATAATAAAAAAGTTAAAAAAAAGTTTTAAATAATTAAAAAAAATCCTAAATGTTCAAATCACCCCCTTGAAAATTAAAGGGTTAAAAAAAATATACCTACATTTGGTATTACTGCATTCAAAAATGCCTGATCTATCTAAATATAAAATCAATTAATCCAATCGGTAAATGGCGTAGCGGCAAAAAATTCCAAACGGCAAAATTACGTTTTTTTGGTCACTGCGAATTTTGCGCAAAATGCGATAATAGGCGATCAAAACGGAGCTTCTGCGCCAAAATGTTACCATTAAAAATGTCAGTCCAAGACACAAAAAATAAGCTGTCACTGAGCCCCAGATCCCGAAAAATGAGAACGCTACAGATCACAGAAAATGGTGCAAAAAGTGCGCCATTTTTTATTTTTTTTTTCTACAAACTTTTTAATTTCTTTTAACCCCTTAGATAAAAGTAAACCTATACGTTTGGTATCTACATACTCGTACTGACCTGAGGCATCACACCGACACATCCTTCTTACCATGGAAGAAGGGAGAACCAGAGCAAAAAAGCTGAATCACAAATTACAAAGTTTTTTTATTTTTATATTCAAAGTGCACAGTGCAATACATGAAACATTGATGTTCAATAAAAAGAGGGGGTGGGGAGCATGGGTGAAAAACAGATCAACATTAGCCGGGTGTGGACTAACAGGCAAGAAAATGTTCAAATATAGGAAAACCCCTGATTGCCTGCAATGAAAAAAATCAATATGCTAAATGAGGGCATATGAGTGTGGTTAACCTGGAGGAGTGAGAACACAGAGAATTCGAACTGTTGGTGGTCAGATGTGGTTTGGCAAAGGAGATGGATAACAATCAGGAGACAACCCAATATAGGGGAAATCAGGTCATACATGAATAGCACAAGATCCCAAGTGGGAAGAAAAGTGCTCCTGACTGAACAATCACAGGACTAAGCCAAAGGATTGCCACAATAAAAGATAAGGTGTAATCACACAGTTGGACAAACCCCCTAAGTTTGTTGATACAAGGGGGGAGTCAGGTGGAGACCCCAAGGCTCTAGGGCAGGTCTTGATGTTAAATAAGAGTCATTAATAGGGAGTATAGCTTGCAAACAGGAAAAAAGAAAAATTCCAGGATGCAAAGTAGGTACAATAATAGTAAATTACATAGAGTAAATATAAATCACTAAAGAGCAGAAAAATACTCCCGACTAAATGGCCAAAAATAGGCCAATAACTGCCTAGAGTTAGTCAATGGTAAGAAATATATAAATGATGTCAAAAGGACACAGGAACCCCCCAGGGTGGTTGATAACCCCGAGGCAGGGTAGTACCAGGGAATATCTGCCAGACAAAAAACTTGGGGTGGAACATGAAAAAACGGCAGGTTAACTCACGGCAGGGAGGGGGGTAAAGATAAGGGCAAGTGCCCGATATAGTGAACATATGTTACCTGAGACCGGTGGCAGGGGGCCCGACGCACGTTTCGCGGCTTTCAGCGCATCGCTGGCCGCTTCATCATGGGGGAAGGTGAAGAGTGGTGCACACATCCGGTGGAGTGACCCATAAATAGCGCCGCGGAAATGGGAAACACAAATGGAATCCACAGTTCCGGAGTCAGACGGCGCATGCGCGGGCCCGCCAAAGAAGCTCCCCGCCACGTGACCCCAGCCGTCAAGGAGTCAGGCGCATGCGCGGAGGCCAAAACGAGAACAGATGTTCCCGCAGAGACCACCGCGCACGCGCGGACTCCATGGAGACGCCGGAGCGCGGCCAGGGAACAACAGGCGGGCGCACGCACGCGCACAAAACTCCGGACACGGTGGATAGATGAATGGGGAGACAAGGTGACACAAAATAGACGCTTGGCAAAGACCACAGAAATTAGGGATATACATAATAGCGGAACAACATGCGGAACACATAACACAGATAAAAAGACATAACACTACATGTCATAAAGTGAAACGTAATCCAGCACAGCCTAAAGAATGGTAAAGTTGCAGGCAGCCGCCAGGTGGAATTTTGAAACCAGGTCGCATCTCCAACCAAATCATGGTATATATATCAAATGAAACCATCCGCTAATTGATGTTGTCACAAGGGATATGTTGCATCATATTAAAAAGAAATCTAAGAAACAGAAAAAAATATATACATAATTAAAAACAAAAAGATTAAAAGCCACAAACACCCGATCAGAGTATTGCAATGGAAAGAAAAGATGGTACGTATTATACGTATTTGTTATAAAGTACGTAAATAGTCACAGATAAATAGATAGACATTCCATTACAAAAAGGTGATGAAGCAATGAGAGCTAAGTAATACATTCAGAGAAGGAAAGAAGGGGGGGATAATAAAAAGGGCCTAAAGAAAAGAAGCAAAACTAAGGGCCTCATTTAGGCCCTTAGGAGCGACCGTGTCCAAAGCCACAATCCACTTGGTTTCTCTTTGGGAAAGCATTTTTTTGATATTACCACCCCGTATACCACAGTGGACCACATCAATGCCACGTATTTTTAACACTTTAGGGTCACAATTGTGGTACTTTTTAAAGTGGCGGGGTAGAGTTTTTAGTAGAGAAAAATCATCCACAGCCCTGGCCGCGCCAATGTCCCTCACATGTTCCCTCACCCGTATCCGAAATTCTCTCGAAGTCAGTCCTATATAAATGTATGGACAGTTGCAAGTAGCATAATAGATAACGTTTTCAGTACTACATGAAATCCGATGTTGAATCGTAAAAGAGCGTAGAGAATCGGAACTGGTGAAGGAGTTAATGCGGAGGACATTGGCGCAGGCAAGGCAGTGCCCGCAAGGGAAGCAACCTAAAACGGGACCAATGGAACCAAATGGATTTGACTTTTTGATGGTATAATGACTGTGGACAAGAAAATCGCTCAGATTCCTGGCTCTCCTAGCCGTGGCCAAAGGTGTGGGAGAGAGAGACCGAGACAGAACAGGGTCGGTTTGAAGAACCGACCAATGACGAGCCAAAATATCTCGCATCCGATACCACTCAGAGTTGTAGGTGGAAATGAAGCGAGGATTTGAGTCAGCAGACATCTGCTTGGGTTGATGGTGTAAAAGTGAAGTCCTCCCGGTGTGTTTCGCTCTTAAATAGCCCTTTTTTATGCACCGACGACTATATCCCCTATCCAAGAATCGTGATTTTAAATCCTCAGCCTGTGCCTCAAAAGAGGCGTCCGATGAACATATCCGCCTCATCCGTAGAAATTGACCGGTCGGGATGGCTCTGACCGTAGATCCCATGTGTCCAGAAGAGGCATGAAGGAGTGCATTAACCGATGTTTTCTTGCGAAAGACATCGGTTTGAACACGTTGGTTACCATCAACTTCAAGGACAATATCCAGGAAATCTATACTGGTAGAGCTGGATTTATAAGTAAGACGGATGTTAAATGTGTTGAGATTAAGACACTGAACGAACGAATCGAGCTGCTCCACCGTGCCCTGCCAAAACATCAGAATATCATCGATGTACCTAATCCAGCACTGCGCATGGGTGGCGGCCTGCACGCCCTCATCACCGAAAACCTGTCTCTCCCAATAGCCAAGAAACAGGTTAGCGTACGAGGGCGCACAGGCCGCGCCCATCGCAGTGCCGCGCTTCTGAAGATAGAAGGAGTCTTTAAATGTAAAATAATTATGTGACAGGGCAAAGTTTAGCAGCTCAAGTACCAGCTCGTTCAGGTCAGGATCCCGACCGGACATTTCAAGGAAAAAGCGGGCCGCACGGACGCCATCTTCATGTCGTATACAGGTGTACAGTGATTCTACGTCCATGGTGACAAAAAGTAAATCGGACTCCATTGAGATGCCGTCAACCCTCATGAGCACGTCCGTCGTGTCTTTGGCATAAGACGGGAGTGATTCGACTAAAGGTCTAAGGTAAAAGTCAATGAATCTGCATACAGGTTCACAAAACCCGTCAATGCCAGACACGATCGGACGGCCAGGAGGGTTAACGGCATCCTTGTGGATCTTAGGAAGGAGATATAGCGTCGGGACCCTGGGGAACTTCACCATCAGACCATCAAACATTTTTTTCGATATAATGCCCAAATCATGGGCTCTAAGAAGAATTTTTTGTAATTTAAGGGAAAAAGAGGTGGTGGGGTTATAATCCAATTTTTGGTACGTGTCCTTATCTCTTAGTTGTTTAAATACTTCCCTCTCATATTGAACAGTGGGCCAGATCACAATGTTGCCCCCTTTGTCAGCCGCCTTGAAAATGACATCATCAAGTTGTTGTAATTCAGTCAGAGCCTGTCTCTGTTTCATTGTAAGGTTGTCTGGAAAACGTCGTGTCGAAATTTTCTTGAAGTCCTCCATGACAAGCTTAGTAAAGATCTCTACAGCAGGGCAGACTGACAAAGGGGGGAACCTTGATGACCTGGGGTGGAGAAAAGTAGGAGACGTACCTGGATTACTAATTTGTTCTGCAAGTAGGTCTTCTAGCGCCGCAAGAGCTTCTTGTTCAAGGTCACTCATGGTATCCAAACCACCAGATTTTTTATTATGAAGCTTCTTCAAAATAAGTTTTCTTGAAAAAAGATACAGATCTTTCAAAGCTGTAAAATAATGAAAATTATTGGTAGGAGAAAAGGACAGACCCAGAGATAAGACCTCGATCTGTGTTTCCGAGAGAAGATGATTTGATAAATTAATTACCTGGAGTTTGTTTTTGTTTTTTCCATCCTGAGGTTTACCAAAACCAGGTTTAGGGGGTCCAGATTTTTTCGGGCCACTCCTGGTAGTAATACCAATAGAATCTTCATTGAGATAAGAACTCTCAGAAGTCACAGATCGACCATCATCCATGGAGCTGCCTGATCTCAAAGAAGCCGATCTGGAGCGTGTTTTGAAACCTGTACGAGATTGTGAACGTGCTCTCGCAGCGCCAGACCTCCACCTGTAGACTCGATTGTTAGCTTTATCGGCCAGATCTCTTTGAAATTTTTTAGATTTATACTCAACCACCTCCTTTTCACATTTTTGGGATTCAAGATCCATCTCCTCGTTAAATTTCTGCAGCGCATCCTCTGATGATTTAGACTTGATAATAGAAAGGAGGCTCTCCATCTCGGTCTCAATCTCCAAAAGGGTAGAACTATTGTGGTCACGCAGGAGGGTCAGGAATCCAGGACCTCCTGCGTGACCACAATAGTTCTAAACACGCTCCAGATCGGCTTCTTTGAGATCAGGCAGCTCCATGGATGATGGTCGATCTGTGACTTCTGAGAGTTCTTATCTCAATGAAGATTCTATTGGTATTACTACCAGGAGTGGCCCGAAAAAATCTGGACCCCCTAAACCTGGTTTTGGTAAACCTCAGGATGGAAAAAACAAAAACAAACTCCAGGTAATTAATTTATCAAATCATCTTCTCTCGGAAACACAGATCGAGGTCTTATCTCTGGGTCTGTCCTTTTCTCCTACCAATAATTTTCATTATTTTACAGCTTTGAAAGATCTGTATCTTTTTTCAAGAAAACTTATTTTGAAGAAGCTTCATAATAAAAAATCTGGTGGTTTGGATACCATGAGTGACCTTGAACAAGAAGCTCTTGCGGCGCTAGAAGACCTACTTGCAGAACAAATTAGTAATCCAGGTACGTCTCCTACTTTTCTCCACCCCAGGTCATCAAGGTTCCCCCCTTTGTCAGTCTGCCCTGCTGTAGAGATCTTTACTAAGCTTGTCATGGAGGACTTCAAGAAAATTTCGACACGACGTTTTCCAGACAACCTTACAATGAAACAGAGACAGGCTCTGACTGAATTACAACAACTTGATGATGTCATTTTCAAGGCGGCTGACAAAGGGGGCAACATTGTGATCTGGCCCACTGTTCAATATGAGAGGGAAGTATTTAAACAACTAAGAGATAAGGACACGTACCAAAAATTGGATTATAACCCCACCACCTCTTTTTCCCTTAAATTACAAAAAATTCTTCTTAGAGCCCATGATTTGGGCATTATATCGAAAAAAATGTTTGATGGTCTGATGGTGAAGTTCCCCAGGGTCCCGACGCTATATCTCCTTCCTAAGATCCACAAGGATGCCGTTAACCCTCCTGGCCGTCCGATCGTGTCTGGCATTGACGGGTTTTGTGAACCTGTATGCAGATTCATTGACTTTTACCTTAGACCTTTAGTCGAATCACTCCCGTCTTATGCCAAAGACACGACGGACGTGCTCATGAGGGTTGACGGCATCTCAATGGAGTCCGATTTACTTTTTGTCACCATGGACGTAGAATCACTGTACACCTGTATACGACATGAAGATGGCGTCCGTGCGGCCCGCTTTTTCCTTGAAATGTCCGGTCGGGATCCTGACCTGAACGAGCTGGTACTTGAGCTGCTAAACTTTGCCCTGTCACATAATTATTTTACATTTAAAGACTCCTTCTATCTTCAGAAGCGCGGCACTGCGATGGGCGCGGCCTGTGCGCCCTCGTACGCTAACCTGTTTCTTGGCTATTGGGAGAGACAGGTTTTCGGTGATGAGGGCGTGCAGGCCGCCACCCATGCGCAGTGCTGGATTAGGTACATCGATGATATTCTGATGTTTTGGCAGGGCACGGTGGAGCAGCTCGATTCGTTCGTTCAGTGTCTTAATCTCAACACATTTAACATCCGTCTTACTTATAAATCCAGCTCTACCAGTATAGATTTCCTGGATATTGTCCTTGAAGTTGATGGTAACCAACGTGTTCAAACCGATGTCTTTCGCAAGAAAACATCGGTTAATGCACTCCTTCATGCCTCTTCTGGACACATGGGATCTACGGTCAGAGCCATCCCGACCGGTCAATTTCTACGGATGAGGCGGATATGTTCATCGGACGCCTCTTTTGAGGCACAGGCTGAGGATTTAAAATCACGATTCTTGGATAGGGGATATAGTCGTCGGTGCATAAAAAAGGGCTATTTAAGAGCGAAACACACCGGGAGGACTTCACTTTTACACCATCAACCCAAGCAGATGTCTGCTGACTCAAATCCTCGCTTCATTTCCACCTACAACTCTGAGTGGTATCGGATGCGAGATATTTTGGCTCAACATTGGTCGGTTCTTCAAACCGACCCTGTTCTGTCTCGGTCTCTCTCTCCCACACCTTTGGCCACGGCTAGGAGAGCCAGGAATCTGAGCGATTTTCTTGTCCACAGTCATTATACCATCAAAAAGTCAAATCCATTTGGTTCCATTGGTACCGTTTTAGGTTGCTTCCCTTGCGGGCACTGCCTTGCCTGCGCCAATGTCCTCCGCAGTAACTCCTTCACCAGTTCCGATTCTCTACGCTCTTTTACGATTCAACATCGGATTTCATGTAGTACTGAAAACGTTATCTATTATGCTACTTGCAACTGTCCATACATTTATATAGGACTGACTTCGAGAGAATTTCGGATACGGGTGAGGGAACATGTGAGGGACATTGGCGCGGCCAGGGCTGTGGATGATTTTTCTCTACTAAAAACTCTACCCCGCCACTTTAAAAAGTACCACAATTGTGACCCTAAAGTGTTAAAAATACGTGGCATTGATGTGGTCCACTGTGGTATACGGGGTGGTAATATCAAAAAAATGCTTTCCCAAAGAGAAACCAAGTGGATTGTGGCTTTGGACACGGTCGCTCCTAAGGGCCTAAATGAGGCCCTTAGTTTTGCTTCTTTTCTTTAGGCCCTTTTTATTATCCCCCCCTTCTTTCCTTCTCTGAATGTATTACTTAGCTCTCATTGCTTCATCACCTTTTTGTAATGGAATGTCTATCTATTTATCTGTGACTATTTACGTACTTTATAACAAATACGTATAATACGTACCATCTTTTCTTTCCATTGCAATACTCTGATCGGGTGTTTGTGGCTTTTAATCTTTTTGTTTTTAATTATGTATATATTTTTTTCTGTTTCTTAGATTTCTTTTTAATATGATGCAACATATCCCTTGTGACAACATCAATTAGCGGATGGTTTCATTTGATATATATACCATGATTTGGTTGGAGATGCGACCTGGTTTCAAAATTCCACCTGGCGGCTGCCTGCAACTTTACCATTCTTTAGGCTGTGCTGGATTACGTTTCACTTTATGACATGTAGTGTTATGTCTTTTTATCTGTGTTATGTGTTCCGCATGTTGTTCCGCTATTATGTATATCCCTAATTTCTGTGGTCTTTGCCAAGCGTCTATTTTGTGTCACCTTGTCTCCCCATTCATCTATCCACCGTGTCCGGAGTTTTGTGCGCGTGCGTGCGCCCGCCTGTTGTTCCCTGGCCGCGCTCCGGCGTCTCCATGGAGTCCGCGCGTGCGCGGTGGTCTCTGCGGGAACATCTGTTCTCGTTTTGGCCTCCGCGCATGCGCCTGACTCCTTGACGGCTGGGGTCACGTGGCGGGGAGCTTCTTTGGCGGGCCCGCGCATGCGCCGTCTGACTCCGGAACTGTGGATTCCATTTGTGTTTCCCATTTCCGCGGCGCTATTTATGGGTCACTCCACCGGATGTGTGCACCACTCTTCACCTTCCCCCATGATGAAGCGGCCAGCGATGCGCTGAAAGCCGCGAAACGTGCGTCGGGCCCCCTGCCACCGGTCTCAGGTAACATATGTTCACTATATCGGGCACTTGCCCTTATCTTTACCCCCCTCCCTGCCGTGAGTTAACCTGCCGTTTTTTCATGTTCCACCCCAAGTTTTTTGTCTGGCAGATATTCCCTGGTACTACCCTGCCTCGGGGTTATCAACCACCCTGGGGGGTTCCTGTGTCCTTTTGACATCATTTATATATTTCTTACCATTGACTAACTCTAGGCAGTTATTGGCCTATTTTTGGCCATTTAGTCGGGAGTATTTTTCTGCTCTTTAGTGATTTATATTTACTCTATGTAATTTACTATTATTGTACCTACTTTGCATCCTGGAATTTTTCTTTTTTCCTGTTTGCAAGCTATACTCCCTATTAATGACTCTTATTTAACATCAAGACCTGCCCTAGAGCCTTGGGGTCTCCACCTGACTCCCCCCTTGTATCAACAAACTTAGGGGGTTTGTCCAACTGTGTGATTACACCTTATCTTTTATTGTGGCAATCCTTTGGCTTAGTCCTGTGATTGTTCAGTCAGGAGCACTTTTCTTCCCACTTGGGATCTTGTGCTATTCATGTATGACCTGATTTCCCCTATATTGGGTTGTCTCCTGATTGTTATCCATCTCCTTTGCCAAACCACATCTGACCACCAACAGTTCGAATTCTCTGTGTTCTCACTCCTCCAGGTTAACCACACTCATATGCCCTCATTTAGCATATTGATTTTTTTCATTGCAGGCAATCAGGGGTTTTCCTATATTTGAACATTTTCTTGCCTGTTAGTCCACACCCGGCTAATGTTGATCTGTTTTTCACCCATGCTCCCCACCCCCTCTTTTTATTGAACATCAATGTTTCATGTATTGCACTGTGCACTTTGAATATAAAAATAAAAAAACTTTGTAATTTGTGATTCAGCTTTTTTGCTCTGGTTCTCCCTTCTTCCATGTTTTTTGAGCTGCTGAAAACCTGAGTTGGCCTGTCCACCAGGTTTATTTAATTGTATTTTCCCTATGGAATGTATATTTCTCATCCTTCTTACCATATAGTGAACATGGTGAATAAAATATCTCAAAAGCAATCATGCAATTGCACTTTATTTTGCAATTTTTCCACACTTGTAATTTTTTTGCTGTTTTCCAGTACACTATATGGTAAAACTTATGGTTTCATTTAAAAGTAGAACTCGTCCTGCAAAAAATAAGCTCTTATATCGCAAGATTGACAGAAAAATAAAAAAGTTACGGCTCTCAAAGAAGGGAAGCGGAAAAAAAAACAAACGGAAAAACGTCCGGGGGTGAAGGGGTTAAGATTCTAGGTAAAATTCAGGGCAGCAATGAGAATAATGGTGAAAATAGAGGCCATGTACAAGCTTGAGCTGAAATATGGTAAGAAATATAGAGACGACTAGCAGTTTAATGGCGAATATCCTCAATCTGTACTGCAGAAACACTTGGCAATGTGATACAACACAGAGAATTTTATAGTGTGCAGTAATAAACCAAATATGTTCAGTAATAAAACAGGTTATGTGACAGTGATATATATAGAGGGAGGGTATATACTAACTAGAACTACAACTGTCTCCCAGCATTCCCCAGGACCAGAGCACTAACCACATGAGAAGATGGTCTGTTTCACTTTCTTTCCCAGTCTCTGCACACAAGCTCTGCCCCATCATCCCTTGTCACTCATCTCCACTTCACTGACCAATGTGACCATTTCTGTGCCAGGATGGAGTTTACAAGCTGCACAGGCGCTTGGCCATGCAGCTAGAAAGGCAGCTCTGCTCTGTAAGTACTAGTAGCACACCAGGGGTGTACTTACTTCTTAGAAGAGATTCCATCTAGAGTACAGTATGCATGGTATGGCAGCCATATACCAATTTGTGCAGTAATAAAAATTGCTTTAAAAACTCTCATACAACACTAACATGGCCACACACAAATACAATTTTATTGAGACCGGCTGACCATCTTACTGACTTGTATTTTACGGGCAGGTAATAGGGGAAAGAAGGACCAGGCATGTTGGATTTCAACATGTCCAATCCTTTTGTTCTCATGGAAGATACATCTGGAAGTAGCTTAATCCTCTCTACCCTTAAAAGGAACCTGGCAGGTGCAATTTGCACCCAGAATCACAAGCAATTCTGGGTGCATATTTCTAATCCCTGCCTAACTGTCCCAGCATCTATTATTTCTAAAGATATCCTTTTTGATATGCTAATGAGTGCAGGGACTAGTCACAAGGGCGCTAGTTTGTGTGCTCATTCCGTCCTGTTAGCACGCCCACAGGGGTGTGCTAACATGGTATTCAATGCCCATTGCCCAGCGTCATCAGCGGTGATGCGCATACTTGTGTCCATTATCACCGCTTCAGACGCCAGCTTTAGGCTCAGTGCGCATGATCAGAAGTCACTGCACTTCTGGTCATGGGCACTATGAAGCCGGCTTCAGAGAGGTCTAGTGCGCAGGACCTCTGATCATCCGCACTGACCCTAAAGCTGGCGTCTGATGCGGTGACAACGGGCACAGGTACACGCGTCACCACTGATGACGCTGGGCAATGAATAGCATGCTAGCAAACCCCTGTGGGTGGGCTAACATGCTAAGAGGGCGGAATGAGCTCAGGAACTAACACCCTTGCGACTAGTCCCTGCACTCATTAGCATATCATAAAAGATCTTTAGAAATACTTTTTCTAAAGATCTCTTTATCTTTGCTACTAGATACAGGGACAGTTAGGCAGGGATTAGTAATATACACCCAGAACTGCTCGTGGTCCTGGGTACATACTGCACCTGACAGGTTCCCTTAAAGTCAAGTTCACACTGTCTTTTCTGCCATTTTCTTCCATGGAAAATGCTACATAAAATGCTAAAGAAACACTCAACAAAGAGCCTGTAAAAGCAAGACAAATTTGGTAATGAAAGCCAATTACAAGAATGACTTTAATTTTTGTAATTGGCTTTTAATTCTAAGGGCCTTTATATCGTGGTGTATTTTTGCTTAACTGTTTTGGGTTTGTTTTAAGGGTAAAACAGGAAAAGTTACCAAATCTCGGGGATACTAATTTTTAAGGAACAGATGATAAAAAGTTATATATGCAGTTTGTATTTTTCATGTCAATTTAGTCTCATGTTGCTTATTTTTTCCTTTTAGAGTTAAATCTGCAACATGTCAATTCTTTCATCAGATTTGACTCCTACTAATGAATGGGAAAGAATTTGCAACCAACATCAGGGAAAGAAGCATCCAAAATCCATGTAGTTTATGGTGTGTTTTTACTGCCAACATATTGGAATTTGCAGGAAATTTGGGGAAGATTTTCCTGCTCCGAATACTGAACATGTGCACTAAGGGATTGTACAGTATAGCCGCAGTGAACGACCTATGTATATATGGATCTTTAGAATAAATGAGAGTACTACAGGATGCCAGATGAAAATACCGAATATTATTTCATTGTGTAAAATCCGCCATATCTGCTTAATAGGACTCTACGCTTTACACTGACTCTTAAAGATGACCTGTCACCAAGTCCAGTGGGGCTAGTTTTATATTTCATTACTGCTGTTCCCCTGAATATTTTATTGTGTTTCTGGAGTACGGTTCCAGAGATATGGGACTTTTTGTGTACTGTTAACAGTGATATCTGTGGAAATGATTTCATATTGGAAAATATTTTCAACAGATGGTCATTTAACAGTAATGCTTATAAATATGCAGAAGTGTCTGGCAAAGTATGAGTGGCATACGTGTACACAGAAATGATGGGTTGTGTGGCCACTGGGAGTCTCACAAATATTTGTTGGAGATGATACATGCTAGTAATTCCACAAAGGGGTTATTATTTTGAAGATGGGGTGGTTCATAACTCCAATGTAATGATCACTGCCAAGAGCATATACACCAAAGAATACAGCTCTCGGAGTTCCACGACCTCGGGTAAGCGACAGTGTGATGGGTTGCAGATGACCCCATCATTGTAATATAGTAAGAATTAATCCAACCAGAAATGATCTTAAGATCTTTTTAAAAAATGTTTGCAAACCTTACCCTCTGTCAATTTCTAATACTATAGAGAGAACAATCCCTGTCTGAGCCATAAATATTTTCATACGTGAGAATTTTTGACATATCAGATCAGTTTTAGATGAATTTGAACATCTTTAATATATGAGTTTACATTAATGGTGGAACTGATGGTCCTCAAATGCTTCCTATCTGGCCCTTATCTACCCTCTTCCATCACCTACGTAAGCTAAGTACAGGTCACAGAAAGTCCGAACCAATTGGATGGGTTTTTTTGCAGCTTGCTTGTTGCAGTATTTGGCTGATCCCAATTTGACTCCATTCATTATGCTGTGATGTAAACATGGCACACAGTGATTTACGGCTACGACACATGACATGGCCAAAGTTTCTGTAACACTTTACGCATGCGAATGAGCATGGACCCACTGGGTAACATGGGGGCAGGGGCTTACCCTGATGTGCGAGGGGCATCAGGGAGGGGCATGACTAAGTAGATACTTGGTTCTTCACTTGGACCACTGATGGTGTGGATAGACTGGTGACGCAGGTACTTACCAGGTGCCACTCACAATGCAATGTCCGGATCTGTGGTAGCTGAGCGGAGATGGATGAAAAGCAGGACGGGGACGCAGCCACAGACAAGATGGAAACTGGGATTCAGGTAGAGCTGACATGGGAACACAGACAGGACTAGATCAGGAACACTGGCAAAACAGGTACAGGAAGACAGAGGGCTGGAACAGGAATACAGACAGGACTGGAACAGGAACATTGTCAGGACTGGATGCAGGAACACGGGACAGGTCAAGTTCAGGAGAACAGGCTGTGATCGGGACACATAAATGGACACAGAAACACAGGCTAGACGGGTCCAAGAACCAGGTTAGGTACAGGAACACAGGCAGGACAGGAACACAGGCTGGATGGGTACATGAATACAAACAGGACAGGTTCAGGGACACAGGTTGAGAAACTCAGGCAAGTGGGTACTGGAACACAGGCTGGTCTGATCCAGGAATACTGGCAGAATCGGAACCGGAACGCAGGTTGATCGGATCCAGGAAACTCAGGCAGGGCCAGTACTTGACGCAAAGGCTGGGCAGATCCAAGAACACAGTCAGGACCGACACTGGAATATGGACTGGATAGACCAGGAACTGGAATTCAGGGTTGGGAGGACTAGAAACAATGACAAGATCAACACTGGGAAATAGGATGAATGGGTTCAGTAACACAGCAAGTACAGAACTGATAACAGGCAGGACTGGTGCTGGATACAGACAGAATTGAACAACAGGCTGGACCAACGTGACAGGACTAGGCAAGGAACCTAATGCATTGCTCAGGCCCCTATCAACAGGGCGGCCGTGCAGGAGAGCATGGGACTGCGTAGCATGAGCATGCCCTCAAGGACGAGTGAGTGGCCAAGGCGGTTACTGTGTCAGTGTCCCTGGGAGAGGAGAGCACAAGGGCATCAGCGCAAACAAGTATTGGAATGCCAGCATAATTAGGGATAGGGATGCTGGTGTTACAGTTTCCACGTAACCCCTGCCTCGGTCTGTGGTGGTCTCCAACCTCTATAAAACAAACTCTGACCTATATCCTAAAGAGGTAAATATGTGTATTTTCCTGTAAGAGGAACGCTTGTTGTTTTATAAGTATAATTAAAGAGCATTAATGCAAAATAAAATAATTCTTAAGTTTAATGTTTGGTGCCTCTTAGGCTCTCAGAGAGCGGCTGATTTGCTTTTCCATTGCAATCACTGGAAAATTGCGTCTGCACAATTATTTTTCACTTTGTTAGGCGCTGCAGACTAATGTTGCTTTTGCCTAAAGTATAACCTAAGCTACATGTGTAGCGGGCGGAGGAGGGGACGCTGCGCTCTCCCACTGCTCGGGTCCGGCCGCTGCTGCTGCTGCTGCTCGGTGGTGGCTCGAGCGGTGGGCCGGATCCCGGGGACTCGAGCGACGCTCCTCGCCCGTGAGTGAAAAGGGTGGGGATTGGATTGTGGGGATTTGGTTATTGTCCGTGACACCACCCACGGTTGTGGTGATATTGGTGACACCACCGCTGCTATGGACGGGGATCCCGGGAACGATGACAGGGAGCAGCCTGGATGTTAGTTCTCCCCTCCGTGGGTAGGGGGTTGGTTGTCCCGGGGCCCGGTGATGGGGTAGGGATGGATGGCAGGCGGGTTACGGGGCCTGGCGAGGTGCAGGGTCGCGGGGGCAGCGCTGTGCCGCACGGCACGGTGGTACTCACTCAGCCAATGATGAGGACACAGTTCTCGGTAAAACACACGGCTGGATGGACGGGTCCCACAGACGGCTGCGGTGTTTCTCCTCCCGGCAGGTTGATGGTGACTGCCTTTCCCTGCACCTGTGTAACGTGTACGGTTCCAATGGGTTCCCACCGGTAACCCGCTCCCCAGCTTGGATGGGTTGCTGAAGGAGCCCCTTTTGCCCGCAGGCTCTGGCCCTGGGAACTTTAGCCTTGGCGGTAACTGTGTTTCCCTCTCTCGGTTGGACTGTTGCCTTCTGTCGGGACTTGGCTGCTGGGAAACCCAGGAGGTTCCCTTCGCTAACGGATTTGGCAAATTCACGGCGACTCCTAGCCTTACCGGGGTCCGTAAGCCCCTGCCGGATGGTGCTGGCTTCTCTTTGCGTACCGGTCCGGTACCGCCGGGTCACCGCCCGTCCACGGTCCTTACGGTAAACTCCGATAGGCCACTCCTGCAGACGGTCACCACCGTCTGCCAACCTTGCTGTACCGCCCGGGCCACACACCCGGACCAACTTCAGGCTGCTTAACTGCCACTTTCCTCCTTCCACTTTCACCTCCAAACTCTATCTGCCTTACTTTTCCCGCGTCCAGGACTGTGAACTCCTCGGTGGGCGGGGCCAACCGCCTGGCCCACCCCCTGGTGTGGACATCAGCCCCTGGAGGAAAGCAACAAGGGTTTCTGTCTGACTTCAGTGTGCCTGACCGGGAGTGTGGGGTGTGTAGGTGTTGTTCTGTGACGTCCTGGCTTGTCCAGGGCGCCACACATGCTTTGTATAAAGTGCTATACCCAGACGCTGATAGCATGTGTAAAACTATATTGTGCAATCAAAATATTTACATAAGAGGAATAGGATCATATTATTAAAAAAGAAAATGACAAACACGATAGGACCCATTAATTCATGTCTCATCCCCACTGGATCCATTAAGAAGCTATTACCACCACTCTAGGCACCAGTAAGATCCGTGTGCGGTGTCCATTGCTCATACATAGCAGTGTAGATGGCCCAGAGCCAGAGCTGTAAATAGCATGAATTATATCACACTCGTCAGCTTGGCAATGTCGCTGCTTGTTTTGCTTGTGTGGGCTCATAGTATGAATGGAAGGTGAATCTGCTGATAGATTTTAGAAAACATATGTTACACAAATCATAAATATGTATGTTTATATTTGAATTACTAAAGATGGACGAGGGACAACACTTTATAACGTGTAATTAAGGTTTTTTAAAAATATCCTAACGGAAATAGAGAAACATGGCATCAAAAATAGCTGCATGCAATTCAGAAAGAAAAATGAGTAAAGCTATGGTTCTGGAGAAATTCTCCACTAAATTTCGCAAAAAAATTATATTCGTAAATACCTCCAATTAGAAATGTAGTATAGTTTTCCTGATATAGAAATGTCTCTTACCTCATGTGCAGGGCATTGCAGCTTAGGTGTTCACCCCATAGCAACTACCTATTGGTCACTATATGAGTGGAAGTAACCATGGATACTTAAGCTGCAATGCCCTGCACATGAGGTAAGAGACATAGCTATAGGAGGAGAACTAGACTACATATATAAGTCGAGTCTTTTCTAAGATTATGGGGTGTGCCGCCCCCGTGCCAGCAGCTGGCACTGCTCGGATCTGGTCCTTCAGGGGTGGTGGCTCGAGGGTCTCCTCCGGACCCGGGGGTCTCGCGGACACGCCGAATAAATGGGGGGACGTAAATGTACGGGCTAGGCCGTAGTAAGTTCGTGACGCCAACCACGGTGTGTGGTGAGGTGTGACACCACCGCTGCTGTTATGGGGCACCCGGGGGAGATGTTGTTCAGCAAGTTGTTAACCCCTCTGTGGGCAGGGATGGTGGCCCCGGGACCCGGTGGTTTGGTGCAGGGGATAGCGACCGCAGGGAGTGTTGGTGTACTCACTGTTAATAAACCACACAAGTCTCTAGTAAACCAAGGTGATGGTGGCCGGTGCCGCGGCCGGTTGCATTCGGGTCCCCCACCCGGCTGGTGGGCTCTATCTTTTTCCTCTGCACTGTTTGTGTAAGGTGGTCTTTCCTAGTGTGAAACTCAGGAGTCCGCTCCCGGCTGGATGTGGCCAAAGGAGCCGTGCCCGCAGACGCTGGCCCGTGGGATCTATGGGCCCTGGCGGTGACCTCTTTTCCCTATCAGTGGGCTGTTGTCTTCTACGAGGGACTTTGAGTGGGACAGGACCTCTTGTCCTGGCCTCAATCGGTTAATTAACCAGTTCCGCTTGGTTCCGTTCCTGGCTTCAGGGTCCGAGTACCCCCCCTTTGTGCTACGGTTTCCGGGTCGGTTCCCTCGTGTCACTACCGGCGAGCTACAACCCTGTCCTGGTCCACCTTGGTTCTGCCGTGCCGTCTTCCCATCTCCTGCTGACGAAGACCACCATCTGCCTCCTAGCCAGTGGCACCAGGGCTCCTACCCTGGTACCGTTCAACTTGAACTTACTGCTGGAGCTACACTTAGCTCCAGCCCACACTCCTCTCCAAACTGAACCTTAAGCTAATCTAGACTGATCTGCTCTTTTTCCCGCCCCGGGCTCTCTGGACCCCTGGGTGGGCGTGTCCCAACCGCCTGGTCACGCCCACTGGTGTGTCTATCTTTTTCTAAGGGGGGGTAACTAGGGTTTCTGGTTGGTTGTATGTTTCCTAGTGAGGGAACGGTGTAAAGCGGGGGCCTATTTGTGACTACCTGGTTTTGCCAGGGCGTCATACTACACCTACTAGATATTGAGATAGGATTTTGGAGATGGGAATAACGATCTTGGAAATGGAAATAACCCTTCATTTTCCTGTATATATAATTGGGTGTATCTGCATATCTGTTTCACTAATCACATTTTACATCACTGCATGCCTTACTAGAGCAGGTGCTGACTTTCTAGCCATGTACCTGCCTAGCATTCTTATTTTGTAATTTTTGGGAACAGGGTAGAATTTTCTTGAAGAAAAAAAAGAAGACAATTAAATGTGCATGTCCGTTTTTTTGTGCACCTGTAAGAATAGTCCAATCTGACAGTCATTCACGCCACACCTATACAGCAGTCTGCTGCCACAATTTGCTTTCTGTTCATGTAACTAACTAGAATTTCTTATTTCATTTTTTTGCAAATGGTTGAATAAATGAGGTTGAAAAAATAGTCAGGAGTTAATGTTAGTTTTGTAGAAAATGTTCTAAGAAATTGATTGTCTGCATAATGCAGGACAAGACGGGTGTTCCAGAGTGAGAAACGCTCTTTGTAGCTACTGTACATTTTGAACAAAAGATAAGGTTCCCTTCTATTAACTTGAAATTTTCTTAACAGGGTGTTTTTTGTCTGCTATCTTGCTTTATTGCAAGTTGGGGGCGCAGCCCTCCTTATACTGAGGCTGAATAACCAATTGCTTCCCACTTTGCTGTGTATTTAATCTGGGACCCAGCTGAGCACTTGTTACCATTCACATTGCAGTTTTGATAGACACAAGTCAGGTATGTATAATGGTTTTAACTTTAGTTGGTTATGGACCGTCCCAGATGGGTACACCTTGACGAGGTGGGATGGCTTCTAACCTTTTTGCAAAAATGTACAGTGCCTACAAGTAGTATTCAACCCCCTGCAGATTTAGCAGGTTTGATAAGATGCAAATAAGTTAGAGCCTGCAAACTTCAAACAAGAGCAGGATTTATTAACAGATGCATACATCTTACAAACCAACAAGTTATGTTGCTCAGTTAAATTTTAATAAATTTTCAACATAAAAGTGTGGGTCAATTATTATTCAACCCCTAGGTTTAATATTTTGTGGAATAACCCTTGTTTGCAATTACAGCTAATAATCGTCTTTTATAAGACCTGATCAGGCCGGCACAGGTCTCTGGAGTTATCTTGGCCCACTCCTCCATGCAGATCTTCTCAAAGTTATCTAGGTTCTTTGGGTGTCTCATGTGGACTTTAATCTTGAGCTCCTTCCACAAGTTTTCAATTGGGTTAAGGTCAGGAGACTAACTAGGCCACTGCAACACCTTGATTTTTTCCCTCTTGAACCAGGCCTTGATTTTCTTGGCTGTGTGCTTTGGGTCGTTGTCTTGTTGGAAGATGAAATGACGACCCATCTTAAGATCCTTGATGGAGGAGCGGAGGTTCTTGGCCAAAATCTCCAGGTAGGCCGTGCTATCCATCTTCCCATGGATGCGGACCAGATGGCCAGGCCCCTTGGCTGAGAAACCGCCCCACACAATGATGCTGCCACCACCATGCTTGACTGTAGGGATGGTATTCTTGGGGTCGTATGCAGTGCCATCCAGTCTCCAAACGTCACGTGTGTGGTTGGCACCAAAGATCTCGATCTTGGTCTCACCAGACCAGAGAACCTTGAACCAGTCTGTCTCAGAGTCCTCCAAGTGATCATGAGCAAACTGTAGACGAGCCTTGACATGACGCTTTGAAAGTAAAGGTACCTTACGGGCTCGTCTGGAACGGAGACCATTGCGGTGGAGTACGTTACTTATGGTATTGACTGAGACCAATGTCCCCACTGCCATGAGATCTTCCCGGAGCTCCTTCCTTGTTGTCCTTGGTTAGCCTTGACTCTTCTTACAAGCCTGGCCTCGGCACGGGTGGAAACTTGCAAAGGCTGTCCAGGCCGTGGAAGGCTAACAGTAGTTCCATAAGCCTTCCACTTCCGGATGATGCTCCCAACAGTGGAGACAGGTAGGCCCAACTCCTTGGAAAGGGTTTTGTACCCCTTGCCAGCCTTGTGACCCTCCACGATCTTGTCTCTGATGGCCTTGGAATGCTCCTTTGTCTTTCCCATGTTGACCAAGTATGAGTGCTGTTCACAAGTTTTGGAGGGTCTTAAATAGTCAGAAAAGGCTGGAAAAAGAGATAATTAATCCAAACATGTGAAGCTCATTGTTCTTTGTGCCTGAAATACTTCTTAATACTTTAGGGGAACCAAACAGAATTCTGGTGGTTTGAGGGGTTGAATAATAAATGACCCTCTGAATAAACTTTTCACAATTTAAAAAACAAATAACATTCTTTTTTGCTGCAGTGCATTTCACACTTCCAGGCTGATCTACAGTCCAAATGTCACAATGCCAAGTTAATTCCGAATGTGTAAACCTGCTAAATCTGCAGGGGGTTGAATACTACTTGTAGGCACTGTATATACTAAGGACCCTGTTATTATGCACTTGCATTTTATTCATTATTATTCAGGGTATTTTTCATACAATTTTTTCCCTTTGTTTTTTTCTTATTATAAGAAATAAGTAGGGGGTCATTGAGGGACCAACTTCTGGAATCCACAAAAAATCCCAAGAATCTTAATCCAGCTATCCCTGACAGTTGTTGGAGGTATGGGGGAATAGGAACAGACGTGCCACACTTACTTTAAACTTGCCCCAATATACATAGCTTCTGGAAGACTGTTAAGTCCCTTATTTATAAAGTTACCAGCCTCCAGTTATCCTTAGATCCAAAATTTTACTTACTTAATGTTCCATCATTTCAACTGGGCAATACAATAAAACAACTTTTATTGCATATAACAACAGATGTTTGATACCTTGTAGGTAGAGATTGTCCCACCCCACCATCACTGGGTGACCTTCAATCTCGGATCCAAGAAGTAAGGAGAATGGAGAACCTATCAGCCTTAGGGTACGCTCACACAAGCTTGAAAATCGGACGAGTGCAATGCGAGAAAATCTCACATTTTAAGTGTTTATTTCTGTTAATGTTGATGATTATGGCTTACAAGCAATGAAAATCCAAAAATCATTATCTCAGAAAATTAGAATAATTACCACAAAACACCTGCAAAGGCTTCCTAAGCATATACAATGGTCCCTCTAGTCTGGTTCTGTAGGCTACACAGTCATGGGGAAGAATGCTGACTTGACAGATGTCCAGAAGGCAATCATTGACACACTCCACAAGGAGGGTAAGCTACAAAAGGTAATTGCTAAAGAAGATGGCTGTTCAAAGAGTGCTGTACCTAAGCATATGAATGGAAACTTGAGTGGAAGAAAAAAAAAGTGGTAGAAAAAGGTGCACAAGCAACTATGATAACCGCAGTCTTGATAGGATTGTTAAGAAAAGGCCATTCAAAAATTTGGGGGAGATTCACAAGGAGTGGACCGCTGCTCTGGAGTCAGTGCTTCAAGAGCCACCACACACAGACGTATCCAGGACATGGGCTACAACTTTCGCATTCCTTGGTCAAGCCACTCATGACCAATAGACAAAGCCAGAAGCGTCTCACCTGGGCCAAGGAGAAAAAGAATTAGACTGGTACTCAGTGGTCCAAGGTGTTGTTTTCAGATGAAAGTAAATTTTGCATTTCATTTGGAAATCAAGGTCCCAGAATCTGGAGGAAGAGTGGAGAGCCAACAATCTAAGCTGCTTGATGTCTAGTGTGAAGTTTCCACAATCAGTGATGGTTTGGGGAGCCATGTCATCTGCTGGTGTAGGTGCACTGTGTTTTATCAAGACCAAAGTCAGTGTGGCGCCCCTGACCTGGTCAGGCACCACTGAGTACTCCACCCATGCTGGGTGAGTGCAAACAGGTAATCCCAAAGGCTGAGTAGGGTGTATACGCACAAACACATAGTGACCAGGTCTTAGGCTATGTCCGCACGTTGCTTTTTACCTGCTTTTTTGCTGCTTTTTCAACTGCAGTGTTTAATGCCAAAATGGTTGTGTTCTGCTTTTCAAGCAAAGTCTATGGGAACTTGGGTTTCTTGTCCGCACTATGCAGTTCAAACTGCAGCCTTTTTGTTGCAGAACTTTGGTCAAAAACTCAGCTTTGCAGTGCAAAACCCAAATGGCAAAAACAATTCACATGTCAATTGTTTTTGCCATTTGGGTTTTGCACTGCAAAGCTGAGTTTTTGACCAAAGTTCTGCAACAAAAAGGCTGCAGTTTGAACAGCATAGTGCGGACAAGAAACCCAAATTCCCATAGACTTTGCTTGAAAAGCAGAACACAACCATTTTGGCATTAAACGCTACAGTTGAAAAAGCAGCAAAAAAGCAGGTAAAAAGCAGGTAAAAAGCAACGTGCGGACATAGCCTTACACACACTCTAGAGGGGACCCCTGGGCAGACCCAGGAGGGAGCGTGGCCTCCACATCTCAGGTAGTGGTGCTGGGGAGGGGCTGAAAGATAGGTTGCAGTGGCAGTCAGGAGGAGGAGCAAGCCAGTCTAAGGGCAGTGTGTACAGAAGTTGCTGAAAGAAGCAGACGTACAGCCATGCTAGTCAGACCCTGAAAGTGTAGTGGCTGTTGGTGGGGGAGAACGGCCACCAGAAGTTAGACAGAAAGACGCTGAGGAAGCCAGTTGGTCTGGAGGACACTGAGGGAATCAGCTGGTTGTGTACAGAGACTTCTGGAGGGCTAGCCACGAACGGGGAACAGGTCCCTAGAGCCAGACATCCATTTAGTGGTCTGCTAAACCTGCCGGTGGGGTGGACAATAAGTCCCACACCAACCAACACAGAGTCCGAGCATTAGCAGTAATGAGGGGGCCCATAAGGAGGATCGAGCCTGAAGCTATCCACCTTGGTCCACACTGCCAGCAAACAGGCCAGAAAGGGGAGAAAAGGCAGATGCGACTTCCCTGGATGAATCCCACGGTACTTTAAGTCAGGGGTTGTCCGAAACAAGAAGTGCTAAGAAGGCGAGCCAGCAGTCACCCTTATTCCAGCCTGAAGGATACCTGGTTCTCTCTGGTCTATCTCAGTATCGCCCGGGTTACCTCACAAAACCAGCTGAACGTGAGTAAACAAGTTAAAAGACATTTCTGGACTGAGACTGAGTTATTCTGCGACCTGTTGTTCCACACACATACACCCGAGCCCCTGAGGCCAGCCTCACTCTCGGGAGGCCACACCATCTAACTGCAAATACTATCAGCCCCAAACGCTCGTTAAACTGCAGTGGCAGTCACCCCTCACCCTGACCGCAAACCGAGATTGGCGTCACGACTCCTATGAAAAGTGAACCTGACATACTTGTTGCCAGAAGGGTCCCTACAGAGAAGTCCCCCCAGTGACCCATTTTCTTGTAGTCTTTTCATCAATGTTTGAGTGACATCCAGTTCTGAAATGCCAAATTTAAGCCACTTCTTGATGACCATCTTCATTGTTCCATGGTATATCTAATGTCTTAGAAATTTTTTGATCCTTCTTCTGACTGGTAACTTTCAGTAGTGAAATCCCTTTGCTGTGTTGTAAGCGGTTTCTCGACTATGGCTTTTGCTATAAAATACATTTAAGAAAATGCCAGCAAAATCCTAATAGAACAGCTAAACTTTATATTTGGTTATTCAGAATAACTTTAAATGAGAACATCTGTGTACTGACCAATATTTAACATGTATTTAATACAATTGGCTAATTCTGAAATCAACCATATCTCCAATTATACGTAGGTGTTCACACTTATGTTTGTTTCTTTTTTTTTAAATCAGATCTTTTTTATTAAACAGTTAGAAATCAATACAGAGAGAATATATCACTTCCCATATGGCTAATAACAGGATACATCAAATAAGCACATGTTGTATGTATATCAAGTTCTTCCTCTGTATATATATAAAACTAGTAATAAGGTTTTCAAATCGCAGTCATATTGTAGAAAATGAGCCTACAAACCACTTGGCTCCTCAGATAAATAAAACTTAAATTATGCAATAATGCCTCAGTCTAGCAGAAAAGCCTCCTCCATTAGCCGTGTCGCTCCACTTCATAGTTCCATACCCTCCTACCTCTCTCTCTCCGTGCAGTCATCAATCACACCCTTCCAGCCCCTCCCACAACGACACTTAAAATCCACTTCGCCACGGAAAACACTAGTTTTAGTTTTATTCCCCACACATTTCATTCATTGCAACCACAACAGTACTGGTCCAGCATTGCATCCTGAACCAGTGCACTGGATTGTAGACCCGGCAACTCCATCCATGGTTGCCAAATTTTGTAAAACTTTCTCAATGTTTTTCTTTTTAAATAAACTCCCCTTTCTAATCTTAAAACATTATTTAATTTGTTTTTAAGCTCTGATAACGTTGGTGGTAAAGGATCTAACCAATGGTATGCCAGTATCTTTCTTGCTTGGTACAGGATACGGGCTATTCCCAGGGCTGTTGGGGAGTCAGGGTCTACTCCTCCGTCCCACAGACTCAACAAACATAAACGAGGTGACGGTTGTATTGTGATATGATATATTTGGTCTATGAGTCCCAGGGTTTGTTTCCAGAAATCACCAATGTGTCCACACTCAACATAACATGCATCAAATGGGCAGCGTCCTGTCCACACCTAACACATTGTGCATTTGATCTAAGGCGGGCTTTGCACGTTGCGACATCGCAAGCCGATGCTGCGATGTCGCACGCGATAGTCCCCGCCCCCGTCACAGGTACGATATCGTGTGATAGCTGGCGTAGCGAAAATTATCGCTACGCCAGCTTCACACGCACTCACCCGCCCTGCGACCGTCGCTCTGGCCGTCGCCCCGCCTCCTTCCTAAGGGGGCGGGTCGTGCGGCGTCATAGCGACGTCACACGGCAGGCGACCAATAGCGGCGGAGGGGCGGAGATGAGCAGGATGTAAACATCCTGCCCACCTCCTTCCTTCCGCATATCCTAGCTCTAAGCCACAGTCTGGGAAGACGGCTGCAAAGAGGACTCCATTACCCACTGCTACATTCCTATCCTAAAGCCTGCAGATGCAAGTAAGCCCCCTATGCTTCTAGACAAAAGTGCATTATACGTGACCTTATCCACTTACTGTAAACCTAAGGGACCACGAGTTATTGAACTCTCCCAACTTAAAAGGACAAATTCCAATAGTTATTCATTTGCTAGCACGAGCAAGGGCTTGCGTTTTGCTACTACCACAATCCTTCTATCCTGGGTGGAGTGCCTCACCATTTCTATACCAAAAAACCCCCTAAAAAGGAGAGAGAAAAAAATTCCCTCTGTGATATTAGTTCATCTATGATTGGAGTGTGACTTGGTATGAAGAAGGCCCAGCTTGGGCCGAAACGTCCCTTAGTCCCTCCCACTAACTTTGTTCATAAATAAAGACACTTGGTTTGCACGATAAAAACGAATCTGTTGACTTTCTTTTACTATTACCTCATGCTGAAGAGAGTGCAGTGTTTTGAATTTACATTATATCCTACGGAAGCCGCAGTGAGGCAGGTAGGAGATGTTCCTCGCTCCTGCGACTTCACACACAGCGATGTGTGCTGCCGCAGGAACGAGGAACCACATCGGACCGTCGCGTCAGCGTAATTATGGATTACGCCGATGCTGCAGTGATGATACGATTACAATGATTTTGCGCTCGTAAATCGTATCATCTAGGCTTTACACAGTACGTGTGTCGCAGGCAATGCTGGATGTGCGTCACTTTCAATTTGACCCCCACCGACATCGCACCTGCGATGTCGTAGTGTGCAAAGCCGCCCTTAGTCCCATCCTAAATAGTAGACTGGGAGTTTTATATACCCTGTGGATGAGATATATTTGAGACAGCCTTTGGCACTCAGTGACCGCCAGCCTAGGGACCTGTTCTAGAATGTCGGACTACTGGTCTTCTGTCAAGGGGCCAACGTCCTGTTCCCATTTTCTTTTAACAATCAATGCGTGCACTTCCAAATGGGCAGGTAGTAATTTTTTGTATAATTCCGAGATAAGACGTTTAGAGGACTCAGATGTAAGTAGCATATGTAATGTTTGATTATGTGTCACTGTCACCGGGTTTGTCCTCCTTTGTCTATTCAGTGCGTGTCTCAGCTGTAAGTATTGATAAAAGAAGATATGCGGGAGGTGAAACTCCATTCTCAATTGTTCAAAGCTCTTAAGAGTATTATTTTGTAGTATTTGTGACACTAAATGAATCCCCTTGTCTTCCCATCCTCTGAACCCCACTAATTTTTTAATTTCTGGCAAGTCCGGATTCCGCCACAGTGGCCAGAACTCCGTAGGCCCATTTATCCCCAAAAGAGACTTACCCCTGTCCCGTACCCTGAATATCATAGCTAATGTGGGATATCGTGCCCCATTTATCTGTCTTTGTCCCATATCCAACCGGCAGCTTGGATATACTTATGTTTGTTTCTCAGTGGATTTGTACAGATTATATGGGTGACATTAAAAGACGAAAAAATTCTGATATATTCTACTTCGTATGATTATTTTGCATGCCAAAAATCTGGCATTTTAACAGGGGTGTGCTGACTTTTTATATCCATTCTATAGTAATATAGGGAATTGTATTTTAGGGATTAGAAAGAGACCATGAGGAATGAGATGTTCTGTATAGCAATTTGTAAGTCATTATTATTTTGACTATTTTATTGACCAGTTTTGCATTATCTTTTTCTTTAGCAATGTATGCTGTCATTTATTAGTAAATCCTGGCTTGTTCACAATCAATTTATTATATGGCTATTTCAGCATATTTCTGTTATAATCTTGTCACTTTTGACAGAACAATCCCGCCCTGGACCTGAATCAATGAGCAGCCTTTGATTTTTCTGTCTTCTTGCTGTTATGCCGTTCTGTGTTCTGATTGATTGAAATCTTTAGAAGATGCGAGAAGCAATCAGGGATCTTTACTGTCTACAACTTGACAGACACCACCTGTCTTATCCGCAACCTTGTCACGTAGAGCGATGACGCGCAGAACGCTCCCATCCGGCATACCTGGTATCAGCTGTGCAATAAACTGAACCACTCAAGCTTGTAATACCATATGTAGCTGCTATTAAATAATGACACCGCGAACAGCTACACACACCAATGCGCAGATTAGGAAACACAGACCGATTACCACTGGAAACAGAAATAATATGTGATTTATAGGTGCAAAGCCTGCCTGGAATATCGAAAGGAAAATCAACCACAGCAAAAGTGGAAAAACTCCGCACACGGATTCCTAAAGAGCAAAATACTAGTAACTAGAAATCCTTCAAGTTTCCATCATTTTACGGTGTATAAATAATGGAGTAGGACAGTGAGTTTCCTTATGCACATTAGCTGGAGAAGGCAGATAATTATAGTGCATGCTTCTTGTAGTTATTGAGACAGCAATGAGTGATGGGAGATTTCAGCTCTGAGGTATGCAGAAGTCTAAATAGAGCTCTGGGCTATAATACGGACTGTAATAATGTCAGAATACAGGACAATTAATTGTATGTGATCATAAACTTATTAAGCGGGCCTTACACGCTACGAGATCGCTACAGCATGGGGTCATGGATTTTGAGACGCACATCCGGCCGCTGTAGCGATCTCGTTGTGTGTGACTCCTAGGATCAAAATCGCTCCTCGTTGACATGGGGGTCCTCTCCCAATTATCGCCGCTGTCGCTTGGGCGAAGTTGATCCTCGTCCCTGCGGCAGCTCACATCGCTATGTGTGACACTGCAGGAACGAGGAACCTCTCCTTACCTGCCACACGCCAGCAATGAGGAAGGAAGAAGGTGGGCGGGATGTTCGTCCCGCTCATCTCCGCCCCTCCGCTTTGATTGGGCGGCCGCTTAGTGACGTCGCTGTGACACCAAACGAACCGCCCCCTTAGAAAGGAGACGGTTCGCCGGTCACAGCGACGTCGCCGAGCAGGTAAGTACATGTGATGCTGCCATAGCGATAATGTTCGCTACGGCAGCGATCTTCACATATCGGCGTAACGATAGGGGCGGGTGCTATCACGCTCGCCATCGCTAGCATCGGCTAGCCATCTCATAGCGTGTAAAGCCACCCTTACACATAAGCATATTACGGTAATTATATATCCAAACAATAACTTTTTATTTTTAAAAGGGGTACTCCCATCTCCAAGATCTTATCCCAATAAGTAGTAGGTGTAATAATAATATTAGCAAATACTTTCAATTAGAAAGGTATTATAGTTCTCCTGATTCACTATGTTGCTTACCTCATATTCAGGGCATTGCAGGACCTTAGGTATACATGGTTATGACTACTAGCAACTAACTAACTGTGACTATATGAGTGGTCGTAACCATGGACACCTAAGGTTTTGCAATGCCCAGAACATGAGGTAAGTGACATAGTGAATCACAAGAAATATACTACATTTCTAATTGGAGGTATTTGCTATAATTACTAATATTACACCGGGCCCAGATTGATCATACTCTTGCTTACTGATCCACATCTGCTGGAAGGTTGACAGAGAAGCCAAGATTGATCCACCAATCCAAACAGAGTACTTACGCACTGGTGGGGCAATAATCTTTATTTTCATTGTGCTTGGAGCTAATGCAGTGATTTCTTTCTGCATTCGGTCAGCAATTCCCGGATGTTTTACATTATTATATTACATTACATATTAGGATAGGATATTGGAGATGGGAATGATGGGATTGCTTTTTTAAAAGCTGTGTGATAGACAGTAAATATTGGAATTATATTTCTAGCCGATTTTATCCCAGACATTTGCTGACACTTTTCCTAACAGTTTTCTTGCGTTATATAATGAGCCTGAAGCTCTGTCCTTTCTTGCAAAAGTGTTTTTTGCTTATGGTCTCTTGCCTTTCTGGGGTTTTATATACAGTAGAACTAGAAATAGGCCTGATGCTATCACATCGGGAGTGCGGTGAAATGAAGATCTGTCTGTTTAGTTGTGCTGACAGAGCAGTGGACATGTGTCACACTGATTGCACTTTCCATCATATCTGTTGTAAGTCATCCCTCCGCATTTGTGTATTGTGTGTGTTGTGTCATTTGACCTCTCTCACCCCTGTGCACTGTCTCTTCATTGTTGTGTGCTGTATATTGGTATCTGGTGTGTTTTTTGAGCTGCGTTCACTATGTGGTGTCTCCCCTGTGTGCTGTGTGTTTACACTATATGGTCTCTTGTAAGCTGTTGTGACTATAATTGGAGTCTCTCTCCCTCAGTGCCGCCCCGCCATGTCTCTCTCAGTGCCGCCCGCCATGTCTCTGTCAGTGCCGCCCCGCCATGTCTCTCTCAGTGCCGCCCGCCATGTCTCTGTCAGTGCCGCCCGCCATGTCTCTGTCATTGCTGCCTCCAATGTCTCAGTCAGTGCCGCCCGCCATGTCTCTGTCAGTGCCGCCCGCCATGTCTCTGTCAGTGCCGCCCGCCATGTCTCTGTCAGTGCCGCCCCGCCATGTCTCTCTCAGTGCCGCCCGCCATGTCTCTCTCAGTGCCGCCCGCCATGTCTCTGTCATTGCTGCCTCCAATGTCTCGGTCAGTGCCGCCCGCCATGTCTCTGTCAGTGGCGCCCGCCATGTCTCTGTCCATGCCGCCCGCCATGTCTCTGTCCGTGCCGCCCGCCATGTCTCTGTCCGTGCCGCCCCCAATGTCTCTGTTACTGCCACCTGCCATGTCTTTTTCAGTGCTGCCCCCAATGTCTCTGTTACTGCCACCCGCCATGTCTCTGTCAGTGCCGCCCCCAATGTCTCTGTTACTGCCACCTGCCATGTCTCTTTCAGTGCTGCCCCCAATGTCTCTGTTACTGCCACCTGCCATGTCTCTTTCAGTGCTGCCCCCAATGTCTCTGTTACTGCCACCCGCCATGTCTCTGTCAGTGCCACCCCCAATGTCTCTGTTACTGCCACCCGCCATATCTCTTTCAGTGCTGCCCGCCATGTCTCGTCGCTCGCCGCAATTAGGGTTCCGTCTACACTTTTGTCCCTGGATACCATGGCTATGATGTGGGCGTAACTGCGACTGAGCAACTGACAGTGATGCAGTGCATTATGGGATACGGTTACATCCGCAACTAACAATTATGTATATAAATTAATCAGTATGGTAAACGAACGCATTGTACTGACCAGTAATTTTGTACCAGTGCCCTACCACATCTCTGGATGCCATGCTACACGATATCTACATAGTTTGGTATGCTATGGACACACCATACAAGTGCCTGGGACTCTAGAACAGAGCTGCAGGTAGTCAGTGTGCCCCCTTACAGCTCAACCTTGTGTCTGAGGGACATGACTGTGCGAAAGACAATATTAACAAAGTTTACAGGAAGGATGGCACCAGGTCCAATTGTGGACAAAATATATATTGATCCAACATAGACTGAAAATAAGACAGACAGAAGAGACAAATTGAAGAACAGATAAAGCAAAAATGGAAATGTTTTCTGACAAAATGGATTCGGCCATCAGTGGTTGTCACACATCATCAGTTCACATCACAGTTATTGGTCTTTGTTTACCACGATGTCTCAACCAAATGCCATACAGTTGGTATTCATTAACAATGAGGTCCAACTCCAAAAAAATACTTTACGCTGGATATTGTTTAATCTATTACGTTATTTTGTGCTTTTTTTTGTGCTATAGGACATGTACTGACCGAATGAAGACTGAAAGGACTATTTTGACCTCCTGCTGGCGAATCTAACCTTGTGGACACTTTTACATATACCTTGGGAGCATACTTGAAGATGTAGAAAAAAAGATAAAAAATGCGCTCTTATGTGAGCCACTATTGGTAAGCAGGTCTAAATGTGTACGACCGCTGGTTCCAAATGAACTGAAGATTGAAGCTAGACAGAGAGAGGATAGCGGGATCGTCCGGGCGCTGACATGGGTATATCAGCACAAGATCAATGGACTAAAAACTTTGTTGGACTAAGCGTTTGGGGGACAATCCACCCCCCTCCTCAGGTAATATCATTCAGCATATCAATCCTGACCTATATAAGGGTCAAAGGATTATGTAACAATTACAAACCAGATACAATAAAACAAGCATTTAAAAGAACAGACCCATCTGAATTGCTAAGAGAGCGCTGTAACCTACAGATCCAATGTGATTCCACATATGACAATAAAATAAGGAGAGAGTATAATAAAAAACAAACCAAGAAAAATTGGGAAAATTAGAAAAAAATCTATATTACATTAAATACATCAAATTTGTAAAGTAATATACAGAGCAAAGGAGAATGAGAATATAAATATTACTCAGCTGCACTAATTAAAATGTTAAATAATTGGTATTATTCTACCACGTATTCATTATACTTTCATTGAGACCTTCCAGTGCTAAGGTGGATAATTTGAAGATCCAGAATGACTTCCTACGAATAAGCCTCCGAACTGACCAGGGTACTTTCCGGGTATTTGCTCTAATACTTTTAGTCGTAAATTATCGTGATTTTTCTGATGTTCAGTCAGGAAATGTTTAGACAGACTATGTGTAAAGTCCAAGGTTTCCATGAACTTGTTGTGTCTTCTTGCCCACATTCAAGATGGAGTCTGTTGCCTCATCTTGCCCTTGAACTTCCTGTCTGCCCTGCTTATAAGTCCCAGTCCGGAACTCATTACTTGCCTGAGTATTTTGTGCTGCTGGCCCCTGAATCACTTCTGCCTTGTTTCTGGATTTCCTGCTTGCCGCTTGTTAGTTCTGTGCTCTGCCTCATTACTGCTCAGCTACCTGCAGCCTACGGTGCAGTATCCTGATTCTGGCTGTGGTTCCCCCCCTTCAAGATTTTTAGGATAAGAGATAATACTGCTGGACTTCCTTGAGCTGTAAGAACTTAGTTTCTCTGTTCAGTGATCAGTGTACTTTATCCAGGACTCAATCTGTACGGGCTGTGTGCTGGACTTGAGCAAGACAGGACTTTGTCAGCCCTTGAAAGGACATTGGTGACCATTTGTTTGCTGGTCACATTCCTTAATATTGTTTCTGGACATTCTTGTATTAATGCTGGTCATGCTCAAGCATATCATTTCTGGACATTAACATATTAGTGCTGATCGCACTCCTGCATATTATTTTTGGACATTCACATATCAGTACTGGTCGCACTCTTGTTTTTTTATTATTTCTGGACATTCACATATTAGTGCGGTTTGCACTTGCATTCAAAACTCTGGGGTCATGTGCACTGAGCCGAAATCCCCTGTCAGACGCAATGGCAGCCGGAGAGGTGAGTGAGATCATCCTGTGATGCTGCACATTCATTAGCATGTTAGCACGCACCACACCAGTGTCTTGGTTTTTTTTTTCAGTACTGGAGTGGTGCTTTTAATGTAACCTCCTTGCTCCTGGCATCGCTCTGATCCTGAGGAGCCATTTTGTGACTGATAATTCTGACTGCCGGAAGTCAGAAGTTAAGTCAATTCAACTCTATGAGAGCCAGAACGTGGCTCTGATAGACTTACATTGCAAAGTGACCTCCAGCTCTCTCCATGAAACACTGGAACTGCCAGCAGGTCACAAACTGCCTGAGACCAAAGGGAGTGCTGGTGATAGAAGATGAAGTGGCTGAGTATAACAGTATGGTCAGGGAACTCAGATTAGAAATGGTAAAATGAAAAAAAAAAACTGGTGCTTTCAAAAACTGACTAATGAAAATGTCTCCATAGTAACTCTAGATTAAAATAAACCAATATTTGTTTAGTGCTCCCCTAATATCCCTTTGCGAACGTTTAAAAGTAATAAAACTATTTAAATTAATTATCAACCATAGCCTTTTTTTATATGAGATTATTATTTTTGACCTGTTCAGAAAACTCGGTCTGTTTTGATTTATTAGTCCTCTTATAAGCGTCAGGATATCAGTAACGTAACCTTTATCTTTTAATCTCTTTTGCGAGATATGTGATTTGGTTTTAAAATCCTCCTCCTCAACATTTTTAACCCACTTGGGGAAGTGTCCACTGGAGAATTCCCGATAGCTATTTACATCCAGTATTTTTAAGTGATGGCTGTACAAATCTCCCCATTTTCATGTTTAGAAATCACTAAATTCAAAAGCTGAATACGTGTTTCAGAAAAAGAAAAAAGTTAATTTTAGACCCCACAAATTCTTGTTCAAATTACTGACAAATACTTCCTCAGCTTACCTTGCCCAAATGAAGAAAATGTCATCTATGAATCTTTTGTAACGGAATCTGACCCATCAACTTTGCAATGAAAAGGTTTTCATAAGTAGGGGAAAATCGTGTCCCGATGGCACAGCCCTCAACTGCCGTGGGATCTGAAATGAACTTTTTCATATTTTGAAACAGGTCACTGCATTGTTACTGTTTTGCTCCTGTTTAAAAAAAAATTTCCTTCCTGTATACTACAAATTACAACCTGTTCTCACATTGCCTAATAGCTAAGTATTTTATTATTTTTATTCCCAAGCAAAAGGTCACTGGTTCGAATTTAGGATCATCCATTAAGAAGATTTCCCAAGAAAAGAGAGAAAGCATCACCAGCTCATCGATAGCAGTCTCTTGGCCAAAAGAAAATTATCAAACTGCATCATGTGAGTGTCATGACATTAGGAAGAATATGAAATGAAGTCCATCCATCCATTCAAAAGACAAGAGGTCCAGGCAAAATACTGAAGACAACAAGTCGGCTCAAGATCTATCTGTTCTAGTGGAACTCAGATTTGAAGTAGTAAAATGAAGAAAAATAAAAAAAAGAGTGGTGCTTTCAAAAACTGAAAAAAAATATATACGGTAGTCCTCTTTTACATTTTAAAATTAACAAAAATAGTAAAATGGGCAAATGCAAAGGTTTGGGCACCCTGCATGGTGTGAACCTAGTTTCACAGCTTGTAAATGCTTTTTGTAGCAGTCAAGTGTCTTTCACTTCTTGCTTGAGGGATTTTCATCCATTTTTCCTTGGAAAAGTCGTCCAGTTCTCTGAGATTCCTGGTCGTCTTGCATGCACTGCTCAATTGAGGTCTAGCCACAGATTTTCAATGATGTTCAGCTCTGTGGACTGTGAGAGCCATTGTAAAACCTTGCTTCTTTTGAGGGTGTCTATTGTAGATTTTGGCGTGTGTTTAGGATCATTATCCATTTGTAGAAGCTATCCTCTATTCAACTTCATCTTTTTTACTGATGGTGTTATGTGTTCATCAAGAATTTGTTGAAATTTCCTAGAATCCATTCATCCCTCTACCTGTAAAATGTTCTGCAACACTTATTTTAAACACAGTTTAAAAAGTCAGCGTAGGGGTTATAATTAGATATAATTTGACAAAAGGCAACTAAACCCCTAAACTAAAGACTCTCATTAAAATATAACTTCTAATAATTTGAAATGATAATGTAACAATATAAAGGCACTGTTCAAGTATTTAAAATTACTTAGTGCAGCGATAGGTGTATTAATTACTGATCAATTTTCTTAGATGAAGTGGACAGACAGCCCTAATTAGTTATATAGTTTGCATATAGCTGAACATCAGCCGATTATCAGCACTAAAGGCCCAGCCACAAACAACGACTTACCAGCGATCCCGAAAACGATGCAACCTGATAGGGATCGCAGGTAAGTCGCTGGGAGGTCGCAGGTGAGATGTTACACAGTCAGATCTTACCAGCGATGCAGGAACAATATAGGTCGCAGTAGTGACCTGTATAACGATCTCAGCAGTCACTGTGACCCTGTCACACAGTGTCAAACACAGCGATGTGTCCTGCCCAGCAGGGCATCGCCTTTGAAGAAAATAACCTGGACCATTCAGCAACGACTAGCGATCTCACAGCAGGGGCCTGATCGCTGGTAGATGTCACACATAACGAGATCGCTAACGGGATTGTTACTGCGTCACACCGTGACTCAGCTGCTATCTCGCTAGCAATCTCGTTATGTGTGACGGTACCTTAAGGGAATGTGCCCACGATCAGGACGCATTGGGTGTGTTCTTTTAAATGCTCGTTTTATTGTTTCTAATTGTAATTATTACATCATCTTTTGACCGTTATAAAAGTCACGATTGACATTCTGTTTGATTGAACCTGAGGAAAGGGCAGACCGTCCCTGAAATGCATGGTTCAATAAAGTTTGAAATCCACTGACCTTGTGCTAATATATCTACGGCAGCGGACGATCCTGCTATCCTCTCTCTGTCTGGCAAAAACCTTAGAAGATATTTTTGTATAGGTGCGAAGTATCTGTGTACATAGCCTTGATTTCACTTACTAATACGAGATGTATATCCGTTTCTATAGATTATACATAGCCTAAGGGTTGATTTACCCTGAAAGATTATAGTGAATGAGCCTTCTTAGGAAAGGCTCTTGCACTGTAAACGGGCTGCCGATAACCTGTAGAATGAGCAAGCTGCTCCTTCATCAAATGATATGAGCTTTTGTACCACACAAAAAATGATCGTCCTCAGAAGCACATCACCCTTGGTAAACAGGACTGGCGCTGCCGAGGGCATTGACAGTCTATGCATGGAATAATCTAATACATATTTCTCAGTGTGTACCTTTAAAGGGGAACTTATCACGAGATTTGGGGCCTATAAGCTGCGGCCACCACCACAGGGCTCTTATATACAGCATTCTAAAATGCTGTATATAAGAGCCCAGGCCGCTGTTTAGAACGTAAAAATCACTTTATAATCCTCACCTAAACGGTCGCTGCGGTGATGTTGGGTTATATTGGCGTCTCCATTCTCCGGTGCCGGCGCCTCCTCTTTCGGACATCTTCATCCTCCTTCTGAAGCCTGTGTGCATGACGCATCCTACGTCATACACACTCAACGGTCCCGCCTGCACAGGACCTCAATGCCAGCGAGTGTGGATGACATAGGACGCGTCATGCACCCCGGCTTCAGAAGAAGAAGGACGATAAAGATGGCCGAAAGAGGAGGCGCCGGCACCGGAGAACGAAGACGCCCATATGACCCAATCCCACTGCAGCGACCATTTAGGTGAGTATTATAAAGTGATTTTTAGGTTCTACACAGCGGCCTGGGCTCTTATATATAGCATGATAGAATGCTACATATAAGGGCCCACTGGTGGTGGCCGCAGCTTATAGGCCCCAAATCTGCTGACATGTTCCCTTTAAGCATAGTCTTTATAAATAGGATATTAAACGCCACCAATAGGTAAGTATTAACTGACTGACAGCCATTTAATGCCACAAGTTGGGTGTTGTAAACAGTCCTCTAGCCGAGGAGACCAAATAAAGTCTCAAATGGAAAAATACTTGAAACCAAATCACACAATAGGTAAACTTAACTTATAATTAAAAGGAAAAATAATAATTTAATCAAACAGACTCTTTAAAATGGATGTCTTTTTTAATGAGAACAGTTATCCTTAAATAAATCCTCTCATTACAGTCATAGACACAATCTAAATAAAATCACTTTCAGCCGAGCCAGTAACAAAGACGGGGAGATGTTAAAAATGGTCTCCTCCCCGCCAGGCACGGGGATAAAAATAGAAAATAAAAAAATAATCCCCTGAGCTCCTCGCTGCTCCCACCTCCACTGCTGAAATCTCACTTTTATTTTTGTCTGAAATATTTCATCTGTTGCAGACGCTTCTCCAGCCTCAGCCTCGGTCCCTGTGCAATAAATCCTCTAAATTAAAAAGAATCCATGCTGTTAAGCTGTCATATTCACCTCTACAAAGAGCGGGCGCCGCTGACCTTGTCTGCCTCATTACAACTTTCCCCAGGTGTTTCCCAAGTTTTGCCTTATCGAGCATCTGTATGGTTTATTCATTAGCGAGCAGTGAGAAATAGAAATTATCCAAATGATACTGCCAATAATTGGCGGTATACATGATATCCAGCTGTAGGGGGCACTATTTCAATAACACTATTGGTATGGGGACTTAGAAGATACATTTTGTGAGTGGATGATTCATTCTAAGGAGTTCTCACCAGTCAGATCCAAAAGGTTTAGTCACAATTTCTATAAAAAATGTAATGCCATTATACCAGTTTCCTGTAGCTTTCTCATGGTTCTCATTCATACATTATTCAGTTTATGCCTTACAACCCTTGATTTATTATTTTAGGTTACAGACAGTAGTAACACATTTAGTAGCTTTATTAAAGGGAATCTGTCCCCAGGTTTTTCCTAGCTAACCTGAGAGCAGAATAATGTAGAGACAGAGACCCTGATTCCAGCGATGTGTCACTTACTGGGCTGCTTAGGGTATGTGCGCATGTTGCGTGTTATCATGTATTTACGCTGCGTTCTGCACCGTAGAGTAAAAGCATGCATCCTGTGTCCCCAGCACAATCTATGAAGATTGTGCAAATTCCATCCTTTTCAGCTGCGTTCTGAAACACACATGCAGTGACTTACACTCTGCGGTGCAGAACGCACACACGTGCACACATAGCCTAAGTGTAGTATTGAGAAAAGTACTAATTTATCAGCAAGCAATTATTACTAGAGGACTAGGAAACCTACTGCCATGTAGTCCTACATATTCATGAGCTCTGCATAACCCCGCCAACCACTGATAGCAATTTTCTGCCTATGAACAGTGTACACAGAAAACTGTCAATCAGTGGTGTGGACAGGGTTATACAGAGCTCAGAATTTAGGCTGAGGCCACCCCGGGATTACTGCGAGTGCTCGCATGACACTCCACTCATGCTTGCAGCACAGCGGGAGCCAAGTGTCATGCGAGTGTCATGTGACTGTGGTCCCATCGTGCGATCAGACCACAGTTGCGGAAGGGTGGGCCGGCGCTGCAGAGGGGAGGGAGAGATTTATCTCCCTATCTCCTCCATTGCCGGCTGATGCGAGAATCGCGCTGCTCTTGCATTATACTGGTCTAACTCGAGAGCAATGCGATGTTTCTCTCGCCCCATAGACTTAAATGGGTGCGAGTGAAACAAGATTGCATTCCAGCCACAGTATGCTGCGACTGTTTTTTTGGTCTGATTAAGGCTGAAAAAACAATCGCTCATGGCAGTAGTTGGAGTGGAATGCGATTTTTTTATCGCATTCCACTCGCTCCGTATTACTTGCCATGTGTGCTGACCCTTAGAGCAGCTGAAAAACAGTGAAAACTGCAGCAAGGAGACTAGTAAGTGACACATTGCTGGAATCAGGGTCTCTGCCACTACATCATGCTGTTCTCAAATGGGGGAGCAAAAACCTGGTAACAGATTCCCTTAAGAGGAAGATAATAAAGGTTCTTTTCAAACATTATAGAATGCTCCATGGCTATAGCATAATGTTACATGGGGAACCTTTTTCTGAGTTTCTTTCTTCCCCACTCCATCTTCCTATGACCACAAGACAAGAGGTGTTTGTCCCATAATAACAACCTGACCCAGCTAGAAGGTTAGTGTCTAGCCAAATAAATTCCAAAATAGTACCAGTAAAAACTGTCCAGGCAAAAAAACGAGCCTTGGTAAGTTATCGAGGCTTGGACAGTGATAAAACAAAAATAAGAATTGTACTGATTTTGGAGAAACAAAAAGATAACATGGTAGTTTTACCACAAAGTGAACAAAATAAAAATAAAATAAAATTACAGAACCACCTTTTCATTTCAAGCCGCGTCACAAAGATTTATTGTTGTTTATTAGTCCTATACTTTGTATGGTGAATTAAATGGTACCATTAGAAAATACGTGATCAAAAAATAATTTCTCAAATGGCTATGTATTGTAGATGAAAAGATAAAAAAATTATAGCTCCTGGAAGAAGGGTATAAAAAACCCCCAGCAAAAAGCAAAAAAAAAACGTCTTGGTCCTTAAGGGCTTATGTAGTGTCATCATTAAAGGTAACCTGTCACATGTAAAAAATGCTATTAACTTGGAGTTAAGGGATTAATCTGCTGGTTAATAGCGTTTGAAGCCTGCACATCGAACCCTGCTTCTGGGAGGAAATAAACTTTATTCCCCTGAACGGCACATGCGCTGGTTCAGCCATCGCTCTTCTGTGTATGGAGAGTGGCGGCTGTAACTGCCCCCTGCACTGACTGACAGCTTCCTCTAATGCTGAACTGCTGTCAGTCAGTACAGGGGGTGTGGTTACAGCTGCTGCTCTCCATACACAGAGCGGTGACTGAACCCATGGCGGTGCCACCCCCATGACTGATGCCAGAACGCTGCAGGGAGGAATAAAGTTAATTTCCTCCCGGCAGTGGGGTTCATTGTGCAGGCACTGGGCAGGTTCCAAATACTATTAACCTGCAGATTAATCTCATATTTGCACAATTATAGCCTTTTTACAAGTGACAGGTTCCCTTTAAATAGGATGATTGGAGAATTGATAAAGAGCAAATCTTCACGTGTGACTTAACAGCAATTAACATTTAATTTGACACTTTACGTAAAGCTCAAAGTAACGACTAGAAGAATGAAAGCTGTCTTTTCACATCGGAGAACAAAAGTATGAGAGCAGCTCCAAGAAAAACACAGCTCTTCAAAGTAACAAAACCCAAGGGCAGAAGCACACGGATAATAAGGAAATCGTCACATGTAGGAGGCCGGAGCACATAACACATCTACTATAAATGTCCCTCGCTGGTGAGAAATCTATAAACAAGACACATACACGTATACAGCCAAAAGGCTAGGTGAGCACAAGATGAAAGATCACATAATGGGGTCAAAACATCCAAACAATAGGATAAAAAAAGCATGGAAAAGAGATGACACATTGCCGTACACCGCAGCCATTATCGAGAGCTCTGAGTCACAGGGGCAGCGCACAGCGAGGGGCCGTGAGGTCGGCATCTTATTCCAAAAAAACAACGTATAGTGGAACCTCGGTTTACGAGAAACTTGGTGTGCGAGCATTTCGCTATATGAGCAAAGCTTGCTGTAACTTTGTAACTCAGTTTACAAGCAAGCTTTGCCATACGAGCAAATACTCACCGCACACACTTCCGGTTCCATACTGTAACCACGCTCTGACCCGCTCTTGCAGTCCACACAAACACACACATATTATGCTCACCTTACCTTCCGTTCCCTCGCCGGCCTCATGGTTCTTGTAGTTCACCGGTACAGGATGTGTATCAGGTAACCATCGCGATAATGGAGGAACTTCCGCTGTCAGACGCTACTCAAAGGCAGAGCACTAGCCAGTCAGAGGCAAGCGGCTCCTGCCTTTGACGTCAGCACTCTGGCAGCGGAAGTTCCTCCATCGTCGCGATGGTTACCCGATACACATCCTGTACCGGCGAACTACAAGAACCATGAGGCCAGCGATGGAATGGAAGGTAGAGAAAGCATAATATGTGTGTGTACGTGCGTGCGTGTTTGTGTGTGTGTGTGTGTGTGTGGAATGGCACAGGATGGGACATTGCACAAGTTGTGGAACGAATTGTCTGAGCTTGCATTATTTCCTATGGGAACTTTTGCTTTGCTAGACGAGTAACTTGGCTTACAAGCACACTCCCAGAACAGATTGTTCTCGTAAACTAAGGTTCCACTGTACAGATAAGATGCAGCCCATACATAGTGAATATTAAATCTCGCCTATTGAGGGAGGTACGTTCACTTACACCTCGTCCTGATTTTTATGAGATGCTTTGGAGGTGGCATTTTTACTGTAAATGGTTGCAATTTACAGTGATATAGTCATCTTCTGTTTATAGTAATTACCATACAGTATATTGGTCCTAAATATAGGCAATGCCCTATTTTAATAATCATATCAACAAAATTGCCCGATGACCAAGGCATGTGGCTCTGTGTGGCCGGACAGGGTACACACATGGTCAAAATTTTTGGTACCCCTCGTTTAATGAAAGAAAACCCACAATGGTTACAGAAATAACTTGAATCTAACAAAAGTAATAAATAAAAAATATATGAAAATGAACAAATGAAAGTCAGACATTGCTTTTCAACCATGCTTCCACAGATATTAAAAAAAAAAACACTCATGAAACAGGCCTAGATAGAAATGATGGTAGCCTTGAAAATGTGACAAAAGGGACATGTTAAATCAAGGTGTGTCCACTAATTAGCATCACAGGCGTCTACGAACTTGAAATCAGTCATTGGGCCTGTATATAGGGCTACAGATACTCACTGTGCTGTTTGGTGACATGGTGTGTACCACACTCAACATGGACCAGAGGAAGCAAAGGAAAGAGTTGTCTTGGGAGATTAGAAAGAAAATTATAGACAAGCATGTTAAAGGTAAAGGTTATAAGACATCTCCAAGCAGCTTGATGTTCCTGTGACTACAGTTGCACATATTATTCAGAAATTTAAGATCCATGGGACAGTAGCCAACCTCTCTGGACATAGCCGCAGGAGGAAAATTGATGACAAATCAGAGACGGATAATATGAATGGTAACAAAAGAATCCAGAAAAACTTCTAAAGAGATTAAAGGTGAACTTCAAGTTCAAGAAACATCAGTGTCAGATTGCACCATCCGTCATTGTTTGAGCCAAAGTGGACTTCATGGGAGATGACCAAGGAGGACACCATTGTTGAAAGAAAATCATAAAAAAGCCAGACTGAAATTTGCCAAACTACATGTTGACAAACCACAAAGCTTCTGGGAGAATGTCCTATGGACAGATGAGACAAAAATTGAACTTTTTGGCAAGGCACATTAGCTCTATCTTCACAAACGGAAAAATGAGGCATATCAAGAAAAGAATACTGTCCCTACTGTGAAACATGGAGGAGGCTCTGTTATGTTCTGGGGCTGCATTGCTGCATCTGGCACAGGGTGTCTTGAATCTATGCAGGGTACAATGAAATCTCAAGACTATCAAGGGATTCTAGAGAGAAATGTGCTGTCCAGTGTCAGAAAGCTTGGTCTCAGTCGCTGGTCAAGGGTCTTGCAACAGGATAATGACCCAAAACATACAGCTAAAAACACCCAAGAATAGCTAAGAGGAAAACATTGGACTATTCTGAAGTGGCCTTCTATGAGCCCTGACCTAAATCCTATTGAGCATCTTTGGAAAGAGCTGAAATATGCCATCTGGAAAAGGCAACCTACAAACACGAGACAACTGGAGCAGTTTGCTCTTGAGGAGTGGCAAAAATACCTGTCGAGAGGAGCAAAAGCCTCATTGACAGTTACAGGAATCGTTTGATTGCAGTGATTGCCTCAAAAGGTTGTGCAACAAAATATTGTTAAGGAGGAAACCATCATTTCTGTCCAGGCCTAGTTCAAGAGTTTTATTTTAAAAAAAAATTCAGTGGAAGCAGAAAAGCAATGTCTGACTTTCATTTGTTCATTTTCATAGATTTTTATTTTATTTTTACTTTTGTCAGATTCGTTATTTCTCTGACCATTGTGGGTTTTTCTTTCATTAAACGAAGAATACCAATAATTTTGACCACGTGTGTAGGTGACCTGAAAAGCGCACCACTGATGACATTGTATGGCGGACACTATATAGCATTGCAGTCAATAACATGGAACAGTATATTAATATATGACAGTTTTTATCCCATATACTGTGTATTGCTCTCTCTCTCACTCAGCATTTTTGGGAAAATGTATGGCAACACACCATAATAGGTCACCAATAAGCATAAGACCATCTCTCCTGAAGGCAAGATTTTGCACACAGCATCTAAAAAGATGGCAGCTAAGCAGTTATAACTTGTGTTTCAGGTCTCTTTTTATAGATATGCTGTATATACACCATGTTCCAAATTATTATGCAAATTGGATTTAAGTGTCTTTTTTTCAATGAAACCCATTGATAGTATTGTGTGTCAGGGTTCTTTGGATCACTGAAATCAGATACCTGTGATAATTAGTTTGCCAGGTGAGCCCAACAAAAGGAAAACTGGATGTTCCACAATATTAAGCAGGCCACAGTTTTCAAGTAACATGGAAAAGAAAAAGGATCTCTCTGCTGCCGAAAAGCATCAAATAGTGCAATGCCTTGGACAAGGGATGAAAACATTAGATATTTCACAAAAACGTAAGCGTGATCATCGTACTGTGAAGAGATTTGTGGCTGATTCTGAGCACATACGTGTTCGTGAAGGTTTCTGCCAGGCAAGTTCATCGGATTAAGAGAGCAGCTGCTAAAAAGCCATTACAAACCAGCAAACAGATATTTGAAGCTGCTGGTGCCTCTGGAGTCCCTCGAACCTCAAGGTGTAGGATCCTTCAAAGGCTTGCTGTGGTGCATAAACCTACTATTCGGCCACCCCTAACCAGTGCTCACAAGCAGAAAAGGTTGCAGTGGGCCCAGACATACCTGAAGACTAATTTTCAAACAGTCTTATTTACTGATGAGTGTCGAGCAATCCTGGATGGTCCAGATGGATGGAGTAGTGGATGGTTGGTGGATAGCCACCATGTCCCAACAAGGCTGCGATGTCAGCAATGAGGTGGAGGAGTCATGTTTTGGGCCGGAGTCATCGGGAGACATCAGGTAGGCCCCTTTAGGGTTCCTGAAGGTGTGAAAATTACCTCTGCAAAGTATATAGAGTTTCTGACTGACAACTTTCTTCCATGGTACAAAAAGCAGAAACGTGCCTTCAGGAGCAAAATCATCTTCATACATGACAATGCACCATCTCATGCTGCAAAGAATACCTCTTTGTCATTGGCTGCTATGGGCATAAAAGGAGATAAACTCATGATGTGGCCATCATCTTCCCCTGACCTCAACCCTATAGAGAACCTTTGGAGTATCATCAAGCAAAAGATCTATGAGGGTGGGAGGCAGTTCACATCAAAACAGCAGCTCTGGGAGGCTATTCTGACTTCATGCAAAGAATTTCAAGCAGAAACTCTCCAAAAAAACCTCACAAGTGCAATGGATGAAAGAATTGTGAAGGTGATATCAAAGAAGGCTTCCTATGTTTACATGTAACTTGGCCTGTTAGGATGTTTTGGATTTAAATAGCTTTTTATTTCAGTGACTGTGACCTCCTAATTAATGCTGCACATTCCACAAATGAGCATTTTCAGATCTTTAAAACATATAAAATGTTTAGAAACTCTACAGTGCCTAATAATTTGGAACAGTGCATTTTGAGTTCTTTTTATTTTGAAGATTATACTGTTATCATTGGGAGGTTTCTTTAATAAAATTCGATGTATACGCTAACGGGTGATGACTTTTATTGGACTGACTGTCATTTGCACCAACCATTTAGGAAAATCAGAGAAAAATATCATTTGCATAATAATTTGGAACATGGTGTAGATGCCCTATGTAAAATTACCTTAGCCAACCTTTTTTAATTGCATATTGACCACATGGACTTTTTAGAAGCGATCAGAGTAATATTTTAGGACCAGTAATTCCAATACCAGTGATAACAGTATATACAGTGCCTACAAGTAGTATTCAACCCCCTGCAGATTTAGCAGGTTTACACATTCGGAATTAACTTGGCATTGTGACATTTGGACTGTAGATCAGCCTGGAAGTGTGAAATGCACTGCAGCAAAAAAGAATGTTATTTCTTTTTTTATTTTTTTTTTTTAAATTGTGAAAAGTTTATTCAGAGGGTCATTTATTATTCAACCCCTCAAACTACAAGAATTTTGTTTGGTTCCCCTAAAGTATTAAGAAGTATTTCAGGCACAAAGAACAATGAGCTTCACATGTTTGGATTAATTATCTCTTTTTCCAGCCTTTTCTGACTAAGACCCTCCCCAAACTTGTGAACAGCACTCATACTTGGTCAACATGGGAAAGACAAAGGAGCATTCCAAGGCCATTAGAGACAAGATCGTGGAGGGTCACAAGGCTGGCAAGGGGTACAAAACCCTTTCCAAGGAGTTGGGCCTACCTGTCTCCACTGTTGGGAGCATCATCCGGAAGTGAAAGGCTTATGGAACTACTGTTAGCCTTCCACGGCCTGGACAGCCTTTGAAAGTTTCCACCCGTGCCGAGGCCAGGCTTGTCCGAAGAGTCAAGGCTAACCCAAGGACAACAAGGAAGGAGCTCCGGGAAGATCTCATGGCAGTGGGGACATTGGTTTCAGTCAATACCATAAGTAACGTACTCCACCGCAATGGTCTCCGTTCCAGACGAGCCCATAAGGTACCTTTACTTTCAAAGCGTCATGTCAAGGCTCGTCTACAGTTTGCTCATGATCACTTGGAGGACTCTGAGACAGACTGGTTCAAGGTTCTCTGGTCTGAAGAGACCAAGATCGAGATCTTTGGTGCCAACCACACACGTGACGTTTGAAGACTGGATGGCACTGCATACGACCCCAAGAATACCATCCCTACAGTCAAGCATGGTGGTGGCAGCATCATGCTGTGGGGCTGCTTCTCAGCCAAGGGGCCTGGCCATCTGGTCCGCATCCATGGGAAGATGGATAGCACGGCCTACCTGGAGATTTTGGCCAAGAACCTCCGCTCCTCCATCAAGAATCTTAAGATGGGTCATCATTTCATCTTCCAACAAGACAACGACACAAAGCACACAGCCAAGAAAACCAAGGCCTGGTTCAAGAGGGAAAAAATCAAGGTGTTGCAGTGGCCTAGTCAGTCTCCTGACCTTAACCCAATTGAAAACTTGTGGAAGGAGCTCAAGATTAAAGTCCACATGAGACACCCAAAGAACCTAGATAACTTGGAGAAGATCTGCATGGAGGAGTGGGCCAAGATAAATCCAGAGACCTGTGCCAGCCTGATCAGGTCTTATAAAAGACGATTATTAGCTGTAATTGCAAACAAGGGTTATTCCACAAAATATTACACCTAGGGGTTGAATAATAATTGACCCACACTTTTATGTTGAAAATTTATTAAAATTTAACTGAGCAACATAACTTGTTGGTTTGTAAGATTTATGCATCTGTTAATAAATCCTGCTCTTGTTTGAAGTTTGCAGGCTCTAACTTATTTGCATCTTATCAAACCTGCTAAATCTGCAGGGGGTTGAATACTACTTGTAGGCACTGTAGATGAGTAGAAATGTCTGGAATAAACATGTCTATTGATAAGCAGACGGGGCGTCTCACTTACAGGCATGGGGATCTTGGATAGCTCTTTTCCTATGCAGTTTTTCATTATGCTCCAGAGATTAAGGCTGTAGTTTGGTTTGTCTGGAATCCGAGTCCTTCTCCTCTTTCTTGGTAAGAGATCTTTGCGTTTAGAGTCATAGTAGCTGCTTTCGTGTGAGCTATGGAATACCTAAGCAAGAGGTATAAAATAGAGACATTACCCATCAGTGATACAGTTCATTGTAATGCAATGTATGTCAGGTTACATCAAACATCAGGGAAAGTTAAACAAGATGGGTCTATTTCAACCCATATATCTATTTATTTATGTATTTATTTATTTTACTCACTTATATAGCGCTAATAATTCTACAGCACTTTACAGATGTGATTATCACTGTCCCCATTGGGGCTCACAATCTACATTCCCTATCAGTATGTCTTTAGAGTGTGGGAGGAAACCGGAGACTCCGGAGGAAACCCACACAAAAACGGTGAGAACATACAAACTCCTATGTGTATTTCTACCAATGCAGTAGAAAGTACAGATTTGGTCTAAATTAATGTGATATTGTTTATTGATGGTTGACTAGACATTGATTTCTAGTGGATCCCGGCATTCTGAGCAAGAAATTCAAGTCAACTAATGTGTAAAGGAGCTGCCATGTCACTTAGGGGAATAAATTCTCGTATGATTTGTGTCCCGATAAAGAGAAGTGGCATCAGCGACATCTGATAATTGTCTCGTGCTCCACAGAGAGTAACATTTTAACCAAATGTGACCCTGGGTGCTTTAAAATGGCCAATGTGAGTAGGATCTATACAGTGTGTCCACCCATATCCTGTCCACCCCCATTAACTTGAGCATGGCGACACCTATAGGAATAGAAGTGGTGTCTAGGTATAGTAAAGTAGCCATGCACTACGCAATGAAACCATCTATTGCGCCATCTGGTGGAAAACAACGGAGTTAGCATTTTTATCTCGAAAACGGAACGAGCTAGAGAAAAAAAGTGAATTAAAAAATTGTAGGGCATCATCAATTCAATACGAATCGACACCTTGCATACAGAAATGCTATGATATGAAACCCATGACCCCCCTAAACAATGAATGCTGGTCACGCATATGGCGCTCAATTAACTTTGATGCTCAAAGTGGCCACCGTCAGCTGCAATGCACATCTGGACTCTGGACAGCATACTGTATCTTGCTGCACATTGTGCAATATGGTAGGTGACACATTTGCACAAGCATCTGTGATATGTCGCCGTAGGTCCTGCAATGTTGGTGGAGGGGTCGCATACACCTGCTGTCTGATGTGACCTCACAGAAAGAAGTCTAATGGGGTCAGGTCAGGTGAGCATGGAGGCCACTCCACGCTGCCACCATACCCAATGACGTGTAGGAAGGTCTCCATGAGGTATCGCTTCACGTCCGAAGCCTTGTGAGTTTTACACGTTCTAGTCATAACATTTCTGTATGCAAGGTGTCAATTCGTATTGAACTGATGATGCCCTACAACTTTGTAATTCACTTTTCTTCTCTATCTCGTTCCGTTTTCGATATAAAAATCCTAACTCCGTTGTTTTCCACCAGGTGGCGCTATAGGTGGTTTCATTGCGTAGCTCATGGCTACTTTACTATACATAGACACCACTTCTATGCCTACAGATGCTGCTGTTCTCATGTTAATGTCAGCGGACAAGATATGGGTGGACACACACTGTATACTGGTCATGTGTGGGTTACATCAGACCCATTCTTACTGGGGTAGAACTGGCTGTGCTGGTTTCTCTGTAAAGTGATTATTTTTGTGATAATATACGGTACTTACATTGTCATCTAAATGCCAATCATCAGGGTGGCCTCCACTTGCACTGCTCAGATTGCTGCCAGAACGCCTGCGAATACACATTCAAATACATTACTGTCACATACGTCTTATAGGGAATAAAGGAATTAGGGAATTATTTGCTATACAGCTGTAAGTGCTACTCAGAGGCCCTCTCTGAATGGCAGGGTCCGGCCATCTTCAGAGCCCCTGCATGTCTCCGATGCTGCCGACCAAAGTTGCCAATGCAGCATGAGAGCGCACAGCTTGGGCCGTAACCATGATCTGACCGGTCAGTTATTCAGGAGCGCACCGCTACCTGCTAAGCAGGACGTCACTGATGTCAGTGTGATTGGCTGTGATCTCATGGGTCTGGGGACTTTCAATAGAAAGGATCGGTATGCCCATATTATTAGCTTATCCCCCACTGAAATAAACAGATATTCAGCCAATTGGTCATGATCATGTGCATAGCGGGAAATACTATAGGCTGCGATATATAGTCAGCTGTGCCAGAATCATAAGTACTGAAAATAAGTCATATGACCTAAATATGGCCGATTATTGGTTTACTGTAAGATTCCTTGTACTAAATTACACATAATAATAATATATTCTGATAATATAATTAAAATAAGCTTTAGAGCAGTGGAAACATAAGACATAAGAGTACACGTGGGTTGAGAACATTTCCAGCTTTTGAGTCTTGGAGTGTGAACACGGCCCATCCCTGGTCTATACATAGAAGTGAGGAATTCTGGGAGTGTGGCATGTCAGACGTCTGCAGGCATCCAGACAGAAAGCCATCATGACAAGCGGGCAGATGCTGTGCACAAATTCCCTGGATAGATATTTCATCATATCTAAAAAATCTCTCTCCAGGCAATATTGTAAGAAAAAATAGAAGAATTACAGCAGGGGAACGGTACAAAGACCGCAGAGCCTGCGACGTGTGACTACAATCAGATCACACATTCAGTTCCTTGAAGAGGACCGGTCACAAAGTCGAAAGTGGCCAGTTTTAGATTTTATTTGATTCCCACTGTTTCCCTGAATATTGTTTTTTATTACTTTTATTTTTTAGGGGAATCTGCCTACAGGTTTTACTATGTAAAAAGTATACCACAAAAGTAGTAGAAAGAAGGAATCCAGCAATCAGCAAACCATGAAAAAAATTCCTATTTAAAATACCAATCTTTATTAGTCAATTCACTAAAATAACTGTCAGTGCAGTCACATAAATAGCCACTAAAAGGTGAATGGATAGGTGAGAGGGACAAGTGCGCCAGATATCGATGTTAGAGATATTGGATGGCGGTGGGGGTAGGCTAATACTAGCCCTATGAGTTTCCCCTACCTACCAGCGGAGTGTAAACACCCTAACACTCGGTGCCCCCGCTCCTCGGCGGCTGTCCCTTACTGACCCTCCAATCTACAATACACTACCACCATCACCATAAATTGTGTACGTGTAATGTGCAGGTCAAGTGGTTGTCAGGTAACAACTCTCTATGGCCAAAAAAGTATCACACAAGGTAGATTAGACCAACTATATGATATAGATAAGGTTCAGATAAAATTGCTCCCTTCAGGGTAAGAATTATTCTTATATCCCAAGGAACATGTTAATACACATACACTGAGAGTCCTGCAATACCTCAGTGACTGCACATATATATAGAATTATAGTACTTATCCATCCCAGCGCGTTTCTCCCTCAGGGTATCTGGGGGTTCATCAGGAGATGTTCAGATTATAAGTCCACATGACCGGTAACACAGTGGGAATCCGGTTGTTAATGTGACTGGTGGCGTCACACAGGACCGTACAGTCTGGGTCCTATCTCATTGATGGTGTCACGGATAATGTCTCACCATACCATAAACCACCTCTACTTAAATCAGCTCAGTCGGCCCCGTATCACCCCACCTCCAGGAAGCTTACCGTCCATATATTTTAAACCTCCGCGCCAATTCGCGTGCGGTTACTTCTGGTGGCAGGTCCGTCTGACGTCACACAGGAAACCAAGGTAACCCACAAGGCCACGCTCGCTGTCCCAGGCCCTGGACGTCACACCGGAAGTCACGACATGTGGAACACACAGTGCGCTCCACCTGTGAACCTCCTCCATTAACAACCCAGAAGTACCGTTCCGTGAGGAAGTTTTTATAATATATTATAGGCAGATCATAAAAATCAATAATCAAGGGCCCAGAGAGTCCGATCGGGCTATTTATAATAAACAAACAGAATAAAGGCGATATAATTTAATCGCCACACATTAACACTTGCTCGTCCAATCAGGACAATAAGCACAAAGGCATTCCTGCCCACTCCAATAGATAAATCATCTCTTGTAAGTAAATGTAAAAAAGGGGGTCCTATCACTACCAAATATCATTTTTTATGCGGAGAGTTCATAGATTATATAAAACTCGTGAAATTAAGCTGTTCATTTATACCATCCGGGCTCATACTCCGCAGCAAGTAAATCCACCTAGTTTCCCTCTGAAGTATTAACCTATTCCAGTCACCCAGTCTTTCATGTTTCTGGACAGTCTCAATTGCTTTAAATAGGACACTTTTGTGTCCCCATTATGATACTGGACTACATGCCGGGCTAGCGCAGTGTCTTTTTTGTGAAGAATGTCCCCAATGTGCTCCCCTATCCTTACTCTTAGCTCTCTCTTGGTTTTACCCACATAATTTTTGGGACATTGGCAGGTGCACATATATACCACGCCTGTAGTCTTACAGTTCGCAAAATCTCTATTGACAAATACTCTCCCTGTCACAGCACTCGTAAACGTTTTTGAAGGATCAAGAAACCTACAGAAACTATAAGAACCACATCTAAAGGTCCCAATAGGTCTCCTGTCTAGCCATGTCCCTACAGGTTTTGGTGATTCGAAATGGCTATGGACCAAATGGTCCCGTATTGACCTTCCTTTCCTGAAAGTGACAGAAGGTTTAGTAGTCAAAGTATCCACTAGGTCCAGGTCTGCCCGTAAGATGTTCCAATGCCGCCTCTAGATATCCATAATTCTGTCTGTTTGATCGTCATAGGTACCGATCAGTCTAGTCAGGCCATCAGTCTCAGTCTTCTGTCGGGGCACAATCAGTTCAGTCCTATTTCTACCTCTGGCGAAGTTGTAAGCCTTATTGATCACCCCCATCGGATACCCTCTGTCTCTGAACATGCGTCTGAGATTATTGAATTGTACCTGAAAGTCTCCCAAAATTGAACAGTTCCTCCGCAATCGAAGGAACTGTCCCTTTGGGATGCCTCTCTTCAGGTTTGTAGGGTGACAGCTCTCCCATCGTAGCAAGCTGTTGGTTGCCGTGGGTTTCCTATAGATAGTCGTATCCAAATAGCCATCCTGATTCCTCTTAATATATAGATCCAAAAAGGAAATCCTGTCACCCCCTATCTCCGAAGTAAATCTCAGATTGAGATTGTTCACATTAAGGTGTTCCATGAACGACCTGAAGGAGTGTTGGTCACCTGACCATAGGACGAGGATGTCATCAATGTACCTCCCCCAGAATAGAATCCTGGGGGTCCAGATGACATCCTCGTCCCTAAAGACAACTGTGTCCTCCCACCAACCCTGGAGCAAATTAGCATATGTGGGGGCACATGTGCTCTCCATTGCTGTGCCCCTGAGTTGGTGGTAGAACTTCCTGTTAAACAGGAACTAGTTGTGTCCTAGAACAAACCTCAACAATTTTATAATTAAGATGTTATGATGCCCAATTAGATCAGCAGTATCCCTAATGTATGATGGCAATGATGTCATAAAAGGGCGCAGAAGTTTGTCCAGATATACACTAACATTCTGACACAGTGCCTCTATACCAGAGACTATAGGTCGACCTTTCAATGGCACGATGCCTTTATGTATCTTTGGAAGTGAATAGAACGTTGCTATTCTCGGATATTTCAGATACATAAAGTCTAGTTCACTTTTGGAGATTAGCAGGTCGTCCAATGCATGTGTCAAAATTTCCAACAGTTCACGGGCATAATCCTTGGTAGGATCCCCCCTCAATATCTCATATGTCTCAGAGTCATGGAGAATAGAGTAACACATACCCCTGTATTTTTCTACATCAAGAAAAACTGTGTTCCCTCCTTTATCGGAAGACTTAATTACGATGTTTTTGTTCTTTTCCAGGGATAATAATGCTTCCCTTTCCAACTGCCCCAGATTGGCCTCACAGCAGCTCTTTTTCGGGTTTACTTTACTGATCTCAGCCGAGATCAGTTTAGCAAATATGTCAATGTTACTGTATTCTCCAGGTGGTGGTAATCGTAGGCTCTTAGGTCTTAATTCTAAAAAAGGACCCTCCCCTATTTCACGGTCACTCTCCTGTGCAAGTCCAGCCAAAACCCTAACATCACTGAGGGATTCGAGAGGAATACCCAATTGTTGACATTTAATTCTGTCATTGATTACAAAATGTTTCTTCCACTTCAATTTTCTGAGAAACAAATTAATATCTTTAATCCATAAGAACGGATCGCACCGTGTGGTCGGAACAAATGTTAAGCCGGAAGCCAGCACCTTTTCTTCATCACTAGATAAAGTGTATGAAGACAGGTTAATAATTCGCTGCCTATCATCATCAGATCCTGTCCCTATAGGTTTTGTTATGTAACCTGAGAGCTGTATGATGTAGGGGCAGAGAGACTGATTCCTCCAATGTATTACTGTATACTGGGATGCTAGTTGTGGTTTGGATTCAATTTCTGAGCTGTATATAACCCACCCACACCCCTGATTGGCAGCTTAGTGTGTATACAGTATATGGTCAGCAAGCAGCCAATCATTGGCAGGGGAGGGGTAATACAGACTTGTCTGACTGGGCTGCATGTGAGACTAAAGGCTGCTTTACACGCAGCGACATCGCTAGTGATCGCACCCTCCCTCATAGTTCGTGCGCCACGGGCAAATCGCTGCTCATGGCGAACAATATCGCAGGTACGCGTCACACGAACTTACCTTGCTAACGACGTCGCTGTGGCCGGCAAACAACCTCTTTTTTAAGGGGGTGGTTCGTGCGGCGTCACAGCGACGTCACACAGCAGGCCACCAATAGAAGCGGAGGGGCGGAGAGCAGCTGCATGAACGTCACTCACACCTCGTTGCTGGAGGATGCAGGAACGCTGTTGTTCGTCGTTCCTGGGGTGTCACACGTAGCGATGTGTGCTGCCTCAGGAACGACGAACAACCTGTGTCAAGAACGAGCAACGATATTTGGAAAATGAACGACGTGTCAAGAAACAACGATTTTGTGAGTATTTGGGATCGTTCGAGGTCGCTCGTGTCACACGCAACGACGTCGCTAACGAGGCTGGATGTGCGTCACGAATTCCGTGACCTCAGCGATATCTCGTTAGCGATGTCATTGTGTGTAACGGGGCCTTAAGTTTTCTAGTGATAATTTCCTGCTCATAAAACACTGATTGTATTGAAGCTACAGCACACAGCCTAATAGGTTTGATATTCCTGGAATCAGATCACAGCCCCTATATTATGCTGCTCTCAGATTAAATAGCAAAACACTGCTGACCAATTCCTGTTCAATTCACTTGTTATACTATTGCAACGATAAGGACCTTTTTATTTAAAGGGAACCTGTTGTAAAAAAAACGCTATTATTAATTTACATATATGGGGTTTACCTGCAGATAATAGCGTGCTGAAGCTGCAAGACGCCAGCACTGAAAGTCCCACTGCTGGGAGGAAATTAACTTTATATTTTCCGGCAGCATTTGGCTTTCAGTCATGGAGGTGGCACCATTGCAGCTTCCATCACTGCTCTGTGCACTGTGCTATAACCACACGCCGGCACTGACTGACAGCCAGCATTAGTTTACAGTAGATATGCCCATGTTCTGGCAGAAGTGGCCGTGAATTGTATATGGCTTTACAAGAGATGTATTAAAGCTACCTGTGTTGTTTGGGGTCAGTTGTTACTGTGATAAAGGCTGGTGCGTCCTCCATGGCATCAAAAAACTCTGTCTCCTCATCTTCATCACTGGCCTCCCCTTTTACAGCTTGGACACTCCCTGAAAAAGAGAACACAGTTATAGAAACCTGGTAACAATGGAGGCTTCATCCCACCCTCCACTTCTCAGCATCTGTTGGGAGTGTTCTTCGCTTATGTTAGTGGATAAAAATATTCTTATTCATGTTTAGGGGCGGACATATCATTGGTGCCGCTGCACAGGGGCCCCAGAGGTAAGGGGGCTGCACAGGGGCCCCAGAGGTAAGGGGGCCGCACAGGGGTTCCAGAGGTAAAGGGGCCGCACAGGGGTTCCAGAGGTAAGGGGGCTGCACAGGGGCCCCAGAGGTAAGGGGGCCACACAGGGGTCCCAGAAGTAAGGGGGTTCCACAGGGGTCCCAGAGGTAAGGGGGACGCACAGGGGCCCCAGAGGTAAGGGGGACGCACAGGGGCCCAAGAGGTAAGGGGGTCGCACAGGGGTCCCAGAGGTAAGGAGGCCACACAGGAATCCCAGAGGTAAGTGTCCATTTTTACCACCAAAGAAGATGGAATTGTGCATTACGATGAGGCACTTGGCGTTATAGGGCCCATGTACTGTTCTTGCAGTGGGGCCCTCTTCTGTCAGTGTCTGCCAGTGCTATAGGCTATACCCATACAGAGCTGACTCTTCACGGCTGTGATATTGATACCATTGTATCCATTCTCTGAAAAACTGTGAGAATAATCCACTTATTTGGGATGTTCTCATGTGTGAAATGGGTTTAAAATTGTAAGCAGCCATTTTTAAATCTGTGTGAAGGACATAGACTTCTTCAGGGAGCAAATATTTACTTAAATGCGCAGATTTTTAGCTATAATTCATTTGTATAATTGACTTATAATGTGCCTTCTGTCTTCTACTCCTTCACTCGTCCGTGTTTCCAGTACATGAATCATCTGGTTTTTTTCTTTCACGAATACAGCACGTTCCCATGATCTATGGTGTCATTGACATATCTGTGTATTTACATGGACTTTGTGTATGTACAAAACACCCGGAGACATGGCCGTTTTGTTTTGGGCAGCATGGATGACAAGGGCCAATACCAGTCTATGGGTCCGTGAAACACACGTACAGCACATGGATGTCATCAGTGTACCATGTATGCTGTATGTGTGTAGCATTACAAAGTATAGGAGGAACTCTGTAATCTATGTAGTTAATGATCCATCTGTGAAAAACACTAATAGCAGAAACACGGATGTCACACTGACCCAAAACACTGAAGACACCTGAACCATTTTTCACTTATGTGTTTAAACACAAATATATGAAGAAGGCCTAAAGGGGGCTTTACACGCTACGATATCGTTAATGTTTTATCGTCGGGGTCACGTTGTTAGTGACGCACATCCGGCGTCATTAACAATATCGCAGCGTGTGACACCAGCGACCTTAAGCGACCTCAAAAATGGTGAAAATCGTTCACCATGGAGAGGTCGTCACAAAACCAAAAATCGGTAATGGTTGATTATCGATGTTGTTCGTCGCTCCTGCAGCAGCACACATCGCTGTGTGTGACACCGCAGGAGCGAGGAACGTCTCCTTAGGCTGCTTTCACACTACGTTTTTTTAACATGCGTCATGAACGTTTTTTTGCTGTAAAAGCGGATCCTGCTTTTACAGCAAAAAAACGCATGCAAACGCATGTGTTATTTTGCAGGATCCTGTCACTTTAAGTTTATGGGCGGGCATTGGAGTCATGTGATCGGGAGTGAGGGGAACTGAATGTGATAAACTGGGAGCCGGCTTCTGACAGCTGCGGAGGCTCGTAACCAAGGTAAACATCGGGTAACTTGCTTGGATACCCGATATTTACCTTGGTTACGAGCATCCGCAGGTGCTAGGAGCCGGGCTGCCTGCTCCCTGCACACGTAACCAATGTAAACATCAGGTAACTAAGAGAAGCGCTTTGCTTGGTTACCCGATATTTATCTTGGTTAAGAGTGTCTGCAGCTCTCAGGTGGGGGAGAGAGAGGAGAGGGAGGGAGGGGCAGAGAGGGAGGGGGAGAGAGAGAGAGGAAGGGGGGGAGAGGGAGGGGGAGAGAGATAGAGAGGGACTGATCACCCGAGGCTGGTTTCTGGGCATGCTCAGTAGAGCAAGCAGGATCCTGTCTATCAGCATGCCAGCGTTCACATACGTTTGCATACAGTATAGTCAGGATCCAGCAATTTGCAGTATTTGGATGCAGCTCAAAAACGCTACAAGTAGCGTTTTTGAAAAATGTTAAAAAAGTCGCTGGATCCTTACTATAACGTATGCAAACGCATGTGAACGCATGTTGACGCAAGTCCATTGCAAATGCATTGAAATGAAAACGCATTTGCACTGGATCCGTTTTTGCATTAAAAAAACATTCAGGACGCATGTTAAAAAAACGTAGTGTGAAAGCAGCCTTACCTGCCGCCGGCCGCAATGCGTAAGGAAGGAGGTGGGCGGGATGTTACGTCCCGCTCATCTCCGCCCCTCCGCTTTGATTGGCCGGCTGCTTAGTGATGTCGCGGTGACGTCGCTGTGATGCCGAACGTCCCTCCCCCTTGAGGGAGGGATTGTTCGGCAGTCACAGCGACGCCGCCGACCAGGTAAGTGCGTGTGACGCTGCATTAGCGATAATGTTCGCGACGGCAGCAAACACATGATATCGCACACACGACGGGAGCGGGTGCTTACACGCTCGATATCGCTAGCAATTGCTAGCGATGTCGTAGCGTGTAAAGCCCGCTTAACACTGTCATTGCCGGCTGCACAATGAGTTAACTGAGAATTCATCAGTGAGCTGCTTTTATATCAGAGTTTATAACTATTAGGCTACATTCACACATCCGTGAGAAATTGACCAAGTTTTTTCCCAGTTCTCGTAGTGGCTACCGTTTTTTTTCTCCTTTTTTCCAGATCAACTGTCTATTTTTTATCCATTTACTCTAGGCAATGCATCAAATAAAAAAAAGATAAAACTAGGTAGGAAACTAAACTACGCTCTCTGTTTTCCTGGTTTCATCCAAGTCTCACGAGTCTGAATAGACTGTAATGGCCGAGTCTGTTCCACAAAACAGATGAGAATAGCACATGCTCCGAGTCTCACCGAGAGACATGGATCCAGTTTTGTGTATATAGATCAGTGATATTCTATGGGTCAGTGTGCAGTCTGTAAAAGTGTCATATGGATGTGAAAATGTTGCCTTATCATCAGTCTAGGTTCCTCTCCGCTGACTTATGACCACATCATTCAGATCGACAAATAAGTGGGCATACAGCAGCTCAGAAGAAACAAACTCACTGATGGATTCACAGTTAACTCAACCTACAGGCTGCAATAGACAGTGAAAAACAGAGGCTACAAAAGGTAACCATTACAAAAATGTTAATGAAACCTAATGGCAAAATGATTTTTACCCACAAATACATGTATTAAAGTAAAATGTCTCCTAATGTGTCCATATCCTTTAGAAAGCTAGGTGATAAGCAATATAACAAGCTTGAAAATCAGCTTTCTTGAAGTCCTGAAATGCAAAGCTGTCTGTTATGCAAGTAAACTAGGAAAGCTGAGTGTCGAGCACAGGTGAGAGCCATATTAAGGGAAACCCAGCTTTCCCAAAATCAAGTAAAAGTGCTAAACCAGCTACCTCTGATGCTATAGATAGATAAATAGATTATATAGGTACAAGTTAAGAGTATGACATAGACTATAATCAGTAATGCAGGAGGCTGTAATTCTAAGTGTTGCCCTTTCAGGGTTTATATTCACAGGTCAGATTTCATTGTTACTTTGGGCCATCCTCATCAGACTGTCAATGAATTCCGCACAGATTTATAGTGTTTATTGGGTCACAAATTAAACAGATACAATTTATTGGCTAACGATGGATATATGAAGCAAACGAGACCCTGGATAAACAGGCAGAGACACTCACCCATTCTCGTTGTCCAAGTCAAAACTTCAGCATCAAAGCTAAAAATATCATTAGTGCCAACAGAAAATCCAGGAAGAATTAAACCCAACGTCAGCCGAAAAATGCAGAGCCCCAGAATTTAATGACGACGACTGGTAAAACGCAACTTAACAAAGTGCATTTAGGATGCAGAAGTGCCGAGGGTCAATTTTAGACCTGGGTTCTGTGTGTAAAAATAATATCAGCAGCTATTTCTGCACATAGTCTACATACAAAAATAGGAAGGCATTTTAGTGCTGGGGAACTGCTGCAACGAAAACCTGAAGAGTTACGACATAGAGGCTGTAAAGGGCTGCTCCGTAAGCAGACAGCTTTACCAGCCATATGCAGTGTTGCAACAGATTTTTATTCATTTGCTTGTGCTGAAATAAAAATAAATACCCCACTCAAGAAAAAAAAATGGTATTGGTTAATTTTTTTACTGTTATGTGTAATCAGCACCTATATAGACCTATATGTCTCCATGGTTACAGACTATAAACAAACCTTGTGTAGTCTGATCCTGCAGTTCATTCCTTCTGATTGTCAAGGATCCAACACCTATATAATGTCACTCTGTCATCCAGTTACCCCCAGTAAACAGGAAGACAGGGGACAGGGGAGCATTGCGCTCCTGAAGAGAAGAAATGCAATAAGCCCTTTAGACAGCACCTTCATTATGGGCAGGTGTCACGGGTGACAGACAGTCATATGGTTTCTGGCTATAGAAGGTCACAGCGTTTGGCTGCACAGAATGCTCCCTGACTTTCCATTGTTCCTGCTGTCAGTATTCATTGGTATGGGTAGCTTTTCTGCTGGATTCTTCTCTCCCCTTTTGGACCCAGCAGGAGCTCGCCTTCCACCCAGCTGCTGATCATCAGCATTATCTTGCTGCTTAAATACCCCTTTCTTCCTTGGACTGGTGCTGGTGATATTTTCAGTTCATTCAAGCCTTGGCTGCAAGCAGGTGGTTTGTACTCCTCTGGGATCGTTGCTGAAAACTTTGCTGAACTTCTACCTTTGTCATCTGTAGATAAGTAGTTCATACATTTTCCCCCTGTGTATCTTCCTTGTGTCATCTACAGTGTTTAGTGAGGGTGACGAAAAGCTCATCCCATCAGTTCCCTATATAGGGCCCAGCACTACGGTAGGAATACCTAGGGTCAGGTATCCGGCACAGCGCATAAGTCCGGAACTTTTCTAGGGTAGTGAGGAACCCCAGGGACCAGCAGTAGGTTTGGTAAGAGGTCACCATCTTCCCTTTCCCTAGACACAAGATTTCCCTTCCTTTCCCTTCCGCCGTTTGCTTGGTACTTCCCTGTACCTACCATGACAGCAGGGGCAGAAGGCGAATGATGTGATATATAGTAAAGGTCACAGCCCCCTTATCAGACACTATAACAATAAGTTCTAAGCCACACGGCGAGAAAAACAGTGCGAGTGAAGTGCGATAAAACATTGCATTCCCCTCGGACCAATTCTAGCCTGTCTGTCAGCGTACATGAGCTATTATTTTCTCAGCCCTAATCGGACTGAGAAAACAATCGCAGCATGCTGCGATTGTAATGCGAGACTCTTTCTCTCGCACCCATTCAAGTGAATGGGGCGAGAGAAAAATCGCACTGCACTCGCGGTACACTGGTGTACCGCTAGTGCAGTGCAAGAATGGCAATAGCCGGCTATGCAGGAGAGAGGGAGATAAATCCCTCCCTCCCCTCCTGAGTGCCGGCCCGCCCCCCGCAGCTGAGGTCTGCTCGCACGAACGGACCTCAGTTGCAAGGACACACGCATGACACTCGGCTCTGCTGTACTGCCAGCACGAGCTGAGTGTCATGCAAGTGGATCGCAGTAATTCCCGTGTGGCCCCGGCGTTAGACATTATTTAGGTTACTAAAATGCAGTGAATGAACACGTATTGTGTAAATTGTATTTGTTTCAGGTTTGCCACTTAAACTTTTAAGCGAGTGCCCCTAATGAACTGCTGGATCCGAGACCCTCCCTCACTATTGCCCTAATGGTCAATCTATCACTGGTTGTAGTCTACAGGTTGTAGCAGCAATGTCTATATAGCCACATTTTAATAACCAACATTCAAAGAAAAAATTCTCCCATTATTTTTTTTCTAAACACAATTACCATCTGTCCTCTGTAACATAATTAAGCTAAATTACCTCCATGGATATAGAGTTAAACTTAACTGAACATAAACAGCTACTAAACCCTCTGACAGACATGGTTGTTATGGTTTGTCACTGTAATATATCACTATCCCCATCAGTCACAGCTGCTCGCAGCTACGGTAAACAAGGGCAGAAGAGAGGCATCTGCCCGCATTTTACAAGGCCAATTAAAAGAAAACGAAGTTTGGTTTTGTATTAAAAGGTTATCTAGGCCCAGGGCTGTTATCACCCAGGTGGGGCAGGTGCTAAGTGCCAGAGCCCTGGATAGCCAGTGGTGGCCCATTCACCATTGTCAGGGGCGGTGATTAGTTCTGTGCCCCCTGAGCCGAGTTTCAGGAAACGCAGTGCTATGTCAGCAGCTGTACATTCCTGGCTGCCAGCCCTTTAAACCTGTACTTGCACCCAGCGTTCACTGCTGAATGCTGTGCGCATGTGCACTGAAGTTCATCTGTGGGCGGAGTCAGCGCGCAATGTGCTCCCGTCTAACAGAGAGGAGCAGCAGCGCCATGCCAGCCAGCAACCCCCAGCACAGTGTATGGTCCCCCCAGAGCTGTATGTGTTGGGGGATTAAGTTCCTCAATTGCTGAAGGGGATGCCTCGATCCTAGGGTGTCTTGCTGGGGGTCCTTCTTCACTAGAGGAGAAAGAAGGAGGCAGAAGAAAAATAGAGGAATGTGGGATAATCCTCACTTCCTGAATCTGCCGAGGCAAGGATAGCATATGCCTCCTCTGCTGAAGGGCATGTGTGTGTGGTTCTACCATTACTCCCCAGCAGCACGCCCGCTCTCTTGGGGTCATTTTTGATTCAGATCTCTCCTTCACTCCCCACATCCAATCACTCGTTCATGTCAGCTGCACCTCAAAAATCTCTCTACAATTCAACCTTTTCTTACCGTTGACTCTGCAAAAACTCTTAAGGCCCCTTTACACACTGAGACTTTCTAGCGATCCCACCAGCGATCCCGACCTGACCGGGATCGCTGGAAAGTCTCTGGTGAGCTGTCAAACAGGCAGACCTGGTCAACGGCGCAGCAGCGATATGGACCTGCAGAACGACCTAGCTAGTCATTGGGGACGTGTCAAAGCAGCTATTTGAAAGGGAAGTCGCTAACGAAGTCGTTGTAACGGTGTCAAACTCACTAATGCATGCTGCACAGCAGGAAACAATGGACCAAAAAATGTTCCTGAAAGATTTGTAGCGATCAGCGACCTCACAGCGGGGGCCAGATCGCTGATGTGTTTTACACACTGCAATGTCGCTGGGGAGGTTGATATTACGTCACAAATCCGGTGACGTTACAGCCATATCGCTAGCGATGTTGCAATGTGTGAAGGGGCCTTTACTGTTGCTCTTATACATTCTCGCCTTGATTACTGCAATTCTCTACTAATTAGTCTCCCTGGTACTAAACTCCCCCCTCTCCAATCCATCCTGAATCTCGCAGCCAGGATATTTTTCCTCTCCAACCTCTACACCGATGCCTCTACTCTGTGCCAGTCATTACACTGGTTGCTTATCCACTACAGAGTCCAATGTAAACTTATCACTCTAATCCACAAAACTCTCCACAGTTCCGCATCGCCCTACATCTCCTCCCTCATCTCTATGTATCACGGACCCGTGCCCTCTGTTCTGCTAATGACCTAAGACTGACATCCTCAATAATTCGAACCTCCCACTCCCATCTCCAAGATTTCTCGCGAGCTGCACCTATGCGCTGGAACACACTACCAAGAACAATTTGATTAATCCCCAACATCCACATTTATAAGCGGGCCCTAACAACGCATTTCTTTAGACTAACCTATCACCTCCCTCATCTAATCTAGTTATAAACCAAATTTAATGATTAACTGGAGTAATAAAGCAAAAAGACCAAAAAGAAAAAACTCCTAAAAAGATTTTTATTAAATATTCAATATTAAAATAGTAATTATAAAAAGCTATTCCGCTTCTCTAATGTCCACTCAGTACAGACCGGTCATGTGGAGTGAGTGCAGAAGAGGGTAGAGACGATTAGTGAGATGAGTGATGGTATCTTACTTAAAATTAATAGATCAATTATAGTAGTTGATGTTTTGGGGTAGTCGTACTAATTGTTATAGGGGTGGGGGGGGTTGTTATCCCTCCCTATCGCCTACCTACCAGCGAAGGTGCACCATAAAGTTTTGGGTACCCCCCGCTCCTCGTCGTCTCACCCTGTTCTATCCCTACAACCCGCCAGTTGCCAGGACATCACCCACCACCAAAAGGAGGTTAAATAGTGCCAAATGTCTCAGGTCAGTAATATCAATTTACTAAGGTTGCCATAAATATAGCAACTATAATCCAGCTGAACAGACCATTCAGCCCGCACAGCCGTGAAAAAAGCAAGGTTAATATATGTAATCAAACCAAGCTAGGCCTAGACAAAAATAACAACAAATCCCAGCAGGGATGACTTATCTGCAGGGACCATCCAGCGAAGTATCCCGACGTGTTTCCCCCCCTATTCAGTTAATTAGGGGTTCATCAGGGGAAGTTCAATGGTTTCAAGTCCAAAGAAAGGCCAACTCAGAAAATATGATGCACTTGCAACCATGGGGCGACATCAATGGCCTATAATAAAAAGGCAGGTCATCCTCTGTACAATGACTGGCTGCACTAACAGTGTATAGATCCCACTGTGCTGGCTGCCTGCAGAATAAGTGCACTTACCATCACTCATCTCACTTATCGCCTCTACCCTCTTCTGCACTCACTCAACGTGACCGGTCTGTACTGAGTGGACATTTGAGAAGCGGAATAGCTTTTTATAATTACTATTTTAATATTGAATATATAATAAAAATCTTTTTAGGAGTTTTTTCTTTTTGGTCTGTTTGCTCATCTAATCTAGTCCCATTCTGCCCTTTACAAAATTTTCTAAATTTTCTTCCAATTCTGGTCCCCTGTATCTTCTGGTTCCTTCCTCTTCATGTACTTCTTTACACTCTGTATGTATACATTCTGGCTGGTGACCGGTTCATGCAGCTGTATTTGAATCCCCTATTATATTGATGGCTGGATGAGCAGGGCCCTCACTCCTCTTGGTATCTGATTTTTGTTACTCTGTAATGTCTCATATTGTCTGTACATGTCCCCTCTGAAGTGTAAAGCGCTGCGGAATATGTTGGCGCTATATAAATAAAAATTATTATTATTATTACCTTCTTCTCACCATTCTTATTTTATTCCAACCAGTGGAAATGTGTGTAAGTGGTGCTTTTATACATGTATTGTGTGGGGCTTCTGTAAAATGTACTATTATTAAGTTTACTATAAAAAGGAGAGGAAAAAAAGTAGATAAAGTAAAAAAAAACAAATTTAGAAGAACAAAATGAAAAGAAGAATCAGAAGTAAAAAACCCCCTTACATAAATTACAGTGACGTTCGCTATACTAATGCGCTAGCCATGAAGCTGCTCAGCGCTAAGTATTGTTTCTGCCAGAGAAAAAACGGACATCACTAACACTGCGACGTCCTCTCCCCTATTGCGCTATTTCGTACTAACTTAGTACTAAGTAACTAACGAAGTATTTTTTTTTCTCCAAAAAATCTGACATCACTAGCAGTGCAATGTCCGCTACTCTACTTATAGAAAGAAAGGCACTTGGCCCAGCCTCTGACCAACAGCCATACTGATCAGAGCACTGCGACAATGGGACGCGCATACATTAGTGCCGCAAAAAAAACTGTGTCAAAAATTGAGCACGAATCCTCAGCGCAAAAATGAAATTGATGTGTGCACGCAAGATGCGAATACACAACAGGCTCAAAAAACAAAAAGTGCAACAAAAATGCATTTGGGGAGTGGGGGGATTGAGGGTGAGGGACATCTGGAACAGGGATTTAGGAACTGCTGCTGTTCTGTTTGTGATAGGTCACACAGCACAGCACAGAGATCACTGGAGAACGAGCAGGACCACACTGATCATCAATGTATCCTCTAATCCAGCAGCACAGAGGGGGTCTACACAGAGCGGCGATTAACATTTTGAATAAACCCTCTGCCCCCAATTGGTCAGTAGCCGTAATCAGCGAATTGACGCCAAAAGGGTTCATAAACATGGATGACGCCAGCAGGCTCCCAATCATCTAAGGCAAGATTACAATGACAGGTAACACATGTGATAAACCAGGATCCACCAATCACTATATTCGATGTGACCACTGCTCTTTTACACTGATCTTCATGCAGGCTTAATAGACACTTCAATACAAAATATAGGGTGGAGGGCTGACCACTGTGTCTAATGTACATGTGTTGTTTCCTGAAACATCAAAGAAAGTTAGAGTCTAAAAACACCCCAGTGGCCACTAGGAAAACCGCAATATTTCTATTTTTTTAATACACCTTGTGATGTGGAAAAAATAATGTTACAAAATACACTTAAAGGGGTATTCCCATCTCCAAGATCCTACCTTAATATGTAGTATGTATATTATTATTATTATTATTATTATTATTATTATTAATAATAATAATAATAGCAAATATCTCCAATTAAAAATGTAGTATCGTTCTTCTGATTCATTACGTCGCTTACTCTTTGTGCAGGGCATTGCAGGACCTTAGGTATCCATGGTTACGACCATGCATCTAGTGACAGTTAGTTGCTCTTTGATACCTAAGGTCCTGCAATGTCCTGAACATGAGGTAATCAGGAGAACTCTACTACATTTCTAATTGGAGGTATTTGCTATTATTATTATTATTATACCTACTACATATTGGGATAGGATCTTGGGGATGGGAATACCTCTTTAAGTGTCCTGGTTTCTTAGGATTTTGCACTTTATTGTTTCGCTGAGCAGTTGTGATGAAATTTACCTGAGTTGGGAATTCCTGTAGAATTAGAGGTCAGACCTTGTGGTCCTCGGCAGGCTCGTTCAAGGCTATTATGCTGTTTTGCTAGCTGCTCAATGGTCTCCTCCAAATGGACTCTCTGCTCACGCTCATATTGCAAAGCACGATGCCATTTACGGCTATGGGAATCTGCTAACTCCAAGAAATCTCGGCATGCCTCGAAAAAGGAAAAAAGACAAGTAAAGAAAAGAAGTGGCCTATTTGACAAAAAACACCACGTAATAACTTCTTTCTAATGGTTTCTTCTCAATATTACATCTTCTAAGTTATGGAAAAGAAACATTTTTTAAAAATTACACATCTGTCTGAGGTCTGGAGGGAAAAGCGGGTTATATAAGGAATGGTCAGTGGTATTTTCTTTCCATTATTAACATTTCTTAGATTATACAAAGGTCAAATGGTAACAATTAGCTAATAGATAAATGAACATTTACATCAGGGGTCTAAAGCTGGTTGGGTTAATGGGCGGCACATTGAAAAAATGTAAAGTTGACGTGCTGCACTACTTGTGAAACGAGATTATTTTCACTAATGTGATTCTATTTCCATATGACATCAAGATCACTTGCCGCGCTCTGATCCTGTGCTGTGGCGATGCCATTAGGGGCACAGGCGCGCTCTCCTTCGGCCTACACTTTGCCGTCCTGAGGATGTCTCAGAAGCTTATTATGGATTACTGCAACCTCCTGCTCTGTGGCCTCCCTTCTAACAGTCTCACACCCCTACAATCTATTCTAAACTATGCTGCCCGGCTCATCCACCTGTCCCCCCGCTACTCCCCGACCTCTCCTCTCTGCCAATCCCTTCACTGGCTTCCCATTGCCCAACAACTCCAGTTCAAAACACTAACCATGATATACAAAGCCATCCACAACCTGTCTCCTCCCTACATCTCTGACCTAGTCTCCTGGTACTTACCTGCACGTAACCTTCGATCCTCACAAGATCTCCTTCTCTACTCCCCTCTCATCTCCTCTTCCCACCATAGCATCCAAGATTTCTCCCGTGCCTCCCCCATACTCTGGAATGCTCTGCCTCAACACATCAGACTCTCGCCTACCTTGACAAGCTTCAAAAGGAACCTGAAGACCCACCTCTTCCGACAAGCCTACAACCTGCCGTAACCCTCAGTCTGATACAGCGCCGCACAATCAGCTCTACCCTAACCTACTATATCCTCACCTATCCCTTGTAGACTGTGAGCCTTCGCGGGCAGGGACCTCTATCCTCCTGTACCTGTCTGTGTCTTGTATTGTTTATGATTATTGTACTTGACCCTATTATGTACACCCCTTTCACATGTAAAGCGCCATAAAATTGATGGCGCTATAATAAAAAAAAAATAATACTAATAATAATAATAATAATAAAAAGCTCTGGTGTCTTGTGGGCCGGAGAGGACAACCTCATGGGCAACATGTTTAAGACTCCTGATTTTGATGAATGAAATAGATAAATGAACATTTGTAGTGTATTAAAATGCTGAATCAACATAAATGGGTTGAAAAAACAAAAAAATAAACAACAGTAATAATAAAGTAAGCAATTATGTATTTATTGGGCGCTTTGGAAGAAATTTTAGATTCTGAGAATGTATTTTACAGAATACTCTGATCCGGTTTAATCCTGGGATATTTTCAAAGACGGGTCCTTTTTAGACCACCTTGCGTTGATGTGAATATGACTAATGTGGGGAAGTGCAGTAATGACATCTCAAGAGCATGGACTGAATTTTAGAATTGGTGGGATGTCAGGGAATTTTCGTGTGCTAGATGCCATTCAGCCTGTTTATCCACCATTTAGCCATCCATCTAGAATTGGAAAAATCCGTGCCCTAATCTCCCAGGCTCTAGTCATCAAAAACCTGATCCAGAACCATTGTTATAAAGTTGGCACTTGTAAACAGTAAAGAGAATGATTGATTTTGTGACCCAGATATATCAAAATTAAACATTATGAATTTAGTTGCACATAGAGGACTATAAATGAACGCCGAAGATTTTCTATAGTCCATTGTTCAACTCAAACACGTAATATGGTGATCAACAGCTTTTGGAATTCATCAAAAAAGGTGCCTGAAAAATCTAATTTAAAAAGTTCTAAAATACAATGGTCCTCTGTACATGGTGTAAATGCACAACTCCTATCGAAAGAAGGTTGGACGGTTTCTATAATACCACTTGCCAATCACATGGTGCGTTTATGCGGTAATTTGGCAACAAAAATGGTAAGAATTTTATATAGTATACTATATTATACTATACATATAATGTGGGGGAAGTACTATCTGTCCTTAAAATCAGCAGATGGTATGGAGTCATCCTGGCAATGCTCATGGGGAAAAAGTATGCAAATTTGCTTTAGGAGAATAATGGAACTATCCCACCTAGCTTATCACTGATGAGAGGAAAGCACCCCGAAACAGCTGAGTAAAGATGAGTTTCTGGCTTGGCATGCAACCTTAGGTCATTTTCCAAGGCTTGTTAAAGGGAATCTGTCACCAGTTTGTTTTTTTACCTCATCGGTGAGCAACATGACGTAGGGGCCTTTATTCTAATGATATGTCACTTACTGGGCTGCTCTACCAGGTCTCTGAATACTGAGCTTTGTAAAACCACCACTACTGATTAATAGCTTTTTGTGTATATTGTGCATAGGAGAAAAGCTGCCAATCAATGGAGAAAGTGGGCTTATAAAGATCTGATAAAGATGGAGGACTACAATGCAGCAGGTTTACTAGTCCTCCACTGATAATCTCCTACTGATAAAGTAATTTTAGTAAAACTACATCAACCAGTCCAGTAAGCGACATATCGCTGGAATCATGCTCTCTGCCCTTATATCATGCTGCTTTCAGATTAAGTTGTAAGAATCTGGTAACAGTTACCATTTAACCCCTTTACGACCAAAGACGCATATATATACGTCCTTGGACATGTCTGTGCTTTAATGTGGGCTTGCGTGATGAGCTCACATTATTCCTCGGACATATCGGCTGACCTGTTCACCAGACATGTGCAGCTAATAGGCGCGGGTGGATTGGTGTTAACCCCAGAGATCTCGCTGTCAAACTCTGACATCGCGATCTAACCTACTCCAGCAAGGATCGCGCTGTTCCATACTGCAATCAGCGGCCCCAAAGCGATCACTGGGCAAAAATTGGTTGCCATGATAGCGTGGTGTCAGATGATGACCCTTGTAGCTGTCATGACATCCTTCTTGTGAATGCCGTAAGAGCGCCGGCACTCACAGAGAACAACATTTCTCCTGATCAGAGCAATGCTGAAGCATCACTCTAAGCAGCAGAAGCGATAAAGTCCTGTAAGGTAACTAGTAAAATCAATAAAAGATGTTAAAAAAGTTTTAAAAAATATAATCCCCCCCAAAAAAATAACCTAAAACTTCAAATCACCCCCCTAAAAATACACAGATTTGCTATTACCAAGTTCAGAAATGCCCGATGTATCAAATATAAAATCAATCAATCTGATCAGAAAACAACATAGCGAGAAAAAAAAATATCAACACGCCAGAATTACAATTTTTTGGGACGCTGCAATATTGCATTGAAAATGTCAGCTCAAGACGCAAAAAATAAGCTGTCACTGAGCCCCAGATCACAAAATTGAGAACACTATGGGTCTCGGAAAATGGCGAAAAAATGTGCAATTTTATTTATTTATTTTACAAACTTGTGAAATTATTTTCACCACTTAGATAAAAGTAAAGCTATACGTTTGGTCTCTACAAACTCATAGTGACCTGGGGAATCATAATGCCAGGTTAGTTTTACCACATAGTGAACATGATAAATAAAAAACCCGAAAAACAAATGTGGAATTGCACTTTTCTTTGCAATTTCACGGCACTTGGATTTTTTTCCCATTTTCCAGTACAATATGGGGCAGAATGAATGGTGTCGCTCAAAAGTGACTCTTCCAGCAAAAAACTCATCTCACAAAAAACAAGCCCTCATATTACCGGAAAAATAAAAAAGTTATGGCTCCTGGAAGAAGGGGAGGAAAAAATAAAAATGGAAAATGGAAAATCGCCCTTGGTTGAAGGGGTTAAATGGTTGTCTTATAAGAAAGCCACGTAGAGTACATGGTACTTGTGAGTTAGTTCTGCTGGAGAGCTCAGTTGCAAAATAATTGCTATGACAAGTGTTTACCGACATAATCAAGACTTTCAAAACTTTCACACAAATTATAAATTTAAAGTGAACCTGTCAGGTGCAATATACACCCAGAACCACGAGCAATTCTGGGTGTATATTGCTAATTCCTGCCTAACCGTCCCTGTATACACTAGCATAGATAAAGAGATCTTTAGAAATGATCTAAATCTAATATAAAGATCTTTTATCATATGCTAATGAGGCCAGCGACTAGTCACAAGGGTGTTTCTTCCCTTGGCTAGTTGGCCCCCTTAGCATGTAAGCACACTGTGAGGTAGTATGGTCGGCTGCGCAGCAGAAGACACGGGATCCAGGCATCAAGGTTCACAGCATCCGGTTTAATAGTCAAACAAAAGTCCACAACAGAACACATGGGCCTCTCCGGCAGCAAACTCAGGGAGTTGTGTTCACTCCCTCACACACTCAGCTCCCACGCCCATCTTTCTGTTTCCTTTTAACCCTGTAGGGAAACAGCATTAACCCCGGAGTGGAGTTACTTTCTATCATGGAGTGAGCACAACCGGGGTGAGACGTACCGGCCGTCATAGATAATCCCGGTCACAGTCTCACATACCCCCCCCCCTCAGTTCAAGCGAGCGGGGTTGAACTCCTGCCAGCAAACACGGGCCGCGGGACAAGGCATCGGCGTTGCCCTGCAACCTACCGGCCCGGTGTTCAACCGTAAACCGGAAGTTCTGCAGAGAAAGGAACCACCGGGTAACCCGGGCATTCCGTTCCTTGGCGGACCTCATCCAGACCAGTGGAGAGTGATCCGTCACCAAGCGAAACTGCCATCCCAGCAGGTAATAGCGTAGGGACTCCAAGGCCCACTTGATCGCCAGGCACTCCTTCTCCACTACGCTATAATTCCGCTCGGGAGGGGTGAGCTTCCTACTTAAGAAGGTGACGGGGTGTTCCTCCCCCTGAACCACCTGAGACAGCACTGCCCCCAGGCCGACCTCCGAGGCGTCAGTCTGTACTATGAACTCCTTCCGGAAATCAGGGTTTACAAGAACGGGCTGTCCGCACAGGACCCCTTTTAGGGCCCGGAAGGAGTCCTCGGCCTGCGAAGTCCAGCGCACCATGACGGACTTCTTGCCTTTGAGAAGGTCCGTCAAGGGGGCTGATAGTCCCGCAAAATCTTTGACAAACCTCCTGTAGTACCCCACGATACCCAGGAAGGCCCTAACCTGCTTCGTGGTCAGGGGTCTAGGCCACTTCTGGATCGCCTCAACCTTGTTAATTTGGGGCTTAATCACTCCTTGGCCTATCACGTAGCCCAAGTAGCAGGCTTCCGTGAGTCCCAACGCACATTTCTTGGGATTGGCTGTCAATCCGGCTGTTCGAAGCGCGTCCACCAACGCTTGTACCTGTTCCAAGTGGGTCTGCCACTCGGAGCTGTAAATGATGATGTCATCAAGGTACGCTGATGCATACGCCTGGTGGGGTTCCAGCACCAAGTCCATCAACCTCTGGAACGTGGCCGGAGCGCCATGTAACCCAAAAGGCAAGACAACATAGTGGAAGAGACCCTCCGGCGTAACAAAGGCGGTTTTCTCCTTGGCGGACTCAGTCAGTGGCACCTGCCAGTACCCCTTGGTCAGGTCGAGCGTGGTAAAATATCGCGCCTGTCCCAGCCTATCAATCAGCTCATCCACCCGCGGCATGGGGTAGAGATCGAACTTGGATATTTCGTTCAATCTCCTAAAGTCATTGCAGAATCTTAAGGAGCCATCGGGTTTTGGTATTAGGACAATGGGACTAGCCCATTCACTCCGGGATTTTTCGATGACCCCCAGGCGTAGCATTGTCTTCACTTCCTCTGATATGGCTTGTCTTCGAGCCTCCGGTACGCGGTATGACTTCAGGCGAACCTTCAGGTGGGGCTCGGTGACAATGTCATGTCGTATCAGACTGGTCCTACCCGGCAACTCGGAGAAGACATCGGGGTTCTGCTGAACCAGCCGTCTGGCCTCTCGCCTCTGTTGCTTGGTGAGGGCTTCTCCAATCCTTACTTCCGGTTCGTCCTCTCCGGAGGTTGCTGGAGCCGGGTTTGAACGACCCGAAGAGGAGGGAGATGGGGAAAAATCAACCATCAGGCTTTCCCGTTCCTGCCACGGTTTTAGTAGGTTGACATGGTATATTTGTTCAGGTTTCCGCCTACCGGGCTGCAATACTTTATAGTTGACCACCCCGACTTTTTCCTTTATCTTGTAGGGGCCTTGCCACTGAGCCAGGAATTTACTCTCCGCCGTGGGGATCAATACCAACACCCGATCTCCGGGTTTAAAGGTCCGCACGGTGGCTTGTCTATTGTAGCGGCCGCTTTGCGCGGCCTGAGCCTCCTGTAAGTGCTCCTTCACAATTGGCATGACCGCGCTTATGCGGTTCTGCATTCCTAAAATGTGTTCAATCACACTTTTATGGGGGGTGGGCTCTTGCTCCCATGTTTCCTTTGCTAGGTCCAACAATCCCCGGGGATGTCGCCCGTATAACAATTCAAAAGGCGAAAACCCCGTGGATGCCTGTGGCACCTCTCGTATGGCAAACATCAAATAGGGAAGCATCATATCCCAGTCTTTCCCGTCTTTGGAGATCACCCTTTTTAGCATGGTTTTCAGGGTTTTATTGAATCGTTCTACTAACCCATCCGTCTGAGGATGATACACAGATGTACGCAACTGCTTGATCTGGAGTAGCCGGCATAGTTCTTTGGTCACTTTAGACATGAATGGGGTCCCCTGATCCGTAAGGATCTCCTTGGGCAACCCCACCCGGCAGAACACAGCAAACAACTCCCGAGCTATAAGCTTCGCCGCAGTATGTCTGAGAGGTATCGCCTCTGGATACCGGGTGGCATAGTCAACGATCACAAGGATGTGTTGGTGCCCTCGAGAAGACTTTACGAGGAGCCCCACCAGATCCATCCCTATCCGTTCAAAAGAAACTTCTATAATGGGTAACGGTACCAACGGACTGCGAAAGTGGGCCAGTGGTGCGGTAAGCTGACACTCCGGGCAGGTTTCGCAGAACCGTTTAACCTCCCCAAAGACCCCGGGCCAATAGAACCTTTGCAATATTCGCTCCTGCGTTTTCTTGACCCCTAGGTGGCCACTCATCAGGTGTTTATGGGCCAAGTCGAGGACCCGCCGGCGATACGGCTGGGGCACCACCAACTGCTCTACCCCCACGCCCCGTATTTCATCTACCCGGTAGAGTAAATCCTGCTTAAGAGCGAAATGGGGGTACCTTACCTGGGCACCGGGCAGCTGTGCCACCCCGTCAATTACTATCACCCGATTCCGGGCATGTATTAATGTAGGGTCCTGGAGTTGGGCTGTCCCAAACGTATCCGGGGATGCCTCCAAGTCCGGGATGGGCTCGACCGTCTCAGCCTCTCCTGCCAATACCTCTAGGGGCGACCTATCGGGTTCACACTCTGTCCCTATCATGGGGACCCCTATGGCAGGCGTCCCGGATTCAGGATTGTAGGGCTCAGGTCCCGGACTGACCAATATCTGAGGGGACTTAGGAGGTCCCTTCCATAAAGTCCAAAAATAGGGCAGATCCCTTCCTAGGATCACGTCATAGGGAAGAGAGTTAATAAGTCCCACCTCATGTTGCACCTGACCGCAAGGTGCTGTGATGGTGACAATCCCCGTGGGATAGTCTCGGCGGTCCCCATGTATGCAAACCACCCCCACGGTACGTCCTGTGGCCTTTACTTTAGCCCTTAGGGTTGATCGCACAAGGGTCACTAAGCTTCCGGAATCCAACAAGCCTGTAACCGGACATCCATTCACCTGTATTTGGCACAAGTGGGGCTCAGTCTCTGGGGAGACAAGGTCAGCGGTACACACCACCTGAGCATACATTGAACCCCGCCGGGTAACCCCACAATCCATGGGCTCCGTGGTGAGTGGACACTGGGCTGCCATATGTCCCACCCGCTGGCACCGCCAACATCTAATAGGGAAGGAAACCCCCTTGACGAGTTGTCGTTTAGGGTACATAGCCTTCCGGACCTCAGGGACGGAGGGTGCGGCCTCAGACGGGACGGTAGCGGACTCCCGCACCGGTGTCAGCGGTGGGTCCTTGGCCCTAGGCTTGGAGGGGCCGGACCGACGGGCGGTACACAAAGTCGTCTCAGTGTCCCGTATCAAGTCCTGCGTAGCCACATGCCGCTCTACCAGGCCCACTAATTGGTCCAGGGTACTTGGGTCGTCCTGTCCTACCCACCGTTGAATGGTGACGGGTAAGGTGCGCACAAAACGATCAACAACTACCCTTTCCATCATTTGCGCCGGGCTCAGAGTGTCAGGCTGCAACCACTTTTTTACGAGATGCAACAAGTCATAGGCCTGTGAGCGTACGGGTTTGGCTTCCTCATAGAACCACTGATTTACCCGCTGAGCCCGTACATAGGTATTCACCCCCATCCGAGCAAGTATTTCGGCTTTCAGGGTCGCATATTCTAAGAAGTCCTCGGTACAGAGGTCCAGGTACGCTTTTTGGGGCTCCCCCGTCAGATAGGGCGACAATACCTCAGCCCACTGGGGGGTCGGCAGTTTTTCCCACTCGGCCACCCGCTCAAACACCGCCAGGAACGCTTCCACATCATCCCCCGGGGTCATCTTTTGCAACGCTTGTCTCACCGCTTTCCGGACGCTGCCGTCGTCACCCGATCCCGGGGTTGTTGCTGCCGGTCCGGCACGGATCGGCTTGGCCAGGAGAACCATCTGTTCTTGGTGTCTTTGTTCCTGCAATTTCAAGGATTGGAGCAGGTGTGCATTGGTCTGTTGCTGCTGTGCATTAGCCTGTTGTTGCTGTGCATTAGCCTGAGCCAAATGCTTTAGTATGTCCTCCATGGTGTCGCCGGGTTTGGGCTGTAGTATAGCCGCTCGAATCCAGGACATGCGCTGCTGGGTCACCAGGGATGGATGCTACACCTCACCGGGCTGGCATGCCCGCCGATTCTCCACCATATGTGAGGTAGTATGGTCGGCTGCGCAGCAGAAGACACGGGATCCAGGCATCAAGGTTCACAGCATCCGGTTTAATAGTCAAACAAAAGTCCACAACAGTACACATGGGCCTCTCCGGCAGCAAACTCAGGGAGTTGTGTTCACTCCCTCACACACTCAGCTCCCATGCCCATCTTTCTGTTTCCTTTTAACCCTGTAGGGAAACAGCATTAACCCCGGAGTGGAGTTACTTTCTATCATGGAGTGAGCACAACCGGGGTGAGACGTACCGGCCGTCATAGATAATCCCGGTCACAGTCTCACAACACCCACAAGGGCGTGCAAACATGCTAATAAATGTGCAGCATCAGAGGCATGGTCACACTCACCTCCGCTGGTTTTTGGCTCAGTGTGCATGATCAGAACGTCCCCAGACTTCCGGTCATGCATACTACACCAGTTGGAAGCCGGGACGCGTGCACCCGGCTTCATAGTACGCATGACTAAAAGTCCGGGACTTCTGATCATGCACACTGAGCCAAAAACCAGTGGTGGCAGCGGAGGTGAGAGTGACCACGTCTCTGATGCTGCCCATTCACCCTGTGGGTGTGCTTACATGCTAAGTGAACCGACTAGCCAAGGGAACTAACGCCCTTGCGACTAGTTGATGGCCTCTTTAGCATATCATATAGGATCTTTAGAAATACTTTTTCTAAAGATCTTTTTATCTATGCTACAGGGACAGTTAGGCAGGGATTAGCAATACGCACACAGAACTGCTCGTGGTTCTGGGTGCATATTGCACCTTACGGGTTCCCTTTAATCAAAATTTCTTTATTTTCCAGCAGGTTTATGAAATCTAAGAATATTAGGTGCTGAATGTATTTTGAGCTTGAAGCAAAGTCAAGAATATAAGTAACAGAGACCAAAGTATAATATGCATTGTCAGACTGGCTCAGAAAAGAACAAGAAGTGCCAAGTTTCTGACCCATAATTGGTGACTTTGATACAATAATATTCCATAAAATTCCCTCAGAAGGGAACTCTATTTAGAAATGACTCACTTGAGTCTATTTCTTAAAGCAAACCTGTAAAAAAAATGCCATTAACTTGGGCGGCTGCAGGCTGCTATTTTTTGGCTCGGGGGGGGGGGGGGGCAATAAGCATGGGTCTTCCCAGACTGAGAATATTAGCCCCCTGCTGCCGGGCTTTATCATGTCTGGGTATCAAAATTGTGAGGGACCGAATGCTGTTTTGTAAAATTATTTATTTAAATAAAAATAATAAGAATAATAAAAATAATAATAATAAAAAGCAACATTCGTTTTTTTGCTACACAGCCAAGATGAGTACATGACTGGGGGCTGCAGACTGTAGCCGTATGCTTTATCTGTGCTGGGTATCATAATATGAGGTGACCCTACGCCAGCGTTTTTTTTATTTATTTATTTTTATACCATGATAGGGACACAGACCGCATGTGTGACTGCAAGCAGTCAGACACTCTGTCACACAGGCTGGTGGCGCGTCTGACTGCAACCAATCACAGATGCCCGGACTGCCGGTGGGTGGGGGAAGCAGTGAATATGTATTAAGCTAATGAGCGGCCCCGGAAACAAGGACTCGGTAAGTATAGCGCGCCTGCTTTATTCATATTTTCTTTACTCTTCCTTTATTTTTTTTTTTTTTTCATACCCTTGTTGCCGGACCCGGCTCCTTACCCGGAGTTCCCTAAGAACTCTAGGACTGGTGCTCAGGTACTTTTCAACCTGGGTGGATCTGGAACAGTCCGGGTAATGTAGATTACATTATTTCTGAAAATAAGCAAGTGATCATACATTGTTCTCTAATTTTGATCTCCAGTGTATATTAGACCCTGGCTGCATGATTTCAGGAACATACAGTGCCTTGAAAATGTATTCATACTCCATTAACATTTCCACATTTGTTCACGTTACACCCACAAACTAAACTGCATTTTATGCAATATACCAACACTAAGTGGCAAATATATGTGATGTGGAAAGGAAATGATACATGGTTTTCTACATTTTAAAAATATAAATCTGAAAATTGTGACTCCCCAATATATGAAAGAGTGAAGCTACAAAGATGATATAGCTTAAAGGGTATAGCCAGAATTTAAAAAAAAAAAAAAAAAAATGTGCCTAAGCACTATCAGGCAGACAGTTGCTACCTACTTACCTACCTGATGTGCCTGGATGCCTGGAGCCATTCTTCGCTGGCACAGATTAGTCACGGACCGCTGCTACCGGCAGTACAATGGCTTTGACAACAGAGCAAAGGCTTCTTTTCTGCTCTGCTCAGTAGACAGGCGAGCTTGCTGATGTCATTTTGATTGACAGCCGGCTGCTTGTTGCCTAAGTGAGGGAGCCAGCTGTCAATCAGCATGACGTTGACTGTTGCGCCCTGTCTACAGAGCAGAGAGGATGAGAATCTGTAGACTCACGATGTAAGTGAAGCGACTGAATCACCGACACATTTTTTTCATTTAATGTCCCTGATATACCCTTTAAGTTTTTCCCTGAAACCGATGCTGCAGTAAGCCAGTTATTCAGGATTTAAACACCACGATCAAAACAGCAGTTTGACACTCCATTGAGGGGTGGGGTGGAATGCAAGGTGCCTAATTCATCAGGAAGGGTACACTTTTCAATGAATCAGGTAAAGTGCTAAGTGATGTGTGCATCGCCACATTTTTATTCAAGTCAGGGACTAGAGTAGCATTTGTGGCATAAGGAACGCCATCATTCATCATAAAATTGACGAGTGGCGGTTGAAATGCCCAGACAAAGTTAAAATACAAAATTTGCTAAATTTTTGCAACATTTCAAAGCTTTGTATGAAAGCTTTAATTAATCAGTGTTTCTGGACGTGACGGGTTCCCTATAATACATACTACATTTTATTGAGGTTAGATTGCTAGTCACCTCTCATTTGTTAGGTCAAACAGCTGGTGGACCTGACCCAGCCCCGTCATATCTTACAATAGAACTATGTTTTGATACATCCATACAGTTAATAAGTATCCATTATAAAATCACTAAAAAGTTTGGTATAGAATAAAGGTGATGAGTTCGGATGTGAACTGGACTACATTTTCCCCACTATCACTCACCTTCAAGGCACGTTTCCATGTGCAGTATTGTGCTTTTCAATAGGTGCGGATTTTCTACACATTTCCCCGTTTTATTATCTGTAGTAACATCCAGTGGAGGTCAGATCAGCATCGTCTGTATTTTTTTCTGTGGGTTTTGACTGTAGCATGTATTCACAACACAGCTATTGTAATAAGATGGCTCTTATACATGCAACTCCCCAGTGGGAAATCCATGGAAAAGTCCCAGTGGGAACATACTCTAGTCTAAGGGGACCATTTAGTAAGTGGAACCCATTTAGGTAGCTCTCAGAAGCATTTACATATTCTTGTAATATGAAGAGGCCATGGGGCTGCTGGTAATAGGGTCATTTTTTTTTAGAAAAACTCCTATAATTTTTTAAAAATCTTGTATCCTGCAGATCGAGTCATATTCCTTCGGAATTCATGTTCAAAGTTGTGAAAATATTGGCATCAGATCATTATCCCTCGCATATCAGACAAGTGTGATACATAAAATATCTGAGCACAAGAATAGAAAACAATATATCACAATCTCCCGCTCTGGCCTGGTATTATAAATAGCATCCCCCATTGAGAGGAGCGAAACAGCGACACTCGGAGAAGGAAATCAGAATCTAGATTGGAAGACAGAAATAGAACAACCTCCTCCCAGCAATATAGACATTAATAAGTGATGCCATTTGTAAATATGAGCTCCATGTGGGACTCAGATTTCCTTGCCGCAAAACATTTATATCCGAATGAGCAAAACCTTAATGTTGTATTAATGCTGTGCCTACAGAAGAAAAAACCCAGAGCAGATGTTCAACAATCACCACAGTATGGAAATACGCAAGGCTCGGTTACATTTATACATTTCTACTTTGTTCTACGCTGAGCACTTGCATCAGGGTTTCCTTCAAAATCCCTGAAAAATAGGACTCAAATGGAACCCCAATAAAATTATTCAATATAACGGGGTGGATGGTGTCACTTCCATTTGGCCTCTGTTGTGCTGGTGTCTGGCTTTTTAGGCAGACACCAAAGTGGTACCGTTCATGACGACAATGTCCGTGTTTCTTAGGTGGCCTTGAAAGCGTGGTCTACCGTGCTTTCCTATCCACCTACATTTTTCATGAGCTGAACCTAACAATCTCAGACTTTTCCATGTACACAAAAGGCCTTTATCTCTTGAATATTGTCCACAAATTTGTATAAATCAGTGTTAGTGAGAACTTCTCTTTTTCTGAGATAATCCATCCATCTCATCACAGGTGTGACATATCAAGATGCTGATTACACAGCATGATTATTGCACAGGTGTGCTTTAGCCTGGCCACAATAAAAGGCCACTCTAAAATGTGCAGTTCTATCACAGAGCACAATGCCACAGATGTCGCAAGTTTTGAGGGAGCGTCCAATTGACATTTTGACTGGAGGAATGTCCACCAGAGCGGTTACCCGTGAATTTGTGTACATACAAAAAGTCTTAAATGTTTGAGATCAACTCATGAAAAATTTTAGCAAAAACAAAAATGTTGTGTATATCTCCAGTATTTACTCAACCAGTTCTGCTCCTCAGTGCGGGGCTGGGGATATTCTCAAAAGTCACCATGTGGAGACCTTCTCTTCATAACATTGTTAGACACCGGCGAGCCACATGTCATGATGAACCAGCAAGACACAAGTGGCTCTAAAGGCACAGGTTGGGGACCCTTGCTCTACCGCATTATACTGAATGGTTCTGTCAGGATTCTATCTGAATTCTGCTTTTTTGATTGATTTAGATGGAAACCCTGTTGAAGCGCTTATGATAAAGCACTGGATGAATGTGAGCTAGGCATTGGGTTTTATACAATCTTGCAGACTTAACTGATATTCAATGGTTACGATAAGTCAGTTGTGCTACCAAAGGTCTCAGCATAGCCCCTGTCTAAATTCCATGTTACCATTCCCCTACTGAACTGGGTTGTCCTTATACAGTCTTACATTTCCAGCACAGACTGGTGTACAGTATATGCTATATTTTATGGATTGTACGCTTTTTGAGAAGTAATAAACAAAAAGGAAGGAAAAAAATGCAACATGCTCCGAGAAAATCTGTAAAAGGTCCATTTTTAGGGCAAGCACATTTTAAATCTCCTTACATGAATATAAAGAGGATAAAACAGTCTAATTCCTCCAAATAGGATCATTCAAACTGCATGGATTTTTACAGTAGGACGGATATAAATGGGTTTTACATAATTTAAATGATGATTTCTAAAGCTAGCAGAATGAAGACCAAGGCAGAATATGCTGTATAGCAGTGGTGCCTAGCACAGCAATCACATAGTGACCGTATAGATGACCTGCGAGCAGCCCCTATACACAGAGGCATAACATGAAGCTCAGCTCCTGAGCCCAATGCAAATGATGGAACATGGCCTACTGCAAGTACAATACTGGTATCTTCTGACTTAGCAGAACAGTCTTATGTGACCCTACAGGCATCAGGACCTCAGATAAAACTGTTTCTCCTAATGCCCCAATAGTTATACCCCTGCCTGTATATAAGCTCTGTATAAAACCTCATCTGCCAGAGAGAAAGCAATGTGTGAGAGACATAGACCTTTCACTGTGAATTAGCAGAACAAAAACGGAGGGTGTATGTATCAATGTCTGATCGACCGTGGTCTGACACCCCACACTCCTGCTGATCAGTTGTCCTTGATCCCACTGGCGGCAGCAGGCAGCCGGAAATGCTCAATTCCGGAGCTGCTCCGTTTTCTGATCTTCTGATAGTGGGAACGGCCGGGTGCTGCCCATCCGCCTCCTAGTGATTTGAATGTAGTATTTGTTTCATTTGTACATTGTGTATACAAAAGAGCTAGATGTTAACTGTGAGGTGTCCCCTGGTGCTCTGCAAAAAGGAGCTGCTGGGCAGAGCATTCAGGGGTAGATTAAAGAGGCTGTCCACTATTTGGGCAAACCCTTCTCATTTCCCATGTTTGGCCCCATTAAAATAATAAAGCTTATACGCCTGTTCCAGAGGTGCTGGTGCTCGTGTTCCCAGGACCCATTTGAGGTTGTTACATCATGCGAGCCCCGTACCCAATCACTGCCGGCTTCACTGTCCTCGCCTTCAAACATATCAGTAATTAACATGAAATGAGAGCTGCGGCTGGACCTGTCCAGCGCAAGCACCAGGCCTTCTCCTATGGCTGCGTGCCCTTGGAGTAATTTTTAATGGGTTTTTCAGGTAACCCAACAAATTCCTCACTAGCCACCAAGAACCTGTAAAGGGAAGGTGCCACGATTTTGTATTTTTGTACTATAAATGATTGATTATATAATTATTCTTTATACAAAATTAAATGCACTAATTTTACAGTTTATTATTTTTCTTCTGCAGCCACATGGGGCTACCATTTTTATTTGCTGGTGTGTAAGTTTCAGAGCATGACACTTACACACCTAAATACGGCAGCCCCTCTAAGTAGGAGGCTGTGGATGGTGCCCGATCGCATCTCCACCATTGTGGCTGCCTCCAGCAGTGCCTTGGGCATGCCCTCTCGTCTGTCCAGGTCGCAGCTGTGGGAGAAGAGTCCAGCAAGTCCCACTCTGCTGTACCACCACCTTCAATCCGTATAGTTCATCCAGACCTATGGCTTAGAGAATCCACCACATCCAGTGAGCCCTTAACACAGGGATGGAAAATAAGCCAATTCCATGAGGACTAGTGAGGAACGGTAGCAGGGGCCTCCATGTTTTGAAGCCTAAGGTGTGTTGTGATCTGGTTTGTTCAGTTGTGAAGTTTATCGGACTGAATTAAGCCATGGTTGGAATGGCAGTGTCACAATAACCTGGATAAAGAGGAACAGGGCTTTTCAAAACTGATCCTGAATTGGAAGGCGCATACCTCTGGAAAATTGAGCTGGGCTAAGCGGAATATTCACCTAGAATTTGGTGGAAAGTGTATTAGCAGTTAAGGCCTATGTGAATTAACACAATCCAAGGATGTGGCTCCGGTGAAGTTATTTAGGGCCTGTACAGTGTTATATCTATTAAACTAAGTTCTTCAATGTTAAATGGATTGTGGTAGTGTCTTCTGTAGTAACCTTCTTAAATGCTTGTGTCTCAAGTAAAATAACATTACCTGACATTTTTCAGGTAATTGAGCACTGCAGCCAATCAGTGGCCACTGAACGGCAGCAGCCTGTACTTCTGTATTTTGTCAGAGCAAATGTCCGTTCTGACATAATATTGATGAGCAGCAGATCAGGGACTGCTAATTGTTGTGTTACGAGACTGTTGCTGCTCATTTCATGTCACACCCAAACGAACAGCAGTGCTGACATCTTTGAAACGGCACTGTTGCAGGGGTTGAGTATACATTGTTTTTATTTTTTTATCTGGAACTGAATTATTTAAGCTGGGATTATCCAGTAGAGGACAACCCCTTTAAGTAACAATTCCACATTGTGAGCATTGAAACGACTAAAGGCCCTGTCACACACAGAGATAAATCTGCGGCAGATCTGTGGTTGCAGTGAAATTGTGGACAATCAGTGCCAGGTTTGTGGCTGTGTACAAATGGAACAATATGTCCATGATTTCACTGCAACCACAGATCTGCCAAAGATTTATCTCTGTGTGTGACAGGGCCTTAAGATTTTGTACGCATCTGAGTGTTGTAAGCATGAAGTGAAGAAGTGAAAACTACAGTTAACAGGTTTGCACTGAATGTGATCTATGATTGTCTTCTTTTGAAGATGAACCACTCAAGGATACACCCACGTTCCATCTGTGCTGAGCGGAGACATGGAGGACCCGGATCAGGTGCACCTATCATACATACCCACTTTTCTAAGTGCCCAAAGACTTTGGTAAAAGCAGTGCTGCCCGTGTGTTCTTTGATCAAATGCACAAATATTAAGATCGATATTAAAAGAACTAAAATGTCTATACCCATGTCTTTTCGTCTCTGAGATGTAATATAGTACATGCATTTTTATGAATCCATCCAAGACAAAATTTATGTTGAACAGAATTTTACTTTTATTTTTTTTTATATATATATAGCTCTGAAATTTTTATTATATTTTTAAAGCATACGAAGAAAAATAACATGGATATGCTCCACAAGCATGTGAGTGATTAGTAGCCGGATACATATCTTATTATCCATTAATAAACTTTTATATTTTTTATCTTGTAGATAAATGATAATCAGCACCAGATGCTACAATCAGAACAATCCCTTACCCAGCAGCTGACAGTCTTTTTTTTAACTATCTTTTTCATATGTATCTCAACAACAGGCACAGATAGGCTTATAGATCAATGTCCGGTGGGCTCCAAGACAATATGCATTACAGTGAAAAGGCCAAATCACAGAGCTCAAAAGGATCAACTGGACTCACATGTACTGGCTGTGGGCTGCTGGCATGCTGCAGTACATTGTTGAAAAGGGGTTGTCCAAGACTGAGATATTGATGATTTATGTCAGTCCTGGAAACCCCTTCAAAGAGGTTTACCCACTACTGTAAAATGAATGGCCCATCCTTAGGATAGTTCATCGATATCTGATCAGCTGGGGTCCGCCGACACACCACACCCCCATTGATCATCTACTCTAGGTCCCAGCAGCAGTAGTAGTCAGCTAGAAATGCTCAGTTCTGGAGCTGGCCTGTCAACTTATAGTGGCTGCGGCCGGGTACTGCACATCCGCCTCCTATTGATTTGAATGGCAGGCAGATGTGCAGTACCCAGCCGCGTCTGCTATCAGTTGAGAGGGTAGCTCTGGAACTGAGCATTTCCAACACCCCGCACTCCTACCGATCAGCTGCTCTAGGTCCCCGTGGCGGTAGCAGCTGGCCAGAAATGCTCAATTCCACAGCTGTCTTGTCAACTTATAGTGATATCGGCCGGGTACTGCACATCCGTCTCCTATTGATTTGAATGGGAGATGGATGTGCGCGGCCGCTATCAGTTGATGGGGCAGCTTCGGAACGGAACATTTCCGGCCACTTACTACTGCTGCCGTGACCGGTAATAGCTGATCGGTGGGGGTGCCAGGTGTTGGACCCCGGCCGTTCAGACATTGATGACCTATCCCAAGGACAGGCTATCAATGGTAAAATAGTGGCCAACCTCTTTAAGCACAGCAGACAGTTAATAATAGAGCACAAGGCTTCCCCTTACACGTCAAGGACAGCCTATAAGTGTGACAGATGAATTCCATATTTTATTTTGTTTTAGGGGTCAATCTCGTAATCGCAATCATAATAGTAGCCTGAATACTATTATGGGCAGGCATGTTCAGACAGGACTTACCCATTCTAAAACCCACAGGGGATCTGCAGTGCCAAGCCTGTATCAAATGCTGCAGGTTTTGCCGCGAGTGCTGCTGTGAGCTTACCCCAACTTTCAGTGCCAGGCTGCAGTGTGAAGTAGTGATGTGTCGGTCGCGAACGATCCGACACAAAGATCTGGCTCCCTGCTGTGAACGACAGGAGCCGGATCACCAGTGTGAGCCACTAAAATTGCTAAACGGCGCTTTTCGCCGCTGAAACCACACCCACCCGTGACTAAACTCCACCCACTCCACAATCTAATTGGTCCCTTGTAAGTGAGCGGGGTTTAGCCGCGGGTGGGCGTGGTTTCAGCGGCGTCACTATAATCTTAAATATGTGTTCACCTAGGGTGAACACATATGTAATAAGGAGCCGAGAACGAACCGAATGAGCCGGCTCTTTTTGGTGAGCAGAGCCATGGGAACCGGATCACCAAAAAGAGCCGGACTGCCCATCACTAGTGTGAAGGATGAAATCAACAGTCAAATGCACACCAAAAATTAACATGTTGCTGTTGTGAATTTACATTTTAGATTTTCTCTACAGATACTAGTAGAATGGTATCCACAATGCTGCTGTAATATGCTGTGGATTGTACATCTGGAATCTGGAATAGGACAGTAAATCCTTGGCGCATACATCCCATGTGAATATACCTACAACTGCTCTATTACTGTAATTGCCAGCAATTATATAACCTCTGATAATAGTATACTTTTATCATTTATGATGAACATAAATTGATACAATTAAATGAAGATTTTTCTCAAAATGTGAATGAGGTTTACTTTCCTAAAATGTTTTTATCCTCAAGAACAAGTTATGTTGCATTCTGCTTCATGTAAGAGAGATGTCTTACTGTAAATACTCTATATACAATTACATGGAAGCACCTGAGGTCCTGCCATTACACGCTTATTACAATCGTGTAACCAGGAGCTGAAAAAGCATCAGGTGCAAGAAACCAACTGTGACAAATGTGCCCAATTAATAGGGGAAAGTCACAGTCACGTCACCCTGATGGACGCAGCTGTAGTCTCACACTTCTGACTTAAGAGACTATAAAACATATATCAGCGGACAATGATTACCCTGGAAACTTCCTTCCTATCCAATTACCATTGATCATAGAGAAATGATTTCTAACCTGTGGAAGGCCACATTCACACGTCTGTACTAGTACCAATCAGTGTTTTGCATCAGTGTTTCATCCGTGTGATCATTTTTACCATTCAAGTGTCTACCGTGTGTTCATTTTTACCATCCATGTATTAATTTTTACTATCCAAGTGTCATCAGTTTTTTTTCACGGACCCATAGAATTGTATTGGCTATTGTCATACAAGCTGTTGGAAAAAAATGGACATGTCTCTGTGATTTACACATCCACATGGTCCATGTACAAACAAAGACATATGAATAGCAATATAGGTTATAATGGGTACAACGTGCTGTATGCATGCATTAAACAGATACGTACAAATGTACCTGCCACACAGATGCCTGAATAAGGCCTAATGTAAGGCCTTCACCTAAACTCTAAAAAGTATCATTAAGACACCATGGGGCAGAAGCGCTCAGCTTTTGTGTCCCTATCCCTATACTGCTTTGCTCACATTTGAGGATAATCTAGCTCTCTTGCTCTGAAGGCCGGATTCCCCAATCAGGATTAGCAATGTGTTGGACGCAGCACATTTCCGTTACGTCCAACATGCCGCATTGTACAGTAAAAGCACAGTTTATAGGATTTATAGAAATCCCATGGCCACTGTGCTTCTTTTGTACGTAGCATAAAGTGACCTGTGCTGCGTCACTCTGAGCCGTCGCAAGTCTGCAGCATGTCAATTTATGCTTGCGAAGACACAAGTGTTGTTAGCGGGGAGAACACAGCAAAAGACCACAGCATCCAGAATCCTGATTGTGGGTACGGACCGCTGCATTCTGTCATGGAGAACACTCGTGTCTCCGTAAGAAGGATGACACTGCGTCTAGAACAGTGTCATACGGATCATGTGGACATACCTTTAATCTGAGAAATCGGCAGGGATCGGAGGAGCAAACCTCCTAGTGATGAACAAAACTAAAAAGATACTACAGCATAAAATATATTCTAAAGTTTAGTTGCTCTTTTAGAAGAATCACTGGTAATCTTAACTTTCAAAGCTAAACTTATCTGAACTAAAGGGACGATTTCAACAGTAATGAATAATGATAGTCTGTTCCCCTGGGATAAAAAACAAGAATTGTTTGTGTCTACCGATGGCCGACCAACGAATGTACGTCATCATTCAAAAGACTGATCGGGTATGTTGGATTTTTTTTTCAGACAATCATTAGCATTGGATGTATCATCAACTGAAAAAAAACAACATGGCCAATGCAGTCTGATTTTTTTCTTCCTGACAACAAACAACTGATCGTAAAATTTGCCTAGGATCGTCCATCAGCCCATATTCGTCTCATGTATAGGGACCTGAAACTAAATTAATCTTAACTAATGTAAACTTTACATGGATTTGAAAGTTTTAATAAGCGACAACTATATATACACTTTATTTCGAATGTGTCAAACAATTGACATTTTTATTCTCGCTACCATGGCCTTGTCCCTTTACCTCTACTATATCTCAATATCTCCACTTCAATAATGATTCTCTTTTATTATATTTTTTATAACACGGAATGACATCATGCAATTGTATTGTCTCGTCTAAAATGGAGAAGAGGAACTAAAGGAGACATTGTATTCAGTTGTGTACAGTGGCCCCTTAAGTTATACTATTAACTTGCTCCAATTCAAATATTCTATTCTAGGTTGAAAGGAGCTTTTTCAAGGTCCTGCATAGTACATAGTGTCATCTGGTCTCCACTTATCCTGGAATAAGTAAAGAATAGTATAGATATAATACCTACAACTACTCAGTCAAACATTATAATCCTACAGTGCTGTGGAATACGTTAATACTACAAGTGCATCTCAACAAGTTAAAATATCCTAAAAAAGTTAATTTCTTTCAGTAATTCAATACAAAAATGGAAACACATATATTACACAGAGTCATTACAGAGTGATCTATACCAAGTGTTTATTTCTGTTAATGTTGATGATTATGGTTACAGCCAATGAAAACCCAAAAGTCATTATCTCAGAAAATAAGATTATTATATAAGACCAACTGAAAAATTATTTTAAACTCAGAAATGTTGGCGCCTCCTGAAAAGTCTGTCCAGTAAATGCACTCAATACTTGGTCGGGGCTCTTTTGCATGAATTACTGCATCAATGCGGCCTGGCATGGAGGCGATCAGCCTGTGGCACTGCTGAGGTGTTATGGAAGCCCAGGTTGCTTTGATAGCAGCCTTCAGCTCATCTGCATTGTTGGGTCTGGTGCCTCTCATCTTCCTCTTGACAATACCCCATAGATTCTCTATGTGGTTTAGGTCAGGCGAGTTTGCTGGCCAAGCAAGCACAGTGATACTGTGGTTATTAATTCAGGTATTGGTAGTTTTGGCAGTGTGGACAGGTGCCAAGTCCTGCTAGAAAATGAAATTTCCATCTACAAAAAGCTTGTTGGCAGAGGGAAGCATAAAGTGCTCTAAAATTTCCTGGTAGATGGCTGCACTGACTGGTCTTGATAAAACACAGTGGACCTACACCAGCAGATGACATGGCTCCCCAAACCATCATTGATTGTGGAAACTTCACACTAGACCTCAGGCAGCTTGGATTGTGGCCTCTCCACTCTTCCTCCAGACTCTGGGACCTTGATTTCTAAATTAATGCAAAATTTATCAATATCTGAAATATGTGTTTCCCTTTTTGCGTTGAATTACTGAAATAAATTAACTTTTTGGTAATATTTCAATTTATTGAGATGCACCTATATATAAAATACAATCATTATTATAATGTTTTTATTAATTATTATAAAACTGTTAACATAAAGTGAACCAGATGGTAAAAAATTCCAATATTTTTTTTATGATATTAAGTTGAATCAGTCAGCTTGCCTAAAGCCCGCTTTACACGCTGCAATTTTGCATACGATCTTGTATGCGATTTGCAACGCCCCCATCGTATGTGTGGCACGTTCAATTTGTTGAACCTGCCGCACATACGAGTAACCCCCGTCTCACATACTTACCGGTCCATACGACCTCGCTGTGGGCGACGAACGTCCACTTCCTGGAGTGGGAGGGACGTTCGGTGTCACAGCGACGTCACACGGCAGCCGACCAATATAAGCGGAGGGGCGGAGCGGAGCAGGACGTAAACATCCCGCCCACCTCCTTCCTTCCGCATTGTGGGCCGGGAGCCGCAGGACGCTGGTAAGATCTGTTCATCGTTCCCGGGGTGTCACACACTGCGATGTGCACTACCCCGGGTACGATGAACAACCTGACGTGCAATTCTAGAGACAGGTACGATGTGTATGCGATGAACGTTTTAACGTTCAATCACAATCGCACGTACCTCTCACACACTGCAATGTACCTTACGATGCCGGATGTGCGTCACTTACGACGTGACCCCGCCGACACATTGTAAGATACATTGCAGCGTCTAAAGCAGGCTTTAAAGGGGTCTTCCTCTACATCAGCAGAGTTGAGAAGTGATTGGCTGCAGCGGTGATGTGTTGGCGTGACATCATCCCTGGGACCGGTTAATGATCACCGAAGCAGCAGTGTAGGCATAAAGCTGAACCTGGGGAGTGTAAATACCAGCTGATTTTATTATTTTTACATGAACCCACCAATGGAGATTATAGACAGTTTAGGAAAGTTGATCCTATTGACAAAAGCCCAATAAGAATTAAAATAAAAATAACTACTTGCATAGAAGTATAAAATACCACAGCAGTATACAAAAGTATCACGTTATCCATAATCATGTTCATTAAAAAAAATCACGGATTCAGCGGCACTGTCTTGATTTGAGGCTCTCTCCAGCAGTCCCGGATCCTTCTCTCAGTGCAGTATAAATTAGCTCATTTCAGTGCATAAATTAAATTCTCATCTGCTCTGGTTTCCTTGGATGGGACTCATGAGTATGTGAGCTCTGTGTCCGAAGACAGCAGCTCTACCATTGAGCCACTGACCATACTGAGAGTCATAGGAGGATTTTTTATTCTTGACCTGTATTGCAGGCAGAGAAACCACAAGTAAATTATTCAGTTACATAGAGATATAGATAGATATATACTGTATCTCTATGTAGCTGAAGAAAAAGTCACATTCTTTTGCTCCTATAAAACTAGAAGAAAAGAGAAAAAAATATTTAAAAAAAAAATATTTATTTTCACCCCCAACTTGAAATCAAACCAGCAACTTTCAAATATGTGTCCAGCAGCCCTAACTATTGAGCTACAAGCTCTGATGATGTCAGAGGAAGGATTTTGTATAGATGAGCCTGCATTATTGCCCCTAACTTCAAAGCAGATTACATTGTACATAGAGATCCATTGTACACTACAGAGCAGCATCTCTATGTCCTGTATTCTGGACATCACAAATCAGCAAATAACATGGACATATTTGGCATCCCTGTAATCTTAACGACCCGAACAACACAGCAATCATATTATTTATGAGGATCAGTAAATGTCGTAAAAACATGGCGCAATTGATTATTTTCTCTATTAAACCCATAAAAAATGTAATAAAATTGTAATGCTGAGGCCGTGTTCACACATAGCGTAAATGCTGTGATTTTTCTGCAGGTGTCCACACCACACAATGCAATAACAATCTTCTGTGATTAGTGCATGTTTGCTGCATTTTTTTATGTGTTTTCCCAGACGTTTGTTACATGTTTGGTGCAGCTGTGAATCTGAGTTTTTAATACTACAGAAAAGCTTTGATTTTGCGTTTAAAAATGTATGGCACTTTTTTTTTCCAGGCTCCACAAAGAAGCCTAAAGAGAAAATCACAGCAAAATTGCACAGTTCAGGGGCGTCTTTAAGACGCTCAGAGGGCAGAGATTTCATGACGCCTCATCCACTTTGCTTGGACATTTAGATGTTCACATGATGTAGCGTACATGTTGCATTTTTTTCTGCAGCTTTTTTTTGCATATATATTCTGCTTTGTTTAACTGTCCAAGCAAAGTGGAAGTGACTTCATGCAAAGATGCCCATGAACTCTGATATTTTGGTGGTTTTTTTCTTTCTCTAGAGGCTTCTATGTGGAGCTTAAAAAAAATGGAGAAAACTGCAGTTACTTTTATAAGTGCAGAATCCAAGCTTTTCTGTACAATAAAAACACTTGAAAACGCAGCTTCACATCTGCACCAAAAACGCAAGAAATAATGGGTAACAGGTATAAAAAATGCAGCAACAATGCAATGCAATAATCAGAGAAGATTTTTATTGTGTAATTGGTGCAGACAGCGGCAGAAAACAAAAAACACTGGATATATGCAACGTGTGAACATGGCCTTACAGACACAAGAAGCAACATGTCATATAGTGACGCTTATATAAATACGGGAAAGTTCTGGCTGCGAAGAATGAACGAACAGTCCAGGGCGTCTGCTGAACGCCTCTTACTGCCAATTGGGTGTGGCATGGAGTGTGGTCAAAATTTGCCAAAGCGCACTGCGCACACCACAGAATTTGTCCCTTTTTCTGTTCTTCAAATGTTGGGAGGTATGACATAACTAGAAATAGTGAGTACCTTAGCTATTATGTGCCATAACATAACACTAGACAAACGCACACATAATTCAGTTATACACAAGCCGCTGAGACAAAATAGAACACGTTCTCCATAAAGCAGACACAATCTGCCGTTGCTTAATACATTAGGTTCTGATCTGTCTAATTATTAGTGTTGATTTCATCATATCTTATAACTAAGGGTACTTTCACACATGCGTTGTTTTCCTTCAGTCGCAATCCGCTTTTTTGGAAAACAGCGGAATCCGTTAACAGATTCTGCTGTTTCCCATAGACTTGTATGGATGTCGGATTGTGCCAAAAGTACCTGCGTTGCTTCCGTTGGCCGACGCTGCGTTGCTTCCGCCGAGCGGAAGCAACGCAGCATGTAACATTAATTGCTTGCGTCAAAATGACGCCGAGCAGCGGATTCCGTTGCTTCCGTTAAAATTTATAATGGCTCCCTAGGGTAGCGGATTCCGTTGCAAAGTGCTTTACAACGGAATCCGTTGCTGGATTCTGCTAATTTCTACTGAGCATGCCCAAAATGAAATTTTTTTTAAAAAAAACGAGGCGAAGCATTCCGTTAGACGGACGCCTAACGGACGCCAAACAGATGCAACGGGTCCGTTATTTCACAGGGATAAGCTAACGGATTCCTCTGAAATAACGGATCCGTTGCATCCGTTGACACCACAAAAATAACGGATGAGTCAAAACGACGCAGCAACGGACCCAGCGGATTTCGCCCAACGCAAGTGTGAAACTAGCCTTACCATACTTACTTCTTATCTCCCATTTATCTTGCTTTCTATCAATTCATTATAAAGTATTGTACTTTCAGCTCTACTGCTCACCCAGCACTGCACACTTACACACATGGAAATCCGCACCCAGAGCCGCCCTTTCCTTACAATTTGTTACATAATTTCCTAAACTGTGCAACAATATTAAGGGACTTCATGTTCTATATCTGCAGCACAAAACTCAGCCCACAGCTAAGTTTACATCAGCGAATACAAAATACTGTCTGATTTTCATACAGAAAGAAAGAATTATTTCTTATCTGTATTGCTACCGAATCTGTATGCAATCCATATGGCACTTTGTTTTTATACATCAGGAGTTAGAAAAAAATTTCAAGACAAAATACAGTTTCCTATGTTTAGAATTCCAATGTATCTGTAAAAATCTGTTGCTATACGGATGGTCCCTATGGGATCCTATTTTTTTTTTGTGCACCCATAGAATTGAATAGGCGAGACTCACCCAATGCACAAAAGAGACCAGTGCGCGCTGCGATTTTTACCAGTTCATGCTGCTATGCACACTGTCATGATTCCCTTGTATTCCCAGTGCAGGTGGGTGGTTATTTGAATGAATGTATGTGATCACGTCACACAAGGAACAGTGATAGTGTGTGCATTACACTCAGTCATGATTGAGCAGTTTGCAGTCTCAGAGTCACTACAGACTTTTCATTTCAGCCTGGACAACCCCCTTAATGTTCAACTAAAAGAAAAACTAAGCATTTTTGCAATTTGCCTTTATTTTGTGGATAGAGATTCTATGCAGACATACAGTGCCTTGCAAAAGTATTCAGCGCCCTTGAATTTTTCAACCTTTTCCCACATTTCAGGCTTCAAATATAAAGATAAAATTTTGAATGTTATGGTGAAGAATCAACAACAAATGGGACATAATTGTGAAGTTGAACGAAATTTATTTCTTGTTTTAAACTTTTTTAAAAAGTAAATAACTGAAAAGTGTGGCGTGCAATTATTCAGCCCCTTTACTTTCAGTGCAGCAAACTCACTCCAGAAGTTCATTGAAGATCTCTGAATGATCCAATGTTGTCCTAAATGACTGATGATGATAAATATAATCCACCTGTGTGTAATGAGGTCTCCGTATAAATGCCCCTGCACTGTGATATTCTCAGTGTTCTGTTTAAAGCGCAGATAGCATCATGAAGACCAAGGAACACAACAGGCAGGTCTGTGATACTGTTGTGGAGAAGTTTAAAGCCGGATTTGGTTACAAAAAGATTTCCAAAACTTTAAACATCCAAGGAGCACTGTGCAAGCGATCATATTGAAATGGAGGAGTATTATACCCCTGCAAATCTACAAAGACCCGGCCGTCCATCCAAACGTTCATCTCAAAGAAGGAGAAGACTGATCAGAGATGCAGCCAATAGGCCCCTGATCACTCTGGATAAACTGCAGAGATCTACAGCTGAGGTGGGAGAGTCTGTCCATAGGACAACAATCAATCGTACACTGCACAAATCTGGCCTTTATGGAAGAGTGGCAAAGAGAAAGCCATTTCTCAAAGATATCCATAAAAAGTGTTATTTAAAGTTTGCCACAAGCCACCTGGGAGACACACCAATCATGTGGAAGAAGGTGCTGTGGTCAGATGAAACCAAAATGGAACTATTTGGGGAAAATGCTAAACGATATGTTTAGCGTAAAAGCAACACAGCTCATCACCCTGAACACACCATCATGGTTTGGGCCTGCTTTTCTTCAACAGGGATAGGGAAGATGGTAAAATTGATGGGAAGATGGATGGAGCCAAATATAGGACCATTCTTGAAGAAAACCTGTTGGAGTCTGCAAAAGACCTGAGACTGGGAAGGAGATTTGTCTTCCAACAAGACAATGATCCCAAACATAAAGCAAAATCTACAATGGAATGGTTCACAAATAAACATATCCAGGTGTTAGAATGGCCAAGTCAAAGTCCAGACCTGAATCCAATCGACAATCTGTGGAGAGAGCTGAAAACTGCTGTTCACAAACGCTCTCCATCCAACCTCACTCAGCTCCAGCTTTTGCAAAGGAAGAATTGGCAAGAATTTCAGATGTTCAAAACTGATAGAGACATACCCCAAGCGACTTGCAGCTGTAATCCAGCAAAAGGTGGTGCACAAAGTATTAAACTAAAGGGGACGAATAATATTGCACGCCCCACTTTTCATTATTTATTTTTTAAAAAAGTTTAAAATAAGCAATACATTTCATTCAACTTCACAATTGTGTCCCATTTGTTGATTCTTCACCATAACATTAAAATTTGTATCTTTATATTTGAAGCCTAAAATGTGGGAAAAGCCTGAAAAATTCAAGGGGGCCGAATACTTTCGCAAGGCACTGTATGTGTCCATGTGCAGTCTGGTCTTAAAGTCATTTGTTACTCCATTGTGTAATCCTGCTAAAGCGGTTGTCTCAAGATGTTGTTTCAGGAGCTCACCACTGCAGACCCCCGGCTTCCTGCAGATGGTGCAGAGCGCTCCTGAAAATTAGCAGTTGAGTAGCATGGTTGTGCAGCTGGTCTGAATGGAGCGCTCTCCCATTTGGTTAGCACAGGAAGCTTTCTCTGTGCAGCAGGAATGAAGACAGTTAGATCCAGTGATTCCACCAGCATCAGTGTGGTGCAAGTAGGCTCTAAGGCAGTGGTCCCCAACCTTTCTGACCATGAGAGCCACATTCAGCTCTGACAGAGGGTCGTGAGCCACATTCAGCTCTGACAAAGGTTCATAAGCTACATTCAGTTCTGACCGAGGGTTGTGAGCCACATTCAGCTCTGAGAGAGGGTCAGGAGCTACATTCAACTCTGGCCAAGGATCACGAGCCACATTCAGCTCTGAGAGAGGGTAGCGAGCCACATTCAGCTCTGATCAAGAGTCAGGAGCCACACTGAGCTCTGAGAGAGGGTCGTGACCCACATCCAGCTTTGAAAGAGGGTTGCAAGCCACATTCAACTCTGACAGAAGGTTGTGAGCCACATTTAGCTCCTGTTTCCTCCCCCCACTCCTCACAGTAGTGACAACCAGAGCCACCATCACCGCTATAATGACAGCCAAAACTTTTCCACATAAATCACACTGAGGCAGTATACCCAGATCCAGAGGTTTCTACCCAACCCCCATTCAGATCTGCTCTTCTATGTGAGGCTTCTCACAAAAGTCACTATCTGCAAAACTGCTCTTCATAGCCGTTTGCAAGACCTGTTGCTAATTCACCAAGCTGGAATACAGCGGAGAGCCACATGTCATGGGCCTGAGAGCCACAGGTTGAGGACAATAAGGTATAGAGCCTTCTCATACCATATCTTCTTTGACAATGTAACTGGCCATACTGGGACTGCAGGGTGGCAGATAACCTAGACAACAAGCTGTACACTATATAAAAATCGCCAAATTTCAAGCACTTTGCAAATTTCCCTTATTTATGAACTTGAGACAACCCATTTAATTTAGTAAATTATAAATACTTAAATTGCTATTGAAATAAATGAATCCCAAATATACACCTACAATTTACATTAAAATGATTAATTTTGTTTGAAGAACTCAAGGAAGTTAGCACGGTACGACACCACCTTCGAGGTAATGCACTAACTGTGACAATGCTATATTAGCAACCAAAGTGACCTGATAATGACACAGAGGGGTGCAGACGCCACAGTTTCCTCTTCTTGGGCCTCTGTGGCACTGCGGAGATATCTTGCGGTGAGGACTAGTCAGATGAGCACTTCCCTGAAGTAATGCCCCCGGTAAGGATAATCCGATGCTCTCTAGCGGGCTGCCTCTGCTGCCTTCCCAGCAGTATGCCGGTATACAATAAAAGGTTATGTATTTAAAGAACAAAATTAAACGTTTGAACAAGACTCACATTGATCATCGCATTTGAAGTAATCCTGAAGAGAGTGGCCCTTTCATTTACAGACTTGATCTTCTCGCTGCTCTCTGCCGGCAATTTTAGGCTCTCCAGCTCACTCAGGGAGCGCTGCAGTGCTGCTCCATGCTTAGCGATCAGGTCGTTGCATGTACTGAGGTCATCTAGCTTACTGGTCAGAGACTTCAGCGAGGTGTGCAGCTCGCTCTTGTCAGACTGTGAACTTGGCTCATCATCCCCAGAGTCATCTACAAAGAGAAAGTTCACATTTCAGTTTGGCATCAGATTTTAGGATAAGCAGCAGCTAACATCAACCTAAGAGAGAACGCTCATATATGAAAATAAAGTTTAGTATCAAGGTAATCATATATCCAGACACATTCCCATCTCTAAACCCCTTCATGTCGGGGCCAATTTCTAAATGTCTGTTTTTGTCTTTTCCTCCCTTCTTTTCTCCCAGTGCCATAACTTTTTTTTATTCTTCTGTCCACTAACCCATATCAGGGCTTGTTTTTTGCGTGATGAGTTGTACTTTTGAATGACATTCTGCCACATACTGTAGTTTATTACTTATAATTTTTTTCTTAATTTTTATTTTTCTTTATTATTTTTGCTTGTTTTTAAATGTTTATAAATATTTATTCATGTATTGTGAATGATATACTGTACGTGTCACACAGACTACGTTTCAATAACTTGTGTTCTTTCTTAATTACAATTCCAGCCTTGCCAGCATCCACAGATCATCACCGATCCTCCACCAAATTTCACAGTGGGTGCAAGACACTGTGGCTTGTACGCCTCCCCAGGTCTCCGTCTAACCATTAGACCACTAGATGTTGGGCAAAGCTGAAAATTAGACTCATCAAAGAAGATTACTTTACTCTAAAAATTGGGCAGATTAAACTTTGCGAAGGACGTATGAATCAAGCCGCATACAAGGTTTTCCTGGAAAAACAGTTGCTTCCTTCTGCTCAGGCAATGTTCCCCAACTCTGAGGACTGTTTTTTCCAGCAGGACAATGCACCATGACACACAGCTAGTTCAATCAATGTGTGGATGAAGGATCACCACATCAAAACCCTGTCATGGCCAGCCCAATCTCCAGACCTGAACCCCATTGAAAACCTCTGGATTGTAATCAAGAGGAAGATGAATAGTCACAAGCCATCAAACAAAGAAGAACTGCTTACTTTTTTGCACCAGGAGTGGCATAAGGTCACCCAAAAGCAGTGTGAAAGACTGGTGGAAAGCATGCCAAGTCGCATGAACGCTGTGATTAAAAATCATGGTTATTCCACAAAATATTGATTTCTGAACTCCTCTTGAGTTAAAACATTATTAGTATTGTCGTTTCTAAATGATTCTGAACTTGTTTTCTTTGCATTATTTGAGAGAAAAATCAGAAAAACTGACAATTTTGCAGTGGTCTCAATTTTTGCCCGGGCTGTATATAAATTTATATACACATACACACACGCGCAGCATATACAGTTAGGTCCAGAAATATTTGGACAGTGACACAATTTTCGCGAGTTGGGCTCTGCATGCCACCACATTGGATTTGAAATGAAACCTCTACAACAGAATTCAAGTGCAGATTGTAACGTTTAATTTGAAGGTTTGAACAAAAATATCTGATAGAAATTGTAGGAATTGTACACATTTCTTTACAAAGACTCCACATTTTAGGAGGTCAAAAGTAATTGGACAAATAAACCAAACCCAAACAAAATATTTTTATTTTCAATATTTTGTTGCGAATCCTTTGGAGGCAATCACTGCCTTAAGTCTGGAACCCATGGACATCACCAAACGCTGGGTTTCCTCCTTCTTAATGCTTTGCCAGGCCTTTACAGCCGCAGCCTTCAGGTCTTGCTTGTTTGTGGGTCTTTCCGTCTTAAGTCTGGATTTGAGCAAGTGAAATGCATGCTCAATTGGGTTAAGATCTGGTGATTGACTTGGCCATTGCAGAATGTTCCACTTTTTTGCACTCATGAACTCCTGGGTAGCTTTGGCTGTATGCTTGGGGTCATTGTCCATCTGTACTATGAAGCGCCGTCCGATCAACTTTGCGGCATTTGGCTGAATCTGGGCTGAAAGTATATCCCTGTACACTTCAGAATTCATCCGGCTACTCTTGTCTGCTGTTATGTCATCAATAAACACAAGTGACCCAGTGCCATTGAAAGCCATGCATGCCCATGCCATCACGTTGCCTCCACCATGTTTTACAGAGGATGTGGTGTGCCTTGGATCATGTGCCGTTCCCTTTCTTCTCCAAACTTTTTTCTTCCCATCATTCTGGTACAGGTTGATCTTTGCCTCATCTGTCCATAGAATACTTTTCCAGAACTGAGCTGGCTTCATGAGGTGTTTTTCAGCAAATTTAACTCTGGCCTGTCTATTTTTGGAATTGATGAATGGTTTGCATCTAGATGTGAACCCCTTGTATTTACTTTCATGGAGTCTTCTCTTTACTGTTGTCTTAGAGACAGATACACCTACTTCACTGAGAGTGTTCTGGACTTCAGTTGATGTTGTGAACGGGTTCTTCTTCACCAAAGAAAGTATGCGGCGATCATCCACCACTGTTGTCACCCGTGGACGCCCAGGCCTTTTTGAGTTCCCAAGCTCTCCAGTCAATTCCTTTTTTCTCAGAATGTACCCGACTGTTGATTTTGCTACTCCAAGCATGTCTGCTATCTCTCTGATGGATTTTTTCTTTTTTTTCAGCCTCAGGATGTTCTGCTTCACCTCAATTGAGAGTTCCTTAGACCGCATGTTGTCTGGTCACAGCAACAGCTTCCAAATGCAAAACCACACACCTGTAATCAACCCCAGACCTTTTAACTACTTCATTGATTACAGGTTAATGAGGGAGATGCCTTCAGAGTTAATTGCAGCCCTTAGAGTCCCTTGTCCAATTACTTTTGGTCCCTTGAAAAAGAGGAGGCCATGCATTACAGAGCTATGATTCCTAAACCCTTTCTCCGATTTGGATGTGAAAACTCTCATATTGCAGCTGGGAGTGTACACTTTCAGCCCATATTATATATATAATTGTATTTCTGAACATGTTTTTGTAAACAGCTAAAATAACAAAACTTGTGTCACTGTCCAAATATTTCTGGCCCTGACTGTATGTCAAGGACATACATATAGGTTACATAAGGGTTTATTTTTTGAGGAACGAGTTGTACTTTTGAATGACACCATTCATTTTACCATATAGTGTATTGGAAAATGTGGGGAAAATTCCAAATGGAGAGAAATTGTGAACACTCAACCCCCCACCCCCCGCAATTCTAATATGGATTTGGGGATTTTTTTTTTACAGGTGTTACCAGTGTGAAATGTGTTGGCCGCTCTCTGCTGCAGAGCTGTGTGTGATTATTACTGACACATCTGCAAGTTTCTCTAAGCTTCAGTTTCCAGCTCACAGGCAGACGACAGTGTTACAATACAGCAGAGCTGTGAGAGCTGCAGCTGCTAATGTGTTTGTAAGAAGACAAAAAACTATGGTTCTGTATCAATTACATGTCTCACAGGGTTAACTCCTTTTATTGAAAATAAGAACTGGAGGCAGATTCTCAATTTATATATAAGATAAATATGGATTTCTCTATAATAAGTCATCAGATCACAAATATCAATGTATCTTTTTCTTCAGCTTCCTATGACCTGCATGCCCATATAGACTGCTTAGAAGGGTTGATACTACTGACAGATTTCTTTAATATAATAATAAGAAAATTTATAATATCAAATAATTCATAAGGTCACCGCAGGTCACAGCATGTGGGTCACACAGTAGCATGTGAGCTGCCGCAGGCAGTGATAAGCGGTGGTGGCATGAGTTCACCGCAGTTCACCGCCAGTGGTGGGTCTGACACAAAGTGAATGCCGATAACTGTGATGTCATGAGTTCACCACGTCACTGCCCACTGCATATCACACGCTGCTGTGCGACTTACATACTGTGATCTGCAGTGACCTCATGAGGTCATCACAGTTCACTGCCGTGGTTATCATCAAGCACAGTGTGTGAGCCAGCAGTGGCTGCTGTTAAAGCCTAAAGGGAAAGTTCTGTTCTTCACTGGCTGGGACACTAAGTCTGGTAACATTGTGGGACTTCGATATGGATGAGAGCAGACCTGGATTAGGGACTTTGCAGAAAAATAAATTGGTGAATGAGGGAGTCTCTTGTCTTTATTTCTTTACTAATTTTCTCTTTTTATGTCTTTCTGGTTCGTTTTTGGGGAGTGTCCTGGCACCTCTATATGGATTATAGCAGACCTTTTTTGCTAAAATAAATTGATGAACGAGGGGTGTAGTGGGGGGGTATATGTTCAAATAGCAATTTTTTTTTTATTTCCAATTACTGGCTTAGTAATGGGGGTGTCTGCTAGAATCCCACCCACTACAATTACCAGGGCTTGATACCAGCTGTCAATTGTCAGTATTATACGTTTTTTTCTGGTATCGATCACACCGATGGCACATGGATGACTAAATGGATGTCCAAAACGGACCATGCAACACATGTGTTTTTTACACGTATGTGTGAAGGAGGCCTTAATATGAGCTCTGTACGACTGATACAGTATTTGCAGCTAAAGTGAGGTCTTGTAACCTGTAATATATGGGGAAGGGTTATGTATTTTTTTTTGTTAAGCCAGATTTTAGCGGATATTGGAACACCTTGACCATTGGTGCTATGCATGGACAATGTTAAGGTTTTTGACACCTAATCTGAGAGCAGCATGAAGAAAAAAAGAAACCCTGATTCCTGTGATGTGTTACTTAATGAGCTACTTAGTGTAGTTTTCATAAAATCACTAATTAATTAGTAGTAGATTATCATTAGAGGACTACTTGGCGTACTGTCAGGTAGTCCAGCATATTCATGAGTTCTGTATACCTGCTAGATCTGCAGCAGAGAAAACAGTGATTTTATCATAGTGACAGCAAACATCTCAGTAAGTGACACATCGCTTGTATTAGGGTCTCTGTCTCTACATTATGCTGCTCTCACATTGGGGCGCAAAAACCTGGTGCCAGATTCACTTTAAGGGGAATGCAGCTCCGCAGCAGAATTTACATCTCCTTCATTCTCAGCATTCATAGAGGACCCAAAACTTGGGACTGCCACAGTTCATAAAGAAATGGCGTATGCTAGTGTCGCGGGCGGAGAGGGGTTTTGGGAACTCCGCTCGCCTGGGGAATCTCTGGTGCTCGGGTCCGGTGCTTCTGCTCCTCGATGGCTCGAGCACGGGGCCGGACCCGGGGGCTCGAGCAGCGCCTACTCGACCACGAGTGAAAAGGGGAAAGGTTTGGTGGTGGGATGTCGGTTGTGACGCCACCCACGGGGTTGTGGTGATGGTGGGCACCACCGCTGCTGGTGACGGGGGTTCCCGGGAGCGATGGCGGGGAGCAGCTGAGGTGTTGGCCCCTCCGTGGGTAGGGGCGGTTGGGGAGAGGTTTGGTTGGATGGACGTTGGTGGGTAGGGGCTAGGTGCAGGTGCCGATGCGGGGAGGCAGCGCGGAAGCGGGGCAGCGATACAGTGCAGTGCTGTGGCGGATGGCACTGGTGTACTCACTCAGGTAGTCAATAACAGAGTCTCTGGTAAACCAAACGGCTGGATGGACGGGGCTGCAGTCGGCTGCAGCATCTTCACTCTCCCCGAACGGGTTGATGGCGGCTGTCTTTCCCTGCACCTGTGTGTAAGTGTTTGACCCCTATGGATTCCCACGGGTGGTCCGCTCCCCGGCTTGTACGTGTCGGGAGAGCCCGTTTTGCCCGCAGGCGCTGGCCCTTGGATCTCTGGTCGTTGCCGGTGGCTCTTATCCGGACGGGTTGGGCTGTTGCCTTCTGACGGGACTTGGGTTGGAATGAACCCCTGAGGTCCAGACCGCAATCAGAGAATTTGACCTTTACGGGGGCTTCCAAGCCTAGTCGGGGTCTGAGTACCCTGCCTTGGTGCTTAGCTTCACTCCGCTCCCCGGTTCGGTACCGGCGGGCCAACGCAAGACCCCGGTCCTACGGTTCCGCAGACGTCCACTAACTCCTGCAGACGGCCACCACCGTCTGCCGACCTTGCTGATGTTGCCTGGGCTCTGACCCAGACACACACAGACTTTCCTCCTCTCACTTCAACTCCCCACACTCAACTCCAAACTGAACCTGACTACTTTTCCCACCTCCAGGCCTGTGAACTCCTCGGTGGGTGGGGCCAACCGCATGGCTCCGCCCCACCTGGTGTGGACATCAGACCCTGGAGGGAGGCAACAAGGGTTTTGTTTGACGGGTGTTCCCTACCAGGGAAGGGGGGTGTGTATGTGTGTGATGTTATTCTGTGACCCCTGGGGTCCAGGGCATCACACTAACAGTATACTATGACTTTATAGGATGGGAAAACACTTTTTATTCTTTGTGGGCCAGTGTTCCTATGTGAAATAGTCCACAAAGGATGCATTCCAATATATCGAGAGCTTCATAGAAGTTAATGGGGAGGAAGAAAGGGGCAACTCATTCAAGTTACACAATAGTTGTCCTATGTGACTGGAGTTGGAATGGCTTTGTATGGTACGAGGAGCTTTATCCTTATACCCATTCTTCACAGCTCAGTGATTTTTTTTTTTTTTTTTTATAGTTTACAAGCAATTGTGCAAAGAATAAAAATAAACCTTGCTTCAGGATTTCTAAACCAAATTGTATTACTTCCTATGAATTACAGCTTATCTGTACACCCTACAGTGTAAAGCTATTTTTACAGAGAAAGGATACAATATATAAAAACTCCAGTGTGTTGATAAATGCATTTCTTTAGGGTTTACACTGGTGAAGCACTCCTAGAATACAATGATAGTGGTCTTGGTGTGTAATCTCCCTGCGTATGTATTATTCATGTTCAGTGGTTCCGCACTTCCAGCAGTATCATGGTTCACAGACAAAAGCGATGGTTTTTTAATTGTTTTTCAGTCTCATATATCCCTGGGTTCACCGTGTAGGGACACTTCCAGGAAAAGCACAAAACTCTAGTGATCGTCTTCAGTATGCCTGGCTGTGAGCGGCGGCCAATGTCCCGTCATGCATAAAACGCCTTATGTTTTGTGGCGTGTATATGGAGAATAGTGACAGCCAGACTCTAGGACAGCAGAATTAATGAATTCCCCAAACAGCAAACAAAGCGCTTTTTCCACCTGAAACCCTTTTGCATGCAGAACAGCCCTAATGAAGCTTTAAAGTGTTTACTCTCAGAAAGCCATGAAATGCTGAATCGCCTAATGCTTAGAATGCAATGTATTGTTCTGTCCCTCCATTAATCTCCACTACAGATCCTGTTCCACAGATTAAAAGCCGAGGAAACGAGGCCTGAGTCATTGGAAATGTAGTCATTTGTTGCGGAATATGTTGTACTCCTATTTCTGTATATAAAACAATACAGAGAATAACAATACTCTCAATACAGACAATATTCAGACACAGCCAAGATAACAAAAGATAAAAACAAAATTTTGTAAACCATTTACATATTTTAGGATTCCTCGTACCCCAAATTAGTCCAGTACTCATTTTTCAACCAGGTCCAAATATTCACTGGCCAAAGTTTCCCCTCCACATTGATGCTAAAGAGATAATCATACAACGAAAAATCCCCTCCATACAAAACTCCGCTTCCTAAGCCATGGTATTAAATTGGGGGGGGGAATTTTTGCATGTAATTAGGTTTTACAGTGGCTTGACTTAGGAAAGTCTGAATGATGGCTTCACTGTAATGACCCATCCCAAAACCCACGCTTACCCCTCCTTAACCTAAAATAAGACACGACTGCGTGACGTTGGATGTAAAAGGCCACAGCAGCCCCGTTTATTAACACCAAAACAAGCAATAACATTTTATCCATAAACGTAGTAATATCCCATAAACAACCACCAGCAAAGGAAGGGGGGTAAATGAAGAGTCCATTGTACATGAATGCAATACCAGCTCCAACACGTGCCCTCAGCCGCACCACACCGGCTCGTGGACACCCAGCCGAGTGTTGCCCAACCAATGTCCTGCTGGGACCCAGCCCAGCAGGGACCCCGTTAACATGCCCCGCTGTGGCCCAGCACAGCAGGGACCCACCTTAACCAAGTATACCATTGCACCACCAGGGGTAACCCGCTCCTGCACTGGGTTCACCCCCACCGCTCTTTGTGCAATCCATCGACTTCAAATACCCCCCTGCTTTCCGCCGACTGCTGCAACAAGGTCAATCCTCTTCTTCTCTTCTCCATGTTGATCTCCAGAAGATCCTAAAATAGGGCGGGAGGGCGGGACGATTCCGGACGTCTGCCAGGTAAGGAATGACCATCCCCCCCACCGTTCTGCCCTATATATCCATCCCACAACTGACCACTCCCTACCCACTCACATGACCCCATATCCCCCCAAAGCTCCACCCCACACCTTCCTGCACAAAAGCACAACACCTTAACCCTTCACTACCCTGGGGCCTAGCATCCCTCCTCAGTCATGTGCGTCCTCCCTGTAGCCCCTTTGGGGCAGGCGTCCGGGCTTGTCTTTCTGCATTGAACATCAGGTCTTGGCAGAATGTTCTCCTGAGAATATGCAGATGGCACAGTGTCTCTCTGAACCCCCAGTGCTACGGACCATTGGGAAACCTGGCACAAAGTGTTCAATCTCCCTGAAGAACTACAACAGGGTAGATTAGGAATTATATAATGCCCATTCCATGTAATGGGTTGTCTCTCTATTGGCATATATTCACAGAAAAAAGCAACATGTTTTGAAGCAGTTTTTGACACTTTTTTTAGGAGAGTATTTTTTAAGAAACCTGTTTGCAAAAGAGACTATTTTCCTTTAAGCCTGCTTTACACCTTACGATTTTGCATACGATATCATATGCAATGTGACATGCCTCCATCGTATGTGCGGCACATTCAATTTGTTGACCGTGTCGCACAAACGATTATTTCCCGTCACACGTACTTACCCTTCCATACGACCTCGATGTGGGCGGCGAACATCCACTTCCTGCAGTGGGAGGGACGTTCAGCGTCACAGCGACATCACACGGCAGCCGGCCAATAGAAGCGGAGGGGCGGAGATGAGCGGGACGTAAACATCCCGCCCACCTCCTTCCTTCCGCATTGCCGGCAGGACGCAGGTAAGATGTGTTCATCGTTCCCGGGGTGTCACACACTGCGATGTGGGCTGCCTCGGGAACATTGAACAACCCAACATGCAATTTTTAGCAAATGAACGACGTGTATGCGATGAACGGTTTTACGTTCAATCGCAATCGCACGTAGCTGTCACACGCAACTACGTTACTAACGATGCCGGATGTGCGTCACTTACGACGTGACCCCGCTGACACATCGTTAGATATATTGTAGCGTGTAAAGCCTGCTTTAGACATAGTGGTAATGTACAGGTGAATGCAATGTTAAACCATGTTTGTGGAAAAGCAGCTACAGGTAGAAAACAAAGTCACATTCTAACTGCATCCACTTGCTTTTACTCATTGGTGCAGTGGGCTGTAAGTACAATAGAGATGAGCAGACCCATGAAAGTTTGGTTGGGACGGACTTTACATAACGTTTGGTTTGGGACTGGAACTTGACCCGAACCCCAATGGAAGTCACTAATTGGGCAGTTCAGGTCTCCGCTCACACGCAGCCAACCATAAACAGATCACTTCCGTGGAAGGGTGGACAGGGTTTTTTAATTTTTTGGTGCCCATTACATCCAGTCACACTGCAAGCGGCTCTCATTAGGCTGAGCACCTAGCGTACCGAGCACAGCGATGCTCACACTTGTGGTTTGCATATGTAAAGCACCTGAACTCTGTTCTTTTTTGTAAAGTTTGTGTTCGGTACAAACACCAAGCGTCATGCTCACTAATCTCTAGCTGTAACAATAATCTCACTAGACAAGGAGCAGGGGAGTAATAATAGGGCGCTCACAGTATAGTGAATGGGTACTGTAACTACTCTAAAGGCTGGAAGTGAGCGGCTGCAGGGAGAACATAACTTTACTTTCTCTCTGTAGCCATTCTTCAATGGTGCTGGGTCATAATCATGACTGTAATGTACAGTTATGACAGGGTGCGCAAAGGAATTATTGAGAAGCTTATTAGAAAAAGAATTGAAGCATGGCTCTTGGAAGAAGGGGTGGAAAAACCAAAGTGTGAAAAACGGAAAATCACTCAGGAGGGGAGAGGTTAAAGTTAACAAACACAAAGAGAGCAGATCAGATTATAGGCTCATACACATGACTGACTGTTTTAAAACCATGGATAGCTCTCGGATCTATGACATTCCATGTGGATGTGCACACGTCCGAACATTCAATCTGTGGAAAAAATCATATAGAAGTCTGATTTTGATCCAAGTGTCAAATCAAAATCGGCAATGCAAGTGTATGGGTTTGTGAAATAAAACTGGACCGAACTCAAATGACATCCGAGTTCAGACCAATGTTCATGAACTGACATAACAGATAAGTTGGAGAAATGTTTTGGTTTTTTTTCTCCATGTGCGAGAAAAACCGATGATACTCTGATCAGACTAAAGGCCGCATTACACGCTGCGATATCGTGACTGATATCGCTAGCGTAGGTACCCGCCCCCATCGGTTGTGCGACATGGGCAAATCGCTGCCCGTAGCGCACAACATCGCCCAGACCCGTCACACTACTTAGCTGCTCTGCGACGTCGCTGTGAACGGCGAAACGCCTACTTTCCAAGGGGGCAGTTTGTTCAGCGTCACAGCGACGTCACAGCAGCATCACTGAACTGCCGCCCAATAGAAGTGGAGGGGCGGAGATGAGCGGGACGAACATCCCGCCCACCTCTTTCCTTCCGCATTGCGGGCGGGAGGCAGGTAAGGAGAGGTTCCTCGTTCCTGTGGTGTCACACGAAGCGATGTGTGCTGCCGCAGGAACGAGGAACAACTTCGTTACTGCTTAAGCAACGATATTTGAGAATGGACCCCCATGTCACCGATGAGCGATTTTGCATGTTTTTGCAACAATGCAAAATCGCTCAAAGGTGTCACACGCAACGGCATCGCTAAAACGGCTGGATGTGCGTCACAAATTCCGTGACCCCAACGAGATCGCTTGACCAATGTCGCAGCGTGTAAAGCAGCCTTTAGATTAAAACCTGATCAGAATAATAGGACCATTTCTTCAATTTGGAGAAAATGGTCTCGTGAACCTACCCAATGGGTCACACTTCTTTTCTATCATGAAAATGGAGAAGAGACTACAAAAGGCTTGAATTGAATATAAGGTCTATAGTAAAATGTAAAATATCAGCAAAACAATACATATACTAAATCAGGAAAAAAAGACATTTCCTTTAAAGGGGTTATCCGGCTTATTTTGCTTTTTTTATTATTTACACTATTGGGCTACATTGGGGCAGGTAAGTAGATAGTGACCACTTACCTGTCCTGCTGTCAGCCCCTCTCCCCAGGCTCAAAGGGATCATGTGACTGCTCCTGCTGTGATTTTGCTACTTCCGGTCATTTCATGTCAACATGGGCAGGACCATGTTGACATGCAAATCTGTCACTGCATGTTGCCGCCCTGCTGGGCGGGTACAGTACAGTGCGATGAGCCCCGTCCCCTCCCTGTGCGCTGCTATCTGTGCCCTGTATGTGCTGGACAAACACAGGGTTGCCCTCTCTGTCTAGGACACTGTGAGTGCTGTTTTACCAACAGAGTCCTCAGCTCATTATGTTGTATGGTGCCCGGGCAACTGTGACCCCCCTCCCCCGTGTGCTGTCTCTGTGATGAATGCAGCCTCCTGTGCTCCTCGCTTCTAAATACAGTCAGAAGCAGGGATGTCACCTGACACCAGCGAACAACAGCACTGAGCTCTGTATAGGACACTGCAATCATCACAGCACGGAGAAGAGACAGCATGCTGCATGGGTGAGAAGGGAGAGCGAGCAGGGGGGGAGGGGGCAGAGAATAGCGTGCATGGCTGACAGAGTGGGGGGGCAGAGAAGAGAGTTCATGGGTGACACAGCAGGGGATCAGAGAGGAGAGTTCATGGGGGTGAGAGACTGGGGAGTGCTGGGGGGCAGAGGAGACAGTGCAGTAGGAGAGAAGAGAGTGCATGAGGTGAGATAATGTATATTATATAACTCTAGGTGTGTGTGTGTGTGTGTGTGTGTGTGTGTGTGTGTGTATCCTATAGACTCACATTAGGGGCTATATATAATGTTCATTACATAGTATTCATTTATCTACAGGTGCTGGGGCAGTATACTGACAAGAGGGAATGTGTGTGTGCAGAGGGCGGGCAGAGGGTGTGGCTGGACACTGAGGCCGGGGGCGGTGCCAGCTGTGACTGTGGGTTTGGCAGTCAAACATGTCATGTTAGGTTGTGCTGAATGTAAACAAGGAGCTGCAGAGAATAAAGTGAAAAATCAAGAGAAACAAAAGTTAGAAAACAAAAAAATAATGTAGGGGGTGTTTTATATGACAAGACAGCACAGATTAACTTAATTTTTTGTTTTTGGAGTTTATGTCGGACAACTCCTTTAAGTTTTGATTTTGCTCTATCCACCGATGTTTTACCAGACCATAGTCAGAAAGCAGCAGTGGCTCCAGTGTATATTTATGTCTTATTTATTCCATGCCCTGACGTTTTCTTTGATTAAATAGTCAGTCTCTCTGATCCCACCAATTAATCCCCTTCTTCCTCACACTATTGTCATCAACAAAGAAAAGAGCCAGCAGGAGTCTCGTCCCTCTGGTATGCTATTATTTGTTATCTAGGAATAGGAAAACTGTGAATGAATGTCTGCACATATACCATATATCTCACTACAGGGCAAAAGCCCTTATCTGTCACTAGGTGTAATTACATGACCGCCTACATTAATACTGGATACATTGCAAAATACTAAATTGTGTGTATATATATATATATATATATATATATATATATATATATATATATATATTTATAAATAAAAATAAATGTGTGTGTATGTTATATTTATCGATATATTTTGCTTTTCAGAATTTATTTTAAAAGTTAAGTTTTATACTTAGAAACTAGGACTTGGACGAGAGACAGGTTGCTATGGTAACTGTTCTATTTTTATTCCGATGACGTCATTTAATCTCTTTACTGAACAAAAAAAGATGTGTGGTTCGCAGGTATCGGCCGGCTTGATTTCCTCACGAGGAGTAGAAGTGGAAAGCTGGTAAAGCTGGAAATAAAGCCACAAGTGTAGTCAAACCAGATCTCGTCATTTACATCTTATTTCCATCCTACGAGATGGAAGAAATCTACAGACCTAGACGTTTGTAAGGTTTTGTTTGCAAGAAAACCTACAATTATCAATGCCAAAAATGCCAATCATCTATGGGATTAAAGTGAAACCGTCAATTCTCACATTAGTATTCCCCATATAATATAAATCCTACAGCAACTTTACCTGCGTTGCTCCTTTTGCCTCTCATTCCTCATACTGGGTTTCCCCAAAAATAAGACAGTGCCTTATATTATTTTTGGCTCCAAAAGATAAGCTAGGGCTTATTTTCAGGGGGTGTCTTATATTTTGTATTAATGGCAGTAATTGGGTGAAAAATTAATATTCACCGCTTCCTCCGCTCATAATCCAGCCCCTCCTGCGTCACTTATTGGACTTTGTGTTAATGAAAAAATGAATATTCACTCCCTACCCCACCCATAACCTCACCCACCCCTCTGCCGGTGTCAGTGATTAGAACTTGTGTTAATCATATAATGAATAGTCACCTCCTTCCCTGTCCACCCTTCTGCCGGCATCAGTGATTCACTCAGACTAACATATTACTGCCAGAGGATCACAGCACAATGCTTACACTGGCAGGCAGCTCTCCTGACCAGAGCCTGTCAGAGTGTATTTCTATACAGCTGTCGCGCTTGGGTGAGGAGAGCAGCCGGCCAATGCGAGCATTGCACTGCCATCCTCGGGCAGTAATACAACAGTATGAGTGTATTAATGACACCTGCCACAAAGGAGTGGGTGGGGAAGTAAGTGAATATTCATTTTTTCATTAACAAAAGCTCCATTCACTGACGCCAGCAGAGGGGTGGGTGGAGAAGGGGGTGAGTGAATACTCATTTTTTCATTAACACAAGTTCCAATCACTGATGCTGGCAGAGGTGTGGGTGGGATTATGGGTGGGGAAGGGGATGAATATTTACTTTTTCGTTAGCACAATCATATACAATGGCAGAGGGGTAGGCGGGATTACGGGCGGAAGGAGGGGCGAATTCATTCCATTAACTAGCCTGCATGTGACTATAAACTTCTGGTCTTACAGCAACACAATGAGTAAACGGACAGCAATAAAAGTTACATATCCTGAAACCCCTATTTCGAATACTATTAGTATGATGTTCCGCAACTAGGGCTTATTTTTGAAGAAGGGCTTATATTTTAAGCATACTTCAAAAAGGCCACAAAATCCTGCTAGGGCTTATTTTCAGAGTAGGTCTTATTTTCGGAGAAACACGGTTGAAATGTATAAAATAATTGATAACTTTAGGCCAGTTATATACAATTGAAACCAGAAGTTTACAAATGTTTACATACATTTCATTAATATTTGGTACCACCGCTCTGTATGACTTGGGTCAAATGGTTTGGATATCCTTCCACAAGCTTCTCATAATAGTTGGTAGGAACTTGGGCCCTTGTCTCCTGACAGAACTGGTGTAACTGAGCCATGTCTGTAGGTCACCTTGCTCGCCTTTGCACATAAATTTTCAATAGGAATGAGATCAGGCCTTTGTGATGGCCACTCCAAAACATTGACTTTGCTATCCTTAAGCCACTTGTAACCCGTTTCGCAGTATGCTTCAAGTCATTGTCCATTTGGAAGCCCCATTTCCACCCAAGCTTTAAGTTCCTGGCTGATGTCTTGAGATGTTGCTTCAGTATTGCCACATAATCTTCTTTCCTCATGATGCCATCTATTTTGTGAGGTGCACCAGTCCTCCCTGCAGCAAAACTACCCCACAAAATGATGCTGCCACTCCTGTGTTTCACAGTTGGGATGGTGTTCTTAGCTTCAAAGCTTCTCCCTTTTTCCTCCAAACATAACAATGGTCATTATGGCCAAACTGTTCAATTTTATTTTCCTCAGACCACAATATATGTCTCCAAAAAGTAAGGTGTTTGTTTCTGTATGCATTTGCAAAAATTATTCTAGCTTTTTTATGTTTATTTTGGAGTAATGGCTTCGTCCTGGCAGAGTGGCTTTTCAGCCCATGTTGATACAGTACTCATTTCACTGTGGATAATGACACAATCTTACCAGCTTCTGCCAGCATCTTCACAAGGTCTTTTACTTTTGTTCTTGGGTTGATATGCACATGTCAGACCAAAGCATATTCCTCTCAGGTACACAGAACCCATCTCCTTCCTGAGCGGTATGATGGCTGGACATTCCCATCTTGTTTGTACTTGCATATAATTGTTTGTACAGATGAACGAGGCACCTTCAGATATTTGGAAATTGCACCCAAGGATGAACGAGATTTGTGCAAATCCACAACTCTCTTCCTGAGATCTTGGCTGATTTCTTTTGACTTTCCCAGGATGCTACACAAAGACGCAGTGTGCTTCACGTGTGCATTGAAATACATCCACAGTTGTATCTCTAATTAACTAAGATGTTGCCAATAAACCTATCAGAAGCTTCCAAAGATGTGACATCATCATATGGACTGTCCCATATTGTTTAAAGGTATAGCACCCTTAAGCGGGCTTTACACGCTGCAATCTCGCTAGCGAGATCGCAAGCGATTGTACCCGCTCCCGTCGGTTGTGCGAGACGGGCAAATCGCTGCCTGTCGCGCACAACCTTGCTTACCCCTGTCAGACGGACTTATCTGTCCTGCGACGTCGCTCTTGCCGGCGATCCGCCTCCTTTCTAAGGGGGCGGGTCATGCGGCGTCACAGCGACGTCACACGGCAGGCGTCCAATAGAAGCGGAGGGACGGAGATGAGCGGGACGTAACATCCCGCCCACCTCCTTCCTTCCGCATAGCCGGTGGAGGCAGGTAAGGAGAAGTTCGTCGCTCCTACGGTGTCACACATAGCGATGTGTGCTGCCGCAGGAACGAGGAACAACATCGCTAATTAGAAGTAAACGATTTTTTGTTTTAGGACGACCTCTCAGCGGCAAACGATTTTTGCCGCTTTTGCGATCGTTTTAGGTCGCACATAACTGTTACACGCTACGATATCGTTAATGACGCCGGATGTACGTCACAAACAACGTGACCCCGACGATAATTCATTAACAATATCATAGCGTGTAAAGCCCGCTTTAGTGTATGTAAACTTTTGACATTGCAGAAAGTGAACGTGAACGTAAGTCTTGTGAAACCGGCGTTAATATTCCCCTTTTCAAAGAGGAGTGTGCCAACACATTCCTGATAGTGTCCACACTGATAGCACTGGGACTGGGCAAGGACACAACTTTTCGATAATGAAAACAATTGTTAATTTATTCACCAATTTCTAAGAGAAAAAAGTAAGCCACATAATGCAAGAAAAGATACAGCAGAATTAGAATGTAATAAGAAATGAATATTTGACTAAAAAAAAGACATGTAAGCAGAAGCAACAGGTCCTTCTTACAAAAAAGGAAGGATGATAATAATGGCACTCTGCACAAGTCCAAAATGAGCGACATACAGGTACTGATTAAAAATAAGTTCTGATAGTATTTTGATACACTGAAGTTGAAAGCTTCATCCTTTGCTGATCTACAGTACACAAGTGCAGCAGCTTAAGGCTAGGTTCACACTTCCGTTAAATTGTATCAGTCACAATCCGCTGCTCTGGTAAACAACAGAATCCGTTTAGCGGATTCCGTTGTTCCCAGAGACTTGTATGAGCGGCGGATTGTGACTGATGATGCTGCGTTACATCCTCCGCCCGACTGATCAGTCGTGGAACGACTGACTGCGGGGCGGAAGGAACGCAGCCTGTAACGTTTTTTGAGCAGCGCAATCCATAGGATTTCGCTGCGCATGCTCACTCTGGCTCCGTGCACACGTAACCAAGATACACATCGGGTTACTAAGCAATGTGCTTTGGTTAGTCACCCGATATTTACCCTGGTTACGTGTGCAGGGAGCCAGCGCTAAGCGATATAAGCTGGTAACCAAGGTAAATATCGGGTAACCAAGGAAAGTGCTTTGCTTACCCGATATTTAGCCTGGCTACGCAGGGAGGCCGACACTTCCCCGCTCGGCTCCGCCCCCTCCCGCACTCCGCATGCACACACACAAACACACACACACACACACACACACCTACCAGCCATGAAGACCGCAGCACTGACATCCTCAGCTCCACCCCCCTCGCGCTCCGCCCCCCGCACACAACGGAGTCCGAAAATAAATTCTCTTCTTTGTCATCCGTTGTCAAGCAACGCATGTGACTGATGCAAAACAACGGAAATGTGAACCTAGCCTAATAGTGTTACGGAGTGTTCTGCTCTGCACACTGTCTACATCCAGCTGCTGCCAGAAGTGCTAGCAGCAGATTTTTTTGGGGAGGGGCAGTGGGTGGGTCACTCATAGGGCTCGCTCTCATTAGCATTTAAACAGGAAGAGTGCAATGTGAGAAAATCTTGCATTGCACCCGGACCAATGTTGGTCAATGTTGCAGGTCAGATCTGAAAGATTTCATCAGCTCTAAACGGACTGAAGAAAAAATAAATCGATGCATGCTACAACTGGCAGTCTGCAAGTCTATGAGTGCGTGTAAAATATCACGCTGCACTGATCTAATATCGCATCCGAATCTCTGACATTTGATGCTATACGAGAGTGTGATCCCAGCCTCATAGTAATGATGACCTCTCATAAGGAAAGACCACGAATATCAGTGTAGTGGAAAATGCCTCTAAACATTCTATTACACATGATTCTTTGTTAGCGAAAACAATTAATTATAGAGAAATTCTAATTTTATTGTAATAATATTTAATTAGGCATAGCACAAGCCCTTCATTATTACTTCCTGGAGCTCAGCTGGACAGATGTCAGATGGAAGGGTGTTCAGGTGACACCGATCATCTCAGACTGCCGCCATTGTCCAAGTTTGGTTATAGCATTTTGAAATTCTGAAATAAAGTACAAAATGCAAATGCGGAGCAGAGTTGCTATGCCCGACACAGACTATGGCATAATTGCCAACATTTCTGAGGCATGTGAGTCCCAGCTGGGAATGCCCCAACCCTTCTTGGAATACTCGCTTTGGGGCAGTTACATTACCGGCTCCCTTTTCTGCGCAGTTGTCCCAGGAAATCCATGACAGTTGGCGTCTATGCTATAGAGAAGTGTGAAACTGTTTCTTGAAGAATATCTAATCTATGACAACCGTCTCACAATTAAATGATATAGTGGGTAGGGCTATGTATGCAATTTGATGTCAACTTCTTCAACAACATCTTTTTCTATAATCTGTAGGTGCTCACGGTTTTAGCTTCTATTTCTGTATTTAAATATTATTTCCATTGTTAATAAGCCAAAATAGAGGCTTATACGATTTTATTCCAACGTGAGTGTAATGGCAGGGTATTTAAATATGTAAATAGCCTCTTCACAGACCTTGTCACATGACCAAACACTACATTTACAGCCACATGTTTCAGGGTATTTGCTCCTCATCAGTGCAAAGCATGAAGTCCGATTTGGCTAGGTGAGAGGCCTCTAATAGAGGGTCTAAGGGGGGATGTTTCTCCTTGTGAAGATTGCCAAGCTGGTGTATAAGGAGACTTATACTCCATGCAATGCATCTAGTCAAATTAAACCATCTTTTTTACACTGATGAGGGGCAAACAACCCAAAGCACATGTCTGCAAATAGAGTGAAGTTGCACCATCTAGTCGGAACGTGACCACATGTATGCAAATCACATAGTTGGAGTCACATGCCGGCTGCTGACGCTAGAGAAGCCTCCCAGTGTATAGTGAGTAATATGTGAGCATTTAAAAGTCTGCAGTCACATAGCCTACAAGTCTGAAGTAACTTAAAGGCCGGAAAACCCCTTCAGGCCCTGTGCGCACGCTGCGGATTTACCACGGATTTTGCCGCGGATTTGCCGCAGAATTGCTACAGAACATGTGTCCAACATTGCTGCAGTCCTTCCCCAGCAAATCCTATGGGTTTTAAAAAATGCTGTGCACACACTGCGTTTTTTCTACCAGTGGATTTACCCTCGGATTTTACACTGCGGAATTAATGAGCATGTCACTTCTTTTCCGCAGGTACCTGCGTTTTTTGCCATAGATAATAGTAAAAACCGCGGGGACCAACTTGCGGAAAATCTTCGTTAAATCCACGGCAAAAACACTGGTGCGGTTTCACCGCGGTTTTTACCGCGGATGCGAAATTCTTTCAGAGGGTCTGTTTTTTACTTAAGAAAATGGCACTTTCTAGTGCGCAAATAGCCTTATTGGTGCTATATAAGTAAGCAAAATAAAAAAATAAGGGTCGATATTGCTACATCCTATAGGGGGTGCTAGAGTTCAAGTCCTCTTGAAGAGAATATTTGCAAATTATTTTTCCCAGAGGAGCATTGCATGGACTATATGTCTCCTTACACCAACTTGGCATTATGCACAAGGCGAAAACGTTCCTTCTTCAACTCACAAGGCAGGGTAATAGCAGTCATTGGACTATAGATGGAATCAGGGAAAGGAGGAGCAGTGTGACAATATGATAAAATGTGATGGAATTCAGCATACACCAGCTATATTCTTCAGACAGATAATGAGTGGAGGATGGTAACAGGACATGACCATCAGCTCCTAATGATCTGAAGCTCCCTGCTAACCCTATTAATGCAGAACGGGACTTGGTTGCCATAGAGAATCTACAAAGAGCCACATCAGCATACATGGGTTGTCACAGAGCTCTGGGGAGGCTTTGCGACCCTTTCCTTCATTAGAAAGATGAAGCTTCATTTACCGATTCCCTCAGTGAGTCAGAACATTCACCCGCTACACTCCCGAGGCTTATTAACACCGTACCGGCACAATCCTCATCAGTGATGTTTGATGTATTTCTCTGTGACTGGTATTACAATTTAAGAGGCGCATAAAAGTTACATCCTCTCCTGGGAATAATGTGTGAGGACACGTAGGCGCAATCATACACACTATTCACAGCCCGGAGAATGTGTTTGCATGTGACAACACCTCGGGGTTCCCGACACTTACCGATTATCAACCTTCATTTACAGAGAGGTAAATAGGAAATAAAAAGGAAAAAATGGGACAGATATAGGTGAGTGTAACAGAAAAACAAAAAGATTAATGAGGCGGAGTGGACAGTATGAGGCCAAAGGAAATAATATGCTCGAAAATAAAAGTAAAGGTCTTCCATAAAAAGGACACAGGGGAACGGATACAGCCTTCAGGTTTGTCTCAGACAGGCTGTCAAGTGAAATGGAAAAAAGGTCTTCAAATAGTCTGTCTGCTCTCACAGTGAACTTTATTCTGGTGAGTCAGATACTATCCTTGTCATTGTATGAACCTGAATTAATAGGACAAGAAACAACTCTTAGGGTATGTGTACATGGCTCTTTTCAGGCGAATATGCTCCAAAACCCCCCGAAAAAGTGTCAACTGAAAGGCTCATAAGAATCAACATACACATTTCTATGGAAAAACGTGCTGCTCAAATGTTCGGTCAATTGGAAGCCAGGTTCCCAAAGATGCCAAGCGGTTACAAGAAGTGAGCAGACCCTTCTTTAGGCATCTTCTGCTCTGAAAACACACTGATGACGCAAAGTCAATGGCATGGCTCAAAAAAATCCCGAAATATACCCAAGAGGGTTTTTTGAGCATTTTGCCAGTGTTCAGGCTTCAAAAATTGTTGTCGATTTCTTCTTTGTTGAGCTGAGCTTAAACAAACAGGACCATTTGTTATTTTTTTGTTCGCTGCATACTGAGAAATATTACATAAATATCACGCAGAACAATTGTTTAAGAGGAGAAGGGATGTATTTCCATAAACAATTAGGGCAGGTGCAGACAGCCATATTTTGGTCCATGAGTGATCCAACAAAACATTAGTTCGCGATCAGACAAATGTTAGTCTACAGGACCGCTCACATGTGAGATTTGTTCCTCGTACAGAGTCTGTACAAAAAAAAATTACAGCATTTCCGAGTTTGATTGGCTACGCAAGTCAATAAATTTGTGGAAATCATGGGACGTCTCTCAGATGACTTGAGTGCTGTCCGATTTCCATGCACTTACAAAATAGAGAAGATGGAGACATTTTGTATTCCATCTTCTCCTCAATGTGTGCTCATATTCTCTCATCCAAAATAATCAGATCACAATATGCTGACACTTGGATCAAACTCTGATCAGTGTTATTAGCTTTATTGGCCGATTCTCTCGGATGAGGGTATCTATGGCCGTCTGCTCCTGCTGTTATCCACAATTATCTGTTTAGCACGTATGGTTTACTAGACAGCAATTTAAATGTGGAGTTTTATATTATACCAGAACTTTATCCATAAATATATACATTACTCTGCATGAGAACGGGCGTGGGCATGGAACTCAGTGATGAGCAGTGATGTCACGAGTTCAGCAGAGTTCTTTACCGCGGTAATGACATTACCGCTCGTTATGCCTGCGGCTGCTCTCACACTGTTGTGCGAGTCCCTGCGGTGACCTGGGCTGACCTCATGAGGTTATCTCAGGTCACAGCATTGCTTCTCACAGCAGCATTTGTGGCTGCAGGGACAGCTCTCCCAACCAATGGGGAACGTTTTGTCCTTCATTGACTGGGACAGTGAGTATGGATCATCACGGGACTCTCTTATTGGATTACGCTGGACCGGGATTAGGCATTTGCCAGAAAAATAAATTGGTGCTGTCGCAGGAACGACAAACAACCTGCGTCCTGCAACAGCAACGATAATTGGGAATAGAACGACGCTTCAACGATCAATGATAAGGTAAGTAATTTTGATAGTTAACGGTCGTTCGCGTGTTTCACAAGCAACAACATCGTTAATGAGGCCAGATGTGCGTCACGAATTCCGTGACCCCAACGACATCTCGTTAGCAATGCTGTTGCGTGTAAAGCGGCCTTTAGTCAGGCAGAGGAAGGTGGGGTCTGCAGGAAATAGAGCCAGGGAGGCAGAGGTGCACTGACCACACCTCATTTTCATATGCATTAAAACAGAAATTTATCAGTCATGGAGCCATGAATTGTATAAAGGAAAAGTGTGGATGACAGTAGGCTTCAGAGAGCAACAGGACCATATAAAAACAGTTTTGGGGAATGGATCATTCTGATAGATTACCTTCAATTTAGAGTTTCTGCGGTCATGAAATATTATATTATGTACAGTATATAATGTAAGTCTTTAGATTATATACAGTGTTGCGTGAATTTCTGGTGATTTCATAATATTTCTGCATAAATTTTACCTAAATCTAGACCCAATTATCACACACTGCCTAAAAGTAGATAAAGAGAACCAAATAAAACAAACAAGTCAAAAATATGAAACTTTGTTATGTTTTTAAATTAGGAAAATTATTTAATATCACATGTCAGCGAGTGGCAAAATTAGGAGAACATGACTCAATCAAAGTCTGACGTTTACAACATGTTTCTGTAAATGTCTCATGGCAAAAACAAAGGAATTCTGGGGACCGCAAGAGAAGTGGTGTTGACTATTATCAGGCTGAAATAGTTTATAAATAGAGAGGAGTGGACCCATGAACGTTCGGTCAGATTCACCAAATCCACATGGACTAAAAAAAAAAAAAAAGTTTGGTTCATGAACCGAACTTGACCACAGGGCAACCAACCCCAGATACGTCAAAGGGGACCAGAAGTTCTGTACTGTAAAATAGTTGTATAGTAAGGGCTAGGGGGCTACAAAAGGAAGCAAAATGTGGGGGTAAGAGCAGGACAATTATACAAATCGTGTATCCAGGAAGTTAACACTGCACTCTTTTCTGGACCCACTCATTAAGCTTCATGAATATCCACTGCTTTCACTGCCCACTCTCTGTGCCAGTGTCAGATTACAGGACATGGCTGCACAGAAGTCTGGCAGTCTGGCAGCTGGTTCAACCGAGTTCACTGAGAGCATGGGGAGGAGCCGAAAAGTGTGAACTCCAGTGACCCAATTGCAAAAATTGCTAGACTGCTGTGGCACCATGTCCCGCAATCCGGCAGTCCAGCAGCGGTCACATTTAGTACCGTGGGAGCTCGGCTGTGACCTCTGATGAACTGAGTGATGTCACCGCTTCTCATTGCCGGGGCTACCTCGCTGTCCTCAGGGCGTCTCAGAGTTGTAGCGAGTAGTCGCATTTTCCATCACTGCAGCTTCTAGATGTAACAGAGCCGGGATCATTGTGGGACATTGTGTGGATTACATTGCACCTACAGGGGTGTTTTGGGGGATAATAAAGGGGTGAAAGAGGGTTTGTGGTTTTTTAATTTCAAATAAAGGATTTTTCTATCTGTGTTTTTATTTCTTTTGACTTGCAGGTTAGTAATGGGGTGTCTCATATGCCTCCCATTACTATCCTAGGGCTTGATAGCAGCTGTGTTTTGACAAATCACAGCTGTCATCAACCCCACATATTACCCTGATTGCCACCGGACCAGGGCAATCCGGATGAGCCAGGTATCTAATGGATGGCCACTTCTGGAGCGGCTGCAGGCTAGTATTTTTAGTCTGGGAGAGGCCAATAACCATGTCTCTTCAAAAAAACGGAGTGTGATTCTCTTTATTTTTCATAACGAGCTACGGTAAATCTGACCACTGGAGGTTTCAGCCTGTAGCTGCTGCTTTACCAATGCTGGTTATGCTTTACCAATGCTGGCTATCAAAAATAGGGCGGGAGACCACGTCATTTTTTTTTTTTTTTTTTACAGTGGTCCGTCAGCCAATCACAGCCAAGCCAATACTTGACATAGCTGTGATGGGGCCGGAAGTGCCCACATCGGAAAAGTTTGCTGATTGGTTATCGTTACAGTTCGGGTCTGCTCATCCCTACTAAAGACCTCACACCTTCCTGAGTTCACCATTAAGAGGACACTGAACAACAATGGTTTGCAATGCAGAAAGGCAAGGAGAAAGTCAGTGCTCTCCAAAAGTAACATTGCTGACCCGTGGCCAGAACGCTATGGGATCAATGTTTTGTGGATGGATGAAACAAAATAGAGCTATTTTATTTACATGAGAAGCATTATGTTTGGAGAAATGACAGCATGAAAAGTTCAAACCATCTGTGATACATAGTGGTGGTGGTATCATGTTTTGATAATTTACTGCATCTGGGCCAGGATGATGTGCCATGATTGGAGGAATAATGAGTTCTGAATTTTATCAGCAAATTTCAAGGAAAATGTCAGGATACTTGTCCATGAGTTGAATCAAAACAACCAATTTAAGACAAGCCCATAGAACTCATATACAGCTACAACCTGTTATGGTACATCAGATGCAATTGTTAACTGCTTTTAGACCTTATAATGTAGACCAAACGGCTAATATTTTTACTTCTACCATATTTGAGATTTTATATTAAATTATTAGAGTTCACATTAGGCCTTAGTCATGGAATATAAGCAGTTTCCTATTGAAGGATTATCCCCAACTGGGATTTATTGTAATACACTACATAGTATTGGAACAGTCTTAACATCAAGCTTTTGAGACGATCACTCTAAAAGGGGATTATGCAGCAGGAGGGAAATTCAAGCTTGTAAACCTTTGAAACAAAATAACAGAATTTAAAAATGTGGAAAGTAATTTTGGATTTTAGCATGCTGGGAGGGGACCGGTCAGATGATGATGGCAGCTTATAGTTTAAAGAGGGCCTCTCACCAAATTTGTCTAGATGAACTGGATGCATAATGTATTAGAGGCTGCAGTGCAGAATATACCGGTATATATATATTGGAAAAATAGAACATATCTCACAACAGCTCAGAACAGGCTACTCCTATGTGAGAAGTAATGTCAGCCTACTCTGATCTCACTGCAGAGACTTTCCAAGTTGCTATGAGCACAAAAGATATAAATTTGATTACGGACACTTTTGAGCTCTCATCTCTGGTCAGGAGGTGTGGGTGGAGAGGCAGTACAGTAATGGTAACAGCGCTATGAGAGAAGGAGAACTGTTAGGTTTGTAATGTGCCTCAGCTAAACTCAGCCGTGCTTTTCCCTTACACTATTGTTCCCCAACTGCAGTCCTCAAGGCCCACCAACAGCGCATGTTTTCGGGATTTCCTTAGTAATGCACAGGTATTATTTAATCACTTGCACAGGTGATAATGCCAACACATGTGGAATACTAAGGAAATCCTGAAAATATGCATTGTTGTAGGGCCTTGAAGACTGAAGTTGGAGAGCACTGCCTAAAGGTCCAGTCACACTAAGCAACTTACCAGCGATCCCAACAACGATAGGGATCGCTGGTAAGTTGCTAGGAGGTTGCTGGTGAGATGTCACACTGCGACGCTCCAGCGATCCCACCAGCAACCTGACCTGGCAGGGATCGCTGGAGCGACGCTACACGAGTTGCTGGTGAGCTCACCAGCAACCAGTGACCAGCCCCCAGCGCCGCGTGGAAGATGCTGCGCTTGGTAACTAAGGTAAATATCGGGTAACCAACCCGATATTTACCTTGGTTACCTACGCACGGAGCTACACGTGCACAGAGCAGGGAGCAGCGCACACCGCTTAGCGCTGGCTCCTTGCTCTCCTAGTTACAGCACACATCGGGTTAATTACCCGATGTGTGCTGCAGCTAAATGTGCACAGAGCAGGGAGCAGCGCACAATGCTTAGCGCTGGCTCCCTGCTCTCCTAGCTATAGCACACATCGGGTTAATTAACCCGATGTGTCCTGCAGCTACATGTGCACAGAGCAGGAGCCGGCACTGACAGTGAGAGCGGCGGAGGCTGGTAACAAAGGTAAATATCGGGTAACCAAGGACAGGGCTTCTTGGTTACCTGATGTTTACTGTGGTTACCAGCCTCCGCAGAAGCCGGCTCCTGCTGCCTGCACATTTAGTTGTTGCTGTCTCGCTGTCACACACAGCGATCTGTGCTTCACAGCGGGACAGCAACAACTAAAAAATGGCCCAGGACATTCAGCAACAACCAACGACCTCACAGCAGGGGCCAGGTTGTTGCTGGATGTCACACACAGCAACATCGCTAGCAACGTCACAAAAGTTGTTCGTTAGCAGCGATGTTGCTAGCGATGTTGCTTAGTGTGACGGGGCCTTTACACTGACTGCTGTGACCTTATCTGAAGGTCTTACTCATTTGTGCTCTACTCCCAGCATTTTCTAATCATGCAGGATGTTAACCTTAGAGATCAGGTCTGTCTGTTACATTTCTCACACTGAAAAACCTGCTCTAAGCAATGGTGGGGACAGGTTTTTTTTTTCCTGTGTTACTGCCGACATATATTGGGCAAAATACCTCACAGGAGGAAGACATACACACCTCTGGTAATGGCCAGTTTGACTTAAAGGGAACCAATCACCAGGCTTTTCGTATATAACCTAAAGCAGTGCTATACTGGCACTATCAGGCTGATTCTATACATACCTGTAGTGGTCAGCTCGGATGTATAAGTTTTGAAATCCAAGAAAGTAAAATTTATAAAATTGGCAGCTTCTTAAGTGACAGCAGCTGAAGAGCAGATAATATCTGGGGGGAATTCATAGTTATCCCCTCCCCCTGTTAGAATTAGCACATTATACATCGATTGTATAATACTTATGCTAATTGTAACAGGGGGAGGAGATAACTATGAATTCCCCCCAGATATTATCTGCTCTTCAGCTGCTGTCACTTAAGAAGCTGCCAATTTTATAAATTTTACTTTCTTGTATTTCAAAACTTCTACATCCGAGCTGACCACTACAGGTCTGTATAGAATCAGCCTGATAGTGCCAGTATAGCACTGCTTTAGGTTATATACGAAAATCCTGGTGATTAGTTCCCTTTAATGAAAAGTAACTATGTAGCAAAAACTTTGATTGCCAATATCTTCACAACAGTAAAGTGAAATTAAAGAGAACCTGTCACCAGATTTGTCCCTGATGAGCTGCGGCCACCATCAGTAAGTTCTTATATACAGCATTCTAGAATACTGTATATAGGTGCCCAGGCCACTCTGTATAACAGAAAAAAACTTTATTATACTCATCTGTGGCGCGGTCCAGTCCGATGAATATCGTTAGTCTCAGTCCGGTGCCTTGTACCTTCTTGCAATTGCAGTCTTCATTCTTCCTTCATGTGGATGATGCATCCTACATGCACTTCTCTCTGCCCTGCTGCGGGCAGAGTAAAGTATTGTAATACGCAAGCAAAGGTCAAAGAATGTACGCATACTACAATACTACGATCTGCCTCAACAGGGCAGAGAGCAGTGCTTGTCCGCAGGAGTGCAATGGTAGACTCTGTGTGGATGACATAGGACGTGTCTTCCTCATGAAGCAAGGAGGACAGCGATCACAAGAAGAGAGCAGACGCCGGACCGAGACCAGCAACAACAATCACATCCGACTGCCCTGCAGAGTAGTATAATTAAAGCTGTTTCTTTACGTTATACAGAGCGGCCTGGGCACTTACATACTGTACAATATATCTTAGAAATCATTTCGGCAGGGTGTGGGGATTGAGGTGCCGTTAAACATTGTACTACATGCTCAAATACTTCTACATCGCAGAGTTGACCCTCAGGGACCTGAATATAAGATGATGAAATTAATGATAAAACTTCACTGTATACATTCGTGAAAAGAATTAAACTCCTGCTTCACTAACTAGATCTGATGGACGAACGTGCACAATTTTATTAATGAAGTTACTAGCCAGCAGAGCGTGTTCTCTACATCAGACGTTCTGTCTGTTCTATTCTAAGTAAAACCCTCTAATTACATAAGAATAGAAACCTGGAACACGAGATACTTAATAAAAACCTTCATGTTTAACTTCAATGATGGAATTAAGAAATCTCCAGATTCTATAACATACAAGGAGACAAACTGGCTACACTGGCTGAAACAAATCTGCTGTAATAGACGTTATTTCTCCCTAAAGGACATGTTGAGCCAGCACCAAAAATAGTAGAAGCCAATGAATATGACTTGTCCCTAGTGGCATCAAGGTCAGAAAGCCCAATAATTCCGGGGCGTGCGACACAGATCTTTCCGGATGTCTTACAGGATAGCACCAGAGGCTATTTCTGTTCAGCTAATCTTATTAGGTAGGTTGACTGTTCAGTGTATCCCCAAAAAGGATAATTAATACTAATAAGGTAGAAAGTGAGGGGGGGGGGAGCGGAGGGAAGCACATCTAAATATATAGCATATATAGCATATTATATATATATCTATATATAATTGCCTTATTCTGTCTGTCTGTCTTGCTCCAAAATTGTGTCCTTACGGTGACACAAAGCGGATTGGCCGCTGGCCTCGCCATGGCCCCGCCCCCCCGCACGGATTGGTTGCTCGCCCTGGCTCCCCCCCACACGGATTGGCCGGCCGCTCACACAGGCTCCGCCCCCCATACGGATTGGCCTCTCGCCCCGGCACCCTGCACGTATTGGCAACTCGGCCACGCCCCGCCCCCCTCACGCAATGCACGCTCGCTCTGGCCCCGCCCCCCCGCACGCATTCCCCGAACTGACACGGAGACACGACTCCCAGGTGAGTACTGTACCCCCGGGAGCCCACACCAGCATACGCCGCCAACCCAGCCGACACATACCCTCACATTGCTGGGGTTTGCCGCCGTATGCTGGTGTGGGCTACCGTGCAAGTGGGGGACGGGATGCGCTGGTAACCATGGTAGCATAGTTACCAGCGCATCAAGGTCCTGCAGCGGCGGAAAATCCACACGCACACACATAACAACAGACACACACACACACACACATCAGATCACACTCACTCTCACACACACCTCACACACAAATCAGATCGCATCCACACACTCACAGCATCCGGACATATCGCTTGCTTCTCGGCGGCGATACTGTGCTGTGAGCTTCCAGGACCTGCCGGAGGATCACATGGCCAGAAGCATGTGGTATCTCCGGATGTTGTGAGTGTGAGCGCGTATGTGCAATATCGTCAGTGTGTGTGTGTGTGAGTGTATGCGATCGGATGTGTGTGAGTGTATGCGATCGGGTGTGTGTGAGTGTATGCGATCGGGTGTGTGTGAGTGTATGCGATCGGGTGTGTGTGAGTGTATGCGATCGGGTGTGTGTGAGTGTATGCAATCGGGTGGGTGTGTGTGTGTGTGAGTGTATGCGATCGGATCTGTGAGTGTCGGCAGAGGAGCACGGCGTGCTGGAGGAGGCTGGGAGGAGAGAGGCTGATCCTGGAGAAGGCTGGGAGGGGGAGGCTGATGCTGGGGGAGGCTGATGTTGGGGGAGGCTGGGAGGGTGTAGGCTGATGCTGGGGGAGGCTGATGCTGGGGGAGGCTGGGAGGAGAGAGGCTGATGCTGGGGGAGGCTGATGCTGGGGGTGGCTGGGATGAGAGAGGCTGATGCTGGGGGAGGCTGATGTTGGGGGAGGCTGGGAGGGTGTAGGCTGATGCTGGGGGAGGCTGATGCTGGGGGAGGCTGGGAGGAGAGAGGCTGATGCTGGGGGAGGCTGATGCTGGGGGTGGCTGGGATGAGAGAGGCTGATGCTGGGGGAGGCTGATGCTGGGGGAGGCTGGAAGGAGAGAGGCTGATGCTGGGGGAGGCTGATGCTGGGGGAGGCTGGGAGGGGGAGGCTGATGCTGGGGGAGGCTGGGAGGAGAGAGGCTGATGCTGGGGGAGGCTGGAAGGAGAGAGGCTGATGCTGGGGGAGGCTTATGCTGGGGGAGGCTGGGAGGGGGAGGCTGATGCTAGGGAAGGCTGGGAGGAGAGAGGCTGATGCTGGAGGAGGCTGGGAGGAGAGAGGCTGATGCTGGGGGAGGCTGGGAGGAGAGAGGCTGATGCTGGGGGAGGCTGGGAGGCGGAGGCTGATGCTGGGGGAGGCTGGGAGGCGGAGGCTGATGCTGGGGGAGGCTGATGCTGGGGGAGGCTGGAAGGAGAGAAGCTGATGCTGGGGGAGGCTGATGCTGGGGGAGGCTGGGAGGGGGAGGCTGAGGCTGGGGGAGGCTGGGAGGAGGGAGGCTGGGAGGAGAGAGGCTGATGCTGGGGGAGGCTGAGGCTGGGAGGAGAGAGGCTGATGCTGGGGACAGAGAGGCTGATGCTGGGAGGAGAGAGGCTGATGCTGGGAGGAGAGAGGCTGATGCTGGGAGGAGAGAGGCTGATGCTGCGGGTAGAGAGGCTGATGCTGGTGCAGCAAGGGGGATGGAGCACGATGGGGGGTGCGCAGCATGGGGGATGGAACACGTTTGGGAGTGCGCAGCATGGCGGATGGAGCACGTTTGGGACTGCGCAGCATGGCGGATGGACCACGTTTGGGAGTGCGCAGCATGGCGGATGGAGCATGTTTGGGAGTGCGCAGCATGGCGGATGGAGCACGTTTGGGAGTGCGCAGCATGGCGGATGGAGCACGTTTGGGAGTGCGCAGCATGGCGGATGGACCACGTTTGGGAGTGCGCAGCATGGCGGATGGAGCACGTTTGGGAGTGCGCAGCATGGCGGATGGAGCACGTTTGGGAGTGCGCAGCATGGCGGATGGAGCACGTTTGGGAGTGCGCAGCATGGCGGATGGAGCACGATGGGGGGTGCGCAGCATGGGGGATGGAGCACAATGGGAGGTGCACACCTCCCCCCAACACACACACACACAACACACCACACACACACTGGGAACCACAAACACCGCCCTACACAGACACCCACACACACAGACAACGCTGCACACACACAACACCCAACACACAAACACCGCAGCATACATAAATATACGCACATACCGCACAACACACACATTGCACAAAACATACCTCCTCCCAAAACACACCACACCCACACAAACCGCGCAACACACACTCACACACACAACGCTACAGACACACAGCGCTCCACAAACAACGCAACACACGCAACACACAAACAACACCGCTCTCACCCCCCGCCACACCCAGACAACACCCAGAACATGTACAGCGCCCTACACAAACACTTGGTAACTACACACAACAACATCTATATATATATATATAACAAAAATCATACATTAACTACACAATACGTAAATTCTAGAATACCCGATGCCTATATATATATACTAGAAGGTATCTAGAATACCTAGATACCTTCTAGTATATGTATATATATATATATATATATATATATACACACACACACATATACATATATATATATATACACATACATATATATATATATATATATACACATACATATTATATACACATATATATATATATATATATATATATATATATACACACAGTGCCTTGCGAAAGTATTCGGACCCCTTGAATTTTTCAACCTTTTCCCACATTTCAGGCTTCAAACACATAAAGATAAAATGTTATGGTGAAGAATCAACAACAAGTGGGACACAATTGTGAAGTTGAACGAAATTTATTGTTTATTTTAAACTTTTTAAAAAAATAAATAAATGAAAAGTGGGGCGTGCAATATTATTCGGCCCCTTTAAGTTAATACTTTGTAGTGCCACTTTTGCTGCGCTTGGGGTATGTCTCTATCAGTTTTGCACATCGAGAGACTGAAATTCTTGCCCATTCTTCCTTTGCAAACAGCTCGAGCTGAGCGAGGTTGGATAAAGAGCGTTTGTGAACAGCAGTTTTCAGCTCTTTCCACAGATTCTCGATTGGATTCAGGTCTGGACTTTGACTTCCCCATTGTTACACCTGGATACGTTTATTTGTGAACCATTCCATTGTAGATTTTGCTTTATGTTTTGGATCATTGTCTTGTTGGAAGACAAATCTCCGTCCCAGTCTCAGATCTTTTGCAGACTTCAACAGGTTTTCTTCAAGAATGGTCCTATATTTGAATCCATCCATCTTCCCATTAATTTTAACCATCTTCCCTGTCCCTGCTGAAGAAAAGCAGGCCCAAACCATGATGCTGCCACCACTTTTGACAGTGGGGATGGTGTGTTCAGGGTGATGAACTGTGTTGCTTTTACACCAAACATTGTTTGGCATTGTGCCCAAATAGTTCGATATTGGTTTCATCTGACCAGAGCACCTTCTTCCACATGTTTGCTGTATTTCCCAGGTGGCTTGTGACAAACGTTTAACGACACTTTTATGGATATCTTTGGGAAATGGCTTCCTCCTTTCCACTCTACCATAAACGCCAGATTTGTGCAGTGTACGACTGATTGTTGCCCTATGGACAGACTCTCCCACCTCAGCTGTAGAACTCTACAGTTCATCCAGAGTGATCATGGGCCTCTTAGCTGCATCTCTGATCAGTCTTCTCCTTGTTTGAGATGAAAGTTTGGATGGACGGCCGGGTCTTGGTAGATTTGCAGTGGTATGATACTCCTTCCATTTCAATATCATCGCTTGTACAGTGCTCCTTGGGATGTTTAAAGTTGTGGAAATCTTTTTGTAACCAAATCCGGCTTTCAACTTTTACACAACAGTATCACAAACCTGCCTGTTGTGTTCCTTGGTCTTCATGATGCTCTCTGCGCTTTAAACAGAACACTGAGACTTTCAGAGAGCAGGTGCATTTATACGGAGACTTGATTACTCAAGGGTGGCTTATATTTATCATCATCAATCATTTAGGACAACATTGGATCATTCAGAGATCCCCAATGAACTTCTGGAGTGAGTTTGCTGCACTGAAAGTAAAGGGGATGAATAATATTTCACGCCCCACTTTTCAGTATTTTTAAAAAAAGTTTAAAATAAGCAATAAATTTCATTCAACTTCACAATTGTCCCACTTGTTGTTGATTCTTCACGATAACATTAACATTTTTTATCTTTATGTTTGAAGCCTGAAATGTGGGAAAAAGTAGAAAAATTCAAGGGAGCCGAATACTTTCGCAAGGCACTGTATGTGTGTGTGTATAGATATATATATATATATATATATATATATATATATATAATTGCCTTATTCTGTCTGTCTGTCTTGCTCCAAAATTGTGTCCTTACGGTGACACAAAGCTGATTGGCCGCTGGGCTCGCCAAGGCCCCGCCCCCCCGCACGGATTGGCCGCTCGCCTTGCCTCGGCTCCGCCCCCCCACGGATTGGTCGCTCGCCTCGGCCTGGCCCCGCCCTCAGCATGGATTGGCTGCTCGCCCCGGCCCTCCGCACGCATCGCCAGACATAACCTTGCGCTGCTGGGATCGTGACGGAGCCGGTGAACGCTGGTAACCATTATACACATCGGGTAACTAAGGTCCCTTAGTTACCCGATGTGTATCATAGTTACCAGTGTACACCGGCTCCGTCACGATCCCAGCAGCGCCAGACATACCCTTGCGATGCTGGGATCGTGACGGAGCCGGTGAACGCTGGTAACCATTATACACATCGGGTAACTAAGGTCCCTTAGTTACCCGATGTGTATCATAGTTACCAGTGTACACCGGCTCCGTCACGATCCCAGCAGCGCCAGACATAACCTTGCGATGCTGGGATCGTGACGGAGCCGGTGTACGCTGGTAACCATTATACACATCGTGTAACTAAGGGCCCTTGGTTACCTAAAGTGTATCATAGTTACCAGCGTACACCGGCTCCCGGTACACATGTGCAGGGAGCCGGCATTATACTCCTCTCCCCCCAGGACTACTCCTCCTATTATAGTCCTCCTATTATACTCCTCTCTGAGTATAATAGGAGAACTATTATAGCATGGGGGATGTAGCACGATGGGGGGTGCGCAGCATGGGGGATGTAGCACGATGGGGAGTGCGCAGCATGGGGGATGTAGCACGATGGGGAGTGCGCAGCATGGCGGATGGAGCACGATGGGGGGTGCGCAGCATGGGGGATGTAGCACGATGGGGAGTGCGCAGCATGGGGGATGTAGCACGATGGGGAGTGCGCAGCATGGGGGATGGAGCACGATGGGGAGTGCGCAGCATGGAGGATGGAGTACGATGGGGAGTACGCAGCATGGGGGATGGAGCACGATGGGGAGTGCGCAGCATGGGGGATGGAGCACGATGGGGAGTGCGCAGCATGGGGGATGGAGCACGATGGGGAATGCGCAGCATAGGGGATGGAGCACGATGGGGGGTGGGCAGAATGGGGGATGGAGCACGATGGGGGGTGCGCAGCATGGGGGATGGAGCACGATGGGAGGTGCACACCTCCCCCCAACACACACACAACACACCACACACACACTGGGAACCACAAACACCGCCATACACAGACACCCACACACACAGACAACTCCGCACACACACAACACCCAACACACAAACACCGCGGCATACATAAATATACACACATACCGCACAACACACACATTGCACAAAACATACCTCCTCCCAAAACACACCACACCCACACAAACTGCGCAACACACTCACACACAACGCTACAGACGCACAGCGCTCCACAAACAACGCAACACACACAACACACATACAACACCGCTCTCACCCCCCGCCATACCCAGACAACACCCAGAACATGTACAGCGCCCTACACAAACACTTGGTAACTACACACAACAACATCTATATATATATATATATATATATATAACAAAAATCATACATGAACTACACAATACGTAAATTCTAGAATACCCGATGCGTAGAATCGGGCCACCTTCTAGTATATATATATATATATATATATATATAATTTTTTTTCTTTTGGGATTGTACAGTAGGTTGTCTTCACAGTGTAAGTACGGACTACAATTCACAGACATCTGCGGCCTGCTCAAATCTGTCTACAATCTGTACTCAGTGAGTGATCAAAGTACATGTGATGTCTATAATAGTCTATATAAAGGGGAGAGTGAGCAGTTGGAAAGACACAAAAGCAGAAAGGCACAAAAAAAAAATTGCTGAGGTTAACCAGATTATGCACGGGCCTCCAAATTCTCCCCTTACATAGTGACAAGCAAAAGGGTACCAATATTTTTTTACTTTCAGGCTCCATATCTCACCATCCACTACAGCTTTGAACGTGAGACTACCTTCATTTTATAGATACTCATCTTGGTTATCTCATACATAAAATCGACTTGCAACTATTTAGCATATATTTAGTTATGCAGATTCTTGTCACGTAACTACATTGTTACGGTTTAGCTCATGATGATAAAAAATATTTTTCTTACTATATACGACAAATTACAACTTGTTCTCACATTCCCTAATAGCTCAGTGTTATGAAGTTGATTCCCAAGCAAAAGGTCACTAGTTCGAATCGAGGAGAAGCCATAAAGATTTCCCAAGAAAAGAGAAACAGCGTCATCCACCTCATCCATAGTGGTCTCTTGGACAAGAAAATTGCTAAATTGCATCACATGAGTGCTATGACATTAAGAAGAATATGAAATGAAGTCTATCCATCAAGTCAAAAGCCAAGAGGAGGACGTCCAAGAAAAATATCGGAATAAACAAATTGGCTCAAAGTCTATCAGTTCTGTGCAATAAACAAGGCACTGGAAGTGCCTCATATGCTTTGTAATAGCGAGATCACAAACGTTCATGCAAGCACCGTGCAATGCATGTTACACAAGTCTGAAATGGTGGCCCGAAAAAAGGTGAAGAAGCATCAACCTTAATATCATAACATGTGTCGGCTCGAATTTACAAAGAAGTACGAAAAGTGGACAGAAGAAGATGGGAAATGGGTGAATTGGAGCGATGATATGAAAGTCAATAGACTAGACTCTGATGTTTGCAAATGGGTCTGGGAGAAACAAGGGAAAAAAGAGCTAACGATTCAAGAAATTTAAGGAACTGTCAAGTTTGGTGGAGGAAGCCTGATGCTATGGGGTTGTTTCACAGCCAAAGGCGTTGGATACTTGAACAGCATCGATGGTTGTCTCTGCTGAGCTGTGAGTGTCCAACAAGACGAGTTACTTCGTACACTCAAGTACTATGGGTATAAAAAGGAAGACGTAGTACTCCAGAAGGACAATGTCCCGCAGGCTACGTCAAGATTGTTGAAGTGAGTCGACCAATATGCACCAACTTTGGGACAGTGTAGAAGAAGACATGCTTGAATCTAATCGAGAGCATGCTCAAAAGGCTTCAGACAGTGTTGAAAGTCAAAGGTGGATTTACAAAATATTAACAAAACAATAATTAAAATGTAGATTTTTAGGTGCAAAACAGTAACAATGCAGTGACATGACAAAAATCTGCATAGCTAATCATATGCTAAATAGTTGCAAGTCAAATTTATGTATGACATAGCCAAGATAATTGTCTCACTCATCACTGTGTGCACTATCCTTGTATTTTGATTGTGTTTAACCCTTTAGTGACGGAGCTAATTTTCACCTTAATGACCAGACCAAATTTTGCAATTCTGACCAGTGTCACTTCATGAGGTTATAACTCTGGAACGCTTCAACGGATCCCGGTGATTCTGAGATTGTTTTTTCGTCACATATTGGACTTCATGTTAGTACCAAATTTAGGACAATATTTTTTGTGTTTATTTATGAAAAAAATTGAATATTGGCAAAAATTTTGAAAATTTAGCAATTTTCAACTTTTGAATTTTTATACCGTTAAACCAGAGATTTCTGTGACACAAAATAGTTAATAAATAACATTTCCCACATGTCTACTTTACATCAGCACAATTTTGGTAACAAAATTTTTTTTTGTTAGGAAGTTAGAGGGGTTCAAAGTTTATCAGCAATTTCTCATTTTTACATCAAAATTTACAAAACCAGTTTTTTAGGGACCACATCACATTTGAAGTGACTTCAATAGGCCTAGATGACAGAAAATACCCAAAAGTGACACCATTCTAAAAACTGCACCCCCCAAAGTACTCAAAACCACATTCAAGAAGTTTATTAACCCTTCAGGTGCTTCACATGAACAAAAGCAATGTGGAATGAAAAAAAGCAAAAATTAAATTTTACCTAAAAATGTTGCTCTAACCCAAATTTATTCACTTTTAGAAGAAATAACACAACAAAATGGACCTCAAAACTTGTTCCCCACTTTCTTATGAGCGCGCCGATACCCCACATGTGGTCAGAAACCTCTGTTTGGACAAATGGGAGGGCTCGGAACAGAAGGAGCAATATTTGAATTTTGGAAAGCAAATTTGGCTGAAATAGATTGCGGGCACCATGTTGCATTTACAGGTCCGCTAAGGTACCTAAACAGAAGAAATCCCTCACAAGTGACACCATTTTGGAAACTAGACCCCTCAAGGCTTCTATCTAGGGGTATAGTGAGCATTTTAGATCCACAGGTACTTCACAGATTTTGTTAACGTTACGTTGTCATATTGAAAATTTTAATAATTTTCTCAAAAATGTTGCTTTAGCATCAATTTTCTCACTTTTTCAAGAGGTAATTCCAAAAATTTGACCTCAAGGTTTGTTAACCACTTTTTTATGAGCGCGGTGATACCTCACATGTGGTCTGAAACCTTTGTTTGGACAAATGGGAGGGCTTGGAACGAAAGGAGCAATATTTGAATTTTAGAAAGGAAATTTGGCTGAAAAAGATTGCGGGCACCATGTCGCATTTGGAGGTCCCCTAAGGTACCTAAACAGCAGAAACCCCGCACAAGTGGCCCCATTTTGGAAACTAGGCCCCTCAAGAAATTTATCTAGATGTTTGGTGAGTACCCTGAACCCTCAGGTGCTTCACAGAATTTTATAACGTTGAGCCATGAAAAAAAAAAAAAAAATTTTACCACAAAATTGTTATTTCAACCAGGTAGCTTTTTTTTTTACAAGAGTAAAAGGAAAAAATTCAGCATAACATTTATTGTGCAATTTCTCCTGAGTTTGGCGATACCTTATATGTGGTGGAAATCAACTGTTTGGGCGCATGGCAGGGCTCGGAAGGGAAGGAGTGCCATTTGACTGCAAAATTGGCTGGAATCAATAGCGGACGCCAGGTTGCATTTGGAGAGCCCCTGAGGTGCCTAAACAGTGGCGGTCCCCCACAAGTGACTTCATTCTGGAAACAAGACACCTCAAGGCTTTTATCAAGGTGTATAGTGAGCAGTTTGAATCCACGAGTACTTCACAGAATTTGATAAGCTTAGGTTGCCATATTGAAAATTTTCATTTTTTTCACAAAACTGTTGCTTTAGCATCAAATTTCTCACTTTTTCAAGAGACAACAACAAACCGTGGACCCCACAGGTTGTTATCCAATGTCTTATGAGCACAGGGATACCCCACATGTGGCCAAAAACCTCTGTTTGGATAAATGGGAGGGCTTGGAATGGAGGGAGCACCATTTGAATTCTGGAAAAGTTGAAATAAATTGCGCGCACCATGTCACATTAGCAGGGCCCCTTGGGTACCTATACATCAGAAAACCCCCACAAGTGACCCCATTTTGGAAACTGGATTTTATTCAGGAGTATAGTAAGCATTTTGAATCCACAGGTACTTCACAAAAATGTTGCTGTAGCAACAAATGTCTCACTGTTAGGCTCTGTGGCCATGATCCAGCGACACGGCATCTAGTACACAGTGTCAGCCTCCTGCAGAGATGTGAGTGTTGTCCACAGGAGATCGCAGCTGCCCAAGCCCACGATTTGGGTTCAGGCCGCTGTGGAGCTCTATGCTACCTGCAGAGAACACTCATCTCCGCAGCATAAATTGACATGCTGAGGCTCGGGAAGCTGCGCCACAGGTCGGTTTATGCTGCGGAGAAAAGAAGCACATTGGGCATGGGATTTCTAAAAATCCTTCCACTGTGCTTCTACTACACAACGCAGCGTTATGGACACAGGGAAAACACTCTGCGCCCAAAACGCTGCAAACCCTGATTGTGGGCACACAGCGTAAAATGCTACAATGGATGAATGGATAGATGTCAAACAAATATAACGTCCCATTCCCCTGCATATTCTAAGCTGGCGCCCTTTAGTGCCTTTCATGTGGCACTAAAGGGTGCCTAGCCTTGTATTTAGCCCCCCAAAAAATTAATAATTAAAATAAACGACGTGGGGTCCCCCCTATTTTTGATAGCCAGCTAGGGTAAAGCAGACAGCTGTAGCCTGCAAACCACAGCTGACAGCTTCACCTTGGCTGGTGATCAATTTGGAGGGCTCCCCAGGCGTTTTTTAAAAAAAAAACAAAACGTGGGGTCCCCCCCAAATTAGATCACCAGCCAAGGTGAAGCGGACAGCTGGGGTCTGGTATTCTCAGGGTGGGAAGAGCCATGGTTATTGGACTCTTCCCAGCCTAAAAATAGCAGGCCGCAGCCGCCCCAGAAGTGGCGCATCCATTAGATGCGCCAATCCTGGCGCTTCGCCCCAGCTCATCCCGCGCCCTGGTGCGGTGGCAGACGGGGTAATATATGGGGTTGATACCAGCTGTAATGTCACCTGGCATCAAGCCCTGGGGTTAGTGATGTCACGGCATCTGAACAGATACCCGACATCACTAACCCAGTCAGTAATAGAAAAAAAAAAGACAAAAAAAAAATTTATTTGAAAAAACACTCCCCGAAACATTCCTCTTTTACCAATTTATTGAAAATAAAGAAATTCCGGTCGCTGTAATCCATTTTGGAGGTCCCGCGCCGACTCTGGATCTTCTAGAATATGGGGGGCACGTTCAGGGAACGTATCCCCCATTTTCTGGAAGAGCAAGCTCTCCATGAGCAGTCTGGGTGCAGTAATCTGAGAATACTGCACTCACACTGCCCCGGTCCAACCTAGGGCAGAGTGACCTGCAGTAACCTCATTCCAGAATATGAGGGGCACGCTCACAGAACGTACCCCCCATTTTCTGGAACAGCAGCCTCTCCATGTGAGGAGTGTGGCTGCAGATCACTGCACTCACCCTCCCCCGGTCCACAGTGGAGCCTGTGCATCAGCGACGTCAGCAGGATCCCTGCTTGCAGGGATCCAGCTGACAGCCGCTGTCTGCGCATGCGCCGCCAGCATTGAAGAAGGAGGCGGCGATCGCGGGCCCGGAGCAGCAGACAGGTAACGTATAACCGGGGGCTTGGGGGGGGGGGGTGACCTAGTGGGACCTGGGGACACCTTTCTGCCGCATGTGACGTGTCACATGCGGCAGAAAGAGCAGAATGAAGGCGGCCGCGCGCTGTGCGCCGCCATCTTCCACGCTCCGGAGGGGGGAGGGGGGTGGTGGCTCTGGAGAACCGGAGGGGGCTCCGGTGACCAGAGGGCTCCGGTGGACCGGAGGAGGGGTCAGGGGGAGGACATTTCCCTCCGATCTGAAATGTTTGATCATTTCAGATCGGAGGGAAATGACTGCAGAGCCGGCGCCGGCGGCAGTTTTCTGTGCGCTTCGGCGCCATTTTGGATGTCCGGTGGGGGTAGGGGTGGGGGGACTCTCCGGTACCGGGGGCTTTGGGGGCACTAGGGGGTTAGATTTCTTTCTCATCTGACATGTTTGATCATGTCAGATGAAAAAGAAATCAGTTTTACCGGCCATTTCTTTTTTTTTCATGTGTTCGTCGGTATACGGTGTATACCGCCGATCACATGATCGGGGTCCAAAAAAAACACCCCGATTCATAATCTGGGGGGTCTCAGCTACCCCCGGTAGCTGAAACCCCCGAGATTTTCGGTCGCTGGGGGGCGCTACAGGGTTTTTTCGGGCCGCCGCTTTAAAGCGGCGGAACAGAATAAGTACCCTGTTTTGCCGCCGCTTTAAGTCGTACGGCCGTCGTTATGAGGTTAATATTTACTGTATTTGCTATGTTAGTTTGTACAATAACCCTTTTGAGTGACTTCACAAGTGGACATTATTGTACTGAGACATCACTGTGGCAATTAACCTTGTTATGACAATTCACTTTTGTCATCATTACCCATAGTAGTGACCGATCTGTCCTTATTATTGCCCATTCTATGACATAGGCATTCCTCTGCAATGACATCACAATAAGCATTTACATGGGTCACACATCTATATATATATATATATATATATATATATATATATAATTGCCTTATTCTGTGTCTGTCTGTCTTGCTCCAAAATGACGTCATTACAGTGACAACCGTCACCACAACGCGTGCGCTAAAGAGCCTTCGACCAACGGCTCAGCTAAGGCTCCCTGCACACATAACCAGGGTACACATTGGGTTACTAAGCAAAGCGCTTTGCTTAGTTACCCGATATTTACCCTGGCTACGTGTGCAAGGAGTCTAACTGAACAGCTCGAACTACGGGCCTACAGGACGACGCCCAACACTTTTCCCCGCTCGGCTCCACCTCCTCCGCCCTACACACACATTACCGCACTCGGCTCCACCCCCTCCGCCCTACACACACATTACCGCACTCGACTCCACCCCCTCCGCCTGTATACACTGAATGAACACACACACACACCTGGATAGTCACCTGTCCCCAGCCATGCCGTCCCCGGAACTGACGTCCTCAGCGCCATGACCCCACTTGGCTCCACCCACCCCGCACTCCGCCCCCCACACACATTAGGCTGCTTTCACACTTGCGTTGTGAGGCATCCGTCACAGTGCATTATGTGACGCATGTGACGGATGCGTTGTAAATAGTGTGCTAATAAAGTAAAGGATTCCTGTAAAAGAACGTTTTGCGTTTTGTTTTTTTTAATGTTTCGCCGGGAAAGGAGATTTGCAGTCGCAAGGAGAGAGAGAGAGAGGTGACCGCAAATCCCCTGAGTGACTGCAGTGAGCCACGCGATCAGCTGTGCCGTCACTCAGGTGACCCGCGGCCACAGCTGCAGTCCTCCCCCCGAGAGCTGTGTCCGCGGGTCACCTGAATGAGGGCACAGCTGATCGCGCGGCTCACTTCAGTTGCTGCGTGGAGCTGATATAGAGCGGTCGTGTTCTACCGCTGCTCCTGTCAGCTTCATGTAGCAGAGCTGAAAGTGTTGTGGGACCTCTGTGGAAGCCCAATTTGTGGGCGAAACGGCCGTCGTCCAGTCTTGAGGAGCCAGCTCACAGTGTGCCTCCGGCTTTCTACTATGCACGTGTTTGAATAAAAGAAAATCCTTCACAGCGGACAGAGTGCGGTCATCCTTTATTCTCACCTTTATCCATGGATTTTGTTCTATGACGAGCACCCCGCTCCTGGATTGTTGGACTTTCCAGGCTCTCCACCCGGACTCGGGCACAGGCGATACCGCAGACGTTACTGCAGGTAATGTGCAGTGGTGCAGGACTCAATTATCTCCCTTTGCTATACCTCTGTGGATTACGTTGGACCTGGAGGGGTATTTGGGGGTTTCATAAAGTGGTGAAAGAGGGTTTTTTGTCTTTAATTCCAAATAAAGGATTTTTTCGGGTGTATGTGTTTATTTTCTTTAACTTACAGGTTAACCATGGAAGGTATCTTGGGAGACGCCTGCCATGATTAACCTAGGACTTAGTGGCAGCTATGGGCTGCTGCCATTAACTCCTTATTACCTCGATTGCCACCGCACCAGGGCAATTCGGGATGAGCCAGGTAGAGTCCCGGGACTGTCGCATCTAATGGATGCGGCAATTCTGGGCGGCTGCTGGCTGATATTGTTAGGCTGGGGGGCTCCCCATAATGTGGGGCTCCCTTCCTGAGAATACCAGCCTTCAGCCGTGTGGCTTTATCTTGGCTGGTATCAAAATTGGGGGGGACCGCACGTAGTTTTTTTTACATTATTTATTTATTTATTTTACTGCACGATATAGACCCGCCCACCGACGGCAGTGATTGGATGCAGTGAGACAGCTGTCACTCAGCGTGGGGGCGGGTCTGACTGCAATCAATCATAGGCGCCGGTGGGTGAGGGAAGCAGGGAATACGAGATTGAATAATGAGCGGCCGGCATTTTCAAAAGAGGAAAAGTCGCCGGAGCTTTGTGACAGCCGTGCAGCGCCACGCCCGTGATCGGTGAGTATGAGAGAGGGGGGAGGGGGGAGAGAGACCAGGAGTGATTTTAAACGATTTAGATCGTTCTGCTGGACATGCGGAGCATGCTCAGTAGAACGTGACGGAATTTGTCAGCGGATTCCACCGCTTAGCGCATAGCGGCGGAATCCACCACCATAGACAATCATTAGACACCTTGGCGGATTCCAACAGAATCTGTCGATGTGCGTTATTTTAACGACCCAAAAAACGCTAGCGTTCGCTCCGCCCGACGCTGCGTCAAAATAACGACTCAGCGTCGTCCAGCGGATGCAACGCAGACACTTGCGTTACAGTGCGTCGTCAATACAAGTCTATGGAGAATAGCGCAGTGCGTTAACGGACTGCGCTATTCTACATAGCGGTGGATTGCGCTGAACGCAAGTGTGAAAGCGCCCTTACCCCGCAGGATGGGGGTATATGTCAGAATGGTGGCTGCAGCACGATGGGGGCACATACCAGCATTGGGCCACATCACAGCATCAGCATATTTTTACTTAACTTTACACTGTTCATGGCCTTCTTTCATTACAAGCAAAGGACATCATTAAACATTAGACTCATCTATTAAAACTGTTCCTTCTGTTGTTTGTCATTTTAAAACCAATAAACAATTATAAGAATACTAACCCATCCAGTCCATTCATTACCTTATTATTCAATCTGCTAACCTACATACACATTCTAGACTACCCGATACGTTAGAATCGGGCCACCTTCTAGTATAAGATAAACAGTATGGTGTATATGTTGAGGTTGCAACTAGCACCTGGTATTCTAGTAGCGCAGGTTATGGGGGATACAGGTTTTGCACCAGGGCCCAGAAAGACTAGACAGTCTGGTTACTGACAGATACTGGTTTCCATAAAGCATATAAAGAAAAACAAAATCAGTCCAATGTTACGATCTGAAATCGTCATGACCATTGCCCTAAACAGACATAAAAATATGGCTGCAGATAATATTATAATATTAGGAAGATATGAATATCTATTTCAAGATTTGAAGTCATGGAAACGAACACACTTTGTCTCCTTGGATCCAGTTGTTGCTAAATAATGTCTGGTCTTGAATTTTTAAAATATTAGATAACACCCAGAGAATGTCTCCACATCTTTCTGGTCTCAGACACTTTATTATATCAATGTACGTAGTTTAAATTATTTAAAAGTAATAACATGACTGTATGATTGCTCAGAAAAGCCAATCTCTCAGACCCAAGAGATATGGACAGCAGACACCCCCTAATTAATCAGTCACTAGCGCACATTTGTGATTGGAGCGGAAAACGGAAATGTGGATAGTTATTTTTTCAAACTTCAGCATAGAGGTGTCATCATTTATATTTCTGCACATACACTGTGTGCAGAATTATTAGGCAAATGAGTATTTTGATCACATGATACTTTTTATACATGTTGTCCGACTCCAAGCTGTATAGGCTTGAGAGACAACTACCAATTAAGTAAATCAGGTGATGTGCATCTCTGTAATGAGGAGGGGTGTGGTGTAATGACATCAACACCCTATATAAGGTGTGCTTAATTATTAGGCAGCTTCCTTTGCTTTGGAAAAATGAGTCAGAAGAGAGAGAAAGAGTGTGTGTGTGATTTGCTCCTCCTGCACCTGTGATGCCTCCACTTAGTGGGGGTTTAGCTGTATCCTGGTAGAGTATTAGTTTTTGGCCTGGGCGATGTACACACTGCAGCCCATCTTTGCTGTAAGTAATAATTTTTGGAGGATATTTATTCCTCTTTTTGTTGACATTTGTTTTTATTTTTTTTAAAGTGCATTAAAATATCATTTACGGAATTATTTTTATTATTTTTTTAGTAATTTTATAAGCAGAAAACAATCTGATCTTTTCTCTCTAGAATACAGGGACACAGAAATTCACTGCTATGTACAATGCATCGCTATGTACCAGAATAACCTGCCTGTGGAGTCTTAAGGGTACTTTACATGCTGCGATATCGGTAGCGAGCGTACCCGCCTTCGTCAGTTGTGCGACACGGGCAAATCGCTGCCCGTGGCGCACAACATTGCTAACACCCGTCACATGGACTTACCTTCCCTGCGATGTCGCTCTAGCCGGCGAATCGCCTCCTTTTTAAGGGGACGGTTTGTGCGGCGTCACAGCGACATCACACGGCAGCCGTCCAGTAGCAGAGGAGGGGCGGAGATGAGTGGGACGTAACATCCCACCCACCTCCTTCCTTCCTCATTGCCGGTGGACGCAAGTAAGGAGATGATCGTCGCTCCTGCGGTGTCACACATAGCGATGTGTGATGCCGCAGGAACGAGGAACAACCTCGCTACGTACGAGACAACGATTTTTGGTAAATGAACGACCTCTCATATACCAACGATTTTTGTCTCTTTTGCGATCGTTTAAGGTCGCTCCAGCCTGTCACATGCTGCAATGTCGCTAACGGCGTCGGATGTGCGTCACAAACACTGTGACCCCGACGATCTATCGTTAGCGATGTCGCAGCGTGTAAATGGCCCTTTAGGCTGCATTGCAGCTTCAAGTATAGAAAATCCTCCCTGTGATGTCAGTGGAGTCTGTGGCTCATTGCTTTAGCTACTGCCTGTCTGTACTAATGCAATACTGTGATGGTTGTCAGTCAGTGCCAGGGGTGTGGTTACAGCCATCACTCATTATACCCAGACTGGTAAGTGAAACCGCACCAGCCACACCCCTATCCCCTATGACTGACAGCCTGCGGCTGCTGGAAAAAATACATTTAATTTCCTCCTAGCAACGGGGTCTCAGTGCGGTGGCCACAAGGTGTCAGAACGATATTAACCTGCAGATTAACCCAATGTCTGCAAGTTAATTGCGTTTTTTTTACATTACAGATTACAATTAACAGACCTCTCGTAAATAATCTCCCCCTTTTCTCTTTGCCTTGACCTTGGGTGTACTTATCCTGCTGATTTTATATATATACATGAGACAATAATGAATTTATGTGAGGCGAGAATGAATATACACCATAACAAATCATACCTATTTGTACTTTCTCTGCGGGTCACAGGGTTGCTAATAGATGTCATACTATTAGAATCCTCATTAAATCTTTGTTACAGTGGGCCTGCATTAGTGATTCAGAGCCTCCCTCTGTAGACAAACGCATGCTTCAAAATTGGAATAACTACATTAACGAGGCATGTTGCTAATACACAGGACTTATTTAAAGGTATAGTGGATTATATGAGAAAGAAAAAATATATTCAAGAGGTATTCCTATATTTTAAAGTAATACCATAATGCTAAAATATGACTATTAGAACCCCCACCAATCCAAAGAATGAAGGGGACTCGGCTATCAGTGTTCGCTGCACTAAGCAGCACAAGGAACTGTATGCGGCCACAAGCTCAGGAGGGGACCCACGTAAGGTCCAAGGAGTCCACTTGGAATAAACCGTAGGTGGATAAGGAATAGACCCTGTCCTAATAAGGTGAAAACATCAAAATCAGCCTCTTTATTCTGCCATGGAAACAACGTTTCGACCTCTTACAGGTAGAGATAAGCAAACCCATTGAAGTTCGGTTTGATGGGTTCAGCCAGACTTTTGGAAAACTTTGGTTTGGAACCTGGACTTCATCTGAACCTCAATGCAAATCACTAAGTGAGGAGTTCAGGTCACTGCCGAAATGCAGCCAGCCATAAACAGATCACTTCCGAGGCTGGGATTTTTCCTTTTTTGTTTGGTGCACACTACATCTGATCATGCTGTTACCCTCAGTGCGAGCCGATCAAACACTGCAAGCGGCTTGCACTGGGCTGAGCATTGAGCGTACCCGAGCACAGCGATGCTAGCATGAGTGGTCAGCATACGCAATGCACCCGATCTCTGAACTCAAACTCTGTGTTTGGCACGAACACCAAACTTTGGGTTCACCCATCTCTACTTACAGGTCTTATTCAAGCATACAAATGGTGTCAAAGCACAGATTTAAATATAACAGAAAATCAATGAGAAGCCAACCAGAGTTATCACCTCCCCCTACTATCCTACACGTAATCACATATCGCATGACCAAGTGCATATAGTGTTAGTAATCACAATGCATCAAGAAATACAGAACATGCATAGTTATATCAGTTACCAATAATTACATACAGTATACATAGCTCACAAACCACCATAGTAGAACATAAAGATTACAAACATCCACAAAATCCATGTAAAGCGTTTCCCGCAGCTTGTTCATCATGGTAGCAGGTGTGTAATGATGGCCCAATCAGTCAATGGCTTCCCTGTTGTCTCGGAAACGATGGACCAATTCAACAAGAATGTTGTGTCACATGTCAATATAACCCAGTGAAAAAGCATGGTTAATGCGCTTGCGCCAGCGTCCTGCACCCACATGTGAGAGAGACCATCACTCATATGTCAGATTGACATATGTGGTCAGTGCGCAAGCGCCGCAGCCGTCACCTTTTTTCAGAAGTGCCTCAATGGCATATGAGTTGCCGCTGTCCAATCCCGGACCGGGTAGCAAATATCCAGCACATCACGAGGCTTCACATAGTTTCATAGTTTCATAGTTTTTAAGGTTGAAGGGAGACTCTAAGTCTATCTAGTTCAACCCGTAGCCTAACATGTTGATCCAGAGGAAGGCAAAAAAACCCCAATGTGTCAAATAAGCTCCAATGGGGAAAAAAATTCCTTCCTGACTCCACATACGGCAATCAGACTAGTTCCCTGGATCAACACCCTGTCATAAAATCTAATATACATAACTGGTAATATTAAATTTTTCAAGAAAGGCATCCAGGCTCTGCTTAAATGTTAGTAGTGAATCACTCATTACAACATCATACGGCAGAGAGCTCCATAGTCTCACTGCTCGTACAGTAAAGAATCCTCATCTGTGATTATGATTAAACATTCTTTCCTCAAGACTTAGCGGATGCCCCCTGTTCCAGTCGCAGGCCTAGGTGTAAAGAGATCTTTGGAAAGGTCTCTGTACTGTCCCCTAATATATTTATACATTGTGATTAGATCCCCCTAAGCCTTTGTTTTTCCTAACTAACTAACCCCAAGTTTAATAACCTGTCTTGGTATTGCAGCCCCCCCCATTCCTCTAATAATCTAGGTCGCTCTTCTATCTACCTGTAAGATTATGCTATTTATAACCTTCTATACTTTTGCTAACAAGAAATGCATCCATTCCTCTCTTAAATTCATTCAGTGAGTTGGCCATCCCCACTTCCTCAGGAAGAGAGTTCCAGAGCCTCACTGCTCTTACCGTGAAGAACCCTCTTCTATGCTGATGTAGGAATTTTCTTTCCTCCAATCGAAAAGAATGCCCCCTTGTTCTTGTCATAGTCCTTGGTACAAACAGATCATGGGAGAGATCTCTATATGGCCCTCTGATATATTTGTACATATTTATTAGGTCTCCCCTAAGTCTTCTCTTTTCTAGAGTAAATAGACCTAATTTTGATAACCTTTCCGTGTATTGTAATGCACCCATTCCATTTATTATTTTAGTAGCCCGCCTCTGAACCCTTTCAAGTTCAGTAATGTCTTTCTTCAGCACCGGCGCCCAAAATTGCACACAATACTCCAAGTGTGGTCTGACGAGTGATTTGTACAGAGGGAGAATGATGTTTTCATCTCGTGCCCCCAGACCTCTTCTAATGCATCCCATCACCCTATTTGCTTTGGTGGCTGCTGCCTGACACTGGGCACTCCAATTTAGATTTTAAGAAACAAAATTACTGCAAGTCCCATATTAACCCCTAGAGTGCACAAACACCAGAATTTCCTGAAGCTTGTAAAACTCAGGCAGCTTGACCCCCCCTAATGCTGGCCTGACTGTAACTATGGCTTATTTTTGGAGTAGGGCTTATATTTCAAGTATACTTCAAAAACCCTGTGAAATCATGCTAGGGCTTATTTTATATCTGATCACCCCAGCATATTGCTTTTTCATCTGGAGATCTCCACCATGTTTACACAACCTGATAAATAGGAAGGTCAATTCTTACATTGTTTAGCCTCACTAAATGCTCCCTAATGCATGCCGGTAATAATTATAAGGTAATTGGCTCCATAATGCCACCACAACCACCATATAAGAGCAATCAAAAAATGCATATGGGTCAATAATAAAAATGGCCCATCTTAGTTATTCCAACAAATATATCATAGAGACTTATAAAACATACAAGACAAAGCCTAAGGCCGGCGTCACACGGTACGATCTATTGTGCGAATGCACGAGCGATCGTACCCGCCCCCGTCGTTTGTGTGTTACGTGCAATTAGTTGCCTGTTGCGCACAAAGTCGTTAACCCCCTGTCACACGCACTTACCTTCTGGACGACATCGCTGTGGGCGGCGAACATCCTCTTCCTCGCCCACCTCCTTCCTTCCGCATTGCCGGCGGGACGCAGATAAGCTGTGTTCGTCGTTCCCGGGGTGACACACGTAGCGATATGTGCTGCCTCAGGAACGATGAACAACCAGAGCACAGAAGGAGGACCGACGTTTTGAAAATGAATGACGTGTAAACGAGCAACGATAAGGTGAGTATTTTTGCTCGTTCACAGTCGTTTGTAGCTGTCACACGCTACGATATGTCTAACGATGCCGGATGTGCGTCATGGAATCCGTGACCCCGACGACATATCGCCAGATATATCGTAGCGTGTGACGCTGGACTATGAATGTTCTGTACAGGGGGACACAGAAGAATAAACTCCTTATAATGAATAAACTGCAATGGGATATAATCCCCTTAGTACAAAGCAGCAAATTAAATCATTGCTACACAGTGAAGTAACTCAGCTAAAGTAGATAAAAGAGGATATAAATCTGAAAAGCCTGAAAAAGTCGGTAAAATACTCCTAGTAAACCATACAAACCCCAGTGAAATGAAGGGATAGAGAAGTCAGACCAGGCTCAGTGCTGTATACAGTGCAGGTGTGATCTCTCGCTGTATGTTTCATGAGGTGTTTTGTCCAGACTGGGCAAGAGCCGCTCTCTCCCTCTCTCGGGTGGAAGTCTCGGCACACTTTCAAGCTGCTGCTGTCTCTTCCATTTCTGAATACGAGTAGTCTTCATCAGTGCTCGTTATCATGTTATCATCTACATAACCAATCGCTGAACAGATTTCATTTTTCAAGCCCCAAATATAAAGATGAAAGCTGCTTTATGATTGGTTGCTCTGAGCAGCAGAGACTCGTTTTCTTTTACACATTGAGGGTATTTTCACTTAACAACTTTTAAGCTCAGGTGAACCTGCACAGTTTTTCAGGGCCACCACTCTATTAGGTATCCCAGCAGTTGTATTGTGAGGTTAAGCTTGTTTAAGGACCTTTGGTCACTTCACAGTCATGTGACATGATGTAATAAAAGGTCTCTTAATTGCTAGAGTTTAAAAGAACTGAACAAGAGACAGGCTCTCATGCAGGGCTGGCATTAAAGGGAAAGGGAAAGTAAACTGAGCAATTGAACAGGGCCCCGATTCTCCTAGGGGTCCCAGCATTTATATTCTTATTATAAGACTGCTTACAGATCCTTAATGACAGCACTGTCATGTGACTATGTTGTCACCATAAGGTCATCTAATTGCATGAGTCTAAAGTGAAGAGAAGACAAGCTGTTATGTACAGTGGGGAAAAAAACTATTTAGTCAGCCACCAATTGTGCAAGTTCTCCCCCTTAAAAAGATGAGAGGCCTGTAATTGACATCATAGGTAGACCACAACTATGAGAGACAAAGTGAGAAAACAAATGCAGAAAATCACGTTATCTGATTTTGAAAGATTTTATTTGTAAATTATGGTGGAAAATAAGTACAGTCATATGAAAAAGTTTGCGCACCCCTATTAATGTTAACCTTTTTTCTTTATAACAATTTGGGTTTTTGCAGCAGCTATTTCAGTTTCAAATATCTAATAACTGATCGAGTAATATTTCTGGATTGAAATGAGGTTTATTGTACTAACAGAAAATGTGCAATCTGCATTATCACAAAATTTGACCGGTGCAAAAGTATGGGCACCCATATCAATTTCTTGATTTGAACACTCCTAACTACTTTTTACTGACTTACTAAAGCGCTAAATTGGTTTTGTAACCTCACTGAGCTTTGAACTTCATAGGCAGATGTATCCATGTTTCATGAGAAAAGGTATTTAAGGTGGCGACTTGCAAGTTGTTCTCCTATTTGAATCTCCTATGAAGAGTGGCATCATGGGCTCCTCAAAACAACTCTCAAATGATCTGAGATTATTCAACATAGTTGTTCAGGGGAAGGATACAAAAAGTTGTCTCAGAGATTTAAGCTGTCAGTTTCCACTGTGAGGAACATAGTAAGGAAATGGAAGAACACAGGTAGAGTTCTTGTTAAGCCCAGAAGTGGCAGGCCAAGAAAAATATCAGAAAGGCAGAGAAGAAGAATGGTGAGAACAGTCAAGGACAATCCACAGACCACCTCCAAAGACCTGCAGCTTCATCTTGCTGCAGATGGTGTCAATGTGCATCGGTCAACAATACAGCGTACGTTGCACAAGGAGAAGCTGTATGGGAGAGTGATGCGAAAGAAGCCGTTTCTGCAAGCACGCCACAAACAGAGTCGCCTGAGGTATGCAAAAGCACATTTGGACAAGCCAGTTACATTTTGGAAGAAGGTCCTGTGGACTGATGAAACAAAGATTGAGTTGTTTGGTCATACAAAAAGGCGTTATTCATAGAGGCAAAAAACACGGCATTCCAAGAAAAGCACTTGCTACCCACAGTAAAATTTGGTGGAGGTTCCATCATGCTTTGGGGCTGTGTGGCCAATACCGGCACCGGAAATCTTGTTAAAGTTGAGGGTCGCATGGATTCAACTCAGTATCAGCAGATTCTTGACAATAATGTGCAAGAATCAGTGACAAAGTTGAAGTTACGCAGTTGATGGATATTTCAGCAAGACAATGATCCAAAACACCGCTCCAAATCTACTCAGGCATTCATGCAGAGGAAAAATTACAATGTTCTGGAATGGCCATCCCAGTCCCCAGACCTGAATATCATTGAACATCTATGGGATGATTTGAAGCGTGCTGTCCATGCCCGGCGACCATCAAACTTAACTGAACTGGAATTGTATTTGTAAACAGGAATGGTCAAATATACCTTCATCCAGGATCCAGGAACTCATTAAAAGCTACAGGAAGCGACTAGAGGCTGTTATTTTTGCAAAAGGAGGATCTACAAAATATTAATGTCACTTTTATGTTGAGGTGCCCATACCTTTGCACCGGTCAAATTTTGTTTAAATGCAGATTGCACATTTTCTGTTAGTACAATAAACCTCATTTCAATCCAGAAATATTACTCAGTCCATCAGTTATTAGATATAAGAAACAGAAATAGCTGTTGCAAAAACCCAATTTGTTATAAAGAAAACATTAATAGGGGTGCCCAAACTTTTTCATATGACTGTATTTAGTCACCTAAAAACATGCAAGATTTCTGTCTCTCACAGAGCTGTAACTTCTTCTTTTAGAGGCTCCTCTGTCCTCCACTTATTACTTGTAGTAATGACACCTGCTTGAACTTGTTATCAGTATAAAAGACACCTGTTCACAACCTCAAACAGTCACACTCCAAACTCCACTATGGTGACAACCAAAGAGCTGTCAAAAAACACCAGAAACAAAATTGTAGCCCTGCACCAGGCTGTGAGACTGAATCTGCAATAGGCAAGCAGCTTGGTGTGATGAAATCAACTGTGGGAGCAATAATAAAAAAAATGGAAGACATACAAGATCTGGGGCTCCATGCAAGATCTCACCCCGTGGGGTCAAAATGATCACAAGAACGGTGAGCAAAAATCCCAGAACCACACGGGGGGACCTAGTGAATGACCTGCATAGAGCTGGGACCACTGTAACAAAGGCTACCATCAAAAACACACTACTCCACCAGTGAATTAGATCCTTCAGTGCCAGACGTGTCCCCCTGCTTAAGCCAGTACATGTCCATTCCCGTCTGAAGTTTGCTAGAGAGCATTTGGATTATCAAGAAGAGTAGTGGGAGAATGTCATATTGTCTGATGAAACCAAAGTAGAACTGTTTGGTAGAAACACAACTCCTGTTTCGAGGAGACAGAATGCTGAGTTGCATCCAAAGAACACCATACCTACTGTGAAGCATGCGGGTGGCAACATCATGCTTTGTAGCTGTTTCTCTGCATAGGGACCAGGATGACCGATCTGTGAATGGGGCCATGTATCGTGAGATTTTGAGTACAAATCTCCTTCCATCAGCAAGGGCACTGAAAAAGAAACGTGGCTTGGTCTTTCAGCAAGAAAATGAATCCAAGCACACTGCCAGGGCAATGAAAGAGTGGCTTCGTAAGAAGCATAAGAAGGTCCTGGAGTGGCCTAGCCAGTGTCCAGATCTCAACCCCATAGAAACTCTTGAAGGGAGTTGAAAGTCTGTGTTGCCCAGCGACAGGCCCAAAACATCACTGCTCTAGAGGAGATCTGCATGGAGGAATGGGCCAACATACCACCTACACTGTGTGCCAACCTTGTGAAGACTTAGGGGTACTTTGCACCATGTCAAGCGCGATAGTCCCCGCCCCCGTCGCAGCAGCGATATCTTGTGATTGCTGGCGTAGCAAACATTATCGCTACGCCAGCTTCACATGCACTCACCTGTCCTGCGACGTCGCTCTGGCCGGGTCGTGGGGCGTCACAGCGATGTCACACGGCAGGCGGCCAATAGCAGCGGAGGGGCGGAGATGAGCAGGATGTAAACATCCCGCCCACCTCCTTCCTTCCGCATAGCAGCCGGGACGCAGGTAGGAGATGTTCCTTGCTCCTGCGGCTTCATACACAGCGATGTGTGCTGCCGCAGGAACGAGGAACTACATCGTACCTGTCGCTGCACCGGCATTATGGAAATGTCGGACCCTACACCGATGATACGATAACGACGCTTTTGCGCTCGTTAATCGTATCAAAAAGGATTTGCACACTACGATATCGATTGCGACGCCGGATGTGCGTCACTTTCGATTTGACCCCACCGACATCGCACCTGCGATGTCGTAGTGTGCAAAGCCCGCCTTAAAGAAAACGTTTGACCTCTGTAATTGCCAACAAAGGATTTATAACAAAATATTAAGATGAACTTTTGTTATTGACCAAATACTTCTTTTCCACCATAATTTGCAAACAAAATCTTGCCATATCAGACAAGGTGATTTTCTTGATTTGTTTGCTCATTTTGTCTCTCCTAGTTGTGGTCTACCTATGATGTCAATTAAGGCCGACCTCATCTTTTTAAGTGGGAGAACGTGCACAATTGGTGGCTGACTAAAAACTTTTTTTCTCCACTGTATGTGCAGTGTGAATCTGGATAGACAGACAGACCGATCGATAGATAGATAGATAGATACTGTAGATGGACTACACACACGTTACACACAGGGTTTGGAGAGTTATGTTGAAATTCCATAATGTGTTATGACTATATTTGAATAAATGTTGATTTTTTTTTTCTTCAAGAATACATGTGAATTGGTTTTCATGGAAGAAAAAAAAAAGACATCCCCTGAAAATAAGCCCTAGCCCATCTTTTGGAGCAAAAAATAATGTAAGACCCTGTCTCATTTTCGAAGAAACATAAAAATAATATTTTTTATTTGCAGATCAGCGCCCTGTATAAATACTATACTTCCATTTTTGTTCTGAATGCCACAGTACAGAATAGACTAGCTGCTCTATTCCATACAGCAAAAAAACAAACCCATGGACAAATGCCAAATTTGGGATCTATGGATGTATTTAACATACAGTATATGTCATCAGCTTTCCCGATGCATATAAATATGTGAATAAGAGCATACACATCTGTAGGCCACCTTTCCATAGTTTTTTTGTCTTTAAAGTTAGGGGTACTTTGCACGCTGTGACATCGCTAGCCGATGATAGCGATGCCGAGCGCGATAGTCCCCACCCCCGTCGCACATGCGATATCTTGTGATAGCCGCCGTAGCGAACATTATCGCTACGCCAGCTTCACACGCACTTACCTGCCCTGCGACGTCGCTCTGGCCGGTGTCCCGCCTCCTTCCTAAGGGGGCGGGTCGTGCAATGTCACAGCAACGTCACACGGCAGGCAGCCAATAGAAGCGGAGGGGCGGAGATGAGCGGGACGTAAACATCCCGCCCACCTCCTTCCTTCCGCATAGCTGGTGGAGGCAGGTAAGGAGAAGTTCCTCGCTCCTGCGGCTTCATACACAGCGATGTGTGCTGCCGCAGGAACAAGGAACAACATCGTACCTGTCGCTGCAGCGAAATTATGAAAATGATCAACACTACACAGATCACCGATTTACGACGCTTTTACGATCATTTATCGGTGCATCTAGGCTTTACACGTTGCAACGTCGTTACTGGCGCCGGATGTGCGTCACTTTCGATTTGACCCGCAACGTGCAAAGTACCCCTTAGAGTTAGGCCAGGTTCACATGACTGTATTTTCGGTCCAACAAAACATTTGATTGCACTTGGACCAATCGTAGTCCACAGTCCGAGGAAAACATTGCTGCATGTCCAAAGCCATACAAGTCAATAAGTGTGTGAAAAACATGGGACTGCACTCGGATGACATTCCCCTACTGACACAATGGAGAAAATGGAGACATTTTTTTCTCCATCTTCTCCTCATCCGAGAGGATTGGAGCACGCGATACTGACACTCTAACCAGACTCTGATCAGAGTGTTCTTTGCATAATCGGCAATTCTCTAGGATGAGAGAATCTACAGTCATCTGCACGAGCCCTTAGGATGGACATCTTTCCATTATACATTTTTCTGTATTTAGGTCCAGTCTTGGTTTTTCTTAAAAATCCTGATGTGATGTAGTGACCTAAATATGCCAATGTGATAGTGGCTTTAGGCTATGACTACACTTTATGGAAAGCTGCTAAAGCAGTGCCATAAAAATACATTATTGTAGCTTTAGAGCAAACATCATTTCTAGTTCTTAATCATACAAGCTCCCATTCTCCTTCCATGTCCACCACACTAGGTGCGTACAGTATACTATCAAAAAGATCTAAGTACTAAATAAAAAATAGTAATAATATTAATAATAAAAAAGCTAAAAATGGCCAGCTTTTTCTGAAGATATACACACTGGTGTCACATTATTACATCAACGGGCCTGTCCATCTGGTATAAAACAAGCCAGATGCTCCAACAGAACAAAATTAATTCACCCTCAAATTTCAATGAGCCAAAGTGATAAGCGGCAGAGCCGGCATACCGGATATATGCAGGAACAATCTCCAATCAGCAGATGTCTGCGAGTACTAGAGACCTGTGCTTGCCAACGCACTATAATAGGCTCATACATGACTAATATAGACTTTGGTTCCTGCGGAGCAGAAGAGTTCTAATTAAATGTGGAAAAGAAGATCATTCTTCTTTTTCACATATTCGTGAGTAGCCAAATAAAAATGTTAAGTGTGATCATATTAAGAATGTGAACACAAAGATATGAAGAATTTCAGTGGATTCCTTGACATATTATTGGTTATTTATTAATAAATCTCCAATATTATCATTTTACAAGGGTTACTTTTTAGACCCTAAAAAGGTGTGGTGTCATTCCCAAAATATGCTATCAAAAGGGGACATCCTCTATTTCTAGAGGAAAGAAGGTTTAATCATAATCACATACGCAGATTCTTCACTGTAAGAGCAGTGAGGCTATGGAACTCTCTGCCATATGTTGCTGTAACAGTGGATTGACTACTAAAATGTAAGAGATCCCTAGATGCCTTTCTTGAAATGCATAATATTACTAGTTATATGCACTAGATTCTGTGATTGGCGTTGATCCAGGGAACTAGTCTGATTGCCGAATGTGGAGTCGGGAAGGAATTTTTCCCCTAATATGGAGCTTACCATCTGCCCCTTGGGGTTTTTGGCTTCCTCTGGATCAACATGTTAGGCTATGGGTTGAACTCGATGGACTTAAGTATACCTTCAGCAGTAAAAACTATTCAATAGACAAAGACCCAACTATGAGACTTGCACCAATCACTAGAAGGAAACCACAATTGTGGTATGAAGACAATGTACGGATTTGTCATCCTCCAGGAGGAGAAATGATCCACCACTGACTATAATCCACATGTCACCATTTGTGATAAGATTTTGTCATAACTGGAATGATCATGAGGTAAGAGAAATAAATGGTTATTTTTAATGTTCTTGTAATAGAATACAATAATTATGTAAGATTACAGCCTACTAGATAGGAATTACCATGAAAGTGATTCCTAACCAACTAGAAGCTTATTACAGCACAAGGTCTATAATTTACCATTGTCTTCATTACAATGTTCTATTCATTGCTACAGTGAACATGTGGTAATATGATTAACAAATAGTAGGAAATATTGTATTGAGCCCTGAAACTCCTATATCTAATACAAATGCTGATATAAACCACCTGATTGAGTCAATTACAGTATATATTCTATCCACAGTATTTTCCTGGAATAGCATAACATGGGTTTTACATCCCTCTGGAGACTAAGGGCTCATTCACATGACCGTTCCGTCTGTCCTGGTCAGTTCCTATTTTTTTGCGGACATCCTGACAGGACCATCTTTTCAATGTCTTTTGTGTAGGATCAGATGGCACATAAAAGCACTTCCGTATGCATCAGATCCTACAAAAAAATCACATCGGATGCCGTATGTCCATTCCGTTATTATGGAACATGTCCTATACTGTTCCGTAATAATGGACCGTGACTCCATACAAGTCAATGGGTCGGCAAAATCCCTGGAAGCACTTTCGTGTGACTTCCGTCAGGTGGCCCTTGCAGTCTGTGTCCCGCTCCCCCGCCAGCCTCGCGGCTGCTCACACTGCAATGTATCAGCATCTGCTCACACTGCAGTGTGTCAGCATCTGCCCACACTGCAGTGTCAGCATCTGTCCGCACAGCAGTCCGAGCAGCCGTGGGGATGATGAGCGTTGCCGTCAAGAGGTTAGTAAAGTTCATTACCTGCGGTGATAAAGTCATGCACTCATGATGTCAGCGCTTGTCACTGACTTCTATACCCGCCGCGTTCTCAGATCACTTCTCGCGGGCGGCCTGAGACTGTGATTATCGGTGACATCATGGGCCACTCGCGATACTTCTTTGTGAACACAGCGGTCATTGAACTCAGTGACGAGTGCTGACATCAGGATAACAGCAGACTTCATCACTGCAGGTAATATACCTCGCTAACCTCCTGAAGTCAGCACTGGTCATGCCCTGCAATAACCTGGGCTGACCTATTGACGTTAGCTCAGGTCACTGCACTGCTCTCCCAGTCAATGGGGAACTATTCTGTTCTTCACTGACTGAAACAGTGAGTATGGATTGTCATGGCACCCCTTATTGGATTACGCTGGACTCAGATTTGTTTTTTCTTTCCAACAAATTGGTGAAAGAGGGAATGTGTTAGGGAGTGTTTTTTCAAATAAAAATGTGTCTATTTTTTTTTTATTATAAATGGATAATCTTGCTCACTGTCAAGTAGAGGGGTGCTCAGAGAAAAAGAGACGATACTGAAAAGCGTAGCTCTGGCACACCTGGGTGTGCCAGAGCTACTCTTTTTTTTTTCTATTACTGACTGGGTTAGTGATGTCGGGTATCTAATAGACGCTGTGACATTACACAGCTGGTATCAACCCCATATATTACCCCGTTTGCCACCGCACCAGGGTATTCGGATGAGCCGAGTAAAGTCCTGGGACTGTCGCATCTAATGGATGCGGCAATTCCGGCCAGCTGCATGCTGATATTTTTAGGCTATGGGGCTCCCAATGACGTGGGTCTCCCCAGCCTAAAAATACCAGCCAGCAGCTGTGAGGCTTTATCTTGGCTGGTATCAAAATTGGGGGGACTGCACGTTGTGTTTTTTAATGATTTATTTATTGTACTGTACAATATAGACCCGCCCACCGGCGGCTGTGATTGGTTGCAGTCTGACAGCTGTCACTCAGCGTGAGGGGGGCGTTGGACTGTAACCAATCACAGAGGAGGAGGAGTGAATATGTATGAGCCTAATGAGCGGCCAGCTCAGGAAGATCAAAGAGCTGACGCAGGAGCAGTGTGACAGCCGCTGTCAAGGATGTGTCTAGACCTTCAGGTGCTGCTGCTGGGACCAGGTACAGAAGGGCCCAGCGATCGTCCAGAAGTTAATGGATGCTGTCCCTTTAAGGGCTTGAATTAGGGTTTTTTTCTGTTTCCTTGCCAGGTTGGAGGAGCCTTTCCTCCAGCTGGTAATAAAGGGCCTTTATAACGTGAGGCCTCTCATTCCTCCAGTGCGGGTTATACTCTTCACTTGGAGAAGTTGCTTGCTCAGGAGTTTTATGTTGCTTCAGACTACTGTTGCTGTATATTTTGAAGATTCTCTCTCAAGATAAGTTATTGTTTTCCTTTTTCCACTTTTTGCTGTTAATTTTTGTTTGCTTTTCCCTCCGTGGATTGGTGGGTGATGGGATTTAGTCCTAGGGTCTGGCTAGGAGACAGGGGCACGTTGGCGGGCCACACCTCCTAACCCTTATAGGTACTTGTGGTTTGAGGGCAAGCGCAGGGCCCCCCAGAGTCAGGGTCAGCGCAGGAGCCCCTGGATACACCCTCTCTTTGTGTTTCAGCCTTCCTTATTCCTAGTAGTCCATTTGCTGAGTGTCTCTCCCCACACCCAGCGTGACAGCCGCCCTGGTGATTGGTGAGTTATGTAGCACTTGCTCCTACCCCTTTGCCCCAGATTCTGTTCCCCATAGACTTTATATGGGGGCCAGTATCTGGCCATATACCCTGGACTCGATCTAACTCCCTTCTGTTTTTTTGTGGTGTACAAAAAAAAAAAATCGGAAGTCACATGATGACATACGGACTGTATACGGAACGCAACGGGATAGATGCAGTTGTCACAGATGAATCTGTGTAAAAACTAGTCACTTCGTCTATATACAGTGCCTTGCGAAAGTAATCGGCCCCCTTGAATTTTTCAACCTTTTCCCACATTTCAGGCTTCAAACATAAAGATAAAAATTTTAATGTTATGGTGAAGACTCAACAACAAGCAGGACACAATTTTGAAGGTGAACGATAATTAATGCTTATTTTAAATTTTTGTAAAAAATAAAAAAAATTAAAATTGGGGCGTGCAATATTATTCGGTCCCTTTACTTTCAGTGCAGCAAACTCACTCCAGAAGTTCATTGAGGATCTCTGAATGATTCAATGTTGTCCTAAATGACGGATGATGATAATTATAATCCACCTGTTTGTAATGAAGTCTCTGTATAAATGCTCAGTCTCAGTGTTCTGTTTAAAGCACAGAGAGCATCATGAAGATCAAGGAACACAACAGGCAGGTCTGTGATACTGTTGTGGAGAAGTTTAAAGCTGGATTTGGTTACAAAAAGATTTACAAAACTTTAAACATCCCAAAGGAGCACTGTGCAAGCAATCATATTGAAATGGAAGGAGTATCATATCACTGCAAATCTACCAAGACCCGGCCGTCCCTCAAACTCATCTCAAGCAAGGAGAAGACTGAGCAGAGATGCAGCCAATAGGCCTATGGTCACTCTGGATGAGCTGCAGAGATCTGCAGCTAAGGTGGGAGAGTCTGTCCATAGGACCACAATCAGTCGTACACTGCACAAATCTGGTCTTTATGGAAGAATGGCAAGAATAAAGCCATTTCTCAAAGATATCCATAAAAAGTGTTGTTTAAAGTTTGCCACAAGCCACCTGGGAGACATACCAAACATGTGGAAGAAGGTGCTCTGGTCAGATGAACCAAAAATCGAACTATTTGGGCACAATGCCAAACGAAATGTTTGGCGTAAAAGCAACACAGCTCATCACCCTGAACACTCCATCCCCACTGTCAAACATGTTGGTGGCAGCATCCTGGTTTGGGCCTGCTTTTCTTCAGCAGGGACATGGAAGATGGTTAAAATTGATGAAAAGATGAATGGAGCCAAATACAGGACCATTCTTGTAGAAAACCTGTTGGAATCTGCAAAAGACCTGAGATTGGGACGGAGATTTGTCTTCCAACAAGACAATGATCTCAAACATAAAGCAAATCTACAATGGAATGGTTCACAAATAAATGTATCCAGGTGTTAGAATGGCCAAGTCAAAGTCCAGACCTGAATCCAATCGAGAATCTGTGGAAAGAGCTGAAAACTGCTGTTCACGAACGCTCTCCATCCAACCTCACTCAGCTCGAGCTCTTTGTAAAGGAAGAATGGGCAAGAATTTCAGTCTCTCGATGTGCAAAACTGATAGAGACATACCCCAAGTGACTTGCAGCTGTAATCACAGCAAAAGGTGGCGCTACAAAGTATTAACTTAAAGGGGCCGAATAATATTGCACGCCCCACTTTTCAGTTTATTATTTTTTCAAAAAATTTAAAATAAGCAATAAATATCGTTCACCTGCACAATTGTGTCCCACTTGTCGCTGATTGTTCACCATAAAATTTAAAAACTTTATGTTTAAAGCCTGAAATGTGGGAAAAGGTTGAAAAATTCAAGGGGGCCGAATACTTTCGCAAGGCAGTGTAGCTTCCCATGGACAGGTGCTGTAATCAGAGCACTGTGCTTCTCTGCCCTAATTCACATTGATGTCACTGACACACGGTAAGGTTTTAATACTAGAGTAGGACCACCGCGACTGGCTACATCTTGTAACGATGGGATGACTTTTACGCATTTTGATCAAACGGTTAACCAATTTCAAGTTATTGACATGTACTGCTAAATACCCTGTGTTCCCGAAAATAAGACCTACTCTGAAAAAAAGCCCTAATAGGATTTTGGGGGCTTTTTTTGAGTATGCTTAAAATATAAGTCCTACTCTAAAACTAAGCTCCAGTTGCGGTTCCATAAGGAAGAGTCCAAGAAGCTAAGCAAATGTTAAAGAATACAACAGGACTCTTCACCAAAGGCAGCAGACAAACCACCCTTCGCCCTCCCACACACACACACATTAGCAAAAAAAAATAAAAAAAAAATTAAACTCAGATGTTGGATGGGCTCTCACATAGAGATCTAGGTTGCTGTCATGACCCTCACTGTTCCAGTTGCCATGCACTGCAGCTCTCACAATTAGATCTGGTAACAGTATCACTCCACTCTCACTAACTCTACATGAGTGATACTGCTTCCAGTTACCAGGGGGAGCCAACTGCTGTAGAATGCAGAGGGACTTGACAGCGACGCAGATTTGTATGTGAGAGCCCATTCACTTGCCAACTCTGAGTGTTTGTTGTCTGCTAAGTGCAATTCTTTTAGAGGGTGTCTGCTTTCTTTTGGGGGTAAACTTAGCAATACATAAAGAATAAATATAAGCAGGTAATTTAAACCTTTGTAAATATGGTATGTATCCACAACTATAGGACTGGTTCTGCACCATGAGAATAGCAGATCAGATAAGAAAATGTTCATCTGAACCAGTAATAAGATTAACGCAAATTGTTGATCTTCCAGAATGCCATGACTATATTTGAATAAATGTTGATTTTTTTTTTTTGTTCAAAAATAAATCTGGTTTGTTGTTCATGGGAAAATATAAGACATCCCTGAAAATAAGCCCTAGCGCATAGTTCGGAGCAAAAAAATAATATGAATGTCTTAATTTCGGTGAAACATGGTATTTACTTCTTTACACTTTATTATTGGGTAACTACTCACAAAAGGACCGATGTGGCTTTTTAAAGGGAGTCCGTAAGCAGGTTTTTGCTATGTAAGCTGAGGATAGCATGGTGTAAGGGGTAAAAAAAACAAAAAAGCTACTACCATTATGCCTCTCTTATTGGTGTGTGACCTATTGTTTACATAAACTAATGGCTTTATTACCCTGTGATTAACATTGCTAGGTCTAGCTGGCACATGTACAGGAGTTGGACAATCCCCCTGCTGTGATTGACACCTTAGGCGGGCTTTGCACGTTGCGACATCGCAAGCCGATGCTGCGATGTCGCACGCGATAGTCCCCGCCCCCGTCGCAGGTACGATATCTTGTGATAGCTGGCGTAGCGAAAATTATCGCTACGCCTGCTTCACATGCACTCACCTGCCCTGCGACCGTCGCTCTGTCCTCCGACCCGCCTCCTTCCTAAGGGGGCGGGTCATGCGGCGTCAGAGCGACATCATCTAGCATTTACACACTACGATCTCGAAAGTGACGCCGGAAGTGCGTCACTTTCGATTTGACCCCACCGACATCGCATGTGCGATGTTGCAACGTGCAAAGCCGCCCTTACAGTCAATGCACAATCTCTATTGAGAACTTGTGTGGGTGGAACAGCTCTATCAGCAACATGCTTAAAACTCAATTCTTTGATTATGTGAGAACGGCTGCACCCAGTAATATATGTCATACACCATTGGATTCAGAATCTCCTTGCCTACATTATGTTCCTGTCAGATGAGGTAGCAAAAACCTGCTGAAAGATTCCCTTTAAGCATGGGTGTGATCATTACAAGTTTGGGCATTTTTGCGATCACCAGGCAAAGGTATACTGGGATTTCACAAAGGATTTAAAAGTATAAATACCGTGGTGATATATTGTATCAAGAGTAGAGCTGCGCGGACCCGGATTGTAAAAGTCCGGATCCGCGTGATTTCAAAGATGCACGGGTGCTGGACCCGGGTCGGGATTCTGGGTGTACGATCCGGACTCGTTACTGGGGAAATTAAAGAGAAAATAAGAATTAAGCGAGCGTTTCATACTTATGGAGACTCTGTGTCATGGCAGCAAACATCTTCTGGGTCGCGCATTCACTTCATGTACTGCGCAATAGGCTCATCGCGTACACACAGCTTTCCATGCTTTCCCCACCAACCGGCTGTCCTGTCGTCTGTGATTGGTTCCAGGCAGACGCACCCCCAGCCTGTGACAGTGTCTGCCTGCAGTCATTGCTCATCGCGGCTTAGTCTTTGTCTGCACTCACAGCCAGCGTTCTTGTTCTATGGCCGCTCGCTGTGAGATGTAGCAGAGCTGGAAGTGCCGTGGGACCTCATGTGGATTGCCAGACCTAGAGGGGTGTTTTGGGTTAATAAAGTGGTGAAAGAGGGTGTGTTTTTGTATTTTATTCCAAAGAAAGGATTTTTGCTCTGAGTTTGTACTTATTTACTTTCATTCACAGGTTAGTGATGCAGGCACCTTCCAAAATCTGACTTCTCTATGTAGATATTTTGGAGTACTCACTGCCTGTTTCTTTTAGAGCAAGAAACCTGATTATCTACAGTGGAGATCAAAATTAGAGAACAACACACAATTTCCTAAATGTTAAGGCCCAGTCACACAAAACGACTTACCAGCGATCCTGACAACGATATGAACTGATAAGGGTCGCTGGGAGGTCGCTGGTGAGATGTCACACAGTCAGACCTTACCAACGACGCAGTAATGATCAGCGACCTGTAGAACGATCTCGGAGGGCGTTGGGACCGTGTTAGGAGGTCGTTGGTAAGTGTCAAACACAGCAATGCGTCCTGCCCAGCAGGACATCGCCTTTGAAGAAAATGGTCCGGATCATCCGGCAACGACTAGCGATCTCACAGCAGGGGCCTGATCACTGGTAGGTGTCGCACATAACGAGATCGCTGGTGAGATTGTTGCTGCGTCACAGAATCTGTGACTCAGCAACGATCTCGTTAGCGATCTCGTTGTGTGTGATGGGGCCTTTAAGGCCATTGTGTATTCCTATGTGATTATATCCTAACATGAGTAAACTAACAGTATTTTAAGCTTATGTCATAAACTGAATTTATTGTAAAACACAGAATAAAAATTTAGCTGCGATAAATGAAAAAGAACAATGATCAAAATTAGAGCAGACTTTCAGATCCCTGCAAGTTATTGGTGCTAATCTGGCACCTGGTGCTAATTTCCTTAATTATCTGACAAACCCTATTTGACTGGCAGCTTAACTTTCCAGTTTGCACCAACTTTTCAAAAATGGTGAAGTTGTTACCCTAGGAATGCCCCCGCTGGGAATCTTGGGGTATGTGCCCACAATCTGGACATGCTGCGTTCTATACGCAGTGTGTTTTCTTGTCCTCAGTGGGAGAGTGCAGAGTCCGTGCTGATGATCAGGAATCTGGGCGCAGTGTATTTTCGCTGTGTTATCCCACTGAGAACACTCGCTTCTCCGCAGTATAAATTGACATGCTGGGACTCTGAAAGCTGTGCCGCAGGTCAGTTTACGCTACGGAAAAAAGAAGCACAGTGGGCATGGGAGTTTTCTAAATCCAATCCACTGTGCTTGTACCGGACACGTGTAGGGAGGCGGATCAGATTGTGGCAGCTGTATAGACAGGAAAATAGTGTGGAGATCTCAGCATCTATGAACTGATTTGTGGGATACAGTATTTCTATCGCTTTGATTGTGCTTCTGTTAGAGACAGTAGTTTGGGCTGTACTCCGCCTGCCCATCCCACATTGTAGGATCACTTCCCGCAGAGTTATGTGTTTCTAGAATGTCACAGCACTTTGTGGCTCCCGGCACATGCACAGGATAATAATAATGCCGCTGTATTCCGTTCTATACTCACAATCAGCTCTTCACAAAGCATCTCATGACATTGAAGGTGACCCTGCATTTCTGTGCCATCTTCCCAATACATACTGTATAATAAAGTGCCGGAAGCTGAAATGATGGCAGTCAAGCAGAATTAAAATTTCATAAGCGTCTTGTACATTGGCTGATCTTAAACCTCACAATCCCCCCCCCCATTATTGAGAAACAAAATGGATGCTACTAGTCTTCTGACGTAAAAAGTTGTACAGTGAATCATACGGCTACGTCATGGTACACATCCCCCTCCACCTGCAGAGGTGCACACGGCTCCCCCTACGCCTCCATGGTACCCACAGGACAGATCCGAGGCTGAAGAGCACATGCACGCTGCTGAAATCCGCCTCCTGTCCGTGTACGTTGTCAATCATGCAATAACAATACCCGCAGGAGATCACTTTTTTCCCCTTGAAGCACAGAAAACCAGAGGCTGTGTCAGCAACCGGGGAGGCCACTAACCCTTCTTATACTTATTCAGACAGCCGGTGTTGCAGAAGGAGCGAGCGGATGGCGACTCCCAGCAGCCCCTGCCCTTCATTCCCTCAGGAAGCTCGTGGCTGCAGCAAAATAATTCACGTTATCATTAAGACGAAGAAGCAAATCTAGAAAACAATGAAATAAAAGGTCTCTGTGATCATGGCTGCCTCAGTCACCGAGCTGCAGGGTGAGAGCTGCTGGAGCAGCGAGGAGATTCCTGCCACATGCTCCTATCAATGCAGCACAGCCATAGAAGTTACCGGGAATCACCACAATGCATCAGGGCTGCTTCCACTATACAAGGCGACCATTAACCCTCTACGTGCTGCGAACAGACAGGATGGAGCCAATCTACACATCTGGACCAAATGCAGAGCACTCAGTGACCGATGGAAGGTGTGTGCTGCAAATATCATGCAGGAGAATCTACACATCCAGAAAGCAAAAGTGTGTAAAATAAGAAAAAAAAGGAAAAGTAACCCAGCAGGATATTATGGGATATATTATTATATTACACATATAATAAGTGTAATATAGCATGTGTATAAAAGGCGAATACAATTCCAACTACGTTATTGTGCACCTGCATTCTCTTGATGGCTCCTGAAGGTTTATTATCAACTACAAGAGTTATGTTTTTGTTGTTTTTTTTGTCGTTTTTCTTCCATTAAAACTGCACAAAAAAGGCACAAAATATCTTTTGCAAATATAAATACACCCTAAAGGCCGCTTTACAGGCTGCGACATCGCTAGCTATCGCACCCGCCCCCGTCGTTTGTGCGTCTCAGGCAAATCGCTGCCCGTGACGGACAATATCGCTGGTGCGCGTCACACACACATACCTTACTAACGACGTCGCTGTGGCCGGCGAACAACCTCTTTTCTAAGGGGGAGGTTCGTGCAGCGTCACAGCGACGTCACACAGCGACCCACCAATAGAAGCAGAGGGGCGGAGAGCAGCCGCATTAACGTCACTCCCACCTTGTTGCCGGAGGACACAGGTACGCTGTTGCTCGTCGTTCTCGGGGTGTCACATGTAGCAATGTGTGCTGCCTCAGATACGACGAACAACCTGCGTCCCAGAAGCTCAACGACATTTGGAAAATTAACGATGTGTCAACGATTAACGATATTTGAGATAAGTGAGATCGTTAGCGGTCGCTCGTACGTGTCACACGCAACGACGTCGCTAAAGAGGCCGGATATGCGTCACAAATTCCATGACCCCAGCGATATCTCGTTAGCAATGTCGTTGCGTGTAACGGGGCCTTAAGAGTACCTGCCCGGACAATCTACGTCCTAGACTCATCCCGCCTGCGGAGACGCGAATGTTGGCTGCAGGAGAACGCAGTGTCCGTGCCCAGGATCAGGGTTCTGGACGCAGTGTATTTTTGCTGTGTTCTCTCCGCGAAGAACACTTGCATCTCCGTAACCATACCTTGACATTCTGGGGGTCGGGAAGCCTCACCGCATGTCAGTTTAAGCTGCGGAAAAAAAATAAACAGTGGGCATGGGCTTTGCTTGTACTGTACAATGAAGCATTTTGGAAGTAGAGTAAAAAAAAAAAAAGGCTACATCCAAAACACTGTGAACACTGATAGTGGGAACCTAGCGTAAGGCTGCATTCCCACATCTGAACGTTAGCTTACATGTCCAGTCATCATCCGCTAGAACAGATCCTGCAACAATCCGTTGGCAAAAAAGTTTTGCAAACATAACTTTCTTGTCCGTTGTGAAACAATTGATTTTTGTAGAATCCGTTCATTGCTATCTATTTTTCATTTGAAACTGATCCAGTAATAAAAAACCGGATCATTTAAAAACAGTTGCTGGATCTGTTCTCCCACGTTATAAACAACGGATCCTACAGAAATCAATGTTTTCAAAACGGACAAAAAAGTTGTGTTTGTATACATTTTTTGCCAATGGATCGCTGCAGGATGCATTCTGACCAATTTTATACAGGCACAAAAATCATGACACGGCATTTATCAAAAACGCTGCCGTTCTCGAATTCAGTCAGGACAAAAAAAACAAGAATGGATGAGATTTCTTAAAACTGTGGTATTTGCATTAAAAATATGCTGCAAAAACAGTGTGACTGTAGCCTAAGGCGGTATTTTTTTAAATGAATGCAATTTAATGCTAAATTGTTTATTCTGCCGTTTCCATCAAGGCAAAAAATCTGTGATTTTAACACAATGTAGGAAACTAAGGTGAAAGAAAAAGCACAGCAACTGCAGCATCTAAGGGTGGCTCTACACGTTGCGACATCGCTAGCCGATGCTAGCGATGGCGAGCGTGATAGCACCCGCCCCTATCATTATGGCGATATGTGAAGATCGCTGCCGTAGCGAACATTATCGCTACGGCAGCGTCACATGTACTTACCTGCTCTGCGACGTTGCTGTGCCCGGCGAACCTCCTCCTTTCTAAGGGGGCGGTTCGCTCGGCGTTAAAGCGACATCACTAAGTGGCCACCCAATCAAAGCGGAGGGGCGGAGATGAGCGGGATGAACATCCCGCCCACCTTCTTCCTTCCTCATTGCTGGTGTGTGGCAGGTAAGGTGAGGTTCCTCGTTCCTGCGGCGTCACACGTAGCGCGATGTGTGCTGCCGCAGGGACAAGGAACAACTTCGCCCCAGCGACAGCAGCGATAATTGGGAGAGGACCCCCATGTCAACTAGGAGCGATTTTGGACGTGTTTGCAACGATCCAAAATCGCTCCTAGGAGTCACACACAACGAGATTGCTACAGCGGCTGAATGTGCGTCACAAAATCCGTGAGCCCAAAGAGATCGCTGTATCAATCTTGTAGCGTGTAAAGCCCGCTTAAATCTGAAGGCACAGTATTCGGCACCATTCACACCTCACTGTTTCCAGTACGTGTGGCATCCGTACGTGACAGTTTTCACACGGATACCACACGTACCCATTATAACCTATGATGCTGCTCACTTATCCGTGTTTTCACGAGGTCCGGTGTATCCATGTGAACCACTCGGAGATGTCAGTTTTTCCGGCAGCACAGATGACAAGGGCCAATACAAGGCTCTGGGTCTGTGTAAACATGTACAGCCTTCTGTTTGCTGGACGTGTTTAACATTGAAAGTATAGGAGAAGCTTTGTTATTTCATTTTCTAGATCCATACTGGAAAAACACGGATGAGAGACATTTTTAAAAATGTACACAAGGATGGTTAAAACGGACCGTGCCATGCGTAGATATTTTTATACGTACGTAGGAAGGGACCTTAGGCTGCGTGCACATGCAGTGGTCATGCTGCAGCTTTAAACCAGAGCAGTCATCTACCTCTGCTATCTTTCCACCAAAATACCAATAACCAGCACAAAGTCGGCTCAAATATGTGATGGTTGCAGGGAGATGTGAGGTAATAATAGAGGCCAGCACAACCTGTAAACAGTACCGAACTGTGTTTTGTCCTCAATTCAGTGGTCACAGGATCCAATTCAAACTGCTTGTTCTCACCCACAAAGCTCTCCACGGTGCGGCACCCCCCTACATCTCCACCCACCTCTCTGTCTATCACCCCACCCATTCTCTACACTCTGCAAATGACTTTCGACTAACATCCACACTAATTCGAACCTCCCACTCCCGAATCCAAGACTTCTTCTGAGCTGCACCAAACCTCTGGAACGCTCTACCCCAAGAAGTTAGGACGAATCACAACTTACTCAGCTTCAGACGCACCCTAAAAACGCATCTTTTTAGGGCGGCCTATCACACTCCCTAGCCAAACTAATTTCACCTAATCCCTCCACAACTTATCAGAAAATAACCCCACGTCAAATTCCATGGCACTCCAATGCATCACAACGCTCTGGCCAACTGGTCCAGGAAGCCATTATCTATCCCCCACTTCCTTGAGATGGCTGGATTGTCATTGTAAATAAGCACTTGTACCTTGCCCCTCCCCCATCTCATTGTAGATTGTAAGCTCTCATGAGTAGGGTTGCCTTTTTTCCCTTTAAATATTGTATCTTCTATAACTGTCACTTGTTTGTATATGACCCCCTGAATTGTAAAGCGCTGCGGAATATGTTGGTGCTATAGAAATAAAGATTATTATTATTATTATCTTGTTGGGGTTTATGTCCGAACTCGCAAAATGTGATTTGGACGCATGCACTATAATAGTGCAGTCGGACTCATCGAGTGCTCTATCATGCAGTATTTTCAGGTGTATACACCCAATGGAAGCGGACACACAGACACAGTCTTCTACGATGGGAGTCCACCTCCAGTAGGCATATACACTCGAAAATGGTGCACGACAGAGCACTCGGTGACTCCGACTGCACCTTTATAGTCAATATTCCCATCTGTGCATATGCACGAATACCGTAAGCCCCGATGGAACCATTAAACCGGGGACAAAACGCAGCGTGAAAGCACTCTAAAATAATGCTTGGGAGTGAACACATACATAGTGATATTGAAAGAAGCAACATATACAGTGGAGAATCAAAATTAGAGAACAATGTATGATCACTTGCTTTTTTCAGAAATAATGTAATCTACATTGATCAACATCTGAAGGGTTTTTTTGTAAAGGGCACACTATGCCACTAGAACAGTGTTTTACAAAAGAGCCAAAGTTTATTAACATAAAACTTTTAGTCTGCCGAAAACGTGATGATCATAATTAGGGAACAACAATGACTGTAGCACAGAGAAAGATTATAACTACATTTTCTGAAGGAAACAACAGTCATCAATCAGTTGGAAGTGCACAGGACTGTGCTTTGAATTACTTCAGCACATCTGCGGCCACAGGGCATTACTACTGTAATCTCTCACACTGCTCTGGTGTGGTTTTTGTCTACTCTTCTTCCAATTTCGTCTACACCTCTTTGACTGTTGTGGGATTCTTGGCCATAACTTTATCACCAAGGATTTTCCAGAGGTTTTCTGTTTGGTTTAGATCAGAACCCTGGGCTGGCCATTTCATTGTTTCAATGTTTTCTGTTTCAAGGAACTGCTTTACCCGTTTGGTTGTGTGACAAGGGGCATTGTCCTGCATAAAAATTGCTGACTGATTGAGTGATGAACGCAAGTAAGGAGCCACGTGTTGTTGAAGAAGGTCTGGATACACACTTGCATTCACTCTTGTAGCTGTATGAGAGATGCAACTCCTGCTGCAGAAAACATTCCCCAAACCATAACACTTCCTCCAATACCTTTCACTGACTTCTTAAAACAATTTAGGTTCAGTCTTTCCCCAGTTTGTTGGCGAACATTAATAAATTAAACTTACTTTCATCACTAAAATGAAATATAGACCACTTCTCCTCTGTCCACACAACATGCTCCTCACCAAAGGTTAGTCTAGCCTTTTGATTCTTTCTCCTAATGGGAGCTTTGGTCACTGCAGAGTGGGCATTCAGTACAAATGCTCTTAAACGTCGTGACACTGTATGGCGAGACAGATTCTTATCCTGTTCAGTGGTGAACTGGCGAGCAATTTCAGCTGCAGTGTTGAAACAATTACCCATGGAGACTCTCCGCATTATCCTAACCTCTCTTGCATTTGTCTTTCGGGGGGCAACTAGCCTTCTGGGGGAAATTGAAAGAGTTTGTGAGGTTGTAAACATGCAATATTCTCACTATCACAGACTTGGAACGACCAGCTTCGTTTGCTATGGCTGATAGGGTCACCCCTTTGGCCATCATCTGGACAACTTGCTTCTGCAGTTTTTCAGTCACTTTGGAACAGCACACCATTTTTGCAAAGTCAGTGCAAACTGGAAGGTTAGGCTGCCAGTTAAATAGGGTTTGTCAGATAATTAAGGAAATTAACACAAGGTGCCAGATTAACACCAATAATTTGCAGGGATCTGAAAGTGTTCTCTAATTTTGATCAGTAAGCTTAAAATACTGCTAAGTTACTCATGTTAGGATATAATCACATAAGACTACACAATGACCTTAACATTTAGGAAATCGTGTGTTGTTCTCTAATTTTGATCTCCAGTGTACTATCCATATTGCCATCCAAAAAGAGATAAAAAAAAAGGATCAGTACTAGCATTAGAAATATCAAATGGAAGATGCTAAATCCTCCAAGACATACAGTTATGACCAAAACTGTTGTCACTCTTAAAATTGTTCCAAAAAATGAAGTATTTGTCCCAGAAAATGATGGCAATTACACATGTTTCGTTATACACATGCTTATATCCTTTGTGTATATTGGAACAATACAAAACAAAATGAGAGAAAAAGGGCAAATTGGCCATACAATATTTTTCGTATTATAAGACGCACTTTTCCTCCCAAAAATTCGGGAAGAAAATGAGGGGTGCATTTTAAAATCCGAATGCACCTTACCAGGAGGTGGTGGAGAGGAGTAGCAGGAGGTACGGGCAATGCTGGGGGCTGTGGGGCGCTGTGCTGAGGCCTGTGGGGTGCATGCTGCAATGTTCTGGACTGTTGTGCTGTGAGCGGTGAGGCAGGGGCATCCTGAAGATGTTGGTAGTGCAGGCTTAAAAAAAATGGCGCATGGAGTTGTTACATGCGCAGATGGAACTCTCGGCTCAAGATCTCATCTGCGAACGCGCCACATCCAGCCCATTGATGAGCCAGCAGCGGACTTAAGAAAAATGGCGCCTGGAGGTGGCGCGTGCATAGATGAGATCTTGGCTTGTCAACGAGCTAATAACTCAGTCTGCGCATGCGCTGACTCCGGGCGCCATTTCTTTGAAGCCTGCACCACCGACAGTTTCTGGAAGTTGCTACCTCACAGCATCTGGGACATCCGCCGGCTGCACCGCCTGTAGCATCAACCTACTCCACCACAGCCCCTGCCTCCTGTGACCCTGCACCACCACTGCTGCACCCCCCCCCTCCCTGGTAGTAAGACACTACCAAATTGTAAAACGGACCCCTTTTTTTTACTCTAAATTTGGGGTGTGTCTTATAATCCACTTTATAATCCAGTGCGTTTTCTAAACCGAAAAATACGGTAATTTCACACAAACCCCCCAAAATAGCCTGGACAAAATTGTTTGTAACTTTCCAAAATTTGGGGTGAACAACATTGTTTCAAGCATGTGATGCTTGTTCAAACTCACCTATGGCAAGTAACAGGTGTGGGCAATCTGAAAATGCCACCTGCAATCAGATAAAAAGGGGAGAAGTTGACTCATTGTTTGCATTGTGTAGCTGTGTGTGCCACGCTAAGGCTATGTGCGCACAGTGCATTTTTCGCGGCGTTTTTGCGCGTTTTTCGGGTGCGTTTTTGGCCTCAAAACTGCAGGACTTTGCTTCCCCAGCAAAGTCTATGAGTTTTCATTTTTGCTGTCCGCACACATCTGTTTTTTTTCAGCTGCGTTTTTGTGGTGCCACAAAAACGCAGCATGTCAATTATTCCCGCGTTTTTCACTGCGCTTTTCATCCATTGAGTGCAATGGGATGTTGAAAGACGCAATGAGAAACGCAAATAGCTGCGTTTTGGTGCGTTTCTAAGACCAAAAATGCAGCTATAAACGCAGGAGGTGGGTAGTAAAGTGACGTGTACCGGAAGAGGATTCCTTCTGTCAGTATATACAGAAGCGTGAATCCTCCCGGTACCGTCACCGCCGCGTCCACCTCCCGTCCTGTGCATGTCTGCTGCCGTGCGGCGCCATGTCTGGGCGGGAGGTGGAGGCAGCTGCGAAAACAAAAGTTAACAGTAGAAAAAGAAAAAAAAAGTTATACTCCCCTGTCTGCAGCCTCCCGGTGCCATGCCCGCTCCCATCTCCTCTCACGGTATCGCCACCCCCGCTCCGGCTGTGTGCAGACGGCCGGGAAAGCTCCGATGGATGCAGGACCTGGCGATGGATCACCTGATGCAGTCACCTGACGCATCAGGTGATCGTAAGTATCGCGGTGATGCGGGCGCCCGGCCGGTATCAGCGGATGCGTCAGGAGACTTCATCCCTGATTACCGGCAGCTGCTGCAGCGATCGGACAGGATCAGACTCCCGCCCCATCGCTGCAGGAGCTGAGGGTAATCAGCACATAAGTGAGTATTATTTATTTTATTTTTTTTTGCACCGATGCATCTGCTGATTGTATAATCGGCTTTTATACAATCAGCTGATGTGTGATGGGATTCAGGCACTTGATCCTGACACATCATCTGATCGCTTTGCCTTCTAGCAAACCGATCAGATGATATTGGATCCGGATTGGACAGCTCGGGACCCTGACCCAGGATTACTGCGGAGGGGGGGTTCTTTATTTCAATAAAGATGGAGTCACTAATTGTGTTGTGTTTTATTTCTAATAAAAATATTTTTCTGTGTGTTGTTTTTTTTTTATCTTTACTAGAAATTCATGGTGGCCATGTCTAATATTGGCATGACACCATGAATTTCGGGCTTAGGGCCAGCTATACAGCTAGCCCTAACCCCATTATTACCCGGCGAGCCACCCGGCATCAGGGCAGCTGGAAGAGTTGGATACAGCGCCAGAAGATGGCGCTTCTATGAAAGCGCCATTTTCTGGGGTGGCTGCGGGACTTCAATTCACAGCGGGGGTGCCCAGAAAGCATGGGCACCCTGCACTGTGGATTCCAATCCCCAGCTGCCTAGTTGTACCCGGCTGGACTCAAAAATTGGGCGAAGCTCATGTCATTTTTTTTTTTTAAATTATTCCATGAAATTCATGAAATAATTTAAAAAAAAAGGGCTTCCCTATATTTTTGGTTCCCAGCCGGGTACAAATAGGCAGCTGGGGGTTGGGGGCAGCCCGTACCTGCCTGCTGTACCCGGCTAGCATACAAAAATATGGCGAAGCCCACGTCATTTTTTTTGTTTGGGGGGGCAAAGAAATCCTGCATACAGTCCTGGAAGGAGGATGCTGAGCCTTGTAGTTCTGCAGCTGCTGTCTGCTCTCCTGCATACACTATTGGATGGAGTATGCTGAGCCTTGTAGTTCTGCAGCTGTCTGCTCTTCTGCATACACTAGTGGAGAATGAAGAACACATGGAAGAAGGAAATGACATCAGACCTTTTTTTTTGTTCACTGATAAAAAACGCATAAGGACGCAGTGAGCAAAAACGCAGCAAAACGCAGCAAAAAAACGCACCAAATCGCGGCAAAACGCGTGCGTCTTTTGCCGCGTTTTTTCGACGCAGGTGCGTTTTTGTGCGTTTTTAGCGGCCAAAAACGCACAAAAACGCAGCGTCAAAAAAACGCAGTGAGCGCACATAGCCTAAGCATGGAGGAGAAAGAGAAGACAACTGTCTGAAGACTTGAGAGCCAAAATTGTTGAAAATTATCAACAATCTCAAGGTTACAAGTTTATCTCTAAAAATCTTGAAGTTCCTGTGTCCACAGTGCACAACATACTCAAGAAGTTTACAATCCATGGCACTGTAGCTAATCTCTCTAGACAAGGATGGCAGAGAAAAACTGATGAAAGCTTGCAACGCAGGATAGTCCGGATGGTGGATAAGCAGTCCCAGTCAAGGTGCAATGAAATTCAAGCTGTCCTACAGGCTCAGGGTGTGTCAGTGTCAGCAAGAACTATCCGTTAACAGTTGAATGAAATAAAACGTAATGGCAAGAGACCCAGGAGGACTCCACTGCTGACAGAGACATGACAAATGTAGACTGCAGTTTGCCAAAATGTACGTGAGTAAGACAAAATCCTTCCGGGAAAGCGTCTTGTGGACAGATGAGACCAAAATAGAGTTTGTTGGTATAGTATATAATTCTACAGTTTAACAAGAACGGAATGGACCTACAATTAAAAGAACACAGTACTTACAGTTACATATGGTGGTGTTATTTTGCTGCCTCTGACACTGGGTGCCTTCACTGTGTGCAAGGCATCATTAAATCTGAAGATTACCACAGGAGTTTGGGTTGCAATGTAGGGCCCAGTGACAGAAAGCTGGGTTTGTGTCCTAGATCATGGGTCTTCCAGCAAGACAATGACCCCAAACTGTAACAGTGTAGGTGGAAAGCAGGGGACAGAGGTTCGTAGACCGGCCCTCAGGCTAGGGAATGCTAGCTATCCCTAATCCCAGAGTTACCTCTGATGGTAAGGATATCTGGGCTGCCTTCCTTGCCGTGCTCCTAACGAGCCCTGATCTTATACCCCTTACCCCTAATCCCTGGGGAAGTTCGGGTATTAGTAATAAAACCAAAAGAAATAGACAAAAACAGTGAAAACCAAATATCATGGCACACACACTCAGAGGTATAAGACAAAAAGCGCTTACGAAGAAAATAAGAGCATGGAGTAAACAAGACAACGTGAGAACTCCACGTAAAAAGTAATACTACCACCAGCAGGACTGGGATACAACAACACACGGACCGTTTTATCAAAAGCTCTAGTCTGCATAGGAAGACAGGCTCCACCATCCTAAAAAGGCGGGGGGGGGGAGAGTGTGATAGGTATGTTACCTATAGTGTGGCGTGTCAGATGTTGCAGTGTGAACAGCATCAGATGCAACACTTAGCGAGTTTAGAGTTAAGCATTGTGTGACACAAACATACTTCAAGAAGCAGCCAGAGATGGATGGAAACAAAGCGCTGGATAGTTCTGAAGTGGCCAGCAACGAGTCTGGATCTAAATCCCATTGGACACCTTTGGAGAGATCTTAAAATTGCTCTTGGGAGAAGGCGCCTTCAAATATGAGAAACATGGAGCAGTTTGCAAAAGAAGAGTGGTCCAAAGTTCAAGGTGAGAGGTGTAAGACGCTTGTTGATGGTTATAGGAAGTGATTGATTGCAGTTATTTATTTCAAAGGGTGTGCAACCAAATATTAAGTTGCGGGTGCCTACAATTTTTTCTGGCCATTTTTGGAGTTATGTTTGAAATTCTGTCCAATTTACCTTTTTACTCTGTTTTATTTTTGTGTTGTTCCAGTACACACAAAGAAAATAAACGTGTATGACAAAACATGTGTAATTGCAATCATTTTCTGGGAGAAATACTTCATTTTCTGGAGCAATTTCAAAGGTGCCAAAACTTTCAGCCATGACAATATATCAAACTTTTCCACTAAATTGCAAAAAAAATAAATAAATGAAAGGAGGCAGAACTCAAAAAAATTATGCTTTAGGCTATGTGCGCACGCTGAGTTTTTTACCGCGTTTTTGGGCTCAAAATTGCATGACTTTTCTTCCCCAGCAAAGTCTATGAGATTTAATTTACAGTATGTTGTCCGCACAGTGCAGTTTTGTTTGGCTGCGCTTTTGAACTAAAAAAAATAATGGTCATGTCAATTGTTTTCTGCGTTTTTCTGCGTTTTTCCACCCATGCAATGCATTGGAAAAATGCAGAAAACGCAGTGAACAAAAATGCCGCAAAACACAGCCAAAAATGCACAAAAATGCGGTAAAACACAGTGTTTTTACCGCTGCGTTTTTGACGCGAGTGCGTTTTTGTGCGTTTTTTGCAGCCAAAAACGCAGCGTTTTGGAGAAGTGCAAAAACGTCAGCGTGCGCACATAGCCTTAATTAGCTTATGTGGTGACGTTTTGGTCCCATCAAAGAACCTTTTTCAAGCAATAAGTGAAAGCACAATTTGCAAATATAAATGGCTGTCAATCAAATACATACTTATACTATTGTTAGCATCCCTCATAAAAACCCCTGATACAATGAATAATTAAAGTGAATGCATAATGCATACTTAGCTCCAAAATACTATAATAAATGCTTTATATAAGATTTCAGAATATATAAAGTGGTTCCTTTTGTAAGTAATAAGCAGAATTAGGGCTCATGCAGACGGCCGTAGATTCTCTTATCCTGGAGCAGGGGTGATGAAGTGTGGCTCGCAGCCATCTGCCAGCTTGGTGCATTTGCACCAGGTCCTGCAATCATCTATGAAGAGCAGGTCTCCAGATGGTGGCATTTCTGAGTAGCCCCACATAGAACAGAAGATCTGAATGGAGGTAGGAACCCCTGGATATTGGTATACTGCCTCAGTGTGGTGAATTCTGTGGAGAAGCTTTGGCTGTCATTATAAAATAGGGGCTCTGGGTGTTACCCACCCACTACTGGGAGGGGTGGGAGCTAAATGTGGCTTGTGACCCTCTCTCTGAGCAGAATGTTGCTCTCATGGTTGGGGACCACTGTCCTAGAGAATCGGGTCATTTATGCAAATGATGCAGATCAAACGCTGGTCCGAGTGACCCCTTATTATGTTCAAATAAAAAGGCAAAATATCCAGCGGATCACAGGGATATTTTCAATAAAAATGCTTCTTAATTCCTCCAACGCATTTCGACATAAAATATTGTCAGAGAGTCTTATTCATGGATCAATGACAATATTTTATGACGAAACGCGTTGGATGAATTAAGATGATTATTTACCTTGTATCTGCAGGATTCCATCTGTAATGGACTTTTAATGTAAGAAATAAAGAAGCATTTTTATTGAAGATATACCTGTGATTCGCTGGATATTTTGCCTTTCTATTTGAACTGTGGACGTCCTCACCTAGGATCATCTGTGCAGGATCAAATGGGAGTAGTTCTTTGTGTATTTTATGCGGTGAGCCGGCTTTGTCTGTTCTTTACCCCTTATTATGATCCAATTCTCTCAGATGAGAGAATCTAAGTAACCTGTAAGGAGAAGATGGAGAACAAAATTTCTCCATTGAATGCAAACAGTAGAAGGAAAAAATTGTGCACTGCACTGCTTACCCCTTTGTGGAAGACGTTGCGGTATAGTTCATTCAGCTCTGCTCCATATGGAGCACGCCACGTGGGCGCTCTGAGTGCAAACTCACTGCTTTGTACTCACTTGGACTTTATCCGGCTGGTGGCGATGTGATGGACAGACTAACCGCGGTGCTTTTGCCAAGGTAAAGATATGTATTTCAAAGAACGAAGGTTGGCAGCACTCTGCGGTGTCAAAAATCTTATTTTCTTTTCTTTTGCAGACAGGTGAACCAAACATGAGGGAGCAGGGGGAGCGGAGCACGAAAGTTTTTTTACACTGCAGAATGCTGCCAACCTTCGTTCTTTAAAATGTCTCCATTGTGTCATCACTCAAACCGAAAATATGGGCGTCTGTCTACCCATGTGTCGCCATATTCTAAGGGCCGTAACATTTTACATTTTTGGGATCTGGGGCTGTGTGAGGACTTGTTTTTTTTCACCCTGATCTGATATTTATTTTACATTATTTTGGGGTATATACAATGTTTTGATCACCTATTATATTTTTTTTCTGTTGATGTGGCAGCCTAAAAACTGCAATTCTGGCATTTTGATTTTTTTTCTTGTTACACAGTTTAAAGATCGGATTAATTTATTTTATATTTTGAGAGATTGGACATTTCTGAAAGCAGTGGTATCAAATATGTACGGTATATTTATTATTTTTAATTGTCTTATTTTCAATGGGGCAAAAGGAGGCTGATTTAAACTTTTGTGTATTTTTTCATACTCTTTACATTTTTTTTACTGTTTTTACTAGTCCCCTTAGGGTACTTGAAGCAGCGCTCATCTGATCGCTTGTCCTGTACAGAGTAGTGCATGAGCACTGCCCTATATAGCAGAAATCACGATCTATCATCTTCAACAGAGTACTGTGATGACAGACAGCGGCCATCAGCTGATCCCTGGCTGTCATGACAACTCATCAGAGCCCAGTGATCACATCACCAGAGCGCCAATGGGAACGGGGAATGACGCGCACCACTGCTAGCTCGTTTTAAATTCCGCTATCAGAGACTAACAGCGTGATTTAACTGGTTAACAGACATGGGCGGATCTTCGATCCACCCACAGCTGTTAGAGGCACATAACAGATGATCAGATATCATATGCAGAGAAAGTCGCGGGTTCGGCATGCGAGCCTGCATCAAAGGCAGGGAGATGACCCATGACGTACATAGCGCAGCATGGGTTGCTAAGGGGTTAAAATTATGTTTCAGTTTTTAGTTTCATAGACTTGCGCTCACTGCAGTCTTGAATGGGGGATGCTTTCCCCACTCCAAGATGGTGAGTGCGATCAAAACAGACTAAGTGCGCATGCGCCTGGGAATCAGACACATACAGCGATCCTCTCCTCAACGCCATGATCGGGAGGAATATGTAAAGTACAGTAGCAAATTAGGAATGAAGTCTTAGACTATATTCACACATTGAGCATTTGCAGCGTTTTTCTGATATTTTTTTTTGTTCAAAAGCTTAGGGTCACTTAGATATTTAGTTATTTTTGAAAGAAAAGCCCTTTTTTTTCAGTGAAGCTAACATTAAATTAAACAGAACTTCTATACATTGTTAATGTGGTAAATGACTATTCTAGCTGCAAACGTCGGGTTTTGAATGCAATATCTACATAGGTGTATAGAGGCCTTTTTCCAACAACTACCACTCCAGTGTTCCAATGGTATATTGTGTTTGGTAACTGTGTTAGAAGACTAATGGATGTTTAGAAATCCCTTGAAAACCCTTGTGCAAGTTTGTTAGCACAGCTGAAAACAGTTTTGCTGATTAGAGAAGCTATAAAACTGACCTTCCTTTGAGCTAGTTGAGAATCTGGAGCATTACATTTGTTAGTTCCATTAAACTCTCAAAATGGCCAGAAAAAGAGCGTTTCATGTTAAACTCGACAGTCTATTCTTGTTCCTAGAAATTAAGGATATTCCATGGGAGCAGTTGCCAAGAAACTGAAGATTTCCTACAACGGTGTGTACAGTCATGGCCAAAAGTTTTGAGAATGCTACAAATATTAATTTTTACAAAGTCTACTGCTTAAGTTTCTCTAATGGCAATTTGCATATACTCCAGAATGTCATAAAGAGTGATCAGCTTAACAGCAATTACTTGCAAAGTCAATATTGGCTAAGAAAATGAACTTCAACCCCCAAAACACATTTCAACATCATTGCATTCCTGCCTTAAAAGGAGCAGCTAACATTGTTTTAGTGATTGTTCCATTAACACAGGTGTGGGTGTTGATGAGGACAGGGCTGGCGATCAATCAGTCATGATTAAGTAAGAATGACACCACGGGACACTTTAACCCCTTCAGCCCCCAGCCTGTTTTCACCTTAAAGACCCGGCCATTTTTTGCAATTCTGACCAGTGTCACTTTGACAGGTTATAACTCTGGAGCACTTCAACGGATCCTGGCGATTCTGACATTGTTTTTTCGTGACATATTGTACTTCATGTCAGTGATAAATTTAGGCCGATATGTTTTCCGTTTATTTGTGAAGATTTCGGAAATTTGGCGAAAATGTTGAAAATTTCGCAATTTTCAAAATTTGAAATTTTATGCCATAAATCTGAGAGATATGCCACACAAAATAGTTACTAAATAACATTTCCCACTTGTCTGCTTTACACCAGCGCAATTTTTTTTTAAAAAAAAAAATTCCGTTAGGAAGTTAGAAGGGTTCAAAGTTCATCAGCAATTTCTCATTTTTCCAACAAAATTTACAAAAAAAAATTTTTAGGTACCACATCACATTTGGAATGATTTGAGAAACCTAGGCGACAGAAAATACCCAAAAGTGACCCCATTCTAAAATCTGCACCCCTCACTCTGCTCAAAACCACATCCAAGAAGTTTATTAACCCTTTAGGAGCTTCACAGCAACCAAAGCAATGTAGAAGAAAAAATAAAAATTTTACTTTTTTAACACAAAAATGTTACTTTAGCTATAAAAATTAGTATTTTCACAAGGGTATCAGGAAAAATGCACCATAAAATGTATTGTGCATTTTCTCCTGAGTACGCAGATACCTCATATGTGGTGGAAATCAAATGTTTGGGCACACGGCAGGACTCGGAAGGCAAGGAGTGCCATTTGAATTTTTGAGTGCAAAATTAACTGCACTCATTAGCGGACGCCATGTCGGGTTTGAAGACTCCCTGAGGTGCCTAAACAATGGAGCTCCCCCATAAGTGACCCCATTTTGGAAACTAGAGCCCTCAACTAATTTTTCTAGATGTCTGATGTGCACTTTGAACCCCTGGGGGCTTCACAGAAGTTTATAACGTTGAGCCGTGAAAAGAAAAAAATTTTTTTTTTACCACAAAACTGTTGCTTCAACCAGGTAGCTTTTTTTTATCACAAGGGTATCAGGAAAAAATGCACCATAAAATGTATTGTGCATCTTCTCCTGAGTACGCAGATACCTCATATGTGGTGGAAATCAAATGTTTGGGCACACGGCAGGACTCGGAAGGCAAGGAGCGCCATTTCACAGCAAAATTGGTTGGAATTATTAGCGGACACCATGTTGCGTTTGGAGACCCCCCTGAAGTGCCTAAACAATGGAGCTCCCCCACAATTGACCCCATTTTGGAAACTAGATCCCTCATGGAATTTATCTAGCTGTTTAGTGAGCACTTTGAACCCCTGGAGGCTTCACAAACGTTTGTAATGTTCAGCCGTGAAAATATTTTATTCTTTTTTTTTTACCACAAAATAGTTTTATTCAAACAGGTAGCTTTTTTTTCACAAGGGTATCAGGAAAAAATGCACCATAAAATGTATTGTGCAATTTCTCCTGAGTACACAGGTACCTCATATGTGGTGGAAATCAATTGTTTGGGCGTACGGCGGGGCTCAGAAGAGAAGGAGCGCCATTTCACAGTAAAATTGATTGGAATTATTAGCAGACGCTATGTTGCATTTGGAGACCCCCTGAGGTGCCTAAACAATGGAGCTCCCCCACATGTGATCCCATTTTGGAAACTAGACCCCCCCCCATACAAAAAAATTAGTTTGGCGAAATAAAAAATACAGACATCAGTAAAAAAAAAAAAAATGAATAAAAAAAAAAATGAGCGCCTGCCACTAAGACCATTGCCAAACTTGAGAGCAATGCACGAGTCTCGCATCGCATCATCCACTCCAGTCTGGAAGCGAGCAACTGCGCTGGATAATGCGATGCGAGAGGGCAGGGCGGCAGATGAGAAAGGGCGCAGCGGATGGAAGATGGGAAAGGGCGCAGCGGATGGAGGAGCGGCAGAGGATGGGAAAGGGCGCAGCGGATGAATGATAGGAAATGGCGCAGCGGATGGAGGAGCGGCAGAGGATGGGAAAGGGCGCAGCGGATGGATGATGGAAAATGGCGCAGCGGATGGAGGAGCTGCGGAGGATGGGGGGGAGGGAGGTGAGATGGGGATACCTACCTTACAGGATGGATCTAGGCAGCAGGATCACAACAGACAGAAGAGGCAGCAGATGAAGGAGGCAACAGATTGAGGAGTGTGAGAGGGGGCAGTAGATGAAGAGGATGAGAGAGAGCAGGCAGCAGATCGGGGAGGGGGGCAGAGTCTGATGGGAGAGAGAGATGGCACATGGAGGAGGGTGGGGGGGGGGGCCCCAGAACATGGAGGGGGGAGGGTGGCGGGTGGCTTGCAGCACATGTGGAGGGAAGGTGGCTTGCAGCACATGTGGGGGGAAGGTGGCTTGCAGCACATGGAAGGGGAGGAGGTGTAGTGGCGATGGAGAAGGGGCAGCCGATGAAGGAGGCGGCGGCCGATCGGGAACAGTGGGGGCTGATTTGGGGGCAGCAGCGGCTGAAAAAGGTGGGTGCAACGGCGGCGGGGACAGTGGCGAGCGTGGCGGTGGGGACAGTGGCGAGCGTGGCGGCGGGGACAGTGGCGAGCGTGGCGGCGGGGACAGCGGTGGATCGGGAGCAGCGGCGGGGCGATCGGAGACAGCGGCGGGCTGGCGGTGGCGATCAGAGCCGCAGCGGGGCTGGCGGTGGCGGGGCGATCGGAGACAGCGGCGGGGCTGGGGCTGGCGGGCGGGGCGATCGGAGACAGCGGCGGGGCTGGCGGTGGCGGGCGGGGCGATCGGAGACAGCGGCGGGGCTGGCGGTGGCGTTCGGAGCCGCGGCGGGGCTGGCGGTGGTGGGCGGGGTGATCGAAGACAGCGGCGGGGCTGGGGCTGGCGGGCGGGGCGATCGGAGACAGTGGCGGGGCTGGGGCTGGCGGGGCGATCGGAGACAGCGGCGGGGCTGGCGCTGGCGGGGCGATCGGAGACAGCAGCGGGGCTGGCGGTGGCGGGAGGGGCGATTGGAGACAGGGGCGGGGCGATCGGAGACAGCGGCGGGGCTGGCGGTGGCGGGTGGGGCGATAGGAGACAGCGGCAGGGCTGGCAGGGCGATCGGGGACAGGGGCGGGCGATCGGGGGCAGCAACTTACCGATGGGCACCCGCAGAGACCGCTCTCCTCGGCTTTCAGGGACGGACACAGGTCACCGGCCCCAGATCCACGGTGATTGGAGAGATCGGTCACAAGACCGGTCTCTCCAATCAGAGCTGGGGGCGGGTGAAGCACCGATCACCCAGCTCCAGCCAATGGCCAGTGCTACAGCAGCACTGATCAGGGCTGGATTTCAATGTTCCAGCCATTTTCAATGGCTGGAACATTACAGTGACTGTAATTCGCTGAGCGGCGTTTGTCAGCCAATCACAGCCTCTATAGGTTCGAGGAGGAGGCACCACTCCTCCTGAAGTCAGGCAGAGGTCCCCTCCTTCCCGAATCTACCGTTTAATTAAACAAATTGGACTCCCGGGGGCTCCGGGACCGCGATTTCGCCATGACGTACTGGGTACATCATGGGTCGTTTAGCACCATGTCACCGTGACGTACCCAGTACGTCAAGGGTCGTTAAGGGGTTAAAAGGAGGCTGGCGCTTGGTATCATTGTTTCTCTTCAGTTAACCATGGTTATTTCTAAAGAAACACGTGCAGCCATCATTGCTCTGCACAAAAATGGCCTAACAGGGAAGAGCTACAAAGATTGCACCTCAGTCAACAATCTATCACATCATCAAGAACTTCAAGGAGAGAGCTTCCATTGTTGCCAAAAAGGTTCCAGGGCGCCCAAGAAGGACCAGCAAATGCCAGGACCATATCTTAAAACTGTTTCAGCTGCGGGATCGGACTACCAGCAGTGCCGAGCTAGCTCAGCAATGGCAGCAGGCTGGTGTGAGTGCTTCTGCACGCACTGCGAGGCGGAGACTGCTTGAACAAGGCCTGGTTTCAAGGAGGGCAGCAAAGAAGCCACTTGTCTCCAGAAAAAAAACATCAGGGACCCACTGATATTCTGCAAAAGGTACAGGGAGTGGACTGCTAAGGACTGGGGTAAAGTCATTTTCTCAGATGAATCCCCTTTTCGATTGTTTGGGACATCTGGAAAACAGCTTATTAGGAGAAGAAGAGGTGAGCGCTACCACCAGTCTTGTCTCATGCCAACTGTTAAGCATCCTGAAACGATTCATGTGTGGAGTTGCTTCTCAGCCAAGGGAATCGGCTCACTCACAGTCTTGCCTAAAAACACAGCCATGAATAAAGAATGGTACCAGAATGTCCTCCAAGAGCAACTTCTCACAACTGTCCAAGAGCAGTTTGGCGCCCAACAATGCCTTTTCCAGCATGATGGAGCACCTTGCCATAAAGCAAAGGTGATCACTAAATGGCTCATGGAACAAAACATAGAGATTTTGGGTCCATGGCCTGGAAACTCCCCAGATCTTAATCCCATTGAGAACTTGTGGGCAATCATCAAGAGACGGGTGGAAAAACAAAAACCAACAAATTCTGGCAAAATGCAAGCATTGCTTATGCAAGAATGGACAGCTATCAGTCAGGATTTGGTCCAAAAGTTGATTGAGAACATGCCAGGGAGATTTGCAGAGGTTCTGAAGAAGAAGGGTCAACACTGTAAATATTGACTTGCTGCATTAACTCATTCTAACTGTCAATATAACCTTTTGGTACTCATAATATGATTGCAATTATATTTCTGTATGTGATGTAAACATCAGACAAACACAATTAGAAACCAGAGGGCAACAGATCATGTGAAAATATAATTTTGGTGTCATTCTCAAAACTTTAGGCCATGACAGTACTATTGCCTTTAGAGGAGAGCACAAACAGGCTCTAACCAGAGTAGAGAGAGAAGTGGGAGGCCGCGCTGCACAACTGCAGAACTGAGCAACAAGATATGTACATTAGAGTCTCTAGTTTGAGAAATCGACGCCTCACAGGTCCTCAACTGGCAGCTTCTTTAAATAGTAACCGCAAAACGCCAGGGTCAACATCTACAGTGAAGAGGCAACTCGGGGATGCTGGCCTTCAGGGCAGAGTGGCAAAGAAAAAGCCATATCTGAGACTGGCTAATAAAAGGAAAAGATTAATATGGGCAAAAGAACATATACATTGGACAGAGAAAGATTGGAAAAAAGTGTTATGGACAGATGAATCGAAGTTTGAGGTGTTTGGATCACACAGAAGAACATTTGTGAGACGCAGAATAACTGCAAAGATGCTGGAAGAGTGCCTGACGCCATCTGTCAAGCATGGTGGAGGTAACGTGATGGTCTGGGGTTGCTGTACCAACTATCACCATATTAGAGACATATGGCAGAATTCTCATGCACCACTTCACGCTTAGCTTGTGGTTCCTCTCCACTAAACCACTGATCAATTCAAAAAAGTAAAATTATGCGCCAAAATTATCCCTTAGGCTGTGTCATATATGAGGGAGGAAACACAGCAACGTATTGGCCTAAAATGTTCTTTTATCTAGGTTGTTGTTTTTTTTCCCAAACCTCTTGTCTTCATAACTGTTGAGATGAGAGATGAAAATGCAGTTGAATTGTCTGATGTAGAACAGACTAGTGCCTGACACTGCTACCTTAGGAGGATGTGGAGGCAAATATTGGTATTTGGTAAAAGGAGCACACATTGGGTGACATGGAATTGAACCCTGGCATCATAATCCACACTAATACCCTTCAGTGATATAACTAAACCACTGAAACACACCCGGTATTATGTAACCAGAACGCTGTCAAGAGAGTTGCTGGTATCTATCACCACAACAAGTAATGTCAGCAAGCAAAAAACCAATAGGAACAATGGAAAGGAAAGCCGCCTGCATTTACTGGATGCAACAGAGCCCAGTGGGCGAAAATGCCTGAAAAGAACTTGAAAGAATCTGTCAGCAGGTTTTTGCTTTGTAATCTGACATCAGCATGATGTAGGGAAAGAGACCCTGCCTTCAGTGATGTGTCACATGGTTTACTGGGAGCAGCAGCTGGGAAAGAGTCACAGTGTTTTCTGTTTCAGATTTAGCAGAGCTCAGAATATTGAACCCTGTATAATTTACCCACACCACAGCTTTCTGTGTCCATTGTATAGAAATAGAAAGCTGCTAATCAGAGCTTGGGATGTGGATGGACTTGGAGGTACCAGGGAAACTTGTCATGCAGTGATTTTCTGCTGATAAAACACAGATTGTATTAAAATAGCAAAACACAGCCTAGTAAGTGACACATTGCTGGAATCAGGCTCTCTTCCCCTATATCATGGTGCTCTCACAGTACATAGCAGAAACCTCTTTTTAATAAATGAGAATCCTTTTGAATCTTTAGAACACAATATCTTAGCACTTTATGGTCTTAATGAGGTGCTGAACGTATTTAATACAACACATAAATTGTGAGTCTCACAATGATTGTGTCTTGGGGCATTGTCAATATTTTGTTTCCTGATTTGGGGCTTTTTCTGGCCCTTTCATTTGGATAACCACATTGACAACTATATTTTTTGTCGTTAAGGGTACTTTCACACTTGCGATGTTTTCCTTCCGTTACAATCCGCCCTTTTGGAAAACAGCGGAATCCGTTATCGGATTCCGCTGTTTCCCATAGACTTGTATGGTTGACGGATTGTACCAAAAGGACCTGCGTTGCTTCCGCTGGGCGACGCTCCGTTGCTTCCGCCCAGCGGGAGGAACGCAGCATGTAACGTTGTTTTGAGCAGCGGAATCCTCTGGATTTCACTGCGCATGCTCTTTTTTTTTTTTAATCAAACTTTATTTTGGCTCGCGGTGGCCGAACGTTCAGCTGAGCGCCCGGCCGTCGGCAAGCGACAGCGCTCAGCTGAGCGACCGGCCGCCAGCATGCCCGGCCGTCGGCAAATTACAGCGCTCAGCTGAGCGACCGCCCGCCGGCATGTGACAGCGCTCAGCTGATCACCCGGCGGTCGGCTACAGGGAGCGATCAGCTGATCACCTGGCGGCCGGCAAGTGACAGCGCTCAGCTGATCACCGGCGGCCGGCTGCAGAGAGCGATCAGCTGATCACCCGGCGGCCGGCTGCAGGGAGCGATCAGCTGATCACCCGGCGGCCGGGAGCGATCAGCTGATAACCTGGCGGCCGGGAGCGATCAGCTGATCACCCGGCGTCCGGGAGCGATCAGCTGATCACCCGTCGGCCGGCTACTGGGAGCGATCAGCTGATCACCCGGCGGCCGGCTACTGGGAGCGATCAGCTGATCACCCGGCGGCCGGCTACTGGGAGCGATCAGCTGATCACCCGGCGGCCGGCTACTGGGACCGATCAGCTGATCACCCGGCGGCCGGCTGCAGGGAGCGATCAGCTGATCACCCGGCGGCCGGGAGCGATCAGCTGATCACCCGGCGTCCGGGAGCGATCAGCTGATCACCCAGCGGCCGGCTACTGGGAGCGATCAGCTGATCACCCGGCGGCCGGCTGCAGGGAGCGATCAGCTGATCACCCGGTGGCCGGCTACTGGGAGCGATCAGCTGATCACCCGGCGGCCGGCTGCAGGGAGCGATCAGCTGATCGTTCACAATAATCTGCCGCTGGTAAAACTGTAAAAAAAAAAAAAAATCAAAACAAATTGCGTTGTTTTGCAGCATCCGTTGCATCCGTTGTGCCACTATATGCAACACATCCGTTGCATCCATTACACAACGCAATGCAACGGATACCATTCAACGCAAGTGTGAAACTAGCCGAAGAGTTATTTACAGGATGTTGTTCCTTTTGTCAGCGGTTGTTTTTTTCCTGCAATGTCATGGTTAGTAACGTCAGACGTCAATTCCATATCATCCATTGTGGGCTCTTTTTTTTCAAAAATCTTTTATTGAAGTGTATCAACGAGACAGGATACATACAAAGTAAGTGCACTTGCACCATTACAATATAGACAATAAATCACTCAAAATAGACCGCCTAAGCTCGACAACACATGTCTTTAAGTATCCTGCAGAACTAAACTCAAGGGCTCCATTGTGTGCTCTTTTAATAAAATAAAATAAAATTAATAAAAATAAATAAGTTAATAAAATACCTTAGTTCTACGTTTTCCGTCACTTCCCATGTTGCATTTAAGTAATTGTTTGTCCATATTTTATTGAACCAGTAAATTGTTCATATTCTGCACCGAAACGCGTTATATATTTTTTAAATAATTGTTTAACCCTAGAACGTGCAAGCAATTCAATCTACCATAGAAAACAAATGACCTAGCAGGCCTGCGAGGCCCCAGGTATGCGTTCTAGGGTTAACAATAAATTTTCACTGGTATTTGCCTCCAGGTCCTCCTAAGGTACCAGCGCCTGGCACTATTTGTTCCACTTCAGCCAATTCAATACACATGATCAATAAAGAATATTTCTGAGGGATAATTCCGGTGTCTTGGAATTTTCTACTTCCAACCATAATTTAGACATGTCTGGAGAGCAATTCTAGTGTAGATGTCAGGACACACTTCACCACATTCACTGCAAGCCCTAAGGCATAGCCTAAAGGCCCTGTCACACACAGAGATAAATCTGCGGCAGATCTGTGGTTGCAGTGAAATTGTGGATAATCAGTGCCAGGTTTGTGGCTGTGTACAAATGGAACAATATGTCCATGATTTCACTGCAACCACAGATCTGCCAAAGATTTATCTCTGTGTGTGACGGGGCCTTAAATGACCCAATGGAGGATCTCTGTCAATGTAGATCATTTTTCCTATGTTCTCTTTATCAGTCTAAGGCAGCGCTCACATCAGCGGTATTTTGACGCAAAACCAGATCCGTCACAAATGCGGTACAGTCCTATTCATTGCCAATGGAATCGCGGCAAGATGCAATTACATGCTTTAGCGTTCGTCATACACCACCGCATGTGACCGCATTTTGCCGCGATTCCATTGGCAATGAATAGGACTGTACCGCATTTGTGACGGATCTGGTTTTGCGGCAAAATACCGCTGATGTGAGCGCTGCCTAAGAAGACTGATTTGATATTAATTTCTTCTATATTCTTAAGACTAATTAGCAGCCAAATAAACAAACTTCTCAAGAAACCGAGCAAATGTTCAATTAATGAGAAGGAAGTGAAGTTGGCAGTGCCTTGGTGTGATTCTATCTTCTTATCCCTTGCCCAGAATAAACATATAATAAAGCTGAGCCAAAACTGTACCAAAGCCTGTGAGCCGCCTCGGAAATGTAATGTTCAGCGAGTTATTTTAGGTAGTTACTTACTCTGTAGTAATGACAACCCAAATTTATGATTTCGAAGGTAACATGAAACACCTACGATTTCATTATCCATCCCAGCAGGTTTCCTACTATAAACACCCCCATATCCGCAGGGAGACATAGGGCAGATGTTAATTTTGGGTTTTTTGCTCACCGTGACACATTATACAAGCCAGCAGGAAGCTTAACCATTTCCTCTTATATAACAATGACAAATCAATTTAGATGCACAGAATAATAACCTAATATGCATCTTGGGAACTATTGCAAATGAAAACTATTCAAGTAATTTATTCAACACCCTTGTATGTATCCGATCAATAGAGAAAATGACTTCATTGGATGCGAGACACAATAATACAGACAATCAGCAGCAGATACTGTTGGATTTGTCAGAGACAATAGATCGATATTAAATGCTAATGAAGAAAATTGGGAACAGTGCGGATCAACAACAAGGTGTATGGATAAAAAAAAATCATGGATGGTGTAAAATTGTCCATCGCAGTGCCAACATATTAATAAAATTATCCCATTACCGTCTACAGTAGTCATTCAATAATAGTGCGAACATGAGTTTAAATACAAATGATCAAAGAACTTGTAAAGAGAAGAACCACAGGTGGAGATTATTGACCGGGTTCTGGAAATAAACATTACATTGGCTCTGGGATCCTGTCTGATCACCATGAAAGGCTCAGTGCTCCAGTGAGGGTACAGCTGCTTGGCCAAACTCTGTCCAACCCCCAACCGTCTGAAAGCGAAAGGAAACGCGTCACCAGGTTTTACCCCTATAAATATTTTACTCTAAACTGCATGACAAGAAAATACATTTCTAGATTTCTATATTTTGACCTCCACTAATGATGTATGCCTTACAGCAGTGGTTCCCAAGCTTTCTTACTGTGAGAGCATTCAGTTCTAACAGTTGGTTGCGAGCTTCATCCATCAACCCCCAATTACAGACAAAGCTTAGCCACAGAAAGCACACAAATATATTGTGCCCTATCTGTTAAAAGTAGGGTACTTATATTCGGGGGTTTGCACTTTACCCCTATTCGGTATTCTTGCATCAAGCACACTCACCACTATTGTGTTCAACTTCAAGCACTTCTCTAACTGGTGCTATCATCCTATCTCCAGCTCGCCATATTTCTCCCCTCTACTAGCACATGTGCCTCAAATCTGTTCTTCTGTGTGGAGCTACTGACAAAGTCACCATCTGCAGACCTGCTCTTCATAACTGTTTCCTAACCTTGGCATCACCGAGGTGGGAAACAGTCTCCATGAGTGACTGGGCTGTGGGTGTAGTTTCACCGCACATCATAGCCCAGCATTGCGTGTGCTTGTGGTGCTCTGTAAACTATAGCAGTAAAGGAGAGCGCGCACAATGCTGGGATGTGACGTGCAATCAAACTCCCATAGCCCAGTAACTCAGGGAGACTGGGTCCCACTTCCGTGATTCTGGGTCAACTTTCAATTTCGAAACTTGACGTGACATCTCCAGACATCAGAGGCCACTGCAGCCCGGGTTACATAATGGGGAGTGAGCGGGCAGCAATATTGCTGCCTACAGTCAGAATTGGCAACAGAAGATATTTGGAAAAATTCTTCATTCTCAGCTTTAATTCATATGGCCATTATTCATTGTAGTGGACCACACTCTTTTAATGTTTCAGATCACCAAACAAATTTAAATATTAGACAAAGATAACAAAGTAAACAAATAATCCAGTTTATAAATGAAAGTCTTTATTATTAAGGTAAAAAGAAATACAAACCATTAGGGCCCTACGTGGAAAAAAAAGGGATTGCTGCACCCCACCTTAAAACATAAATTAATTGTGGTTTATCACATCTTTGGGAAGCGGAGTTCTATTTCCCTAGCCACACCCAGGCCTAATTACTGCCACACCTGTTTTCAATCAAGAAATCACTTAAATAGGACATGCCTGACACAGTGAAGTAGACCAAAAGATCCTCAAAAGCTTAACATCATGTTGCGATCCAAAGAAATTCAGGAACAAATGAGAAACAAAGTAATTGAGATCTATCAGTCTGGAAAAGGTTATAAAGTAATCTATAGAGCTTTGTCACTCCAGTGAACCACAGTGAGAGCCATTATCTACAAATTATGTCAACATGGAACAGTGGTGAACCTTCCCAGGAGTGGCTGGGCAACCAAAACTACCCCAAGAGTGCAGCGATGACTCATCAAAGAGGTCACAAAAGACCCCACAACAACATCCAAAGAGCTGGAGGCCTCACTTTCTTAGTTAAATTCAGTGTTCATGACTCAATCATAAGAAAGAGATTGGCAAAATTGGCCTGCATGGCAGAGTTCAAAGACGAAACCACTGCTGAGCAAAAAGAACATAAAGGCTCATGTCAGTTTTGCCAGAAAATATCTTTATGAACCCCAAACCTTTGGGAGAATACTCTGTGGACTAACTATACAAACTTTTTTTGGAAAGGGCATGTCCCATTATATCTGTAACATATAATTTCAGAAAAGGAACATCATACCAACAGTAAAATATGGAGGTAGAATTGTGATGGTTTGGGGCTGTTTTGTTGCTTCAGGACCTGGAAGTCTTGCTATGGTAAATGGAACCATGAATTCTGTTGTCTACCAAAAAATCCTGAAGGAGAATGTTCTGCCATCTGTTCGTGACCTCCAGTTAATGTAGCAGGACAATGATCCAAAACACACCAGCAAGTCCATCTCTGAATGGCTTAAGAAAAACAAAATTTAAGACACTGGAGTGGCCTAGTCAAAGTCCTGAGCTTAATCCAATTCAGATGCTGTGGTATGACCTTAAAAAGGCGGTTCATGCTCGTAAACTCTCAAATTTGGCTGAATCATAACAATTCTGTAAAAATGAGTGGGCCAAAATTCCTCAAGAGCGTTGTAAAACACTCTGCCAGTTATTGCAAATGCTTGATTGCAGTTGTTGCTGCTAAGTGAGCCAACGAGTTATTAGGTTTGGGGGGCAATCACTTTTTCACTCAGGGCCCTGTAGGTTTGGATTTCTTTTTCCCTTAATAATAAAGACCTTCATTTATAAACTGCTTGTGTTTGTGTTACCTTTGCCTAATATATCAATTTGTTTAGTGATCTCAAAAACATTTAAGTGTTACAAACATGCAGAAGGATATGAAATCAGGAACGAGGCATTCACTTTTTCACACCACCGTATGTGTCTTGAAAGACGAAGAGGACAAAATAAAAATTGAAAAAAAAAAAAGAAAATTGGCTATTAATGTATAGAGCTTATATTGTGAAATCTGGTGACATCCTAAATAAACATATTACGTAAACAGGGAAAACATGTAATGTTATGAATCTACATAATTTTTTCTTAATTATACAGCTTTGAGATTATTTCTGTTTATACAAAATAGAAGTGTAACTCCTTCTGATTAGCAAGACTGGCCATACAACAAGAGTAAGGCTAGGTTCACATTGCCATTAAAATGTATCAGTCACAATCCGCGGCTCTGGTAAACAACGGCATCCGTTTAGTGGATTCCGTTGGGTCCCATATGTATTAGTGGCGGATTGCGTCTGATGACCTTCCGTTGCATCGTCTTTTGACTGACCGCCGGGCGGGAGCAACGCATAATGTAACGTTTTTCTGTCCGTCAAAATTAACGCACCACGCAGGAATCCGTCGCCATCCGTCAAGCTTGTAATGGATGTCTATGGTGCTGGATTCCGTCGTAATCCGTCTTACAACGGAATCCAGCGCTGGATTCCGTCATGCTCTACTGAGCATGCCCAGCATGTTTGGCACACCCACTGGGCTGTCCCAAACACAAACAAATCATGACTGATCCGTCAAAAAACGGACGCATAGCGGATGTAACGGACGCGACGGAGCAGTTTTTTCACAGGATTCCTGTGAAAGGAATCCTGTGAAAAACACATCCGTTGCATCAGTTGACATCTAAAAAACAACTGATCTGTTGCTGACGGACCTGATGGATTTAAAACAACAGAAATGTGAACCTAGCCTTAATGGTCAGATTTTTATGAATAAGAGGAAGGTTTACAAATCATGATTACAGCCATAGTAGCAGAATTCAGTGCTTTTTTTCATTATTGTCCTGTAGTTACTGTGTGTTGTACCCTGACATGCAATGTTTGCGAATATTGGAGATGACATGATATGAGATGTATCTTCAATAATGTCTTACGATGACAAATTCTCATTTTAAGTGAAAACTTGTACAAGATCATTTTGACACAGCGATATGAGAGCTGCGGGATAAATGTCTGCTCCTAACAGACTTCCATCAAAATACTTTGATGCATTTACGTCTTATTTATCCTATAATGTATTCTGAGGTTACTCACCGCACATCAACAGGAATGGCCATGAATACCAATAGCTGAAATGTCCTTTCATCACAATGAACGAACATGATTTGTATTCTATGTAATTGAAATGGATGATACTTGGATGAAAAAGACTTTTCTTCCTAGAAAGACTGTGAATATTTTATTTGCTCTACATAGCAGATGTGATACCTGTGTACTATTATTGTTCAATATCCTGCAATACACATTATATTCCATCGGGAATCATTTGTTCTGAGGATTTTACATTCAGTGGCCTAAATGATGATGGTACTATGCTTTGGATGAATTCATCAATGAATATGAGGAATTTTTCAGCTGTCCATGCACAAGAGTCCTTACTGCGGTCATGCTATGGACAATAGTTGTCCTAATTTTGGAAAAAAAGAAAAAAAAAAGACAAATATTTTTTTTAATTTTTCTAACCTTAGGTATAATATGTAGGATAGGAACCCAGCTGGTTATGACTAGAGATGAATGAACCCGAGGTTCGGTGTTCGGACCAAACACAGCCTTTACAAACAAAACAGAGCTCGGGTTTGGGTGCTTTACACATGAACATCACTTGTGTGAGCATCGCTGTGCTCGGTAACGCTCGGTGCTCAGCCCTGTGCGAGCCTCTTGCAGTGATTGATCAGCTCACACTGGGGGCAACGATAGTATGATCAGATGTAGTGTTCACCAAACATAAAAAGTGGAAAAAAAACTCTCGGAAGTGATCTATTTATGGCTGGCTGCATGTGGGCCAAACTGCCCAATCAGTGACTTCCATTGGGTTTCAGGTCAAGTTCGGGTTCAAAACAAACCTTTATCTAAAGTCCAGCTGAAGCCGCCGAACCGAACTTCCATGGGGCCGCTCATCTCTAGTAATGACAAGTGGGCTCAGGCAATTTTATCAAAATGTGCACAAAGAACCTCACATTTCTAAAATAGTAAATAAATAAAAAATTCTATTTAGAATTATTAATATATTCTGTTTCTATTCAGTCATGCCCAACCCTTGGATACTCTATAGGTCAGTTCTCATCATGCTTCCATGTTTTCCATGGCTTCTTTCAATTGTGTTATGGTCATTCATATGTTATTCTTAGTAGTATCCAGCCAACGGCCATTGACCTTTTGGTCTCTAGTTTACCATTCCGAGCAGCAACTCTATTTTTAGTGAATTTCCCCTCATCACATATATTCACTTGATTATTTATACTACTTTCTTAAGATTTATTGACTTTGTCTTTTGCATTCTACATTTTGGAGTGATGACTGCCTCCATCTTGGTCGTACCAACTGTTTAAGGCTAGTTTTAATTATTGTAAAATAACACTGCAGTAATTTTATAGCTCAAAGCCTCAAAGAGTAAGATAGGTCAACTGTTCCACAATTTCAAGGGACACTTCTGACTGCAGTAACCTTGTTGCGAACAGTGAGCTTACGTAATTTTTAACCAATTTTTCACAAAATGTTTGCCAAGAACCTCAAAGCTTTAAGCATAATACATATATGTAATATTTTAAAATATTTCTGTAAGTATTTGTGCAAATCTTAGCATCTGCTCCATTTTTTCATTTGTTTATGCAGCATGAAGGCAGGTGGCCTATGGGACAGGAATGATCAGGAAAAATCAGCTTATTGTGACTCTTCTACCGTCCAGTGTGAAATGTTGGATAGTCATATCAAAATTCAAACACCACAAAAAGAAATTTGAAGAGATATATTTTGAGTTTAATAACATGTAATTTAATGATTATATATCACCCACAAAGCTCTCCGCAGTCCTACATCTCCTCCCTCATCTGTTTATCACCCTACCCGTGCCCTCCATTCTGCTAATGACCTAAGACTGACATCCTCAATAATTCGAATCTCATAGGCTTCCTGCCCATCAGCGCTGCACTTTATTCATTTGGGCAGTGGCCACTCGTAAAAGTATCTTATACCTCTGGGCACAGGACGTAATCCCTAATATTAGTCTGATTAGTACGAAAGTGGCCTACCTCTTTAAAATGGACTGGATAGAGCCCTTACTTAACAAAGAAAAACTCAACACACGCTTCTTTCTTACATGGCCTTCTTTTATTAATGCCCAACCACTGCCTGTCCACACGCCAAGCGGTCAATGACTGGTTCCAATTTACTGACTGGTACATGAGGGAGAAAATAGCTGGCAGAGTTCCTGTTAAGGCCACGTCTCACTAAGCAACATCGCTAGCAACATCGCTGCTGAGGCACAACTTGCTAGCGATGTTGCTGTGTGTGACATCCAGCAACAACCTGGCCCCTGCTGTGAGGTCGTTGGTTGTTGCTGAATGTCCTGGACCATTTTTTAGTTGTTGCTCTCCTGCTGTGAAGCACACATCGCTGTGTGTGACAGCAACAGAGCAACAACTAAATGTGCAGTGAGCAGGCAGCCGGCTTCTGCAGACGCTGGTAACAAAGGTAAATATCGGGTAACCAAGAAGCCCTTTCCTTGGTTAACCGATATTTACCTTCGTTACCAGAGTCCGCCGCTCCCACGCTGTCAGTGTCGGCTCCCTGCACACATAGCCAGACTACACATCGGGTAATTAACTCGGTGTACTCTGTCTAAGAGTGCAGGGAGCCACCGCTAAGCGGTGTGCGCTGGTAACCAAGGTAAATATCGGGTTGCGTCGCTGCTGGCTGGGAGCTGGTCACTGGTGAGATCTGCCTGTTTGACAGCTCACCAGCAACCCGTGTAGCGACGCTCCAGCGATCCCTGCCAGGTCAGGTTGCTGGTGGGATCGCTGGAGTGTCGCTTAGTATGACGGTACCTTTAGGCTTTTATAATGTTTTGTCACAACACTTTTCTATGCATGCCCTAGGGAGGGTGGAGGGGGAGTGGAGGGGTTCTGGGAAGTTTTCCCAATTTGTTGGTATACATTTAAAATATGCCGGCTAATCTCGCCTTTATTTGTTGTACTTCTGACAAACTGTATTTCCTTTTGTTTCCTTTTATTTTATCTTGGATATGTCTGTGTACCTTGTTTTTCTTTTCAATACAGAAAGTTTAAAATAAATAAAAAATAATTTGAATCTACCACTCCCATCTTCAAGATTTCTCACGAGCTGTGGCTATGCTCTGGAACACACTACCAAGAACAATTCGATTAATTCCCAACATCCACACCTTACAGCGGGCCCTAAAAATGCATTTCTTTAGACTAGCATATCACCTCACCTCCCTCATCTAATCTAGTCCCATTCTGCCCTTCATAAAATTTACTTCCAATTCTAGTCCCCTGTATCTTCTGGTTCCTTCCTCTTCATGTACTTTTTCATACTCTGTACTTGTATAAATTCTGGCTGGTGACCGGTCCACGCAGCTGGTTTTGAATCCCCTATTATATGGATGGCTGCACCATATATAACAAGCTTTTTTCCCCCCATTCACCTTTTGTGTCTCCTCTATGTCCTCATAGACTGTAAGCTTATGAGCAGGGCCCTCACTCCTCTTGGTATCTTAATTTTGTTATTTTGTATTGTCTCATATTGTCTGTACATGTCCCCTCTGAATTGTAAAACTCTGCGGAATATGTTGGTGCTATAAAAATAAAAATTATTATTATTATTCTCTTTAATGTTTTAACTTTTACAAATAAAAACATTAATGAAAAGGCTATAAACTAGTGCTAAAAAGAATTGCCCTTTATTCCTCTTGTCGGGCTCGGATCTTTCAGTCAGAGGTGTGGTCAGAGTGGCACCGGTCACCGCTCAGTACATAGAGAGTGGCAGCAGTAACCACGCCCCGGAACTGACTGACAGCTGCCTCAATACTGATGCAATGCAGATTCGGCTGTCAGTCAGTGTAGGGGTGTGGTTACTGCTGCTGCTCACTGTATACTGAGCAGTGACAAACTGCTCTGGCCACTCCTCTAAGACTGAAAGCCCAAGGCTGCCAGGAGGAATAAAGTTCATTTCCTTCCAGTAGCTGGGCTTTCAGTGCCGCAGCTGGACAGTTTTAAAACACTATTAACTAGCAAATTAACCTTATATCTGTAGGTTAATAGTATTTTTTTACATGACAGTTCCCTTTAACAAAAGAGGTTTGGACCCTATCAGCCCATTTGCCATTGTGTATAGCATGGGTAAATGGCCCACTTTATAAAATTGAGAGTTTTTCAATAAATATTTGGAGAAGTTTAACAATGTAGGATATCACAATCTCCCAAAAACGGTGTAGATAAATGTCATCATCATCAATCGATATAGACAGGGTATAAAACAAGATGAGAGTCTAGGCAAAACCGAAGAAAATGTTAGTGTCAAAAGAAAATGCTTGTTCAATTTCATTCACCTCCTGAGCAACTTTACAAAATCCTTTTCTTTAGAAAGCAGGATCTGCCCATAATTGAAAGCATATCCACTATAACTACAATAGAGATGGTGATTTACTTTGAAGCTTTTTATGCCTGAAATATCAGCCTTTATCAGAAATAGCTATTTATAACAAATGCTCCACTCAAGAAGGCAGAAAAGTTGTATTTTAGAGAAGAACACAATTAGTGCTATAAAACTTTTCACAAAGAAGACTCTTTCTCATCTATTCTAGACTATGTTAAGTGATAAAAGATGTAGCATCACATAGAATTAATACCCAGGCTATTAGAACTGAGCATGACTAGCGGCTGTCCTGGCACTTACTTGTTGAGTAATATTAAAGAAGCCCACATATGAAGATTATTTTAAATAAATCTGTGTATATGTGCATGTAGTTAATATAAATATATATATACACCGCCTGGATTTTGTGCCGTTCTACTCCTCTTCTCAGTGACATCACCGCTCTTCAGACTCACTGTTTGCTCTGTGTGAGCCGGTAGTCTCTTTTACATTGTGAGTTTATAGAGCCTCGTTCTGAAACTCCATAGGTTTACATTGTAAAAGCCACTTACGGGTCACGCAGAGCACAATGTATCCCAGAGTCTGAAGAGTGATGACGTCACTGAGAAGAGGAGCAGAACAGCGCTGGATACCAGAGGTGGTGGTAGGTGAGTATATAAAACACACACAACACTATATATACAGATTTATTTTTAAAAAATCTTCACGGGAGAGATTCCTTAATGACCTTCCCTGTGATTATTCATCTATTTACTGTACATAAAGCTCATATGCCAAGAAATGGAGGGGTTAGGCTGATCCAGCTAAGGTCTGAATCTTTAGATAGTGGTCACATAACTGCACAGTCCATTTTACGCCCTTTCTAGATATTCGCCATTCTGCTATATACATTGATGGTTCCCATTAATTATATTCTTGCCTATTGATGTCAAACAAGGAAGTCACACACCCATGCATCATGTATACTGGCCAGTGAAAATACTCTTAAAGGGGTGTTACCAACCAACACATTTATGGCTTATTCACCCCTGAACCTACCTCACCAGAGTGCAAGTCCTCTGACCCCTTTCACCATCAGTTGGGTTCCGCCTTTCAAGGCTTTTATTAAAAGTCTGCAACTTTAATTCTTTTATCATGAAGGTCACAATATTGCAAAATTCCTCATCATTCTCCTTCCCTATCCCTCATCTAATACTGCACATCAGTAATATTACAATGACCATATTATTAAGGAAAATAAGTATAGTAACGTGCTGGATACTCCAGAGACGATGACGTCTGAAGTGACAGATGCAGGATATTATATATTACAAGAAAAAAAACCCTGTAAACTCCAATGCACTCGGTTTTATCATATTAGGGACTCTGTCTACAGCAAGTAGAAGAATAAGCCTAAGGGGCTACCTATACTGTAATATTCTAGCCACTAAGGCTATGTTCCTATGATGAGGGCTTTTGATGTTGCAGAATTTCTTCACGTATTATGTAAATTAGGTTAATTTTCTACATGCATTTTTAAAGCTTTATTGATGCTGCAGGTTTTTTTGTCTCTTGTTGGTATGTCATATTTTAAATAAATCTACTTTGGTTTTGGTACTTCCTGGTATTTGGCTTTGACAAAACTTTATTCATATAATTATGTGAGAATTATATTTATTTTTTATGCGTTTCTGAAGCAGAAATGCACTAAAAACACTTTTTTACCTGTGTTTTTTTCGCCGGGTGCCTGTGGCTGCGTGCGGGCAGCCGGGTGCCTGTCGGTGCCGGCTGCCTCTCTGTGCGTGTGGGCGGCCTGCTGGCTGCACTCTGTGCGGGTGGGTGGCTGTGCAGCAGGTGTCTCAGTGTGTCCACGGTCCCAGTTTCAAAATGATGGCGCCGGGAGTCAGCGCGTGCGCAGATGGAGCCCTTGGATAGCACGTGCGCAGATGGAGCCCTTGGATGAGAGCTCCAGGCGCCATCATTTGAACTGAGACTGCGGACGCCGGATAGACTGGGACACACTGCATCGGCCTGCTCCACCACTCACCCACCGCCACTACTGACCCACCACGGACCCACCACGGCTGCCGCCACTGACCGCTGCTGCCACCACAGACCCGCCGCGGCTGACGCCACTGATTGCCGCTGCCACTACATACCCGCCGCAGCTGGCAGCACAACCTCTGCCTCCTGTGATCCCACTTCACCACCACTGCTGCCCTCTCCAGTAAGAGAACACCGGATTATAAGATGGACCCCATTTCTATTTTTTTTTACCCTTTTTTATCTCTACATTTGGGGTGTGTCTTATAATCCGGTGCGTCTTATAAAAAGAAAAATACGGTAAGTCTATTAGAAAAATCTATATATATAATTGCCTTATTCTGTCTGTCTGTCTGTCTTGCTCCAAAATTGTGTCCTTATGGTGACACAAAGCGGATTGGCCGCTGGCCTCGCCATGGCCCCGCCCCCCCGCACGGATTGGTCGCTCGCCCTGGCTCCCCCCCCCACAGATTGGTCGGCCGCTCGCACAGGCTCCGCCCCCACACGGATTGGCCTCTCACCCCGGCACCCTGCACGTATTGGCAACTCGGCCACGCCCCGCCCCCCTCACGCAATGCACGCTCGCTCTGGCCCCGCCCCCCGCACGCATCCCCCGAACTGACACGGAGACACGACTCCCAGGTGAGTACTGTACCCCCGGGAGCCCACACCAGCATACGCCGCCAAACCAACCGACACAAACCCTCGCATTGCTGGGGTTTGCCGCCGTATGCTGGTGTGGGCTCCCGTGCAAGTGGGGGACAGGATGCGCTGGTAACCATGGTAGCATAGTTACCAGCGCATCAAGGTCCTGCAGCGGCGGAAAATCCACACGCACACACATAACAACAGACACACACACACACACACATCAGATCACACTCACTCTCACACACACCTCACACACACATCAGATCGCATCCACACACTCACAGCATACGGAGATATCGCTTGCTTCTCGGCGGCGATACTGTGCTGTGAGCTTCCAGAACCTGCCGGAGGATCACATGGCCAGAAGCATGTGGTATCTCCGGATGTTGTGAGTGTGAGCGCGTATGTGCAATATCGTCAGTGTGTGTGTGTGTGTGTCAGTGTATGCGATTGGGTGTGTGTGAGTGTATGCGATCGGGTGTGTGTGAGTGTATGCGATCGGGTGTGTGTGAGTGTATGCGATCGGGTGTGTGTGAGTGTATGCGATCGGGTGTGTGTGAGTATGCGATCGGGTGGGTGTGAGTGTATGCGATCGGATCTGTGAGTGTCGGCAGAGGAGCACGGCGTGCTGGAGGAGGCTGGGAGGAGAGAGGCTGATCCTGGGGAAGGCTGGGAGGGGGAGGCTGATGCTGGGGGAGGCTGATGTTGGGGGAGGCTGGGAGGGTGTAGGCTGATGCTGGGGGAGGATGATGCTGGGGGAGGCTGGGAGGAGAGAGGTTGATGCTGGGGGAGGCTGATGCTGGGGGTGGCTAGGATGAGAGAGGCTGATGCTGGGGGAGGCTGATGCTGGGGGAGGCTGATGTTGGGGGAGGCTTGGAGGATGTAGGCTGATGCTGGGGGTGGCTGATGCTGGGGGAGGCTGGGAGGAGAGAGGCTGATGCTGGGGGAGGCTGATGCTGGGGGTGGCTGGGATGAGAGAGGCTGGGATGAGAGAGGCTGATGCTGGGGGAGGCTGATGCTGGGGGAGGCTGGAAGGAGAGAGGCTGATGCTGGGGGAGGCTGATGTTGGGGGAGGCTGGGAGGGTGTAGGCTGATGCTGGGGGAGGCTGATGCTGGGGGAGGCTGGGAGGAGAGAGGCTGATGCTGGGGGAGGCTGATGCTGGGGGTGGCTGGGATGAGAGAGGCTGATGCTGGGGGAGGCTGATGCTGGGGGAGGCTGGAAGGAGAGAGGCTAATGCTGGGGGAGGCTGATGCTGGGAGAGGCTGGGAGGGGGAGGCTGATGCTGGGGGAGGCTGGGAGGAGAGAGGCTGATGCTGGGGGAGGCTGGAAGGAGAGAGGCTGATGCTGGGGGAGGCTGATGCTGGGGGAGGCTGGGAGGGGGAGGCTGATGCTAGGGAAGGCTGGGAGGAGAGAGGCTGATGCTGGAGGAGGCTGGGAGGAGAGAGGCTGATGCTGGGGGAGGCTGGGAGGAGAGAGGCTGATGCTGGGGGAGGCTGGGAGGCGGAGGCTGATGCTGGGGGAGGCTGGGAGGCAGAGGCTCATGCTGGGGGAGGCTGATGCTGGGGGAGGCTGGAAGGAGAGAGGCTGATGCTGGGGGAGGCTGGGAGGGGGAGGCTGATGCTGGGGGAGGCTTGGAGGAGGGAGGCTGGGAGGAGAGAGGCTGATGCTGGGGGAGGCTGATGCTGGAAGGAGAGAGGCTGATGCTGGGGGAGGCTGATGCTGGGGGAGGCTGGAAGGAGAGAGGCTGATGCTGGGGGAGGCTGATGCTGAGGGAGGCTGGGAGGTGGAGGCTGATGCTGGGGAAGGCTGGGAAGAGGAAGGCTGGGAGGAGAGAGGCTGATCCTGGGGAAGGCTGGGAGGAGGGAGGCTGGGAGGAGAGAGGCTGATGCTGGGGGAGGCTGATGCTGGGGGAGGCTGGAAGGAGAGAGGCTGATGCTGGGGGAGGCTGATGCTGGGGGAGGCTGGGAAGAGAGAGGCTGATGCTGGGGGAGGCTGGGAGGAGGGAGGCTGGGAGGGGGGAGGCTGAGAGAAGAGAGTCTGATGCTGGGGGAGACTGAGGCTGGTAGGAGAGAGGCTGATGCTGGGGACAGAGAGGCTGATGCTGGGAGGAGAGAGGCTGATGCTGGGAGGAGAGAGGCTGATGCTGCGGGTAGAGAGGCTGATGCTGCGGGTAGAGAGGCTGATGCTGGTGCAGCATGGGGGATGGAGCACGATGGGGGGTGCGCAGCATGGGGGATGGAGCACGGGTGGGAGTGCGCAGCATGGCGGATGGAGCACGTTTGGGACTGCGCAGCATGGCGGATGGACCACGTTTGGGAGTGCGCAGCATGGCGGATGGAGCATGTTTGGGAGTGCGCAGCATGGCGGATGGAGCACGTTTGGGAGTGCGCAGCATGGCGGATGGAGCACGTTTGGGAGTGCGCAGCATGGCGGATGGAGCACGTTTGGGAGTGCGCAGCATGGCGGATGGAGCACGTTTGGGAGTGCGCAGCATGGCGGATGGAGCACGATGGGGGGTGCGCAGCATGGGGGATGGAGCACAATGGGAGGTGCACACCTCCCCCCAACACACACACACACCACACACACACTGGGAACCACAAACACCGCCCTACACAGACACCCACACACACAGACAACGCTGCACACACACAACACCCAACACACAAACACCGCGGCATACATAAATATACGCACATACCGCACAACACACACATTGCACAAAACATACCTCCCCCCAAAACACACCACACCCACACAAACCGCGCAACACACACACACACACAACGCTACAGAGACACAGCGCTCCACAAACAACGCAACACACGCAACACACAAACAACACCGCTCTCACCCCCCCGCAATACCCAGACAACACTCAGAACATGTACAGCGCCCTACACAAACACTTGGTAACTACACACAACAACATCTATATATATATATATATATATATATATATATATATATAACAAAAATCATACATTAACTACACAATACGTAAATTCTAGAATACCCGATGCGTAGAATCGGGCCACCTTCTAGTCTTCATATAAAACTCAGTGTACCCGCAAGAGAAATTTACATGTTGCAAATTTAAAACTCGCACCGCAGGTCAGTTTACACTAAGTAAATAAGAAGCACGGGGGCAGGATATTTCTATAAATCACATCCACTTTGCTGGAACTGTAATGCTGTGCTTTTGACGCAGCAAAAATATGCAGAATCAAAATGTCACCAAAAATTCATCATGGGAACAACAGCCTAAGAGGTAATAGGAATAACATTATCTCAGGACTGACATGTCTCTGAGTGGGATATATTAATCAGTAAACTAGTAGTCCTTACAGTTTGTGTGTTGAAAGTAAACATAGGCAATTGAGGATCTGAGTGACTTTGATAAGAGCCTGAATGTGGAGGTTTGATATTTGAGTTACAGGTGAGAAAATCGATTTGCAGGACCCTTTGCTGGCCAAGAGCCCTGTGTCCTGCCTTCTTGTTGACAGAATGCAGAGCTCCTTTTTGGTTAAAGAGCCTGGCGTGATTGTCATTGTTGGAGCTTATTCATCCACAAAATATTGTTCCAATAGTCTTCTTGCTTGTCCAGGTGATCTTTATCAAACAACAGATGAACAGCAATGGTCTTTTTGGAGAGCACTGGCTTTCTACTTGCAATCCTGGCTTGCACACCATTGTTGTTCAGTGTCCTCCTAATTTTGGACTCATGAACATTATCATTAGTTAATCCAAGAAAGGCCTTTAGTTGTATAGAGTAAAGGTACCGTCACACATAACGAGATTGCTAGCGAGATTGCAGCTGAGTCACGGTTTCTGTGACGCAATAGCGATCCCGTTAGCGATCTTGTTATGTGTGACACCTACCAGCGATCAGGCCCCTGCTGTGAGATCGCTAGTCGTTGCAGAATGGTCCAGGCCTTTTTCTTCAAAGGCGATGTCCTGCTGGGCAGGACACATCGCTGTGTTTGACACTGTGTGACAGGGTCACAGTGACTGCTGAGATCGTTATACAGGTTGCTACTGCGATCTGTATTGTTCCTGCATCGCTGGTAAGATCTGACTGTGTGACATCTCACCTGCGACCTCCCAGCGACTTACCTGCGATCCCTATCAGGTCGCATCGTTTTCGGGATCGCTGGTAGTCGTTGTGTGTGACTGGGCCTTAACTCTAGGTTCCTTTGTGACCTTGTGGACTATTATATACTTTGCTCTGGAATGATTTTTGTTGGTCGACTACTCCTGGGTAGAGTAATAATCATCTTGAGTTTCCTCCATTTGTACAAAATCTCTTTGATTTTGGATTGGTGGAGTCCAAACTCTTTAGAGATGGGTTTGTAACATTTTCCAGCCTGATGAACATAAACAATTCTTCTTCTGACATCCTCAGAAATCTCATTTGTTCATGCTATCATATACTGCCAAAAACATATGTTGGGAAGATCGGACTTTCATAAATAACAGATCGCCCATTTGCATTTAATTGTCATCCCATTGATTGAAAACACCAGTCTCTAATTTCAGACTACTAATCCTAAAAGTTCACATAATTTGCCACTCACAGATGTTTTTGGGTCATTTTCCTCATTTAAAAAATGACAAAGTCTTATATTTGTAAACACCATTGTTTGATTTGGTTCTCTTAATCTACTTTTAGGACTTGTGTTAAAATCTGATGTAATCTTAGGTCAATATATAGAATATGAAGGATTCAATAACAAAGTTATCTAAATCCCTATTAACATTGACCTGCCTCTATGACACATCATTTTATCTACTAAAATATGTAAACTCATAACCGTAACGCACACTTAAATCACCAATGAGCCCATATAAAGAGCTCAGGTACTCATGAACGGTAAAGTATGGATAAGCATTGTACATCAAAAGCACCATAAAAGATTTATGTCATATACAACGTAATGTGGCTAGGGAACATGTTTATAAAAGTCATTCATCAGCGTCTAATAAACCGGCCACTAATACCCAGTTGCTATAACAGTAAATTTAATAAGGGGCAAGCAGAGATCTTGCATTTATGGATTAAAGGAAGTGACTACACAAGGAGAGCATTTTTATGAATAAAGGCATCCAAATTGGATGAAAATAAACGTCTGCTAATAATTATAACATTATTTATATATTATTTATGGCTGGGCATTTTGGCAGATAAGGAGTTAAGATGCTGGAAGTAGAAGATGCTTGAAAGCATTCCTTACACTGGCGTATGGACGGTCTCAGCAGCAGGACATTGCAGAATGCTCCGATATCCCCATTCTGTAAAACCTACACCTCATATGTAGCATTGTGCGATCAGTAATAAATGCAGGGTCTTAATAATGTCATTCTTGGTCTGACCTTGGCAATTGATGAACGGAGGAAGAGCTTTCTGGGAGGGCATGAGGCAGAGGTGACCGATGAAGTTCAGGCACATCGTTCTCCAGCAGAAAGTCCCTATACTGCCTGCTTCTTACCATCCCTTTCCTGCTGACCAGGAACTGCTTACTCAACAGAGCAGACCGGTACTAGAGCAATTTACCTGTCATCCGGCCATCACAACACAAATCCTAGTGCACATCCTAATGTCAATCCACTCATCAATATGCCGGCTTATCCAACAGACAAGTCCCATCCACATAAACAACACCTAGTATAAGAAATAAGTGGTGTAGTGAACATATTATATTAACTTTTAGTAGTTGATCTGTGATAATTTATAAAAGCAGGTTCTTCTATTTAGTGATATGAATATTATATGAAAAACATAAAAGACTATTGTTAACTAAATAGCAAGGAAGCGTTCCAGTGCATGCAACTGTGAAAACCTACTGAGATCTCTGACTGCGAGATCCTTTGTCTCAATGTTGATCCCTTGAGCTGACCCTGAAGATCCAATGTCCCTGCCATGCACAGCATTTTCCATTATTTATTAGCTATATACAGTGATATGGACCAGAGAAGAGATCACTCCCCGGTAAGACAATGAACAACACATAAAAAGTACCTTACTTGCTTCTAGACGTGTCTGTGAACAAGGATGGAGGGAAGTGAAGAAGAGCGGTCATCGCATTATTCAGTTCTCCAAGACAAGATCTATCGTCAGGAAAAAAGACATTTTCCCAATCCTTTCCCTGATGCACTCACAGAATTCCTGAGGAGAGACTGAATCGTGTGTCCAGTCCCAGCTGGTCCTGGGCGAGTGCCAACTTCAATGTGACAGCATTAAACAGCTTGTATCCTGGAGAACAGCTCAACAGAGCCACCCTCAGTCCAAAGACGGGCGATTGCTTTCCTGTCTAAACACCGGATTCATTACTATGGATGACATGACACCATCCACACATAGCAACGTGAACGTGTGCAGTCACTACACACAGGCGTGTTTGCCCTCCTATATATAGCTGCAAGCAATTAGTGAAGTTTAATTAGTTTCTTCTGAGTCACAGCATGCAAATCACGACAATACTAATTATTAAGATATATGACCTGCATACTGTATACACAGTGTGGAGTCATTTGTGTAAGAGATTGAGGCTCAGCCATTATTAGCTCCTCTGCCTCACGTTTTCAGCACCTGGGACAGCAATCAGATTCAATAAACTCCAACCTCTTGTAGATATGCAAATTACCTCTTCAGAGTATAATTACGACCCTTTAACGGGGCTTTGACACATGATCTTTGGGAAACGCCAACCAAACACATGTTTGCAAATAGAGATTCTGGTTTGACTTTTATCCTAAGTCATGTGGCAAGCTTAAAGGAACAATATCAACTTTTAGGACTGTTGCTTCCTATAGATGGCATTATTGTGCAAGTACTCTTACTCTCTAAAGAGGAATTTGCATATTTAATTTCCCATACAGAAAAAAGATTGAGAAAAGGAGTTTTCAGGCTGATTATAAAATATAACAACTTTATTTGATATGAAAATTTAAAAGAAATTCAGTTTATATAATTACAATATCAAGGTGCAAAATAATGGGTGAAAAACCCACATGCTAGTGAGAAAGCCCAGGCAAGAACACCCAAGGAGTGGAAAGTCCAGACAAGCAGGACTCAATAACAATATAGTCCCATAATAGCTGACAGGTGATGACCCCTCATGCATATTCAAAGAGATAATAGTTAGGTTATCACTGACCAGTGTCAGGCTATTTCTATGCAGAAGGCAACAAAACGAGTCAGCATAGGGTTAAGAAAAATAATGTCCTAGGACTTACACATAGCTAAGGTGGTCGCCTGGATGCCTCACAGCAGCAACAGGACCCTCCAACGCGCGTTTCGCGGATTATCAGATGTTAAAGGCTTCTTCAGGGAGGCGTCCAGGCGACCACCTTAGCTATGTGTAAGTCCTAGGACATTATTTTTCTTAACCCTATGCTGACTCGTTTTGTTGCCTTCTGCATAGAAATAGCCTGACACTGGTCAGTGATAACCTAACTATTATCTCTTTGAATATGCATGAGGGCTCATCACCTGTCAGCTATTATGGGACTATATTGTTATTGAGTCCTGCTTGTCTGGACTTTCCACTCCTTGGGTGTTCTTGCCTGGGCTTTCTCACTAGCATGTGGGTTTTTCACCCATTATTTTGCACCTTGATATTGTAATTATATAAACTGAATTTCTTTTAAATTTTCATATCAAATAAAGTTGTTATATTTTATAATCAGCCTGAAAACTCCTTTTCTCAATCTTTTTTCTGAATGTCCCTTATGGAGTGGCATTTGCATTAAATACGAGATGTGCATTGCCCAATTGTTTATGTGTTTTAATTTCCCATATTAGCATCGCATAGCCTATAAGTCTCCTTACACTGGCATGTCAAGCATATCACTGTCCACAAGGAGTGACGTTAAGCCTTTGACCTCTTTTAGGGCTAGGACACACGGCGATTAAAACGGCAAGAGAGGAATGCGATAAAAAAAATTGCATTCCATTCAGACCCATGTTATTCTATGGGGTTCTTCCCATCTGCGATTATTTTCTCAGCCCTAATTGGACCAAGAATACATTGGCAGAATGCTGCGGGTGGAAACCGATCCGTAATAACGCGCACCCACATAAGTCTACGGGTGCAAGTGAAACATGACACTGCACTCGGATGACACCGTAGTGCAGTGCAATAATCACATCAGCTGGCAATGGAGGAGATGGGGAGATTAGCCCCTCCCTCTCCTCCGCAGCTCCTGCCCTCTCCTCCACAGCTGTGATCCGATCGCAGGAGCAGATCACAGTGGCATGACACTCGACTTATACTTGCAACACAGTGGGAGCTGGGGGGTCAATAGAGTATCGCATTCAATGCACTTGCATCAGCTGCCATACTTTCGTGTTGCCCCAGCGTTAGGCATTTAATCAGAACGTGTAATCAGAAAATGACCTAGTGTTTAACCACTTTACAACCTATAACATACTGGTAAATCTTGGTCAAAAATCACTGCTTTGATGCGTGCTCACACGCTGAGCCTGCACCTTTCCCTGCCCATGTCGGCTGATCTGATCAGTGGACATGCGATCCACCTGTACCTGTTAAATAACTAAATCCCACTGTCAATCTCTGACAGCAGGATTTAATGTGTGCCAGCAGGGGGCACGCCATTCCCCGCTTCCATTGGCGGCTCCAGGACATAAACAACACCGATAGGTTGTCATGACAGCTGGGGGTTAGCTGATAGCCCCCGTATCAGTAATGATGTACTTACTGTGAACACCAGCATTCATAGGAAGTCAGCATTTCTGCTGTACAGAGTGGAGCTGATGCACTGGTCCACTAAGGAGACAAGTAAAAATAATAAAAAGTAAAAAAAAAAAAAAAAAAAGTTTTAAAACATATGAAAAAAAACCCCGACCCACAAAATTTCAAATCACCCCACTTTTGCCGCAAATCATAATAAAAAACATACACATATTTGATATCGCCACCTTCAGAGATGCCCAATCTACCAAAATATAAAATACATCGGTAAAGAGCATAACAAAAAGAAAAAAAAAAAAATACACCAAAATTATGTTTTTTTGTTCGCCACAACATTGCAAAAAAAAAAAAAACAACAATAAGACATAATCAAAACATTATATCCACACCAAAATGGTATACCGTATTTTTCGCTTTATAAGACGCGCTTTTTTCCCCCCAAATTTTTGGGGAAAGTAGGGGGTGCGTCTTATAAACCGAATATACGGGGGGTGTACACATATATATATATATATATATATATATATATACATATACACACACACTGCAGGGTCCGCTCTGGAGCACTGCGCTGCGGGCGGCAGCGTTTGATCTCCTGCTCCCGCTCATATAATATGCACAGCCGCTGTTCATCAGCAGCGTGGTGCTGAAACTGAATCACGCTGAGGGGCTGGGGCAGCAGGGCATATTATATCTGCCTGTGCTCCCTTTGATCGCACATGATCCCCCCTGCTGCCCATAGTAAAATAAAAAAGCTTTACTTATCTCCAGCACTGATCCCCCGTCTCCTGCTGCTGCTGTCTGTGATAAGGCACGCAGAGATGATATCACTCTGCTCTGCCGATCACATGACCGGCAGCAAGAACCAGGAAGTAAGGAAGCCGGAGCTCAACTGCGAGGTGGGAGACACGAGGAGGGAGCGCTGAGAAGGTAAGGAAAGTGTTTTATTTTATTATGGGCAGCAGCATGGGGGGCATATCTAACACAGGGGAGATGTGCCATCTATAGTGGCCATGGGCAGCACACATGGGGGCCATATCTAACACAGGGGAGATGTGCCATCTATAGTGGCCATGGGTAGCACACATGGGGGGCATATCTAACACAGCGGAGATGTGCCATCTATAGTGGCCATGGGCAGCACACATGGGGGCCATATCTAACACAGGGGAGGTGTGCCATCTATAGGGGCCATGGGCAGCACACATGGGGGCCATATCAAACACAGGGGAGGTGTACCATCTATAGGGGCCATGGGCAGCACACATGGGGGCCATATCAAACACAGGGGAGGTGTACCATCTATAGGGGCCATGGGCAGCACAGGGGGACGTGTCCCAGCACAAGGGGGCTATATTCAATATAAGGGGGCCATATCCAGATTAAGGGGGGCTAATTTTAGGATGGGGGGCTATGAGGGACATATACCCTATATGATTTGTTAGACGGACACTGGCATTATAAGATGGACCTCATTTAACATTAAAAAAAAAAATTCTCTTTTCCTTCACCAAATTTGGGGGTGCGTCTTATATTCAGGTGCGTCTTATAAAGCAAAAAATACGGTAATTAAAACCGTTGGCTCAGGACACAAAAAAATAAGCCCGTATTTTTATAATAATAAAATAAGGAAGTATGAATGAAGCCGCAAACAAGATTATCCTGTAAAAACAGTTGCTTCCTTCTGCTCAGGCAATGTTCCCCAACTCTGAATACTGGTTTTATCAGCGGGACAATGCCCCATGCCACACAGCTAGGTCAATCAATGTGTGATTGAAGGACCACCACATCAAAACCCTGTCATGGCCAGCCCAATCTCCAGACCTGAACCCCAATGAAAACCTCTGGAATGTAATCAAGAGGAAGATAGATAGTCACAAGCCACGTGGCATAAGGTCATCCAAAAGGAGTGTGAAAGACTGGTGGAAAACATGCCAAGACACATGTGATTAAAAATCATGGTTATTCCACAAAATATTGATTTCTGAACTCCTCCTGAGTTAATACATTATTAGTATTGTTGCTTCTAAATGATTATGAACTTATTTTCTTTGCATTATTTGAGGTGTCTGAAACCAATGCATTTTTTTCGGATGACACATTCCCAGTAAAAAGAAGCATTTTTTTTTTTCATCATCACATTCTGGGATGCAGAAACACTTCAGACCCCAAGACAGAAAAGCAAACAGATATTTGACCCCGACTGAAACATGGACAGAGGTTGTTCAGTTAGGATAGTAACTTTGGGGTGAATTCAGACAACGCAGATTTTCACTGAGCGGAGATTTACAATCCAATGCATACAGCATACAGACAGGAATCTGAAAATCCCACCACATGTAACAGAAATGTAAGAAAATTGTGAGCTGAGTATTAACTTTAGTTATATTTTCAGGACGGGAAATACCGGATAAGTTTAAGGATCAGAAACCTTTCAGTCTGCCATGTATAAAATGATATATGGTAAAAATGTTCATATTTCTGCAATAAATAACTGAAATTACCATACAGATACAGTTCCCTCCAGGCATATACTATTAAGAGTGAGATTCCTTTTCGAGTCTATTAGTTTTGATGGATGAGTCAATAAATAAATAATCCCATCAGATGAATTGCAACATGGTGTCATGCTTTTTAATTAAACCAGGTCACAGTTTCAAAACGGATCGTGAAGATTGTTTTGTTTTATGAGGAAGAGGGAGATGAGTAAGACCTGACCTATATGACATTAATCAAATTGTGCACAAGGTAAGACTCGGTGATCTGAGGCCGCTGCCCCCACAAAATACACCCGAGGCCATCATGTGTCATGTCACAGAATCTTCAAAGTCACATTAATGCCACACGGAGCTAAAAATGACTTATTTCTTATGCATGTTAACAATACATATGATCTACGTGTAGTCTGTCCGGTCAGAATACACAGATGACTTACCCACAGGATAGAGTAATCACTCCTCACGCCAATTGTTACGATGATTATAGACATTTATTGTTATGCAATTCAAATAATACATATGTGACTTTTCGTCCACAATACCGGACTTTCAGATTGCATCTATTTCATTGCTGATTTATTCTTGTAATTTATTTTTCATTGGGTTTATGCCGATGTCATTGTTGTCCTTACCCAGTTTTCAATTCATATGATTCATATGAAGGACTCTAGAACCCTCTGTTCCTGGACCAGAGATAGTAGAGATATTAGTTCCATTTCTCCTATAGCCTGATGACTACGTTGTCATGTTATGATTTTTGTCTTTTCTTTTATGTTCTTTGGCATCTTTTCATTGTAGATACTTTTTGTTTTCCGTCACAGTTTGGACAGACAAAGGTCCGGTATTGAGCACTGGAACGTGACACATACTGTAAGTATTACTGGGATTGCATAGGAATAAATATCTACATCTTAACAAGTGAGGTGCTGAGTGAATTCATGTATGAAAAACAAACCGTGTGGAAACCTTCTTGAGCACCTATGAAAAAGACTAGGAGTGTCCTATATCTGACTAACCTAGCCATATGATAGGTCATGAATATCCAACACCTAGCACCCTGAATGATCAACTGTTACAAACTCTGATGGTGGCCTGCATTGTGCAGCTCAACTCAATGTGCAGCGTATGCTGCCGAGTACTGCAGAACAACCCCTATGCTTGTGAATTCTTCTGTTCTCCGGAATACGAGCTGTTCTGCAGGACCCTGGAGCGACCACTACATTGAATGGAGCTCTGAAATGAAGCTCTATACCTTGTGTTTACATCGGGCTGTGTGGGGGTGCCAGGTATTGGAAGGTGCCAGGCATCCTAGTACTCACATCCAGAGATGAGCGAACTTGAGGTTCGAAGTTCAGTTTTCAGCCGAACACCGACTTTTAAAAAAACAAACAAACAAAAAAAACAACAGAGAATTCCGGTTCGGAGTTCGGGTGCTTTATGTATGCTGACCACTCATGCGAGCATCGCTGTACTCAGTGCTGAGCCCAGTGCGAGCCGCTTGCAGTGGTTGAACGCCACGCACTGGAGTTAGCAACAGCATGATCGGATGTATTGTGCAACAAAAAATGAGGAAAAACTCCGCTCACCCTCCCCAGGAAATATTCTGCTTATGGGTGGCTGTATGTGGGTGAAGACTCAAACAGCCAATTAGTGACTTCCATTGGGGTTTGGGTCATGTCTGAACCCGTGAAGGTTTGGTTCAGCTGTGCCCACCGAACCGAACTTCCACGGGTTTGCTCATCTCTACTCACATCCAGCTGAAGTAGACACCGAGGTCAGTGGGCCCTCCTTATGCATGGGCCCGGTAGCACAGTCTGTGACTGTGATCACTACGCCCCTGTGAAAATGGCTTCAATGCTTGATTTCTCACAATTAGCAAATTGGATTGCCACAATACAGGGGTCATTTTTATTGTTGTGCTAGGACCCACACAGCTATACCACTAACTTCAGTAGTTAAATTATCCCGATGGGTTCTCTTTCAGGTAAATAGCACATATAGCTCTTCATGCAATGAGATTCTTATCAGGTATAGCAAAAACTCCCAAGGAACCAAACAGATATGGTGAATAATATTTAAAGTCTTAAATACAATGTGCTTCCGGGCTCTGAGGCCATTTTTGAGAAGTACAAGACACACTACTATATCACCATTCATCATTGAATTCTTTGGGAGTTTGAGTGCCTGAAAATTGTCCAATACTTTATCCAACGTGAGTGGTAACTCCACAGGTATTATCCGTTTGTAATCTTGACCTCTTCCGACACAGGCCTGGTTGTCCATCTAGTAGACATGGACATCGGCTGCTCTTGCTTTGGAGTGATGCCTTATAAAGGTGTTGTTCCCACAGCACCACCAAAATAGGTTATCCTCCAACTGTTCACTCTACTATTCCTTACCAGACGTACTAACCTTATGGGCACCTCATTTTCTCTCTGTTTTGTGCTTTTCTACATCACTGTCACATATAGGTAATTTTAGCCGTTGTCCTTGTGTGACCTGTAGTTCAGCAGTGGCTTGAGAGGCTTACCTTATTCCTCAGTAATATAAATGAGTACAGACTTTCTGGAGAGCTCATCTCTTTAGAGCTGCCTTAAGGTCATACAATAAAATCGATATTTTGCCTGTAGAGAGATTAATAAATATAGAGCAGTGAAATAATCTTCCATCTGCTGTTCTGCTCCTGCTTCAGAAAACAAGCCATTCTAAAGCCGTGTCTGCATGTTACTTATTACTGTTCAGATTTTTTTCTATTTTTATTGCTAAGAAGCTAGATAGCCGTTAACATTTTCATAACTGTGCATTGTTTACTGTGCAGAATTAAAGGGGTTGTCATATCCTCTTTTTTCAGAAGCGCACCATACCCCGGTAACAAGGTGGCAGAGGAGCAGTGTGCTCCTGAATAAATATGAGTGGACCCGGGTATGTTTGGGCTCGCCGGATTCGGCTAGACTTTAGTTAAAAGTTTATTTCGGGACCCAGACTTGACCTGATCTTGTTCCCGGACACCGAACCCTATATAAATCAATGGGGACCCCAACTAACGGGCTCAACTCAAGTAACAAGTATAATAGAAGTTAATGATTGGTAAGTTTCGCTTTCCACCCACATACAGCCAGTCACAAACAGAGCATTTCGGGATGGGGGGAGTGGGGGTGCATCATCTGAAAATATTGTTTTAGTGAGAGCCATTCAGATACTACAAGTGACTCTTACAGGGGCCAAGCACCAAGTGTACCCGAGTACAACGATGATTGAGTGCTTAGCATATGTACAGCACCTGTACTTGGACGCAAACTTTTTTTTAAAAGCCTGTGTTCAGTTTTGGGCCCTGGATACCTAGTGTTCAGTACAAACCTCAAACTTTATGTTCGGACTTGTTTATCCCTACTCCTGAATATTTTTTTCTGAAGACAGACAATTTGGTCTGCATAGCCTACCACCAACAAATATAAATAACAAATATATACAGTCACATATTATATCTACACTCCCTGAGAGAAGTTCTGTCGCTTATCCATGTTATGTAAATAAAAGTTTATAACCTGACTTTAAATTCATCCATTGGTTTTATAAATTACTCTTTTTAGAGCTGAAACCCTCCCAAATTTGGTTTAGGTTATGAAAATAAAGTTGCTGCAAAGCTGAAATATTGATCATTTAATGAACACAGAAAGATCAGATTTTGGCAAGACAAACGTTTTGTCGCCCACAGACTGTAGTTATAAGCTATAAAATGGAGCTCAAAATGGAAACACCCTTTAAACCAGTAAAACGTAGTGCACTCAAACCTTTCCATTTATTAGATATAGTGCAGAGGGTTCAACTTTGGCTAATGCCCCTATGCATTTTATGAGCAAGTTTGTGAGCTCCAGCGGCTCCATCTCTTCAGCATTTGAGGAAACTGTAATCTAACAAAATGAATGACAAGAGCACTCCAGTACAAAATAGATTTTAAGATGGTTTGTGTAATGGAAAATCAAAACGCATGGATATAAAAAAAAGAATACCTGAAAAATACGCCAAAATAGAACACTTCATATGAGGCGAAGAATCCTTGAATGCCTACAGCAGGGGTGGGAAACCTCCGACCCGCATGTAGCCCGCCATGACCTTTTGTGCGGCCCCCAGGCTGATTCCCGGGGGCGGCAGTGCTCCGGCCACTGCCGTGGTCTTACTGGCCACCGACCCTTTAAATCTTCACATGCACTGCTTGCACGCACTAATGAGCTCTTTCCCTGGCAGGTGCCAGCGTGCTCAGGACTTATTTGTGGGCGGGTTTAGCGCTCTGCGCTTACGTCCCACAGCAGCTTCACCGTTTCCAGCATTGTGCCGCCCGCTCCCCGCCCCTTCTCCAGTGAAACTTGCCCCAGTCAGTGATGTGTGCTGCCCGCTCGCCCGCTTGCCAATGCAGCGTGCCCCATCAGTGCTTTATGCACCTCCTAGTGCTGAGTGCCGCCCACTCTCCGGTTCAGTGTGCACCCTGCAGTGCTGTGTGCAGCCTCACCAGTGATGTGGATCACCCCTAGTGTTGTGTTCTCTCCAGTGCTGTGTACCACCCCAAGTGCTGTGTACCCCCTAGTGATGTCTGTGCCCCCCCTTAGTGAGGTCTGTGTGCCCCCCCTTAGTGATGTCTGTGTGCCCCCCCTTAGTGAGGTCTGTGTGCCCCCCCTTAGTGATGTCTGTGTGCCCCTCTTAATGATGCCTGTGCCCACCTAGTGATGTACGTGCCCCCTCTAGTATTCTGTGCCGCCCTAGTGATGTGTGTGTCCCCCCCAGTGCCATCTGTGCTCCACAGAAATGCTTATGCCTCCATGTGACCTAGCAATGTCTGTTCCCCTGCCCCACTTGTCATGTACATGCCCCCAGCATCTCCTGTCATGTATATGCTCCCAGCCCCTTCTGTCATGGATATGCCTCAATGTCTCCTGTTATGTGTATGTCCCCAGCCCCCAGTGTCTGCTGTGATGTGTATGCCCCAACCCCTCCTGTGATATATACATCACACGCTGGGGTATATACATCACATTGGAGATGCTGGGGCCGTACATATCACAGGAGCGGCTGGGGGCATATAGCTCACAGGAGAGGCTGGGGGCACATACCTCACAGGAAGAGCTGGGCGCATATACCTCACAAGGAAGGGCTGGGCGCATATACCTCACAGGAAGGGCTGGGCGCATATACCTCACAGGAAGGGCTGGGCGCATATACCTCACAGGAGGGGCTGGGCGCATATACATCAAAGGAGAGGCTGAAAGCTTATACGTCACAGGAGGGGGCTGGGGGCATATACATGTCCCCAGCCCCTCGTGTGATGTACAGTTAGGTCCAGAAATATTTGGACAGTGACACAAGTTTTGTTATTTTAGCTGTTTACAAAAACATGTTCAGAAATACAATTATATATATACACATAATATGGGCTGAAAGTGCACACTCCCAGCTGCAATATGAGAGTTTTCACATCCAAATCGGAGAAAGGGTTTAGGAATCATAGCTCTGTAATGCATAGCCTCCTCTTTTTCAAGGGACCAAAAGTAATTGGACAAGGGACTCTAAGGGCTGCAATTAACTCTGAAGGCGTCTCCCTCGTTAACCTGTAATCAATGAAGTAGTTAAAAGGTCTGGGGTTGATTACAGGTGTGTGGTTTTGCATTTGGAAGCTGTTGCTGTGACCAGACAACATGCGGTCTAAGGAACTCTCAATTGAGGTGAAGCAGAACATCCTGAGGCTGAAAAAAAAGAAAAAATCCATCAGAGAGATAGCAGACATGCTTGGAGTAGCAAAATCAACAGTCAGGTACATTCTGAGAAAAAAGGAATTGACTGGTGAGCTTGGGAACTCAAAAAGGCCTGGGCGTCCACGGATGACAACAGTGGTGGATGATCACCGCATACTTTCTTTGGTGAAGAAGAACCCGTTCACAACATCAACTGAAGTCCAGAACACTCTCAGTGAAGTAGGTGAATCTGTCTCTAAGTCAACAGTAAAGAGAAGACTCCATGAAAGTAAATACAAAGGGTTCACATCTAGATGCAAACCATTCAATTCCAAAAATAGACAGGCCAGAGTTAAATTTGCTGAAAAACACCTCATGAAGCCAGCTCAGTTCTGGAAAAGTATTCTATGGACAGATGAGACAAAGATCAACCTGTACCAGTATGATGGGAAGAAAAAAGTTTGGAGAAGAAAGGGAACGGCACATGATCCAAGGCACACCACATCCTCTGTAAAACATGGTGGAGGCAACGTGATGGCATGGGCATGCATGGCTTTCAATGGCACTGGGTCACTTGTGTTTATTGATGACATAACAGCAGACAAGAGTAGCCGGATGAATTCTGAAGTGTACCGGGATATACTTTCAGCCCAGATTCAGCCAAATGCCGCAAAGTTGATCGGACGGCGCTTCATAGTACAGATGGACAATGACCCCAAGCATACAGCTAAAGCTACCCAGGAGTTCATGAGTGCAAAAAAGTGGAACCTTCTGCAATGGCCAAGTCAATCACCAGATCTTAACCCAATTGAGCATGCATTTCACTTGCTCAAATCCAGACTTAAGACGGAAAGACCCACAAACAAGCAAGACCTGAAGGCTGCGGCTGTAAAGGCCTGGCAAAGCATTAAGAAGGAGGAAACCCAGCGTTTGGTGATGTCCATGGGTTCCAGACTTAAGGCAGTGATTGCCTCCAAAGGATTCGCAACAAAATATTGAAAATAAAAATATTTTGTTTGGGTTTGGTTTATTTGTCCAATTACTTTTGACCTCCTAAAATGTGGAGTGTTTGTAAAGAAATGTGTACAATTCCTAAAATTTCTATGAGATAATTTTGTTCAAACCTTCAAATTAAACGTTACAATCTGCACTTGAATTCTGTTGTAGAGATTTCATTTCAAATCCAATGTGGTGGCATGCAGAGCCCAAAATTGTGTCACTGTCCAAATATTTCTGGACCTAACTGTATGTACCCCCAGTGTCTCCTGTGATGTAGGTGTCTCCTGTGATGTATATACAGCAGTCCCAGCGTCTCCTATGTTATGTATATGCCAACAGCCCCTTTAGTGATGTATGTGTCTCCTATGATTTATATACACCAGTCCCTGTGTCTGTTGTGTAATGTATATGGTCTACCAATCTTATTATCACAAAGAGTTGCCTGCGCTCCAGACCGTGACAAACCTGGAAAAGAGACAAGCAACATAAGTATCACCGAACATCACAGCCGCACAAAAGAGAAGCAGCTCCGGCCACCACAATAGGGGTGAATTAATTAACCGTTTGACCAAATACCAAATATAGCCGATTCATTTTCCCATTGATAATTTTTTGCGGCCCCCGAAGGTTGGCAGAAATTTCCAAATGGCCCCCGGCAGTAAAAAGGTTCCCCACACCTGGCCTACAGAGATCATCTGTTAGAAACCAGTTAGGATATTCCATCACCCATGTGAAGATTTTGGTTACTTTTTGTGGCGGAATATTTTTTTTTTACTGAAATATGGAACTGAAGTGAATGGAGTTTTTGGAAACCTAACTCTAAAGGGGGCTTTACACGCAGCGATATTGCTAGCGATATTGCTGGTGAAAGCACCCACCCCCAGCGTTTGTGTCACGGGTAAATCGCTGCCCGTGGCGTACAAAATCACTAGGAGCCGTCACACGGACTTACCTGCCTAGCGACGTCACTGTGGCCGCCGAACCGTCTCCTTTCTAAGGGGGCGGTTCGTGCGGCGTCATTAAGCGGCCGCCCCCAATAGAAGCAGAGGGGCAGAGATGAGCGGCCGTAACATGCCGCCCACCTCCTTCCTTCCTCATTGCCGGCGACCGCAGGTAAGCTACAGCTCGTCGTTCCCGAGGTGTCACACGTAGCGATGTGTGCTGCCTCGGGAACGACGAACAACCTGTGTCCTCAACAATCAACGATTTTTTGAAAATGAACGTGTCAACGATAAGGTAAGTATTTTTGATCGTTAACGGCTGTTCGTTGGTGTCACACGCAACGACGTCGCTAACAATGCCGGATGTGCATCACGGAATCTGTGACCCCAGCGATATATCGTTAGATACGTCGTTGCGTGTAACGGGGACTTAAGGCTAAGGTAAAAAAATGTGTAGTGTTTTTTTCAAAACGAAAACATTGTGACAATTTTATAAATATTAACTAAACGTTACACTCTTCATAAGGTGGGCAATTTTTCGTTTTTGCTTTTTCCTTCCCCTCTTCCCAAAGCCATAACTTTTTTTAAAATTTTCTGTTTATATAGATAAATGAGGGCTTGTTTTTTTGTGGGACAAGATGTACTTTTGAATGACATCATTCATTTTACTTGATAGAGTACTGTAAAATGAGGAAAACATTGCAAATGTGGAGAAATTGTGGAAACAAAACCCCCCACATTTCTGATATGTTTATGTAGGAGCTGTTTTCACAGTGTACATTCTGTGGTAAAATTTATCTAACAATATGATTCTCCTCATTAGTGCGATGCGATTACGTGGTACCAATTATGTCCAGTTTTTTTATTATTTTAGTGGTGAAAAAAATCAGAAGTTTGCAAAGAAAAAATTTGGAGGGTTGTGGCGCCATTCTCCAAAACCCATAATAGTTTCTTTTTTTGGTAGATGGAGCTCGGTGATGGCTTTGTTTTTGCAGGGCAAGACAACTTTTTATGGATACCATTTTGGGGTACATAGGGTGTTTTGATTGCTTGTTACACATTTTTGGAGGTATTGCAGCGCCCAAAAAAAATCATACTTTTGACGTGTTTGATTTTTTTTTTATTTACAGTTTTTACCGATCGTGTTAATTATTTGTATGCTTTGATAGCTCGGACTTTTCTGAACACAGGAAAACAAGTGTGTATTTTTTATTTTTAATGGGGCAAAAAAAGGGGTGATTTGAACTTCTATGTCTTTTAATAGTTTACAAATTTTTAAAAATAAATATCTTTTTTACTTTTCAGTTTTTATTAGTCCCCAATACCCTGTGATCATCCGATTGTCATTTAAGATACTTGTGAAATGCTCATTGGTAATATAGTTGTCTTTTCCAGTTAGACATTCTGGGAATAGTATGTGCATTTTCTTATTTGTGGTATAACAAGCTTCCTAGGGTCTTTAAATAGGGGAATACGGAAAATGATACAAGCCAGTTTATATACACATGACCAAAAACGAGACCGCTAGGGGCAAGTCCACCACACGTGTAACATATCACCTTTGGGAGCACATTTCCAGAAGCAATTAGAAGGATAGCCATGGAACAATTGTACTGTATGTGCAGGGACCATGTACATTAGGACTTTGTAAGCAGACTCCACCACATTAGAGTTTATGGAGCAGGAAGAGACCACATTTGAGGTAGCTCTATCCCAATTCCGCCTTCCATTTAGTAACATAATTATGTATAGAACACTGTTTAATGATGAGTATATTTCAGATATTAACCCTCTGGAGTGTGGTGATGATTGGCTAATACATTCAAATGATGTGAAAATATGTAGAATCTCGTCACCATACCTTCAAATAATGAACTTGGATGTCGAGTTATCTGAAGTGTTCTGATGAAGGGGTTGAATATTTCTCTCTTAAGACATCAAAAGAAATAAGGCCCAAAGAAGAAAATAACTGATAAGCATTGCTAAAGCTATGTGTTGGCCACAACGAGAAGGTGCAGTTGTCCATACCAGGTAGGAAGGCTCTATTGTGCCAAAGGGATTGAAGAGGGAGGTGAAGAGATGCAAATTTGCCTGAAAACTTGTGTCCCAGAAATGAGGGAATGTTGCATCAAAATGCTCAATTTGGTAGGTCTGACGATAGGGTGGTTCTACAATAAGGAATTAATGGGGAAAGGTGAAACATTGGGGATTTCCAAAAAGATCCACAAGGGCATATCAGTGTTGGAGTGTAGTGTTTAGAGTTGTGGTAGAGTGGCTGCCTGATCGTAACGTGAAAGGGTTGGAACTCAGAGTCCACTGTCGCGTTTATGTAACTTCAGAATATGGATGGGGATAGGAGGTTGACCGTCCTTCCAGATGTAGGAAGCAAGGTATTTTTGCAAAGATGGAGATGGACAGGATATGAAAAAGGTTAAGGACTTTAGGGAGGATTGTCTTGCAGAGAAAATTTATTTATTTATTTAGTAAAGGAATATGTCACAAAAAAACCCTTAAAATCCTTGCCACTCAACATCGCAGCTTAGTTGGGCTCCTCCCGAAACCTAAGTGATGATGTCCTGTCCAGTCACCTGACCACTGATTGTCTGCAGGTGACTGAAGGCCAGGACGTCATCGCTTGAGATCCCAGCAGGGACCACCAGAGTGGAGTGGAAAATAACATATTTTACATGAATTCCGTCTCTGGCAGATTCTGAAACATCCTAGAAATCACACAATACTATACATGTTATACAGTAATCCATTTTTATTAATGAACTGAGTAAAAATATGCGCAAACACCATATATTTGGTTGCTTTGGGCAATACAGTCATTTTTGTCTGAAATTATTTATTTAGAAAAAGAAAAAGGTTATTAGCTCCAAACGATGTTTAACATTTACAGAAAATAATAAGTCACTGATCAATATTGTCAGAAAGTGTCAATATTTCCATTGTAAAGGCTTAGCGCTGTTATTGGAAGTCAGCAATAGCTGGAATAATAATGAATAAGGCATTGTAATCATCTTATTACAGCACTCGCTTCTACTTCACGGACTTTTGCTTCCCATTACGGAATATTGAATCAATGACCAATATTATACATACGTTTCTATTTAGATTCAGCAAATTATCAGATCTTATGGACAATAGCTGAAGCAATATCTTAGTTCTGCATTTCAAGCACCTAAGGCGATACGGCTACCTCGGACAAGGAGACAATAATCATTAAATTTTTTGTTACAAATTGGCATTAAGTTTTCGGTGCAGTCTTTTCATTCCTTTATCAATGCCCTGATCCCCCGATATGCTATCTTGCAACCTAATTTCCATCTGAGGCTTTTCTCATATGCAGCTTTCCCTATGAGCCAAACATACTGGATGTGAGAAATACAACAATTCCATATAGACAAAAATATACATAGCATAAGGCCAGGGCCACACGGGGACTAATGCAATCTTCGCATGACACTCAGCTCACACTGGCAGCACAGCAGGACCTGAGTGTCATGCGAGTGTCACTGCGACTGAGGTCCGATCATGCGATCGGTCCTCAGCTGCGGGCCGACACTGAGGATGGGCGGGCCAGCGCTAAGGAGGGGCGGGCTGGCATGGAGGAGGAGAGGGAGGGATTTATCTCCCTCTCTCCTCCATAGCCGGCTATTGCCACTCTCACCATGCACTCGCAGTACACCGGTTTACCACGAGTGCAGTGCGATTTTTATCTTGCCCCATAGACTTGAATGGGTTCGAGAAAAAGTCTCGCATTACATTCGTAGCATGCTGTGATTGTTTTCTCGGTCCGATTGGGGCCCAGAAAATAATCGCTCTTGGGTGCTGACACATAGGCTAATATTGGTCCGAGTGAAATGCCATGTTTTATCGCATTCCACTTGGTCCGATTTTCACGCCGTGTGTCTTAGGCCTTAGCCATAGAATATTAGTACTTGAATCTCTGTATGATCATAATGCATATGTCCACAATTCAAAGTGTATCAGAAAAGGAGGGCAAAAATGGACAATTATGCCATAAAAAGTCTAAACTTTATTAAATACATTAAAATTTAAGACACAAAAAGGACAGACAGACAGTAAGAATGGGGACTGTGGTCCAAAATCACAGTCCTATATAAAGTATATAAATAAGCAGTAAAATGCCCAAAAGTTATACGTATACAATGCATAAGAATAACACTGTTATACAAAGTGGCTGTTGGGGCAAACCAAAACCATATATACAGTATAATGAAACTAGCAATGCAGATACAAATTCAACCCATGAAGGGTTCTTGTATAATCCGAGCACTGCATTACCCGAGATACATGTAGTGAGGTATCGGTGGTACAAAGGAAGCCCCACAGAAATGCCCCGGCTGCACCAGCCACTTTGTACAACAGTGTTATTCCTATGCCTTGTACTATCATATAACTTTTGTGCATTGTACTGCTTATGTATATACTTTGTACATGAGTGTGATTTTGCACCACAGTCCCCACACTTACTGTCTGCCTGTTTGTGTGTTAAATTTTAATGTATTTAATACAATTTTGAATTTTTATTGCATAATTGTAATTTTTGTCCTCTTTTCCTGATACACTGGATGTGAGGTCTGGTGTCCAGTGCTGCATTATGCTTTAGCAGTGTACTGCTTTCCTCCATTCTATAGTCCATACAGGATCTCTTCTCCTTTATGATCACATTGTGGAGTGTGATTTTCACCACCCTTCCTCAACAGGGTCTGCTAATAGCTCTATCCTCACTTCATACAGAAATTCACAGCCTGTGTGATCTCCCCTTTTTCCCCACAATCTGGCCAGTGTGTGCTTTCCTCCCTATCTACATTCTGATAGAGTACTACCCTCACAGATGACGTAGATGCTTTCACTCCTCTCCACACTCTGTTACAGGCTACTTTGTCTTCTTGCAGCTACCTTTAACACTGAGAAAATGCATGAGAGGAGCAGAAATAGCCAGGAACAGTGCATCCATCAGATTTAGGTCAGAAGCAGCGGAGCAGCCAGCTAAAAGTTGGGCAAACTCTATTACAGCAAAAACATATGAAGTGTTTAATGGAGACTATTTACTACGTTGTGCATTTAGGGAACAAAGAAAAAAAATACATTTCAGTGCAAAGGCATATTTAGCCTTTATGTGCAGATGGCGTTTACATACAGATGAGTAACAGCTTACATACGTTTCCTTTTTATCATCATTTTACAAGACTACTTAGAATTTTATTATAAAAAAAAGCCATCTACTGGCTATAAATGAAAATTGCATCTACAGAATACATTTTGGACAATATGAAGAAAAACGTTTGCATGTTAAAATATTTCAGCATTGGGAGAATTTTTGACATATACAAGATACAATAAAGTACAATTACTGACATAAAGCTCAGCCTTCTCACTTGATTTTCATTCCTCGGTCTCATCCCTCTATGTTCTGCTATCAATATATTACAAGTGTACAGTCAGTCACATTCTACATTAAAGGCAACCTGTCAGATAGCCAAATGCTATAAACCTGCAGATATGGGGTCAATATGCAGAGTTCTATAGCTGTGTAGACCACGCACTAAAAACCCAGCTACCAGGAGGAAATTAAGAATAATCCTCCCAGCAGCCTTCGGCTTTCAGTCATAGAGTCAAGTCACTGCCCAGTACATACTGAGAGGTGGCTGTAACCACGCCTCCACACTGACTGACCGCTAACAGCTGGCTCTGCAGTGTATCAGTATTGAGCAGGCTGTCAGTCACTGCCGGGGCGTGGGTACAGAGGACACTCACTACGTAATAGCCAGTGACTGAAGCCGTGTCACTATGACTGAAAGATGCCAGGAGGAGTAAAGTTAATTTCCTCCCACTAGCCGTACTTTTAGGCCAGAATCACACTTGCTAGTGCCTCGCGTGTAACTCGCGCGAGTCTCTCATGGTAGAACCCGGCTTGGCCGCACACTCCCCTGACAGGAGCGGGTCAGTTGCATGTATCTGTATGCAGCTCAGACGCTCCTGTATGCATAGTGTGCGGCCATTCCGTGTGATTCAATGAGAGACTCGCGCGAGTTACACGCGAGGCACTAGCAAGTGTGACTCCGGCCTTAGAGGAGTAGTTGCTGAGGTTTAGAACACTATTAACCTCCAAATTAACACTATCTCTGCAGGTTTGGGGACATGACACTTCCCCTTTAAAACCATGTGATAGGAACTGTGCAGTCATCATCATTACATGTGGTACCGGTTTCTATTCTGTCCTGTGGAGAACTTAAGTAGGAAAGCACATGCAATTTTTTGATGCGGGAAGTTCTGATTGCTGAGATGGTGACCCTTGTGAGATAATATAAAAGCATGTAATTCACAATTGATCTCCTTGAAATTACATGACCCCACTGAAGAGAGGTATACCATGAATTTCAAGAACTAAATACGGTAATACTAACTGTATGATATGTATTGGGGGGGGGACTAGTGACAGGGTTAATAAATAACCCACTGCGCTATATGTAAGGTCCTCTGCCTTGGCTGGCACAGATTCAGTGACAAGTAAAGAAAAATTACGCTACTCAGGAAGCACGCAGCATTGATGGATACAATCACATTCACAAAAACACACTGGTAGAGGCTGTGAATCCTCGTACAGTAATTTCCTGGCAGAATGACTATACTTTACATTTTTTTCTCTACTCTGATCCTTTATAACCATCTACCTGCACAGGCCCGACTTCACACTTCATGTACGTCTATAGAGTCCTGCACATATGGTTACGACTAGATTAAAGATAATTAATTATAGGTAAAACATTTGCTATAAGCATTCTTGTATTAAAACACATTTTCTTATGATAGGGTTTTCTGAGTCTTGTTGAAATGTTTAGAAAATCCAAACAAGAAGTGAAAATGTATCACTATTATCGTAATATTAGTATATGGTACCATGACTGCATGTAGTTCATAACATCGGGATTAATGTCAGTCTGCTGTTTTGAGACTAGTGACAGCCTTAGGACTGGAGCCTCCCATCTCCATCTTGACTCCTCATTTAAATGAAGTTTCCTTTCCTTTGGCGTCTCGAGTTAATTTCAATTTTGTTGCCAGCAGCTCTGTGCTGTGCACGTCAGCTCTAACTGCCTTGAGCCCATGCCCATTTAGGTTTAAATACTTAAGCTTTCCCAGCAGTCCTTGCTGTTGTTAGAATTAATTTCTTCTCTGGCCAGCATGGTGAAAGGAGCTGCTGAGGAATTGTCCTGTGCCCATCCACCTGCTACTTTAGAGTCCATCTGCTGCTGTGAAGTTTGGCATTTTTTATCTTTCTGTTTATTCCCCTGTCTGTCTTTCCTTTCCCTCCATGTTTATTAGAGTAGTGGCAAGTCTACTGAACTCCTTGGCCTACTCACTAGGCAGGGTGAGTTTAGGGCCAGCTGAAGGTCCAAGGTACCCTGCTTGCCAACAGGTTGAAAGAACCTGTATAGGGACGCTAGGGAGCTCAGGAGTCAGCTGGAGAAGAGTTCAGGAGGTGTCCCCTCACCCCTCTCCCTAGCGGCAGGGACCTCCATTGTATCGTGACTCCGGTGTTCTCCCCTTTTTGTTTGTGGTGTTTTTATAGTTCGTCAGACGCCCGTCGGTCTGAACGTGTGTCATGCATTACATACGGACATCTCCTACTCCGTGTGTGACAATTAAGTACTAAGATATTAGTAACCTATCCCAGGGATAGGTCATCAAAATTATAGTAATACAATACCTGGAACCCCCCACGATCAGCTGTCATCAGTTCCGCTAGCATTAGGTTCAATGAAGTGTATGGTGTGAAATACTGCAGCTCCGTCACACGGTTTATAGGGAATCTGTCACCAGGATTTTGCAGCCCAAATTATTTATATGCACATGTAGCTATTTCAAGACAAGTCAGGCAATATATTTATATCACAGATCCATTCCTCTGTTGCTAAGAAATCATTGTTTGAATTCATATGTAAATGAGGCCGTGGATCTGATTCCTCTGTCAGTCCAGCTCTATTCCCCATCCACCTCCTCCTCCTTCTTCTGATTGACTTAGAGCCTCTATGCTGTGTGACTTCCGGAGAATGAGCGGTCAGTCAAGCAAGAGAAGGTGGTGCTGGGTGTAGAATAGAGCTGGAGTGACAGAGGCTTTAGATCTACAATTAATTCTTCAACCTCCTTTGCATATTAATTCAAATGATGATTTGTCAGTATTAGAGGAATGGACTGACCATATAAAAGGAATTGCTGGAGGAAATTTGTTTTTGAAATTGCTGAAATATACTTAAGTACTTTAGGATGTGAAATCCTGTTGACAGATTCCCTTGAATGGTCGCTCCTGGATACTGCAGATCAAATAACTTTCTTTTTAATAGACAAATACATAAAGAAAGGGACCTTAGATTGTGAGCCCCAATAGGGACAGTGTTGTCATTGTATGTAAAGCGCTGTGGAATTAATATCGCTGTATAAATTAATAAATATTATATATTATTTATTAGAAGCTGATGTCAGTACTCAGCAGCAGCCACTAGACTGCGTGATGGAGCAGGGGAGCTCAATTTACAAGCAGCGACTCCTACCAACCAATCCAATCCATTTTACAGAATTTAGATAAATACTTTATAACAGCCACATGGACTGTTGTAGTCATTGTGATCTTAGTGATCCAGAGAAGTGGAGGAGGCGAGCTGTGACCATCACCTCCTGGGAATGATGTGATACTATGTATGATAACATGACTGCTCAGATGTTTTATCTCTATATACAGTGTGTCTACCCATATCCTGCCCACCGCCATTAACTTGAGAACGGCGGCAGCTATAGGCATAGAAGTGGTGTCTAGGTATAGTAAAGTATCCATGCGCTACGCAATGAAACCACCTATAGCGCCACCTGGTGGAAAACAACGGAGTTAGCATTTTTATCTCGAAAACGGAACGCGATAGAGAAAAAAAGTGAATTACAAAGTTGTAGTGCACCAATTCAATATGAATTGACACCTTGCATACAGAAATGCTATAATTAGAAAGTGTAAAACTCACAAGGCTGCGGACGTGAAGCGATACCTCATGGACACCTTCCTACACGTCACTGGGTATGGTGGCTGCGTGGAGTGGCCTCTACGCTCACCTGACTTGACCCCATTGGACTTCTTTCTGTGAGGTCACATCAAACAGCGACCCCTCCACCAACATTGCAGGACCTACGACGACGTATCACAGATGCTTGTTCAAACGTGTCACCTACCATATTGCACAACGTGCAGCAAGATACAGTATGCTGTCCAGAGTCCAGATGTGTATTGCAGCTGACGGTGGCCACTTTGAGCATCAAAGGTAAATGAGCGCCATATGCGTGACCAGCATTCAATGCTTTGGGGGGTGTCATGGGTTTCATATCATAGGATTTCTGTATGCAAGGTGTCGATTCGTATTGAATAGATGATGCCCTGCAACTTTGTAATTCACTTTTTTTTCTCTAGCTCGTTCCGATTTCAAGATAAAAATGCTAACTCCGTTGTTTTCCACCAGGTGGCGCTATAGGTGGTTTCATTGCGTAGCGCATGGCTACTTTACTATACCTAGACACCACTTCTATGCCTATAGCTGCCGCCGTTCTCAAGTTAATGGCGGTGGATACACTGTAGATTAAGTGTCAGACAGAATGTTTTATGGCTCCATAAGGTGGCACATTAAAGGGAACCTGTCAGGTGCAATATGCACCCAGAACCACGAGCAGTTCTGGGTGCATATTGCTCATTCCTGCCTAAGGCCCTGTGCGCATGCTGTGGTTTTTGCCGCAGATTTGCCGCAGTTGTGTTGCATGAATTGCTGCAGAAAATGTTCATAATCTTTCTGCAGTCATTCCCAAGCAAAACCAATGGTAAAAAAAAAAAAAATGCTGTGCGCACACTGTGTTTTTTTCCCCTACAGGTTTCACTGCAGACTTTTTGCAGCAAAAACAATGGAGCACGTCACTTTTTTTTCTGCAGGTACCTGTGGTTTTACTGCGGTTTTTGCCGCAGGTGTGGTATTCTGACAGAGGGTGCGGATTTTTCTTAAGAAAAGTCAATTTTTTAGTGCGCACATAGCCTAATTGTCCCTGTATCTAGTAGCATAGATAAAGGGATCTTTAGAAAAAGTAATTCTAAAGATCTTTTATCCTTTGCTAATCAGCATGGGGACTAATCCCAAGGGTGTTATATCCCCCAACTAGCTGCCCTCTTAGCATGTTAGTATGTTAGTACGCCCCTGTGGGCATACTATCTAATGCAGCGTCACTGGCAGTGACGCGTGTACCTGTGTTTGCTGTGACCGCGCTTCTGAATGACGGGCACTTCCGGTCACGCGCAGTATGAAGTCGGGTGTATGCGTCTTGGCTTCAGAGAGGTCTACTGCGCATGACTGAAGTGCCCGGTGTTCAGAAGCGCGGTCACAGCAGACACAGGTATGCGCATCACCGCTGGTGATGCTGTATTGAATAGCATGTTAGTATACCCCTGTGGGCGTGCTAACATGCTAAGAGGGTGGACTAGTCGGGGGAAGTAAGACCCTTGCAACTAGTCGCTGGCCTCATTAACATAAGAGAAAAGATTTTTAGAAATAATTTTTCTACAGATCTCTTTATCTATGCTAGTGTATACAGGGACGGTTAGGCAGGGATAATGCACCCAGCAATGCTCGTGGTCCTGGGTGCATATTGGACCTGACAGGTTCACTTCAAGGCATTTATTCATCATTGCCTTTCTGCCTAGTTTTGTTCCTTTATTTTTTTGCACCCAGTTTATTATTCTATATGCAATTTTTTTTAAGTCTATTTCATATGTGATTATGTGTAATTATGTGCTTGCCTGTTTTCTACTTTCTGGGAGTTTAGAGATTCCAGATGATTTCGCCTGATTCATCAATCACGACTTTGTAAAAAGTCGCAAAATTTGGCACAACTCCAGTCCAGTCCCTCCTTGGTGGATGTTTTTTTTTCCATTATGCTACCAATATTTTTGTACAATTGTTGCACAATTTTGCACAACGTGTGACTTTTGCCAGCAAAGAGTTGCAAAACAGTTCAAGATTGGAAAAAATATATATTTTTGACTTTGTGCCAAAATCATTAATACCACAAGACAAAACAGAAAAGTGACTTAAAAGGAATCTGCCAAAAGGTTTTTGCTATGTCATCTTAGGACAACATAAGGTAAGGGCTGAGAAACTGGTTTCAGGGATGTGTCAATTATCTGACTGTGTGCCGTTGTTTCAATAGAATGAGTGTTTTATCACCAGGAGATTATCACTGCCCGGACTAGGTTTCAGAGGCCTTCTGGTCCAACCACACCCTCTCCTCTGAGAAATTGATCATGGTCAATGTACAAAGAAAGCAGTGGTGCAGGTAAAGTTAGCAGTCATTCAGCAGGCAGATTTTACAATGCAGTGCATGGGACTTGAAAATGTCACGTGGCAGTGGTTTTTTGTGGAATTGTAGGATTCCCTTCCCAACGCATACTGTTGTCCTTCTGACATAAAGAAAAATATATATTTTATCTATTTAGGATGCCTTGGTGAAGACTGGCCTAACCCAGTAAGTATAGTGAATAAAAGGCAAATGGTGGCTCAGTGGTTAGCACTGTTACTTGAAGTGTTGAAGTTATTGATTCAAACCCCCCTTCCCAGAACAACATCTGGGAGAAGTTTGTATGTTCTTCATGTGTGTCATCAAAGACAAACTTATAGAAATTTAGATTGAGAGCCCCAATGGGGACAGTGAAGTCAGTGATGGAATGATGGTCCCATATCAATAAAATAAATATACATTTTAACATATTTACCATACATAATGTATATTTCTTTTTTGGCTTTTTATTTTGGAGGCTGTAACACCTTTGACTTCATGTTGAAGCAACAAAAAAATAAGTAGTAGTGAAGGATTGGTGTGCTAGAACAGACTGACATTTTTTGAAACATGCATAGTCTAAAATATTTCAAATGGTAAATACACATAGCTTGCAGACATTTCTGGTCAAATTGTAAAGAAAAATATTCAGGTCTAAGGCTCAACAGAAAATAGTATTTTATTTATTTGGTACCGTATTACTGTGAATTGTAAGCCGTAAAGAAATGGCGCCACCTAGTGGGAAAATGTGGAATTTTCTCTTTTTATTTGCCACAAGATTTGACTTTCTGTGGTGTGATAATCAAATTTACAAAATAATGTGAAGGTTTCATCGCTGCAAATACTCAATGGTAACTACAGGATATCTATTATTCCATCATCCTACAAGAATGGGAAACAATAGGAAGATCTCCAAGTCTGAAGGCAAGAAAGACAAACATGCGAGTGGTCACTTGGAAGAATGAGATATAGTGCAAGAAAAAAAAAAGGGTAATTGAAGCTTGAAAATAATAAAAACTTGGTGAGTTTAAAAAAAGGAAAGATATAAAGCAAGTTGACATTTCATTGTATTTTGGGATCCAACTAGGATACATTGCATTGTTAGACATAATTGTGTTCATATTTCGTCTTTTCTCTGTCTTGACAAAAGACTGCTTTACACGAAGCGACATCGCTAACGAAATGTCGTTGGGGTCACGGAATTCGTGACGCACATCCGGCCTCATTAGCGAGGTCGTTGCGTGTGACACTTACGAGCGACCGCCAACGATCATAAATACTCACCTTATCGTTGATTGTTGACATGTCGTTCATTTCACAAATGTCGTTGCTCGTGCAAGATGCAGGTTGTTCGTCGTTCCTGAGGCAGCACACATCTCTATGTGTGACATCCTGGGAACGATTAACAACATCGTACCTGCGTCCTCCGGCAACGAGGTGGGCGTGACTTTCTGCGGCTGCTCTCCGCCCCTCTGCTTCTATTGGACGCCTGCCGTGTGAAGTCGTTGTGACGCCGCACGAACCGCCCCCTTAGAAAAGAGGCTGTTCGCCGGCCACAGCGACGTCGCTAAGAAGGAAAGTATAGTGTGATGGGTACTAGCGATGTTGTGCGCCACGTGCAGCGATTTGCCCGTGACGCACAAATGACGGGGGCGGGTGCTTTCATGAGCGACATCGCTAGATGTTGCTGCGTGTAAAGCAGCCTTAAGTCCGTATGTGGCCGAAATGTTGCAATGATTTTTACTGTCTGATATTTGAAGAAATAAAAAGATTAAAGGGAACCTGTCCGGTTCCATATGCGTTCTGACCTACAAGCAGGGTGATGTGTGGCCTAGTAACCCCTTCCTACCCATCCCTGTGTTGTAATATTGTGTAATATTAATGTATAAAAATATGTTTTATAACTTACATGTTCCTTATGTAAATAATCAGAGGGTCTAGTCCCCTGGGCGTCGCATCACCCGCGGGCGTTTGCATACTTTCCATGGTATCATTCCCCTGTGGGTGTGATACCATGGATTTTCTTGAGCGATGTCCCGGTCAGCTCCTTGAGATTCCGCGCGTGCACACTTACCATTCCCGCAGCCTTGTTATCCGGGTGCTTGCTTCTCGGTTGCAGACGCGCTTTCCACATGGTCCCAACTGCAGGAGTCTTCTGAGCATACGCAGTGCGCGTCTGAAGCTGAGAAGTAAGCACCCGGATAACAAGGCTGCGGGAATGGTAAGTGCACATGCGCGGGATTCTGTAGGAGCTGACCGAGACATCACTCATGTAAATCTATGGTATCACTCCCACAGGGACATAATACCACGGAAAACATGCAAACGCCCACAGGGCGATGCGACGCCCAGGGACTAGAGCCTCTGATCACTTACATAGGGAACATGTAAATTATAAAACATATTTTTATACATTCATATTACACAATATTACAACACAGGGATGGCTAGGAAGGGGTTACTAGGCCACACATCACCCTGCTTGTAGGTCAGAACGCATATGGAACCGGAGAGGTTCCCTTTAAACTCAGCAATTATTCCTTTGCCTATGGGTATGTGCGCATGTTAAGCATTTACTGCAGATATTTCTGCACCAAAAGAACTGTCTCTTCACAGGGAAAAATACACACGTTTTTGACATCTTTTTTACTTGCGTTTTTGTTGCATTTTTTCCCCATGCATTGAAATGGGTAAAAAAACTGAAAAAATTGACACACACTTCTACAGTCTACAAGAAGAAAATAAGCAGCGTGTGCACGAGATTTCAGGAATCTCATTTAATTTGCGGTTGATAAAAAATGCTTATGTTTTTGTGTCAAAACTGTGCGGGGAAAAGCATGACAAAAACGAATAAAATACTTAATGTGTGCACACGCCCTAGCCACATTTTGTTGGGGCAACTCTCCACCAAAGTCCTACGCATTCCAAATAGAGCATGGCTATAAAGGAGTGCTGCAGAGAATCCTGCTAATCTGTCGGGGACATACAGAGTAGAAGTTCAATATTTGCAGATGATACTAAACTCTGCATGGCAATCAACACAGAGGAGGATAATCTAAAGGTGGTGTCACACACAGCGACGACGACAACGACGTCGCTGCTACGTCACCATTTTCTGTGACGTTGCAGCGACGTCCCGTCGCTGTCGCTGTGTGTGTCATCCAGCAACGAGCTGGCCCCTGCTGTGAGGTCGTTGCTCGTTGCTGAATGTCCTGCTTCATTTTTTCGTCGTCGCTCTCCCGCTGTGAAGCACAGATCGCTGTGTGTGACAGCGAGAGAGCGACGAAATGAAGCGAGCAGGGAGCAGGAGCCGGCGTCTGGCAGCTGCGGAAAGCTGTAACCACTGTAAACATCGGGTAACCAAGGGAAGACCTTTCCCTGGTTACCCGATATTTACCTTCGTTACCAGCCTCCGCCGCTCTTGCTGCTAGTGCCAGCTCCTGCTCTGTGCACATGTAGCTGCAGTACGCATCGGGTAATTAACCCTATGTGTACTGTAGCTAGGAGAGCAAGGAGCCAGCGCTAAGCAGTGTGTGCGGCTCCCTGCTCTCTGCACATGTAGCGACGTTATGATCGCTGCTGCGTCGCTGTGTTTGACAGCTAAGCAGCGATCATAACAGCGACTTACAAGGTCGTTGTTACGTCACAGAAAATGGTGACGTAACAGCGATGTCGTTGTCGCTGTCGCTATGTGTGAACCCAGCTTAATATTACAGAAGGATTTATGTGAACTGGAGTCTGGAGCGGAGAAATGGCAATTGAAGTTTAATGTGGATAAATGTAAGGTCATGGACTTGGGCAGAGGAAATAAAATGTATATGTACTAAATTATAAAACACTGGGTAAAATGGTCATTGAAAAAGACTTGAGTGTATGGGTGGAAGGCACACTTGATTTTGTCAAGACATTTAATGCTGTGCCACACAGCAGCCTTATACTGAAGCTAAAGAAGCAAACACTAGAGGAAACTATATCCACATGGGTAAAAACCTAATAAGGGGACCAACCAAGAGGCATTGTAAATGGTACAGTCTCTAAGTGAGATAAAGTCACCAGTAGGAAAACTTTGTTGTTTTTTTTATTAAATCTGTGTATATGTCTATGTAGGGTAGTGCATATGTTAATATTCTCACCTATCGGCGTCTTCTTCAGGATCCAGCGCTGTTCTGCTCCTCTTCTCAGTGACATCACCGATCTTCAGACTCCACAGGTCACTCTATGCTCTATTTGTGACCCAAAAGTGGCTTTTACAATATAAACCTATGGAGTGTGAGAACAAGGCTCCAAAAAACTACATAGTAAAAAAGACTTAAAGCTAATGTAGAGTATATCGCAGAGTGACCTGGAGAGTCTGAAGAACGGGGATCTCACTGAGAAGAGGAGAACACTGCACCCTGGAGAAGACACACAAACACTAAAAAAGAAATGTTCTCAATGTCAATAATGGTTTACACTATAAAAGAAACAAGCAACTTTGCAATATACCTCATTAAAAAGCCTCTATTCTCAAGAGCAGAAGGATTCTTACATTCTTTGTTTAAAGATCATTACCCTGGTTACAGGCCACATCAGCCTATCAGAGGTGGCAGGTTTCCTAGACAAAGAACCCAAGCTGACAAGTCGTATGCTCTGTATCGCTGGATCCAGCTTCAGTGCTCCTGCACACCGACAATGTATAAGCATGCAAACAGGCTTTTAGTGAAAAAGCAGTAAGACTATAAATGCCTCTGACACATACCATACAGTAGCGTTATTTCACCGTACAGCCTCATGCATAGGGTCCTTTCACCCTATATACCAGCCTTATGATGTATGCCCATGTTACATATTGTTACACTTAAAGCAGGAGAAATAGTTATTGAACAAAAACACTTAAATCAATTTTTAAAAGGTGCTATTGACGTGATTTTTTTTTGTTCACACTACATCAGAGTAGTATATAAATGCAGGAAGAAAACATTGAAGCTTATCCATAAAACTTTAGACCCTCTAGCGGCACCTGACAGATAAATGAATACTATGTAATGAAAATTATATATAGCCCCCAATGTGAGTCTATAGCAGATATAAAAACACGTACACCTATACTCACACATACACCCACAGTTATATAATATATTATATATAATCCCCCCTCATCAGGGCCGGACTAGGACTAAAATTCATTCCTGGCATTTGGGGGTGCACAGGCCCACTTGTCACGTGGTGACTGTGTAATATCTGTGTGCACTTGTAGGTTGTGTAATACGACCACATAACATGCAGTCACAGCTGTGTCCAGTATTACAGCTCAGGCCTATTTATTTCTCTTAGTAGCAGGACCTGGTGAAGCCGCTATTTTCCCTACAGAAATGGGTCTCGCAGATAATGAAGAGGACGCTGTGCTCCACATAATGCTGCGGTCACATATCTGATGGGAAGGATGCAAAATCAGATCCCCCTGAACTAATATTGATGACCTATTCTACAGATAGGTGATCAGGGAAACTGTTGTTGTCACTGGTGATAATTTTGGACACATACCACTTAGGGAATGTGCAATTACATTTTTTGGGGGCAGATCCCACCATGGAAACCACTATGAAACATACTCGAATGACCATATGCATCTACTCGCTGTGCACAGGTTCAGGATTTTGAGCATATTTTACCCACTTCAGGTTTCTAAAACCACCAAGTGATTAAAAGAAGTGACTGGTCCATTCTTCTGGTGTTTTCCACGTGGAAAACGCTCTGTATTTTACAATGCAGATTAATGGGAAGGCTCAGAAGATGCTGGAATCTTCAACACCCAGCTTGTCCTTAACAATGGTAAAGAGATGCTGGGAGTTGTTGTTATCAGACTGCGGACCATACAGGAACCACAATACTGATAAGACGCAGGCAATAGCACAAATAATAATTTACATCCAGGTACCTTTATAGGTGACATCCTCTGAGTCGTTCCCATCCCTTTTGTCTCCACGCAGTACAGACGCCATGATGAGACCTCATGCCCACTGCTCGTCTCTGAAGTCCTCCCTCTTTATTCTTCAGCAGCACTTCCCCACACAGCACCTTTAAAAATAAAAGTATCATTATACTGCCCCATAAATATAAATATCTCCCATGCTGTGCCCCTGAATAAATAATTGCTGTGCTTCCTTCACAAAATATCCCCCCACACTGCCTTTATCCAAAATACCTCCCACACTGCCTCTCTCCTTAATATACCCCCACGCTGCCTCTTTCCATAATGTCCCCATACACAACTTCTTTCTATGTAATATAACTCCACACTGCATCTCTCCATAATATCCCCTCATATTACCCCCCTCCAAAATATTCCCCTCAAACTGCTCTTTTGTAACGCCCACACACACGCAAAAGACAATGCACACCCATTACCCCCTCCCCCCACACACAATATAATGCACCCCCATTACCCCCCCACACACACACAATGCACCCCCCATTACCCCCTCCACACACACACACACACAAAATACAATGCACCCCCCATCAACACACACACACACACACACAATATAATGCACCCACATTACCCCCTACACACACACACAAACACACACAATATAATGCACCCCCCATTACCCCCTCCCCACAACACACACACACACACACAAAATACAATGCACCCCCCATCACCACACACCAATACAATGCACCACCCATCATCACACACAATACAATGCACCCCCCATCACCACACACACAAATATAATGCATCCCCCATCACCACACACAATACAATGCACCCCCCATCACCACACACAATACAATGCACCCCCATCTCCACAAACACACACAATACAATGCACCCCCCATCACCACACACACACAAATATAATGCACCCCCCATCACCACACACAATACAATGCACCCCCATCACCACACACACACACACAATACAATGTACTCCCCATCACCACACACACACACACACACACACACAATACAATGCAACCCCCATCACCACATACACAACACAATGCACCCCCCATCACGACACACACCCGCCCCCCTCAGAATACAGTACTCTAATTCTGCCTGTCGCACAGCTGTGTTCCTTCCCAAATGTTCCCCAATTATGTGCGCTCAACTTCTCCCCACTCATCCCTATTAATTAAAGCTGTCATCTTCGGCTCCTTCACGGAGCGCTTACCGATGCCTGATGTGTCTGTGTCTCCCGCACCACTGTGATGACGTCAGCAAGGTGCAGATCTCATCACATTGCTGCACGTCGGTGTTCAAATGTATCTATGTCTGAGAGATGCAAATACATTTGAATAGGAAGGAGGAAGCTGTGGTCACCGATACCACCACCGTAGCGCTCCTCAGCAGTGTGTGCATGCCGGGCACACTATCACACAGCAGGGCCGGCACAGCGCAGCACGCTACCTCCTGGTCTTGCTACTGCTAGTGTGCCCATGGCAAATAATGCTGCCCACCTTGCACACTGCTGAGCAGAGCGGCGGTGACTGCAGGCACTGGCCCACTACAGGGATCGGCCCACTACAGAGAACGGCCCATCTGGCATTTGCCAGAATTGCCTATGGCCATTCCGGGCCTGCCCCTCAAGTGATCTCTTCTCTCCACCTGCGCTGTCTCCTCTGCCCCCCAGCACCCCCGTCTCTCAACCGTGCACTCTGTTCTCTGTCCCCTGAGCACCCTCCCCGTCTCTCACCCGTTGACTCTTCTCTGCCCCCCGCTCTCTCTCTCTCACCTGTGCACTCTCTTCTCTGTCCCCCGCTCTGTCTCTCTCACCTGTGCACTCTCTTCTCTGTCCCCTGCTCTGTCTCTCACCCATGCACGCTCTTCTCTGCCCCCCGCTCTGTCTTTCACCTGTCCACTCTCTTCTCTGCCCCCATCGCTCTGTCTCTCGCTCGTGCAGTCTTTTCTTTGCCTCTCACTCATGCACCTCTGTCCCCTGCTCTCTCATCCGTGCACTCTTCTCTGCCTCTCACCCGTCTTCTCTGCCTCCTCGCTCTGTCTCTCACCTGTGCACTCTTCTCTGCCCCCCCACTCTGTCTCTCACTCATGCACTCTGTTCTCTGCCACCCCCTGCTCTGTCTCTCATCCGTGCACTCTCTTCTCTGCCCCCCCCCCCGCACTCTCTCTCTCACCCATGCTGTCTCTTCTCCTCCGTGCTGTGATGCAGCATCCTTACAGATGAGGGAAGCAGAGCTCAGTGCTGCTGACCATGTTGTCAGGTGACATCCCTGCTGTCTTCTCCTGGCTGTTTTCAACGGCCAGGAGCACGGGAGGGTGCATTCATCACAGAGTGAGGAGAGACAGCACACAGGGGAGGGGGGGGGCACAGTTACCAGGGCCCCATACATCATAATGAGCTAAGGACACCATTGGGCAAACAGCGCTGACGGTGTCCTAGACAGAGGGCAATCCAGCACATACAGGGCACAGGGAGCAGGGGAGAGTAGGAGTATGGGGAGGGGGCGGGGAAGGATGAGAGGGGCGGGGGCTGATCGCACTGTACCTGCCCAGCCGGGTGGCTACATGATGTCGGCTGTGATGCCCGTCTACAAGGCGAGCATAAGCTCCTGCCCCTGTTGTCTTGACATCACAGGAAGCAGCAAAATCCCGGCAGGAGTGGTCACATGACCACTCTGAGCTGGGGGAAAGGGTCTGACAGCAGGGCAGGTAGGTAGTTACTATCTACTTACCTGCCCCAATGTAGCAAAATGGTGCAAAAAAAACAAAAAAAAAAGTAAAATAAGCCAGATAACCCCTTTAATTTATCAACATCTATGGTTTGATTTCTTTTTATGTGTGAATTAGATGGGTTGTTACCTCCATCTAGTAAGAATTTCATGTCAATAGAACCTTTAGAAATATATCTACTTAGAAAATTGGTGATGTGTTCAATAATTATTTCACCCGCTGTATATCCTGTCAACCCCGTTTGCGTTTTTTTTTTTTTACATGTACAGCGCAATGGAATTAAGAGTATGTTAAAATAAAAAAATGCTAATAATAATAATAATAGTAGTAAATAAAAATAAAGGTTGTGTTAAGAACAAGAAGGCATCAAGTAAAAATCTGTGTTTATTTTAATTGGTAGTATGATTTGGGATTTTCCACTTCGCTGTCCATTTTTTTGAAATGTTATAGTAAGTATAGTACAGTACTGTACAAAATACAGACAAGACACAATAAACTGGAAATGATTAGTCAATGACACATTTATTGACATGAATGGGATGGAAGCACAAAACAAGGAATGAAACACAAAACCACAAAAACATTTACACAATACATATGCAAAATAGGACAACATGAAAATATAAAACAAAAAACACTCAACAATGTAAAAAAGTAATGTTAAATAATCTTGCAATTAATAAAGATATAAACAATGCGTAATTAGAAAATCTACCCACACTAACCTATAAGAAAAATATAATATAGCAAGAAATAGCATTTTTAATCCTAAGTGAATCATTTTTCTTATATAAGGATATAATATTTTGTATGAAAGGGTTGTCCACTATTAGGACAACCTCCTTTTAAACATCATATTCCTCCCGCTGTAAAATAAAAAGACCCTGACTCCCTGGGCTCACGTGACATTGTTATGCCACTGAACTACTAGTATAGGACTGACCCGATGGGTACGTGTGATTTACAGTCACAGCCGAAAGTGTTGGCACCGTTGCATTTGTTCCAGAAAATGAAGTATTTTTCTCAGTAAATTATTGCAATTACACGTTTTGTTAGTCATGTTTGTGTGTATTGGAAGAACACAAAAAAAGGAAAAAAAGGCAAATTGGACATAATTTCACACAAAACTCCAAAAATGAGTCAGTAATAAATGTCTGGCTTGGCATCCTCAACATAATATTCTGCTGCACACCCTATTGAATAAATACCATATTTTGTGGTTTTTAAGATGCACCCAAGTTTTAGAGAAGCATAGGAAAAATAATTGAAGCAAAAATTGTAGTCATGACACACTGTTATTGGGAGGAATCTGCTGCTGACACTGTTATGGGGGTAACAGTCCCCAATTCTATACCAATGTCCCCCATCTTTCATCCCTTTCAGGTATATATGTCTTCCATTTCGTATACATGTTCCCCATCCTGGTATATATGTTCACCATTCCAGTTATATGTCCTACATCCTGGTATATACTGGTATGTTCCCCATCTTGGTATACATCTCCTCCATGCTGGTATATACTGTATGTCCCCCTTCCCGGGCCCCATTATGGTATATATGACCTCCATTCTGGGCGTATCCTGGCATACCTGTCCCCCACCCGGGTATACATGTCCCCCGTTCTAGTATTCATGGCCTTCATCCTGATATATATATATATATATATATATATATATATATGTATGCACTTTGTGCAGAATTGTTAGGCAAATGAGTATTTTGATCACATGATAATTTTTATACATGTTGTCCTACTCCAAGCTGTATAGGCTTGAGAGCCAACTACCAATTCAGTAAATCAGGGGATGTGCATCTCTGTAATGAGGAGGGGTGTGGTGTAATGACATCAACACCCTATATAAGGTGTGCTTACTTATTAGGCAACTCTCTTTCCTTTGGCAAAATGGGTCAGAAGAACGATTTGACGAGCTCTGAAAAGTCTAAAATTGTGATATGTCTTGCAGAGGGATGCAGCAGTCTTGAAATTGCCAAACTTTTGAAGTGTAATCACCGAACAATCAAGCATTTCATGGCAAATAGCCAACGGGGTCGCAAGAAGCATGTTAGGCAAAGAATGTGCAAAATAACTGTCCATGAATTGAGGAAAATCAAGCGTGAATCTGCCAAGATGCCATTTGCCACCAGTTTGGTCATATTTCAGAGCTGCAACGTTACTGGAGTATCAAAAAGCACAAGGTGTGCCATACTCAGGGACATGACCAAGGTAAGGAAGGCTGAAAAACGACCACCTTTGAACAAGAGACATAAGATAAAACATCAAGACTGGGCCAAGAAATATCTTAAGACTGATTTTTCAAAGGTTTTATGGACTGATGAAATGAGAGTGACTCTTGATGGGCCAGATGGATGGGCCAGAGGCTGGATCAGTAAAGGTCAGAGAGCTCCACTCCGACTCAGACGCCAGCAAGGTGGAGGTGGGGTCCTGGTATGGGCTGGTATCATCAACGATGAACTTGTGGGACCTTTTTGGGTTGAGGATGGAGTGAAGCTCAACTCCCAGACCTACTGCCAGTTTCTGGAAGACAACTTCTTCAAGCAGTGGTACAGAAAGAAGTAGGTATCGGTCAAGAAAAACATGATTTTTATGCAGGATAACGCTCCCATCACATGCATCCAACTACTCCACAGCGTGGCTGGCCAGTAAATGTCTAAACGATGAAAAAAATAATGACATGGCCCCCTTGTTCCCCTGATCTGAATCCCTTAGAGAACCTGTGGTCCCTCAAAATGTAAGATCTACAGGGAGGGAAAACAGTACACCTCTCGGAACAGTGTCTGGGAGGCTGTGGTGGCTGCTGCACGCAATGTTGATCATAAACAGATCAAGAAACTGACAGAATCTATGGATGGTAGGCTGTTGAGTGTCATGGTAAAGAAAGGTGGCTATATTGGTCACAAATTTTTGGGGGTTTTGTTTTTGCATGTCAGAAATGTTTATTTCTAAATTTTGTGCAGTTACATTGGTTTACCTGGTGAAAATAAACAAGTGAGATGGAAATATATTTGGTTTTTATTAGGTTGCCTAATAATTCTGCACAGTAATAGTTACCTGCACAAACAGATATCCTCCTAAGATAGCCAAATCTAAAAACAAATCCACTCCAACTTCCAAAAACATTAAGCTTTGATATTTATGAGTGTTTTGGCTTGATTGAGAACATAGTTGTTGATCAATAATAAAAAAAATCCTCTCAAAGACAACTTGCCTAATAATTCTGCACACAGTATATATAAACGTCATAACATGAAGCATATTTATTAGGATGGGCCCATGAGATATTATATATATATATATATATATATATATATATATATATATATATACACATACATACATACACACACATCATGGGCCCATCCAAATAAATATGCCTCATGTTATGACGCACACACAGAAGGAATAAACAATTATACTCACCTTCTCTCTGCTCCTCCGCAGCGTGGTGTCTTTTGATTTCCCAACATTCTACACAAATCCCAGGTGGCTGCTGTGACCTCTACTTGTCTGTGATAAGAGCTGGGTTGTCGGGCTGTGTGCCAGTACATGACAGCTCAGTAATATTCAAATTGTCTCTCCAGTAAAGGAGACAAACTCTAGCACAGCGCCACCTATTGGAAGTAGCGATCCTAAAAGTCACAAGTGGATTTTTAACAATCCTTTGCAATATGACTCAGGATATATAAGCCAGATCAGAATCCCAATTTGCAGACACGGTGTTTCGGGGTGCTTGCCCCTCGTCAGTGCAAAGTATGGGGGATTCTGATCTGGCTTATATATCCTGAGTCATATTGCAAAGGATTGTTAAAAATCCACTTGTGACTTTTAGGATCGCTACTTCCAATAGGTGGCACTGTGCTAGAGTTTGTCTCCTTTACTGGAGAGACAATTTGAATATTTCTTAGAGGGGCGTGGCAGCTATAAGTCCCCTTACTTGGCAGCCAGACTGGCTTGCAAAGTCTCCTTAAGGAGAATAGTGTTCCCCCGTGGTCCCCACATAGGTAGCTCAGTAATATACGCTAGTACAGTGGCACACAGAGAGACGGTCACAACACACACCGGAACTCAGCTCTTTTCACAGCAGATGTGCTGCACTGCTGTGTATTGTGCTAAGCCGGCACGTAGTGGCACATAGGAAGAAATTCACTGTATGAGCCACTACCTCCTGGCTCAGCACAGTAATAGATTGCAGAAGGAAGCATTCGGCCAGTCAGACTTCGGGTGTAAAGTGTGACGCCAAGTGCACACCCGAGGTTACAGTGGTCGTCAGGGATTTGTAGGAGTAGGATGTTGGGAGGAAACACAGGGGCACTACAGGGATCATAACCTTTAATAATGGACACATGATCACTCCAGCCACTGCAGGAAGCTGGCAGTTGTGGCAAACACGAGTGCCTGCTATTAAAAAAATGAATATTCACTGCTTACCACACCCATAATCCCGCCAACCTCTCCGTGCTGACTTCAGTGCAGAGAAGATTACAAATGAATTTCTTGGAAATTCAGAGACATGTTGTCAGTAGTTTATAGAATAAAAGAACAATTTACATTCTACTCAAAAATACACCTATAACTAGAAATAGGTCTGATGCTATCGCATCGGGAGTGCGGTGGAATAAACATCTGTCTATGCTTAGTGGTGCTGACAGGAGCAGTGGTGAGTGGGGCTGGTGGCATACAGATCTGGTGAGGGGGTCTGTGGGCATACAGATCTGGTGGGGGGGCTGGAGGCATACAGATCTGGTGGGGGGGCTGGAGGCATACAGATCTGGTGATCTGGTGGGGGGGATGGAGGCATACAGACTGGTGGGGGGGCTGGAGGCATACAGATCTGGTGGGGGGGGCTAGAGGTATACAGATCTGGTGGGGGGGGCCAGAGGCATACAGATCTACTGGGGAGCATACAGATCTGATGGGGGCTGGGGGCAAACAAATCTGGTGGGGGGGGGGCTGGGGGTATACAGAACTGGTGGAGGGGGGCTGGGGGCATACAGATCTGGTGGGGGGGCTGATGTCCTCTGCAGTAATGTGCTACTACTGGTTCCCTTCTGTCCCCTATTATGCAGTGTCTCACCTGTCCTTGGTGCCCGCGGAGCCTCCAGCTGCAGCAGCACACAGACTCCTCCGTGATACCCAAAAATGTACTAGGAAAAATATGGCACTGCATTACTGCAAAAGAGAGATATTTAGTTTATGTATTGGCCAATGCAAGTAAGCCCGGACACCAAACGGCAAGGCATATCTCTGTAATCCGGGAACCCAACTTAAATGCCACTATCTAGGTTAAAAACATCCATATCTGGGAAAAATGCCACTATTTGGACTGCAAACCTTCATGTATGGGCAGCTAGGCTTTTTAACCTAGATAGTGGCATTTAAGTTGGATTCCCGGATTACAGAGATATGCCTTGCCGTTTGGTTTCCGGGCTTACATGCATTGGCCAATACATAAACTAAATATCTCTCTTTTGCAGTAATGCAGTGCCATATTTTCCCAAGTACATTTTTGGCTTTTTCAGTGTGCAACTGTTTGCATTTATAGTTACTATGTTTTTTCAGTTAGCACCCGTTCACATTTGTTGGATGTGCCGGTCAGTTTTTGATATTCCTCCATGATAGCAACCGGTGTACGAAGCGGCCGCTGCAGGTTGATGTCATGGCTTTACTGCAGTTGAATGCTTTACGGCGCCACAAAGCATTCAACTGCAGTAAAGGGCTGACAGCAGAAGCGGCGGCCCCGGACAGGCGAGTGTACAGAAGGTGTGTGTGTGTGTATCTGTGTTCAGTGTATACATGCATGTGCGCTATGTGTGTACATGTTCGGTATCTGCTATGTGTGTCTGCTATGTGTGTATGCGTGCGTGTGTGTGCAGTGAGGACCCGGAAGCCGGAGCATCGTTCGAACTGCGGCTGCGCAACGGACAATAGCGCGGTGCATGACGGAATAGGAGAACAGACAAAAGTGGTGATTATGTAAGTAGAAGAGAAAAAAAAATCAGAAAAACTGAAAATTTGGAGGTGGTCTCTTAATTTTTCCCAGAGCTGTATATACAGTATGTACAGACACTATGCTGAAAACGCATTCCTCCCATTGCTTCCTGTCACTACAGCACTGGGAGAGGAGGAGAGCTGCAGCGGAGCACTGGAAAAGTGACTATCATTGTTATAGCAATAGCAGTGTTTGTTACATATAATCCCCTGGAACTACTACAAGTATCAGGGAATAAGGAGCTGGACGGTATGCCCCAATACCTGACAAACGCTGCTCCCGCGATGATCATTACTGCTCCGGCGCTCCATGCTGCAGTTCCTCTGCTCTACCGGTGCTGTAGTGTCAAGTGACAGGAGACTCAAGGCCAAGTGATACACATCAGGTCACCCCTGGTCACCCTACTAATACTTGCTTTGGCATGCTCTGTGGCTTTTGCTCCCCCTCCCCATGATGCCGAATCTGGAGGATTAGGCAGTGTCATATAGGAAAAAAAGGTGAACTCCTCCAGAGAATAACCTTGGTTACAGCCCCCTTGGGTGAAGGGGAAATTCTTTGCATATTGGACACAAGAAAATTCAATAACCCATCTATTTGTAATGGAATTGTGAATAATAAACATAAATGAAAAAATGAAAAAAAAAAAAAGTTTTACTCAGTGATGAGATAGGTGGTTAAAAAACGAAATAGTATTAAACTAGTTAACCATAAATGTCAGTCTTAAAGAAAAAAAAAGTTAAGTTGCTGAGTAGCAGAACGCAGGCCGCTTTTCACAAAGGAAAATGCGATCAAGAGTCAAGAGCAGCATGGTGTTAATCTGGTTTAATAATCCACAGTGCGCCCATACTACCCTTGTGAATGTAGAAAGCTTCGGAGGCACGCCGGCACGATACGCCAGTTCATTTTTTCATTATGCAATGAAATAATATCCTTTACCAATTTCAATAACAGACACAGAAGGAGCTGATGAGACAAAGCCTTCTCTGTTTCAGTGTAATTCAGCCCTTTGTTCTCAGCCGCCAAGGACACTGAGTGTTACTGAAAGAATTAAACCCTTCCTCTCCATGACCCTGAGAGGCGCTGTCTTGTGACCAGGGTTAAACATGTTCCAGAAGCTTTACTAATGTTTTTTTGTAATTTTGGTGATGGCACAGAAATGAGCACCGCATCATTGGCTTCAAGATTTTATTGTGAATAAGAGGGAATTTCAGCCATTGACCATTAAATCTAATGATTAGAACAGGATCAATGTCTCTTCGGTTTATAGTTAAATGCTTGAGAACTTGCAGATTAACAATGGGATTTGTCACAAAAAGTCATCATTCATAGATGACATCAACATTGTCTTAACTTAAAGGGGAAGTAACTTTTTAGAATAAGTTGTCATATCTGTGCACATAAAGGGCCCGTTACACGCTACAATTTATCTGATGATCGCATGTGCGACGTGACACGCCCAGATCGTATGTACGATTTGCCAGTATCGCTTATAGGTCGTTTATTTGCTGTCACACATAACGATCTCAAAATCGACGCATCAGCGATCAGCGATATATTGTTGGACCCAGGCGGTCGTTTGAATGTTGTTCGATGTTGGCAGGGTGTCAAACGGAGAAATATGTTGGCTGCTTCCCCAAAACGAACAATTTTTTTAAAAATGAACGACGTGTCAACGATCCACGATTTTCATCCTATTTGCGATCGTTCAGAGTCACTTGTAGCTGTCACACGCAACAACATTGCAAACAATGCCAGATGTGCGTCACGGAATCCGTGACCCCAACGACATATCTCCCGATAAATCGACACGTGTAACGGGCCCTTTAGAAATAACACTATTTCTGGGTATTTTAATACTTAGAGTTTATCCCGCTGCAGTCGCTCTAATATGCAATTGCATCTGAGCTGGAGAGAGGAGACTAGCTGCTATAATGTATCTCATATACTAAATACACAGAATGATTCCTGCTCTAAAAGAAGTAAAAGGAGGAAAATTAAAGCGAATTATCCACATACGGGGTAGAGAAAATATAACTTATTCCATTTTTATAAAAATTCTGTACAAACACTGGCAATGCATCTGATGCAGTCACAAAAGGGAAGGTGCAGTAGCCGAAACGCATTATCTTTTGGGACTGCATCAGACACGCTGGGCTTGATGCCAGCTGACATCAACCCCCAAAAATATTACCCCGATTGCCACCGTATCAGGGCAATCGGGAATAACTAGCGGCGAAGCGCCAGAATTCCTGCATTTAATGTGATGCGGCACTTGTGGGGTGGCTGCGAACTGGTATTTTTAGGCTGGGAAGTGCCAAATAACCATGGGCCTTCCCTTCCTAATAATATCAGCCCCACCTGCTCTACCTTGGCTGGTTATCAAAAAATAGGGGGGACCCCACATAGTTATTTTAAATTATTTATCTATTAGGTTAAACAAGGCTAAAAACACTCTTTAGTGTCACATTAAAGGCACTAAAGGGTGCAAGTGTACAAAAGCTGCTCTAATCTAAGCTCTCCTTGCTAGATCAACTCTCCCTGAACTGTGTCCAGAGGACAGTGTGCTGGCTATCACACCCCTGGGGTCTCATAAGACCCGATGCAGCCAGTCAATCACATGGCTACAGCATTATCACGGACGGCAGCCAGTTCCTGCATGTTTACTGGATATCTAACAGCCGCAAAACATGAGGGGCGGGGACTAGAGCATGGTGCTCGTGCACCCGAGTACCCCAATGTTCAATCGAGTATCAGGCAGTGATCACTCATCACTAGTTATAACCAATTTTATCTCCAAAAGAGATTTAGCGGAACACCGGTTACCGAACCATCAGTTACTGCCAGCTTCTGGACATGGAACCAGGGAAGCATGTTCTGTATCTGGCAGAAAAGTTTCTCGAAGGACAATCCACACATCCTGACAGCTATCTCACACATGCATGCTTAACTTGGCCAAGCATGCCATGCATGTGCTTTCAATGGGCATTGCCTTAGGAAGAGGATGCTATGTCCTAGAAACACATTGCATGAAGCACACTGACAGCGCTTGTGATATTGCTCTTTATTTCTGAAGATTCCCCTTCCAAGTGATCGATTCACCCATTGGAGCACCTTTGTGTTGTTTTTTCTTTTGCTACTGTTCATCCCAATAGAACACATGCAAGCATCATGGCAGCTGTGGGGCGTAAAGACAGATGAGCCCTTTATACTACAGTGAATGGAGGTTTTTACTGTTCTACTTGCCCGCATAGATATAAAACTAGACCGGCCGTTTAGCTCAATACCAGATTCTTGCTCTCTGCTCATTAAACAAATAGTGTACAATCCTTGTTTATATAAATCCGGATAATCCTTAGACTGAAGCGTAGACGGTCTCTATGATGTCATAACTCATTACTTAAATCCTAAGGGCGTCCTGACAATAAAGATCATTAAAAGTAAATAAAAATCAATTGTGTTTGACTGCAAGGTGATTAAATAACCTGGAAACGTATTCATCATGATACTGTAGGTTCACCGGCTATTGTGCCACTAAAGTGATTTCTGCCTGCTGTAGTAGGACATATTATGGGGCTATAAAATAGATTAATAGCAGATTGTAGTGGTTATAATAAACTCAGCGTAAACCAGAGCCACGGTCGTAAGTGCAATATCAATAATGGCGTGTCCCAGGATTTACACGTGCTGCAAGTCAGACTCATAGGCTGGCTACAGATGGAAAGATCTCACCCACAGACCTAAAAAGCAACGTTTTTAAATTGAGAATGGGAAATAGGTATACATTTCATATATGTTTAACCCATTCCCAACGTGCACGTGCTGTTGTATTAAGCAGACTCTGGAGCTAAGCCCGTTGTGCATTTGGCTGTATTATACAGCTGGCCTCCGTCTCTAAAGGCCGCGTCTCACTAAGCAGCAATGCTTTTTGTGACGCAACAGCGATCTTGCTAGCGATGTCGCTGTGTGTGACATCCAGCAATGACCTGGCCCCTGCTGTAAGTTCGCCAGTCGTTGCTGAATGTCCTGGACCATGTTTTGGTCGTTGCTCTCCCTCTGTGAAGCACACATCGCTGTGTGTGACAGCGAGAGAGCAACGATCTGAATGTACAGGGAGCAGGAAGAAGCCTTCTGCGGATGCTAGTAACCAAGGTACACATCGGGTAACCAATCAAAGGATTTGCTTGGTTACCTGATATTTACCTTGGTTACCAGCGTAGAAGCCGGCTCCCTGCACACGTAGCCAAGGTACACATCGGGTAACTATAAGCAAAGCGCTTTGCTTAGTAACCCGATGTGTACTATGGTTACCAAGCACAGCGTTGTTACACGGGTCGCTGGTGGCTGGTCTAAGATCGCTGTGGAGATCTGCCTGTGTGACAGCTCACCAGCGACCATGTAGTGACGCTCCAGCAATCCCTGCCAGGTCAGATCGCTGGTGGGATCGCTGGAGCGTCGCTAAGTGTGACGGTACCTTAACAGCAGCAACCAGAGCCTGATAACAGCAGCGGACCATCCTCGGACCAGCCTGATAACAGCAGAGGACCAGCCTCTACAACTTGTAATAATTTGTCTAAGATAAACATACATACTAAGGCAATTTTCCTATGAGTATGTGTTAAAATGTGGAAATTAAATTGTGGGACCAAATAAGGTCACAGATTACAGAGAATGGTGACACTTTCTAGATAGCGCTGATTACCTATAGAGATATTAATAAAACAAGGACTACAAGTGAAGCCTTGAATTAAAGGGAACCTGTCACCAGGATTTTCTCCTATAAATTCTATATATATTCAATATATACTCCACATAGTTCAATATATAGTTTCCCTATCATTCAATATACACTACAGCATTCTATAATGCTGTATAGAAGGGCTGACAGATGGCGGCCGCAGGTTATAGGGGGAAAAACCTGGTGCATCCAATGTGCACCCAGGACCACGAGCAGTTCTGGTTGTATATTGCTAATCCCTGCCTAACCGTCCCTGTATACACTAGCATAGATAAAGGGATCTTTAGAAAAAGTATTTCTAAAGATCTTTTATTGTATGCTATTGAGGCCAGTCACTAGACCCAAGGGCATTGCTTTCCTTGCTAGTCGGCTCCATTACCATGTTAAAACGCCCCTGTGAGTGGGCTAACATGCTAATGAATACGTAGCGTCAGAGGATGATCTCACTCACCTCTCCGCTGACATACGCTGGATTTTGGGTCATGCGCACTATGAAGTCTGGTGTACATGTCCTGGCTTCAAACTGAAGTAGTGCGCATGGCCGAAAGTCCAGGATCATGCGCACTAAGCCGAAATCCAGCGTCAGGCGGCGATGGCAGTGGAGAGGTGAGTTAGATCATCATCTGACGCTGCGCATTCATTTGCATGTGCATTTTTTAATGCGATTTTTCCCATTTATTAGAAAATGCTAAGAAAATATATGCTGCAAATATGAAACTGATTCAAATCTACAAGAAAAAAATTAAGCAAATTAAGCACCATGTGCATTAAATTTCAGAAATCTCTAAAATGAGGCAAAAACGCGATGTGTGAACATACCCTTATCCTTTCAATCCATATTTTCCTATACAAGCAGAATGCACATGAAATGCAAAACCAGAGATAACATTGTTATTCATATTCTTTGGACATCAGGCATAATATGATCTAAATTTTCACATTCTTTTGTCACAAAAGCAAACATCTGCGATTCTCTTCGGCGGTCTGTGCAGAACACTACCTGACTGGTTGTTCATCATGCGGACAGCCTTGGCTTTGGCCAGTTCCAAAGCTGTGACCCATCGCTGTCTCTCCACTTCACAGCTTGCCTTGAGATGGTATGTCCGGCCACCATTAGACAGAACAATGTTGCATGAATCTTCTGTGTCAATGTGAGCTGTAGACAGGTTAATGGTTCCTCGGCACGTGTGAGCCATCTCAGCCTGTGTCCTGAGGGATGACAGATTGGGAAACAATATAAGTAGAAAGAACAGTACTGGGTGTAAATGCCATATAAATGATGATTCCATCTTCAGAAGTGATCACCTATCTGTAGAATAGATGATAACGTGGGGCCAACAACTGGGACCCCGCCAACCCAAGACTGGTGCACAGCATTGCCATGTCTTCATGGAGCGGTGGCCGGACATGTGCACCATTGATTTTGTTTTACCAGCAGTCCCAGAATGTATAATGAATGCAGTGGATCAGGACCGCAGGGTCCCAGCGGTTGGACCACCACCGATCAGCAACGTCTTACCTATGACACAGATAAGATATACATTTCTAAACATGGGAATATGTTTCATTGTAACTGTAATGATGGATTTTTGGGACAGTCTCTGTGATATTTTTCAGCTCTGGAGTATGTTCATACAGCGCTGATACGCTACGTGGAATATATACTGTATATATGGAAACCCAACTGAAGCGTCAATTTAAAATATGCAAAACATCAAGGCACTGATTTTCAAAGCTGATTTTATCCTTTGTAGTTCATACACTGCAATCACTCCCCAACAAAATCCACATTTAAGACATTTGGTGCAATTTCCACTGTGTATCTGCAAGGGACTTATTCCACTGCAAATTACGTCTTGTGTGTAAATACCAAAAAGAGGAGTTATTCTAGTAGGATATGATTACAGACAATTGGTGCCACTGGTTTTCCTAATTTGACATTAATGCCTAGGTTTAGGAGAGGTTATCCATTATATGGCTAAAGATTGATATCCAAGACTACACGACAAATTAGAAAGAGGAAGGTTCAAGGAGGACCACCATACATTCACTGCAGTGCTGGACACAGGACGGTCGGACGGAAGTAGGCATCACCTTTGTATGTTAGGGGGCGCAGTTAGTTTAAGTAAAAAACTGCTATTTTAAAACACTCCTCTAGCTGCTATTAGCCGCACACGTGTGAAGATAGAAGTGCAGTGAAAATGCCAGTGCACATGGCATGCACAACCACTGCAATACAGGGAGGCGCTCATGGGTCCTAGAGCGGAGCCTATTACTGCTGGTAACTTTGGTAACTTGGGGCAGGCACGAGCCTTCACAAATCAGGGTCTTTCCTTCAGTGCATGGCTAGGACCAGTCTGTAGATGAGGAGCAGGTCCGCTCTTTGAAGCACATTAGAAGTAGGACGGGGCACCTGTGCACATGCAGTAGTAACAGCATATATTTATGTCCCACAGCTCTCCTTGTTCTCTAGACTCAAATACAGCCATCCCCGCCCCCCCATACATAATGATGGAGTTAGTCAGGACCAGGAATTTAATAGTATGTGGAGATCCTGCAGTATAAAGCTATGTGCCCACGTTGCGTTCTGCCCCTGCAGAAATTTCTGCAGCGATTTGAACAGCACATGTGCGCTTCAAATCGATGCAGAAACAGTCCGTAATGAAAAGCCGATTTCATGCGCTCTGGATGCAGCCCCTCCCATAGACAGAGCGGGACCTGCATCCAAAGCGCATGAAAGAAGTGACATGTTGCTTTTTAGAACGCAGCGATTTGGCAATAGCCGAAGCGCTGCGTTCTAATACGCAACGTGGGCATGGATTAGGCACAATCTTCATAGATTGTGCTGGTGACGCAGGACGCATGCAGTTACGCTGCGGTGCAAATCACAGCGTAACTGCATGCAAATACGCTACGTGGGCACATAGCCTTACAAGATGTATTGTGCAGCTAATAATGAAGCACATTGTAGTCTTCTTATTCCTACAATTGGGGTTAATCATTAGACCACAACAAGGGCTCATGAAGAAAGAGGCAAGAGAAAATCAATATTTTCTAACAACTACGAGTTGTGACTGCATGAAACTAAAGTGACCTCGCTTACACTCTTAATCATGATTTTTCAATATAACGGAATTGGCCGGGATTCAAGAAGGGAACAGACGTCTCTCCAACAGTAAAACTTATTTCAATGGATTCTACAGCACAAAAAAGTAGAAGTAGATAACAGTCAAGTCCTGATTAGTGGCAAAACGAAGATAAAAGGAGTGCAGAATATTATTAACATCAGTAGTAAAGCTACTGTAATAGTCTGGGCTAAACCTGAAATAATACATTCAGCAATGCCTGGCTAGCTTCAGTCACATCCACCATAGATGTGGACGCTTCAGACAGCACCGTCAGATCAGGAAGCGTCCTAGTGATCCAGGCCGACTCATTAAAAACCACAACGTACTGCGGCATTATAAAAGCAGAAACAAACCGCTTACCAGACTCAAGCTCCTCAGCTTCTAATCATAGCACGGTTCATGGTCTCAACAGCAGAAATATGCAAAGTGATTATAACCAGCGCAGTACTAATTAATAATACTGTAATAAATTATCAGTAGATGGATAAAAGAAAGAATAACAACAACAAGGGCATAAATAACCATATAATCAAGTAAGAACAAGGGATTGCACAAGCAAATGATCACTAGTGCAAAGGCTCAAGAAAGCAGAGAGGCAATAGGCACTGCTCACAGGAGACGCTCCTAGACACTCAGAATCCAACTTGGCCACCAACATACGATGACGTTGGCTTTACTAGTCGATCATCTAATGTGTAAGGAGCTCGTGTCCCGACTCTTCTCTGACGAGGGGTGAAAGATGGATCAAGCACGGCTATACACGCTACGTAGTCATCCACCAACAGTTATTTTTCCTTCTGTCTCTATAAACTTCTTCTAAACGGTATGCTGAGCGTGGACTTAGATTTTTTTTTTCTTTTCTTCTTCAGTGTAAAGCCACATGCACACCTTGAGTGTTTGTTGAGTTTTTTACCTCGGCACTTGTAAGCCAAAACCAGGAGTGTGATGATACGAGGAAAAGTATAAGGCTGGGGCCACACAAGCATTAATGTGAGTGAATCGCATGACACTCGGCTCCTGCTCTGCTGTGAGTGTAAGCCGAGTGTCATGCCACTGTGATGGGATCCTGCGATCAGAGCGCAGCTGCGGAGGAGTGGGAGGGACTAATCTCCTGATCTGCTGATGCGATTATCGCACTGCACTTCGGTGTAATGCGATGTTTCTCTCGCACCCATAGACTTGTATGGATGCGAGTGAAAACAAATCGGATTCCACCAGCAGCATGCGGTGATTGTTTTCTCAGTCCGATTGGGGCTGCGAAAAAAAATATCGTTCATGGTAGCGACCCCATAGAGTAATATTGGTCCGAGTGGATGCAATTTTATCACATTCTACTCGCTCCGTTTTTCTCGCCATGTGTGCTAGGGTATCTGGCCATGATCTGAAGTGTCAGGGTTCTGGATGTCGCGTTCTTTCTCCTCCGGAGATGCTAGCGTCCTGGGCGAGAGAACGCACTGTCCGTGCCCATGGTCAGGATTACTGACACAACATAATTTTGCTGTGTTCACCTGCTCAGAGCACTAGCGTCTCCTCAAGAATAAATTGACATGCTATGGCTCGGAAAGCTGCATCGTAGGTCCGTTTATGGAGCGTCTAAAAGAAGCACCGTGGGCATGGAATCTCTATGAGTCCCATACACTGAGCTTGTACTGTACAACACAGCGTTTTGGACGCAGTGAAAACACACTGTATGCAAAACACCGCTAACACGAGCACCACTTCTGCATTTTTTACCCACTGTACATATGAGACAGTCACATTGACTAGGGTAAGCCTAGTGGGTTATACCAATTCTATAGAAAATGTAAAGGGGTAACAAAACATTTTCTAAACTGCTGGTTTTGGATAGAGTGGACCTCTTTCGTTTTGCCGCTGTCATGAAATATTTGTAAAATGTCTGTCAGTAAAATAATCGCCAGAAACTGTATATATATGAGCATGCAGATCTTTGAAAACTAAATCCGCCAACATCTTTATATCTTCTATAAGCTTGCTTGGCACCTGGCGTTACACAGACGGTGATCTAGTAATCACGGTAAAGAGGTTGGTGCTTGGTGGAGAAACAACCTCGGGAGGCAGAAGCTTTGGAAGTGCTCTCTGCAGTTGGTCTTATTGATAGATGCCTACAATAAGATAAAGATGGATGGTTAGGCATCATGTGATTGGCTATATAGAGCATCACATGGCAATTAACATTTATTAGCAGTGATCGGAGAAAATGTGTGTGTGGAGGGGGCAACGATCGTTTATCAGGGCCTTATATACCAGTTCCTGTCCCTCCAACACCTGCTTCCTGATGAAGTAAGGTATGAAACGTGCGTTGGAGTGGAGGGACTGGACGGATCAGCATTACCTTGCAGTAAGTTTAATAAAAAATGGCCTCTTCTCTCTATGTGCCTTCTTCTGCTTATACAACTATCTGTGATACTCATATTCTTCACATATTATTCTCTGGGACTATTGGACCCATGTCACTAACCCTCTATGCACTTTATTATTAAATGCTACAGAACCTTTGCTATTTTGCTAATATGCACTTTTGAGCCAGATTTGTGCAATTTAATCTATTTTACAAACTATTGAGAACCACCTTACTGTGCATTCTTTAGTTGGACCTGTGCAATAACTGCACTTAGTAACTTATTTGGATAAAATATTTTTGGCAAATGAACTTTTTTATTTTTGTTAAACTTCTGTACAAAAAAAATCTCTTGGTTGGATGATATTCTTGTTTACATATACTATATGCACTTTCTGTAGGAATATTCTTCCTTTTCTGAATAATATTGCTAGAACATTGCAGACTAATATATTTTTTGTACTACCTTTTGCTTTTTCGTCTAGTCCCCATACCTGTATTACCAGGACACTTGTTAAGTTTTAAAAAAAAAATTAAATAAAATTGTGAATAAAAATATATATTTTAGGTCCTATAACTTTTTCCTTGTGTTGTTTTTCATATCAATTGAGTTTATGATCCAATTTGTGTTTAGAGGGTATCTAGCATTTATACAAGTAAACATGCCAACTACATAGGTTTAATTAATGATCTCTACACTTAAGGCTACTTTACACACTGCGATATCGGTCCCGATATCGCTGGTGTGGGTAGCCACCCCATCTGTTGCGCGACACGGGCAAATCGCTGCCCGTGCCGCACAACATCGCCCAGACCGGTCACACATACATACCTGTCCGGCGACGTCGCTGTGACGGGCGAACCGCCTCCTTTCTAAAGGGGGCGGTCCGTGCGGCATCACAGCGACGTCACTGAACCGCCGCCCAATAGCAGCGGAGGGGCGGAGCTGAGCGGGACGTAACATCCCGCCCACCTCCTTCCTTCCTCATAGCGGCCGGGAGGCAGGTAAGGAAAGCTTCCTCGTTCCTGCGGCGTCACACGCAGCGATGTATGCTGCCGCAGGAACGAGGAACAACCTCGTTACTGCTGCAGTAACGAGATTTGAGAATGGACCCCCGTGTCGCCGATTAGCGATTTTGCACGTTTTTGCAACGATGCAAAATCGCTTATCGGTGTTACACGCAACGGCATCGCTAATGCGGCCGGATGTGCGTCACGAATTCCGTGACCCCAACGAGTTCGCATTAGCGATGTCGCAGCGTGTAAAGCCCGCTTTAGTAGCCATGACAAAGAGGCCGAACCTGCCGAAAAGAAGGTTTTGTCTTTTCTACAGAAGCTATTCTCATTATTTTGAAGCCAAGACCAAGCGACAGACAGATACAGACCTTATCTCAGCCATGTGTTGTGCAGGTAAATTATCAGCAAGTAGCTTTTATTTTTAGGCTTTCATTTGGAGACTGAAAAAGTAGGACAAACATCTGCTCTTAGCTATTTTGCTCAAAGGAAAATTAATGCTGGATTGTTTCTCTGCCAGTTTGCTGAATCGTGTAGGGAAGAAGTAGCTCGATGATACGATGGTTATAAGATGTAGGGGACATAATGTGCAGGCTGGAGACAGCAATGTCACTGTAACCCTGACCAGAGAATGTCATCTGATCACTACTGGTCGCTGAATGGTCAAACTGAACACATGATTGTAAAAATGACAGCTGATGAATTGTACTGGCGAGAAAAGGAAAGGAGAAAAAATATTAGATCCCAGGAAACCTTTGGTGAATGATGGATGGTGTCCTACAGTAGTGTCATACGGACCTAGCAGACAGAACACCTGATTCAAACAATGGGCAACATCATAGAGGCCGGCTCTCGTCAGGACGTTTCTATTGTTTAGTCATGGAGTGAGGTGCCGGCTACAAGTGCGGCTACGAACCAGGTGACCAGGGAGTAAGTGCACAGGAGAAAGAGGTATTTTTCTGCATTTGGGTTTTGCTTAAAATCCAACATAAGGCCAGGTCACCGGAGTGAGGAGACAAAGCATCTCCAATGTCATTGGGGCAGTCTGAGTCTTAGGCTGTCTAGTTTAGGCTAATTAGGAGCCATCTAGGAAGACTTCTTATAAGGCCCCGTGCACACGGTGAGTATTTGGTGAGATTTTTACCTCAGTATTTGGAAGCCAAATTCACGACTGGGTAAAAAAATACAGAAGTGGTGACGTGTTTCTATTATACTTTCCCTCGGACTGTTCCACTGATGGTTTTGGCTACAAATGCTGAGGTAAAAAAGTCACGAAATACGCAACGTGTCCATATGGCCTTAACAGTGTGATTCAGGTGCACATGGCTCCCAGTCTGGGAAAGAACAGCTGATGCTACCTACCGTATGTTATGAGCGGATTTCTCTCTATGAGCTTCTATAGGGAGCATAACAAACAAAAAACGCAGCTGTGATTTTTTTCCTACAGAAAAGCTGGAATACTAAAATTAAAAAAAAAAAGTTAAAATCTGCAACAAAAATGCATCAAAAGGGGAAAATACATAAAAATATGCAACAAAAACAAAAAAATCAGAACAGAATGCTATTGTCTATTTTAGTGCAGACATTTATAGAAAAAAATGCAGCAATTTTGCTTGTGGGAACATGGCCTAACAATGTGCAATATAGACCTTTATTGTTGTACCGGTGAAAAAAGGAAAGGAGCAAAAATATTAAATACCAGGAGCCGTTGTTGAATGATGAATGGTGTCCTACAGCAGTGTCATACAGACCTAGCAGACAGAGCACCTGATTCAAACAATGGGCAACATCATTGAGGCCGGCCCTCGTCAGGACATTTCTATTGTTTATGTTCACACACAGCATTTTTTGTGTTTGTTTTTTCTACATGAAAAACTTCACAATGGTCAGAAAACTGCAGAGGAAATTAGGTGTTTTTTTATGCATTTTTTTCTATGTGTGTTTTGGTGTGAAGTCATTTTAGCCTGCTTTCACACATCTGGTTTTTGCTGAGCGGCACAATTCGGCGCTTTGCAGAAAAAACGCAACCATTTTTTTTTTTTTCCCCGCTGGTTGCGGTTTTTTTTGCCTAGACTTACATTAGTGCCGTATTGTGCCACATGGGCTTGCGTTCCAGCCGGTTTTTGCCGCATGCGGCAGATTTAGCCGATGCAGTGGCCGGATGGAATGTTGCCTGACAAGTTTTTTTGTCCGGCAAAAAAAAACAAAACACATTGCTCCGCATCCATCCGATGCGGCGCGATTTTCAATGCATGCCTATGGACGCTGCATGCGTTTTTTTCCACTGCGCATGCTTAGTAGCCTGCTGCAAGTGGCAAAAAACGGACGGGCCGCATGTCAAAAACTTATGCAAAGAATGCGGTATTGTCGCCGCATCCGTTGCATAAGTTTTAGAGCCAGATTGGCCGGCTCTGCTGAAACCGGAGGTGTGAAAGCAGCCTTAAGCTTAAATCAGGAAATCTTGCAGTAAAAACAATGAAAAAAAAAAATTGATAAGTTGCATTTTTTTTTAACCCCTTAACGACCTTGGACGTACTGAGTACGTCATGGTCACATGGTGCTAAACGACCCATGACGTACTCAGTACGTCCTGGCGAAATCGCGGTCCCGGAGCCCCTGGGAGTGAAATTTGTTTACCTAAACGGTGGATTCGGGAAGGAGGGGACCTCTGCCTGACCTCAGGAGGGGTGGTGCCTCCTCCCCGAACCTACAGAGGCTGTGATTGGCTGACGAACGCCGCTCAGCCAATTACAGTCACTGTAATGTGTCAGCCATTGAAAATGGCTAACACATTGCAATCCAGCCATAATCAGTGCTGCTGTAGCACTGATGACTGGCTGGAGCTGGGTGAACTTTGTTTCACCCGCCCCCAGCTCTGATTGGAGAGACCGGCCTTGTGACCGATCTCTCCCAATCACTGTGGATCTTGTGCCGTCACCGCTACCCTCAGCTTCACTCCGTCCGTGAAAGCTGATGAGAGCGGTCGCTGCAGGTGCCCATCGGTAAGTTATAGCACCCCCATCCCCCGCCGCTCCCCGCCGCTCCCCGCCGAGATTCCCCGCCGAGATCCCCCGCCGAGATCCCCCGCCGAGATCCCCCCGCCGCTCCCCGCCGCTCCCCGCCGAGATCCCCCGCCGCTCCCCGCCGAGATCCACCGCCGCGATCCACCGCCGCTCCCCGCCGCGATCCACCGCCGCTCCCCGCCGAGATCCCCCGCCGCTCCCCGCCGAGATCCCCCGCCGCTCCCCGCCGAGATCCACCGCCGCTCCCCGCCGAGATCCACCGCCGCTCCCCGCCGAGATCCACCGCCGCTCCCCGCCGAGATCCACCGCCGCTCCCCGCCGAGATCCACCGCCGAGATCCACCGCCGCTCCCCGCCGAGATCCACCGCCGCTCCCCGCCGAGATCCACCGCCGCTCCCCGCCGAGATCCACCGCCGCTCCCCGCCGAGATCCCCCGCCGCTCCCCGCCGAGATCCACCGCCGCTCCCCGCCGAGATCCACCGCCGCTCCCCGCCGAGATCCACCGCCGCTCCCCGCCGAGATCCACCGCCGCTCCCCGCCGAGATCCACCGCCGAGATCCACCGCCGCTCCCCGCCGAGATCCACCGCCGCTCCCCGCCGAGATCCACCGCCGCTCCCCGCCGAGATCCACCGCCGCTCCCCGCCGAGATCCACCGCCGCTCCCCGCCGAGATCCACCGCCGCTCCCCGCCGAGATCCACCGCCGCTCCCCGCCGAGATCCACCGCCGCTCCCCGCCGAGATCCACCGCCGCTCCCCGCCGATCCACCGCTGGTCGCCACGCCGCTTTACACGCCGCTGTCCCTGCCCGCCACGCCGCTGTTCCCGCCGCTGTCCCTGCCCGCCGATCCACCTCTGCTGCCCGCCACGCCGCTGTCCCTGGTCGCCACCGTCCCCTTTCAGTCGCACCCACCTTTTTCAGCCGCCGCTGCACCCGATCGGCCGCCGCCTCCATCGGCTGCCACTGCACCTAATCGGCTCCCCCCCTCCATGTGCTGCCTCCCCTCCCCCCCTCCATGTGCTGCCTCCCCTCCCCCCCTCCATGTGCTGCCTCCCCTCCCCCCTCCATGTGCTGCCTCCCCTCCCCCCCTCCATGTGCTGCCTCCCCTCCCCCCCTCCATGTGCTGCCTCCCCCCCTCCATGTGCTGCCTCCCCTCCCCCCTCCATGTGCTGCCTCCCCCCCTCCATGTGCTGCCTCCCCTTCCCCCCTCCATGTGCTGCCTCCCCTTCCCCCCTCCATGTGCTGCCTCCCCTCCCCCCCTCCATGTGCTGCCTCCCCTCCCCCCCTCCATGTGCTGCCTCCCCCCTCCCCCCCTCCATGTGCTGCCTTCCCCCCTCCATGTGCTGCCTCCCCCCATGTGCTGCCTCCCCCCCATGTGCTGCCTCCCCCCCATGTGCTGCCTCCCCCCCCATGTGCTGCCTCCCCCCCCCATGTGCTGCCTCCCCCCCCATGTGCTGCCTCCCCCCTCCCTCCATGTGCTGCCTTCCCCCCCATGTGCTGCCTCCCCCCCATGTGCTGCCTCCCCCCCCATGTGCTGCCTCCCCCCCCCATGTGCTGCCTCCCCCCCCATGTGCTGCCTCCCCCCCCCATGTGCTGCCTCCCCCCCCCATGTGCTGCCTCCCCCCCCATGTGCTGCCTCCCCCCCCCATGTGCTGCCTCCCCCCCATGTGCTGCCTCCCCCCCATGTGCTGCCTCCCCCCCCATGTGCTGCCTCCCCCCCCATGTGCTGCCTCCCCCCTCCCTCCATGTGCTGCCTCCCCCCCCATGTGCTGCCTCCCCCCTCCCATCAGACTCTGCCCCCCTCCCTGATCTGCTGCCTGCTCTCTCCCATCCTTTTCACCCTCCTTCATCTGCTGCCTCTTCTGTCTGCTGTGATTCTGCTGCCTAGATCCATCCTGTAAGGTAGGTATCCCCATCTCACCCCCCCATCCTCTGCCGCTCCTCCATCCGCTGCGCCATTTCCCATCATCCATCCGCTGCGCCCTTTCCCATCCTCTGCCGCTCCTCCACCCGCTGCGCCCTTTCCCATCTTCCATCCGCTGCGCCCTTTCCCATCTTCCACCCGCTGCGCCCTTTCCCATCTTCCATCCGCTGCGCCCTTTCTCATCTGCCGCCCCGCCCTCTCGCATCGCATTATCTAGCGCAGTTGCTCGCTTCCAGACTGCAGTGGATGATGCGATACGAGACTCGTGCATTGCTCTCACGTTTGGCACTGGTCTTAGTGGCAGGCGCTCTTTTTTTTTTTTTTTTTTTACTGATGTCTGTATTTTTTATTTCGCCAAACTAATTTTTTTTGTATGGGGGGGGGGGGGCTAGTTTCCAAAATGGGATCACATGTGGGGGAGCTCCATTGTTTAGGCACCTCAGGGGGGTCTCCAAATGAAACATGGCGTCTGCTAATAATTCCAATCAATTTTACTGTGAAATGGCGCTCCTTCTCTTCTGAGCCCCGCCGTACGCCCAAACAATTGATTTCCACCACATATGAGGTATCGTCGTACTCAGGAGAAATTGCACAATACATTTTATGGTGCATTTTTTTCTGATACCCTTGTGGAAAAAAAAGCTACCTGTTTGAAAAAACAATTTTGTGGTAAAAAAAAGAATAAAATATTTTCACGGCTGAACATTACAAACGCTTGTGAAGCCTCCAGGGGTTCAAAGTGCTCACTAAACAGCTAGATAAATTCCATGAGGGGTCTAGTTTCCAAAATGGGGTCAATTGTGGGGGAGCTCCATTGTTTAGGCACTTCAGGGGGGTCTCCAAATGAAACATGGCGTCCGCTAATAATTCCAACCAATTTTGCTGTGAAATGGCGCTCCTTGCCTTCCGAGTCCTGCCGTGCGCCCAAACATTTGATTTCCACCACATATGGGGTATCTGCGTACTCAGGAGAAAATGCACCATAAATTTTATGGTGCATTTTTTCCTGATACCCTTGTGATAAAAAAAGCTACCTGGTTGAAGCAACAGTTTTGTGGTAAAAAAATTTTTTTTTCTTTTCACGGCTCAACGTTATAAACTTCTGTGAAGCCCCCAGGGGTTCAAAGTGCACATCAAACATCTAGAAAAAATATTTGAGGGCTCTAGTTTCCAAAATGGGGTCATTTGTGGGGGAGCTCCATTGTTTAGGCACCTCAGGGGGTCTTCAAACCCGACATGGCGTCCGCTAATGAGTGCAGCTAATTTTGCACTCAAAAATTCAAATTGCGCTCCTTGCCTTCCGAGTCCTGCCGTGCGCCCAAACATTTGATTACCACCACATATGGGGTATCTGCGTACTCAGGAGAAAATGCACGATACATTTTATGATGCATTTTTCCTGATACCCTTGTGAAAATACTAATTTTTATGGCTAAAGTAACATTTTTGTGTTAAAAAAGTAAAATTTTCATTTTTTCGTCTACATTGCTTTGGTTGCTGTGAAGCTCCTAAAGGGTTAATAAACTTCTTGGATGTGGTTTTGAGCAGAGTGAGGGGTGCAGATTTTAGAATTGGGTCACTTTTGGGTATTTTCTGTCGCCTAGGTTTCTCAAATCACTCCAAATGTGATGTGGTACCTAAACAATTTTTTTTTGTAAATTTTGTTGGAAAAATGAGAAATTGGTGATGAACTTTGAACCCTTCTAACTTCCTAACGGAATTTTTTTTTTTTTCAAAAATTGCGCTGGTGTAAAGTAGACATGTGGGAAATGTTATTTAGTAACTTTTATGTGTGACATATTTCTCAGATTTATGGGCATAAAATTTCAAATTTTGAAAATTGCAAAATTTTCAAAATTTTCGCTAAATTTCCGAAATTTTCACAAATAAACGCAAAACATATCGGCCTAAATTTACCACTGACATGAAGTACAATATGTCACGAAAAAACAATGTCAGAATCGCCAGGATCCGTTGAAGTGTTCCAGAGTTATAACCTGTCAAAGTGACACTGGTCAAAATTGCAAAAAATGGCCGGGTCTTTAAGGTGAAAACAGGCTGGGGGCTGAAGGGGTTAAAGTAGAAAAATGTAAGGGGAAAAAAAATCCACCGTGTAAATATGTTAGGAATCTCATTAATTTTTACGTTAATGTAAAACAATAAGTCTGTTCTATATAAAAGTAAATGAATTGAAAACACGAAGTGTGAACACGCCCTTAGGATTCTGACGGATTTGCCAGTTTGAGCGGTCATCACTAGCAGTCGTCACTAGTAAAATATTAAGAGAAGCGAATGAGAATAAAGTCAAGATTGTGACAGGGAGAATGCAAATCGCATAATTTAGGTCTTGTGAGAAACATTTGGACCAGCAATATACAGTGAAGGAAATAAGTATATGATCTCTTGCTGATTTTGTAAGTTTGCCCACTGACAAAGACATGAACAGTCTATATTTTAAGGGTAGGTTAATTTTAACATGAGAGAATATCCAAAATAAAATCCAGATAATCACATTGTATAAATTATTTAAATTTATTTGCATTTTGCGGAGAGAAATAAGTATTTGATTCCTCTGGCAACCAAGACTTAATACTTGGTGGTAAAACTATTGTTGGCAAGAACAGCAGTCAGACATTTTTTTTTGTAGTTGATGATGAGGTTTGCGCTCGTATCAGGAGGAATTTTGCTCCACTCCTCTTTGCAGATCATCGCTAAATCATGAAGATTTTGAGGCTGTCGCTTGGTAACTCGGACCTTCAGCTCCCTCCATAAGCTTTCTATGGGATATAGGTCTTGAGACTGGCTATAAATGAAATAGAGATAGAGAGACAGGCGCAATATGAGAAGCATCCGTGGATAGATTTAGGATAGATATTTAGAACTGCTCACCTTTGCAGGTTGTACGCCCCCGCACAACTCCAGTGAAAGCGTGTCAGTCTGGGGTATTCCTCCGTTCTGATTGCAGTGTCCAAGCTTATTGAATCCAGACTTATGGTATCGTTGTCGGCTCCTGAACTCCACCGGCACCTTGGGATTCAGGTTTTCCTCCACGATCCTCCAGTTCCAGATTATCTGGATTTTATTTTGGATATTCTCTCATGTTAAAATTAACCTACCCTTAAAATTATAGACTGTTCATGTCTTTGTCAGTGGGCAAACTTACAAAATCAGCAAGGGATCAAATACTTATTTCCTTCACTGTATATCACACACTGCTGGGATTTGGCAAGCTGCAGGGCTTGCCGAAAATTTCACCAGGGTTGGAAAATGATTTAATTAGTACAATTTTTTATAATTACATTTGTACAGGTGATAGGTAGGTACAGGAGAGGTATGATCACGGGTGACCATTGCTGCTCCATTGACGTCTATGAGATAGACTGGGACCTTGTTCTATCACATAAACACTGAATAGAGAAGTAGGGTACATAGTGCATCCAATGCCACTTCATTCAATCCCAAAAGCAGCGAGGAACATGAGATCAGGCTCCACCCCTCCTTGTTATCAGCGGGGCCCTTTCATTTATTATGGAGCATGAACATACAGTAGGTGATAAATGTATTTCATAAAAAAAAAAATCACTTTAATAAAGCTGGTAAGAAAAAAAAAGCATAATATGTAGCATGACTGTCATGGGATAGAAAAATATCCTTGTGCAATTCATGGATAAAACGAAGTGTGTAAGTTATGAAGAAGCTGGAGCGTCCTCTCTACTATAAACGGGCTGTTATTCTGGTCCTGCTGAGGTCTGGGATATCCGACACAACTGCTCACATACTGCTTGGCCGGAGAAGGCTGAAACTGCACTTTCTAAATGCTATTGCCGGAGACAAAAGTCACGTCTGGCAGGTCACGAAAGAAGCAAAAAATACTGAAGAAGTGCAACGTATATTATCATGTTATTCAAAATTAGTTCCGAGTGTTTGCAAAACATTGCCATGTATCACAGCGAGGGAGGACAGGAGAGGATAGGATATTCCCACCAGCACGCGATGTCACCCAGTGCAGACACGCCATAGACTGGAATCATCATATATCTAAAGCAATATAGTCATATACAAAATATTGGCACAAAAATGACGGTATTCCACTCCTTGGGCCACAATCAGTATTTAAGTTTTAGACACTGAAGAATTTCTGCACCTTAGTTTACTTGCATTTTAAATAGTGTTTTTGTATGTGGTTCTATTGTGCCTTTGACGCTGCGCTTTTTGACTCTGTTGTGTTGTGCTTTAACTACTTCTTCACCCTGCGATTTTCTGTTTTTTCCTCCCTTTCTTACAAGAGCCATACATTTTTTATTTTTTCATGCCATATGAGGGCTTGTTTTTTGCGGGAAAAGTTGCACTGTTGAATGACACCATTCACGCTGCCTCATATTGTACTGAAAAACGAGAACAAAATTCTGGTGAAATTGCAAAAAAAGTGCAATTCCATCTTTGTTTTATTTACCAGGTTGACTTTATGGTGACCTGGCAACATAATTCCACAATTCAGTATGCATGTGTAATAAATAAATAAAATGTATGTATGTATGTATGTATGTATGTATATACACACACACACACACACACACACATACATACATACACACATATACATACATACACATATATATATATATATATATATATATATATATATATATATATATATATATATATATATATATATATATATATACAGTACAGACCAAACGTTTGGACACACCTTCTCATTCAAAGAGTTTTCTTTATTTTCAGGACTCTGAAAATTGTAGTTTCACATTGAAGGCATCAAAACTATGAATTAACACATGTGGAATGAAATACGTAAAAAAGTGTGAGACAACTGAAAATATGTCTTATATTCTTGGTTCTTCAAAGTAGCCACCTTTTGCTTTGATTACTGCTTTGCACACTCTTGGCATTCTCTTGATGAGCTTCAAGAGGTAGTCACCGAAAATGGTTTTCCAACAGTCTTGAAGGAGTTCCCAGAGATGCTTAGCACTTGTTGGCCCGTTTGCCTTCACTCTGCGGTCCAGCTCACCCTAAACCATCTCGATTGGTTTCAGGTCTGGTGACTGTGGAGGCCAGGTCATCTGGCGTAGCACCCTATCACTCTCCTTCTTAGTCAAATAGCCCTTACACAGCCTGGAGGTGTGTTTGGGGTCATTGTCCTGTTGAAAAATAAATGATGGTCCAACTAAACGCAAACCGGATGGAATAGCACGCCACTGCAAGATGCTGTGGTAGCAATGCTGGTTCTGTATGCCTTCAATTTTGAATAAATCCCCAACATTGTCACCAGCAAAGCACCCCCACACCATCACACCTCCTCCTCCATGCTTCACGGTGGGAACCAGCCATGTAGAGTCCATCCGTTCACCTTTTCTACAAAGACATGGTGGTTGGATCCAAAGATATGAAATTTGGACTCATCAGACCAAAGCACAGATTTCCACTGGTCTAATCTCCATTTCTTGTGTTCTTTAGCCCAAACAAGTCTCTTCTGCTTGTGATAAGGCCGTAATTTAGGTTGATGCAATCTAATCATGCATCCCTCTTAAACTGTCTGCAGTCCAAATTATGAGTCACTCGTGGTAGCATGCATTACCCTCTCTTTCGCTCACACCAGAGAGACGTACTCAGATATGAATAGAAAGTAAGACTGATTTATTTCCGGAAGTGTTACAAATATATATAACCTTATTGGCTAGGTGCCAAGAATACGTAACACGTCTCCTATTGGATAAACTAGATACAGCTTATTCTGTGATATACAATTTACTGTAATGTGCTTGGTTCCTCATTTATATTAAGCAATGTCAGCATGATTCACTGGTCACAAGAATAGCCCAGACTGTCTGTCTGAGTCTTATGCCAAGAGATATGTGGGGTACAGTTCAAACAACATCTTAAATCTTGTTCTTTATGGATATCTCCATGTAACTCCTATATACTCATAATAATGATAATCACATCCCTAACAGTCCCCCCTTTGGAGATAGCCAAAAAGTCTTTCCTTACGTTTCCAGGTCTATTGATCTGTCCTAATGTAGATGGTTACCTCACTCACATACGAGATACCCCATCCCTTGTGGATGAATCTCCCCACCCAACAGACTATGCATAGGAAGCCAGATCCTGACCGTGTTCTCTAGACTGTCCTCATGGCTATGTTCCCCTGGCCCACGTTATTCAGGAAGGGGGAACGTGGCAGTAGTCCTTTAATTGGCTAATATTTATCAGGGTTGGATTCACTCAGAGTCTCATGCTCCTCAGTCCTCAGGCGGTAATGGTGGGACATCAAAGGTGGGATGTAGAGTCGTCTTCTGGTCCACCTGCTTAGATATCATCGTCCTGGCACAAAGTATCGGGTAGAAGAGGGAAAACAGCCATCTCCTGGTCTCAGGCAGGTCCGACATCTCTTTGTAGTGGAATGCATGGATCGTCGTCCGAAAGAAAAAGAGTGAGAGAAGAGAGAGAGAAAGAGAGAGAGAAAGATTGAGAAGAGAGGAAGAGAGAGAAAAAGATTGAGAAAAGAGAGAGGAAAAGAGAGAGGAAAAGAAGAGAGAGAAAAAGAGGAATGAGAGAAAGAGAAAAGAGAAGAAATCTAGATCTGGCTGGATCTGGAGGAGAAAACTCAAAAACGTGTATTAGGCAGATGTTTAAACAAACAACAAGCTTAGTTGAAGTATCTGGGGGTACTTCTAAACAGGATTTCATAGGGTCTCAACCTAGTTGTCCCTGCTGTGGTGTGTCTGACACTGAACAATGCAAGCGAAGACTCTCATGCCCTTGCTTTCTACACTGCCCCAACCTCCCAACCTTCCCTCTATTTTGTGGCTGGTATGGGGTGTGTAGAGTCAGTTCTGTGTCTAAGGCCTGCCATATCTCATTGGCTGGCAGTGAAAGCAGGTCACTAGCCACTTTCCATGGTCTCCGGGAGCCCACAGCTGCACCCTATCTCAGTCCTCTTCTTCTGGGACTTGCTCTTGTAGGGTCAGGACAACGTTTTCTCAAGACTTTCCATCCTTCCTTTCTTCTTCACATCTGGGTCATTCGAAAAGCACAGATTGACTGACTGTTTCTCTCATAAGTGGTCTTGGGGCTTCTTTGGATGTTCTGTCAGTGAGGGCACTTCTTACTGCTTCCCTTGACTCCTCCAATGTAGGCCTCAACCCTGCTCACCGCGACTCTGTCTGGCAATAGCAAAGCTTCCATCCGTTCTTCTATGGCCTCATGGCGGCGTACAGTTCCATTGTCAGTGATCAAGTCTCTTATCCTCCACAGAGTAGATGCTGGCTGCCATCTTGCAGGCTTCAGCGAGAGCACATACATCTGCTTCTTCACAGACAGGCATGCGGGTAGCGACTGCTCTGTCAGCACAGCGTCTTCTGCCACCAGCACCATACCCATGTGGAACCGTCTTCTTGATGCACATCTTGATCCATCCGCAAAGGTGTTAAGTCAGGGTCCAAAGGTGTTAAGTCAGGGTATCGAATCCAGAGTTTCAGCTATGCCAGAGTCGACTACCTCTTCCACCAAGGTGTCAGAGGTGGGACACTCCCCCCTTGGAAGAGGGAGAAGCTCAGCAGGATTAAGGACCGCACACCGGGAGTTGGTGACTTTGTCAGGGAGCAGTGATGTCATACGGGCACTGATCTTCAACTGGTGCTTTAGGTAGGTGTTCAATCTGGCTGAGTAGTGTTCAAAGGGCTGCTGTCTTCCTCCATGGCAAACGGGTGGAATGACTTCTGGGCTGGAGATAACGTGATGATACTCTTCAGGTGACTGTAACTCAGGTGACTGTGACTGTAACTCAGGTGACTGTGACTGTAACTCAGGTGACTGTGACTGTAACTCAGGTGTTACCAGCTGTAGTTTACATGTGGGCTCTCGGAGACCTGATACAAAGGACTATACCCAGGTTTGTAAGAAAGAGCAATGGGTGTAACTTTGGGGTCAGGAGAACATTGAAATTCTAAAAACTAAAATCCCCTAAAATCCCGGGGAAAGAGAAAAGAGCACAAGAGGGTTTGGAAACTACCAAGCAGCACCCCCTGACTACATCTAAACAACTAGGAAAAAGCAGTGGAGCGTATCTACTCTACCTCTCCTGTGCTGACCCTGTAACTGGGGGCCCTGCACTCTCCCTCATCCCGACGGTAGACCTGATGGTGGTCAGGGCCGAGCCTCCAGCGTATCCCTCTCTCCTGTCAGACCCTGCAAACTAAGACACAAAGGATTACTGGGTGCTGTCAACGAAAACTCTAATATATACCAACTCCTGAAGATCAATATCCCCTTGGGACCACATGAACCTCCACCCTCTCTATCAGGGAACTCTTGTGCAAGACACCAGGCAGGATAACATACAAGTGAAAATATCTCAAAACTAGGCTAAGTAACAACTGCCATATGCAGAAAAATATTCACTGTCCACCAGGACTAATAGTGAGCAGTCTATATGGTCTACTAAATTGTATAACATACAACAAAAACAAACATGCAAAAGTGAAGGGAAAAGGTTTCCACAGGACTATCAGCAATAACCTCTGCTAAGGTTCATTAGTGGGAAAAACTGCATATATGACCAAAAATGGAGTGTGTGTTCCAGGTCCCTATCTCCCCCCTCTGCAGTCCCTGCTATGTCAGCAATAAACAGAGCAGTGACTTTGGCTGCTAAAACAAAAAAAATGGGGAACTGGGTGTCAGCTGGACTAAAAATGGCGTCTCAAGATGAACTATGTAGTGTCTGAGTTAAAACGTCCACTAAAGATAATTACCGATAAGAAACAGCCGCTAAAAGAGGAAGTAGGTGTTGGCCAAAAATGGCGTCTGAAGAGTCCTGGGAGGGAGTGACAGCTACATTCAGGAGGTATTCAATCTGTCACTGGGAATACGGATTATATAGGGACCCCTTAGCTGACCCTGTAACTAGGGACCCTGTACTCGCCCTCATCTCGACGGTAGACCTGATGGTGGTCAGGGCCGAGCCTCCAGCGTATCCCTATCTCCTGTCAGCCCCTGCAATAACTATCCCCATACCATACCCCACCCAGGGCCGAGTGACAGAAAGAAATCTACATTCAGAACAGGAAATAATGGGGTGGGCTTACGTGGACACAAGTCCACCCTATATATCAGCTTATATTTCTTATTTTCACAGACAGGTAAAATACACATAGTGCAGTTGCTAGATTCAGAATTACTCATCAATTCACATCTAGAATTCTCAATTTCAACATACGTGTGTCATTTACAACTAAACTTCACCGAATTTCATTCACAGGACACTGAAATGGAAACTAACACTTCCCTGTTTTTTTTTTCCTTCTTTCTTTTCAACTCTCCTACGGTGTTTCACACCACAAACTGCGTACATTATACATAAAACATCTTCCAGTGTCACTTGGGTGATAAGGTACAAGCACCCTCACTGTAAACCTGCAAACCTGGCTCCATTACTGGCCAGAAAGAATCCCCAGCTTTAATCTGGGTGAAAACATCTTTCAGGGAAAACTATATATGAGATATTATGTCAGAGAGAGAATTCACGATATACATACACCTCCATGAGAACGGTCTATCGACTACTCAATAATTCCGATTAAGACCAAAGTTTAGGGGTCTTCCCCAATGTATTCAATTCTAGGTAAGAATACATTGACATCTACTAAAACAAGACCAGTGAGTACGCATACAACGTTCAACTCACTGCTTAGCATGAAAACCGTACCAGGTAACAGTCAGGGCTCTTTCACCCACTTGTTCCTTAACACTGCACCTGTACATCAGGTCCAAGGTATCAAACATCAATTATTGATGACACGTCACTCATAGGTGTATATATCTCAGTGTTCCTTCACAAGGACTGCAGCCTCTTGGGGCTTCCATGTCACATATTTAGGGCGTTCTTGTCTGGGACTATCGGAATAATGGTGCGATGCCATGTGTGGCCTGACGTCCTCAAATAAGGACAGCACCTGTGGTTTACCTCTACTAGGGACAGTGTTGGTGGTGGGGTGGATCATTGTTAAATCATTGTCATCTTCCTGCCCCCCCCCCTCGGTGGCTTCTGCTGCTCCAGCAATAAATAGGCCAGTGGCCTTGGGACTGAAGATGGCTGGAAAAGGGAACTAGGTGGGAAGGGGGTTTCGGCACCAAGAGGGGACTAGGTGCGGCCCAACCTGAAATGACGTCTGGGCAGGCTAGGGAGGGCGTTTGGTGGGCAGGGGGACAAACTACACAAGTCCAACCCTCTGAGGATGACATATAGGGTGGTGGGCATTGCTTTCTAATGGGCTTGGCCACTTCCTGAGGAGCCATTTTCTGAGCTGGTGCAATATACAAATATCTACCATCTCTATCCCATTCCTCTTTCCAGGCCAATCTTTTAACGTCCTTTGACGTTCTATACCATGCTTCAGCATCCATAAGGAGATCTATATCTTTCAAGATCCCTCGCTTGTTTAACAAAACATCTTTCCATTCCTTCTCGTTCGCTTACTAATTCTTCTGCCGTTAACTTGACAGGTGTGGACTGATTAGACCCCATGCTTCAAGGGTATACGACCCAAAACTAACACGTCAATCTGGATGTCTGCTATGCCGTAATCCACTTCCTCTTCTGGACCAGCGATTTTACACATCCACAGAATACACAGAATTTCTATCTCAGTCCACAAACCAGGTTGTCCTACCAGGAAGAGGTGTCACGTGGGTGATAGATACTAAATTCACCCTCACTATCTCTTACTTCATGTACCAGCAACCTCTGTTCACACTATATACACCTTATTTGAACGGTCCGTCCAGAACATCAATAATACTGTTTAAAACCAAAGTCAAGGGATTTTGCCAATGTTCCTCCTACCTAGGATCGCGGAGAACATCAAATACAGTCAGGGTCTCACCATGACGCTGTACCGGCCAAAACCAATCCCCCTATCGTCTCCTCTCTGTGGAAGACGCACTAGGATACAGTCAGGGTCTCTTACCGTAACTCTGTACCTAGCCTTCAGTCTTTATCAATTACTGACTATCAACCGGACACGTTACCCACACCCGTGTATACTCTATATACTCAGACAGCATACTTCAAAGTACATCTTCAGAGTTTTTTTTTTCTTCACTCAAAGACAGCTCTCACTACATTACGTGACACTTCCTCTTTTTGCATAAACCAGTATATACGAACAAAGCACACAGAACTTCACGGTTCTCGTAACCAGCAAGTACTCCACCTGCTGCAAATAGACAGACATCTCAACGGGTAGACACAGGTCAACACAATGACATAACAATAAGGACACTATATACACCATCCAGGTGGCTGATCTCACCTGCAGATATAACCATATATATTCATATATGCAGCGTATATAACAACTTCCTCATTTTCCCTTGCCTTTAAGTCAGAGAAAAATAAAACATAGAACTTCTGCTTTTCTCCTAGAGCAGACAAAAACCACATTACATAAATTACAGACAGCTTAAGGTGAACCTGACCACCTTGGTGTGAGATCTCTTAGGACGGCTTATCTCATGCGAGATGGCGGTCATTAGGTGTCTAGACTGGGACAGCCCAACCCCCCCTTCGAAATGCAAGTACACGCAAGAGGTTTGCAAGGTGAGAGTATACAAATGATCTCACCTGCAGCTGGAGTTGCGCAATTCTCCACCTCTCGTGTAGTTGCCTTCCGACTGAAGGTGTCAGCACGGCCGTCCGCCATCCAGAGCTCCGTCCTAAGGTTCGTTGGGCGCCAAATGATAAGGCCGTAATTTAGGTTGATGCAATCTAATCATGCATCCCTCTTAAACTGTCTGCAGTCCAAATTATGAGTCACTCGTGGTAGCATGCATTACCCTCTCTTTCGCTCACACCAGAGAGACGTACTCAGATATGAATAGAAAGTAAGACTGATTTATTTCCGGAAGTGTTACAAATATATATAACCTTATTGGCTAGGTGCCAAGAATACGTAACACGTCTCCTATTGGATAAACTAGATACAGCTTATTCTGTGATATACAATTTACTGTAATGTGCTTGGTTCCTCATTTATATTAAGCAATGTCAGCATGATTCACTGGTCACAAGAATAGCCCAGACTGTCTGTCTGAGTCTTATGCCAAGAGATATGTGGGGTACAGTTCAAACAACATCTTAAATCTTGTTCTTTATGGATATCTCCATGTAACTCCTATATACTCATAATAATGATAATCACATCCCTAACACTTGTTGCCTGTCCTTAGCAGTGGTTTCCTAGCAGCTATTTTACCATGAAGGTCTGCTGCACAAAGTCTACTCTTAACAGTTGTTCTAGAGATTTGAAGGTGTGTCCAAACTTTTAATCTCTACTAATATATATATATATATATATTATATATATATATATATATATATATATATATATATATATATATATATTAGTATTTTTTTTATTTAAGTGGTAAACATAAATTTTCAATTTGTAAAAAAATAAATACATTAAGTGAATTAAAATAAAAAAAAAAAAATAAAAAAAGAATTGGACCTTTGTCACCTTTCCCGAGACCAGTGACGCTCACGTTTCTCGAGATTTTATTCGGCTGTGTGAGAGCTTATTTATTAGTCCCCTTGGTAGACTTCAACCTGTAACTGATCGCTTCTGTGGTATACAGTAGTACCACAGTATTGCTGCATATATTAAAAAAAATTACGGTCTCCTCTGAAGCATGGTCACATTTCGCGGGAGTTCATAAAGACAAACATGGAGGACCGTAGCAAACCCCTGGACATTATAGCAACCCATTGACGTCTCACGATCAGTTCACGAGCACGTTAATTCATGCATAAAATAACGCACCCTGTTAATGCCGCTGTCAAGAGTTTAACAGGGGCATTTAACTAATTAATCAGGGGCAATGCTTTGCGACACCTGCGATTGTTAGAGGCAGGTCCTAGCTGTAATACACAACCATAACCTGCCGGATATGGGATGGGCTCACCTTATGAGCCTCCTCCATACACCCGCTACAGCCTTGCGCTGTATATATACGGCGGATAGAGTGGCATAGCTAGGGGTTTAGCTCAGGAATGGGCGAAACCTCTGAGTGTGCTCCGGTTACAACTGCAGTGGCGCAACCTAATTGTGGGTATAGGGAAACCTCAGCAGATGACCAGGTTGTAAATACAGGTCTATACAAAGACCAGAACTGATGTTACTGGCATACTGTGACCATATAGTGTACGATAAAAGTCTTGCAGACCAAACAAGTGATTACAGTACAATTATTAGAGGACTAACAGATTACGTTTTTTCTGATGGAGTCGTTCCCTTTTTCTGTCTTTTCCATGTGGCCCTGACAACTTTGTAATGCCGGCATCCCTGCAATGTCCTGCCCCTGCCAGCAGGGTTGCCAACATACTCAAAGCCATGGCTGTACTGCGCGCTCCATATATTTTCCATGGCCACTAACGTGCTCCCTTGCTGCCTCCTGCTCCCGAGGCCTGTGCATGGTGCAGAGGTGCCCCAGGTGTGCGTTTAGGGCATGCACGCTTCTTCCCTCTTAAAAGGTGAGCACACAATTATCCAAAAGTGCTGGCTGAGAGGCACTAGGTACTTAAAGCATCCTCCCCTTTTGGGGAAATGCCTTCACAACATGTTAAGTTAGTCACTTGCTTGCTTACTAGCTACGGTAGTCCTCTAACCCGTACCAGTGTCTCAGTGCCCGCTGTACCAGCAGGAACATGCTACCCCTGCCATCTCTGCCATCCCGTCTGTACCAGCTGTCCAGTCTACACCTGTCTACACCTGAGCCCGTTGCTATGTCTCCTACCCCGGGGGTGTCAGCTGCCACAGCCCCGGACGCTGGGAATGGTACCTGGCGTCTACCGGCAGCCAAGCCCATCCTCACCATCAGAGGCTCTAGTGAATACCTGGCAGACGCTTAGTTAAGCCGATCCCATATCAGGGCAAGCCTGGGTTTCCCCTGTGGTCCAGTGAGTTGAATTTCGCTCGCCAAGCCTGGTAGTGTTACAAACATCTCCAGCAACAACTCTTCTGTAGAGATTACAATAAAACCACATTTGACTTTTCACACTTCAAGCCCAGCACCCATCTATTCCCAACCTGCACAAACTCCTCATCCTGCCATATGTCACCCTATTACCGCACCTGCTGAGTGCTACAATAACATTGCTCCTCTTAATGACCACCGCTCTGCCCCTTACAAAAGTAAAATACCGCTTTTGTGCCCTCTAGATGGTAACATTTATCCCTAGTAAATACTAATACCCAGTTTATGTGTCCTAGAAAATAGTAGCCACATTTTTCCACTAAAAAGTAATAATGCCCACTATGTGCCCCTTTGAATCACAATACTCTAAGTGCCCACTTAACGCATAATAATGTCCCCGGAGTGCCTCAATCTACAATCATAATGTCCTCCAAGTTCCCCCTTGTACAGTTCCTCTATACAAAGTATAATGTCCTCACAGCTCGCCTATACACAGTATAATGTTCTCCACAGCTCCCTTATAATGCTCCCAGAGCTTTACTACACACAGTATGGTGGGCTCACAGCTCCCTTATACACAGTATAATGCCCCCAGAGCTTTCCTACACACAGTATGGGGGGCCCAGAGCTCTCTTATACACAGTATGGTGGGCCCACAGCGCCCTTATACACTGTATAGTGGGCCCACAGCTCCCTTATTCACTGTATGGTGGGCCCACAGCTCCCTTATTCACTGTATGGTGAGCCTACAGCTCTCCTATACACAGCATGGTGGCCCTACAGCTTTCCTATACACAGTATGCTTGACACACAGCTCCCCTATACACAGTATGGAGGGGCTACAGCTCCCCTATACACAGCATGGAGGGGCTACAGCTCTCCTATACACAGCATGGAGGGGCTACAGCTCTCCTATAGACAGCACGGAGGGGCTACAGCTCTCCTATAGACAGCACGGAGGGGCTACAGCTCTCCTATAGACAGCACGGAGGGGCTACAGCTCTCCTATAGACAGCACGGAGGGGCTACAGCTCTCCTATAGACAGCACGGAGGGGCTACAGCTCTCCTATAGACAGCACGGAGGGGCTACAGCTCTCCTATAGACAGCACGGAGGGACTACAGCTCTCCTATAGACAGCACGGAGGGGCTACAGCTCTCCTATACACAGCACGGAGGGGCTACAGCTCTCCTATACACAGCACGGAGGGGCTACAGCTCTCCTATACACAGCACGGAGGGGCTACAGCTCTCCTATACACAGCACGGAGGGGCTACAGCTCTCCTATACACAGCATGGAGGGGCTACAGCTCTCCTATACACAGCATAGTGGCCCTACAGCTCTCCTATACACAGCATGGTGGCCCTACAGCTCTCCTATACACAGCATGGTGGCCCTACAGCTCTCCTATACACAGCATGGTGGCCCTACAGCTCTCCTATACACAGCATGGTGGCCCTACAGCTCTCCTATACACAGCATGGTGGCCCTACAGCTCTCCTATACACAGCATGGTGGCCCTACAGCTCTCCTATACACAGCATGGTGGCCCTACAGCTCTCCTATACACAGCATGGTGGCCCTACAGCTCTCCTATACACAGCATGGTGGCCCTACAGGTCTCCTATACACAGCATGGTGGCCCTACAGGTCTCCTATACACAGCATGGTGGCCCTACAGCTCTCCTATACACAGCATGGTGGGCCTACAGCTTTCCTATACAGAGCATGGTGGCCCTACAGCTCTCCTATACACAGCATGGTGGCCCTACAGCTCTCCTATACACAGCATGGTGGCCCTACAGCTCTCCTATACACAGCATGGTGGCCCTACAGCTCTCCTATACACAGCATGGTGGCCCTACAGCTCTCCTATACACAGCATGGTGGCCCTACAGCTCTCCTATACACAGCATGGTGGCCCTACAGCTCTCCTATACACAGCATGGAGGGCCTACAGGTCTCCTATACACAGCATGGTGGTCCTACAGCTCTCCTATACACAGAGAGAGAGGGGAGCCAGCACGATCTGAAAATGGCATGCATCATATAAAAAGTGCAAATTCACAGATTTATTCCAACTATACTGTAATATAAATGAGATTTTTAGCAAATAATTGATCAATTCTTTGAGCCACCCCTGCCAACGTCACGACAAATCTCAATAGGGGGGTCCTACTCTATATTCTGTATTTCATGTGCCATGCGGCCTCCTTTTTTTTTTTTTCTCTCCTATACACAGTATGGTGGGGCCACAGTTTCCCTATACACTGAATGGTGGGCCTACAGTACTGCTTTCAATTTAAAATGGACCCACAGCTCCTCTATACACCATTTGATGTTCTAACTGTTCTCTCAATACAAAATATAATGACCACCAAAGTAGTCCGCACACTGTATAATGGTCCCCACAGTAGCCCTCAAACTGTATTATGGCCTGCACATTAGCTCCCACAATAGCCACACATTGTATGATGGACCCCTCAGTAGCAACCGCAACCCTCTGTCTCCCTGGTAACTACACTACTGGGCTGCTGTCAATAAGGGGTTAAAAGGCTTTTCTAACCAAAACTATCTTCTTCAGAGATTTTTCCTTCTAGCTCACATCTCAGTAGCATTATGTGGCATCCCTGTAAGTCTATAAGTGACCACATATCCTTGTGTCACTGCCACTCAAAAAAAGGCATATGAACAAGATATAACAGGAAAAAGATCAGTCCAAGCTGCACAGGCATATGATAATAAACTTCAATAATGAGGTAATAATGATGCATTGGTTTGGACTATTTTGCGAAGTATACAAATTGCGTTAAAAGGGCGGTTCACTACTTTGCTTTACTAGCCACATTGATACGTTCAGAAACCAGGCTTTTTTCAAATACCTTGTATTGGCAATAGCGCCTCTGAGTGACTCAATTGCGGTCTGCTCATCCACATTACATGACCCCCCCAGGCTCCGTGACCTCTGAGAGCCAGTGATTTCACATCAACTTCCAGTTGATCAGACATCACAGAGGTCGACTCCAGTCTCCCTCGTTGTATCAATGTGGCTAGTAAAGCTAAGTAGTGAACTACCCCTTTAAAGTACCGCTCAAGCATTTTTTTTTCCTGAGCTGGAGTGGCCTCTTAAAATATAATAACAAGTTAGTTATACAGGACAAACAAAAGACTGAGATATTAAACAGGCATTTCTCATCAGTGTTCACCAAGGAGCAGACTGTACAAGGGATCATTCAACAAGTGAAAAATCAAAGTTCACCACCCGATATAATTAATTTAACACAAGAAGTACACCTGCGTCTGAGTAAATTAAACATTGACAAATCCCCCGGGCCATATGGTATTCCTCCACGAATATTGAGGGAATTGAGCTCCGTAATCGACAGACCGCTGTATCTCATCTTTTTAGACTCACTTGTAACAGGGTTGGTGCCTCAGGATTGGAGGATTGCTGATGTGGTACCGATATTTAAGAAATGTAAGAGGGTGGATCCAGGCAACTACCGTCCAGTAAGCCTGACATCAGTAGTATGCAAAGTTTTTGAGGGCATTTTAAAAGGATGACATGCAAAAATAGATTGCAGAAAATAATATAACAACTGACAAACAGCATGGATTCATGAAAGATAAGTCATGTCTAACCAATCTGTTGGGGTTCTATGAGGGGGTAAGTGCAAACCTGGATATTGGTAATGCAGCTGATGTGATTTATTTGGACTTTGCAAAGGCATTTGTTACTGTACCACATAATAGCCTTATACTAAAACTCCAGAAGGAAGGACTGGGGGAAACTATATGCAACTGGGTAAGGAATTGGCTAAAAGATAGTGAAACAAAGTGTAGTCATAAATGGTATATTCTCAAAATGGGCTGCAGTCAGCAGTGGGGTGCCGCAGGGATCTGTGCTAGGACCGATTCTTTTTAATCTCTTTATTAATGACCTTGTGGATGGGATTTATAGTAAAAAGTGTCAGTCTTTGCTGATGACACCAAACTATGTAGGATATTAAAAACTGACCTTGATAGTACAATATTACAAAGAGATCTGGATAAGATGTCAGAATGGGCAGATACTTGGCAAATGAGATGTTGATAAATGTAAAGTAATGCACCTAGGACGGAGTAATCCTATAGCTACGTATACATTAAATGGAAGTAAACTAGGGATTACAGAATAGGAGAAGGACTTGGGTATTCTCATTACAAATAAGCTGAGCAGCAGCACTCAATGTCAAGCAGCAGCTGCAAAAGCAAACAAGATTCTAGGGTGTATAAAAATAAAGATTAGATGCCATGATAAATTCCAATTATGTATATCAGCTCACCGTGTAGAAGCTCAGTCCTGGTTTCTCCCTGGAGCACGGACAGGCACTGCCACAGCCCGGTATAGCAAATAGAAGAAGAAAGGGATGTCCAGCTCTCATGATCATGATTAAGGGTGAGTGTTTCACCTGAAACGCGTAGTGCTGGTCATGTCATTCGTTGTATCTGCATGATGAAATAAAGACCTTTGGTTTTCTCTGCCTGAAGAGCTGGACATCCCTTTCTTCTTCTATTAGATGCCGTGATCCCAACGTATTGTTACCCCTCTATAAATCACTTGTAAGGCCACATCTGGAATATGGGATCCCGTTTTGGGCTCCGCATTTTAAGAAGCACATTTAGAAGTTACAATCAGTTCAAAGGCGGCTAACTAGACTACAAGGAATGGAGGCTGCCCATATGATGGCAGGTTGAAAAAGTTAGATATGTTTAGCTTAGAAAAAAGACGTCTCAGAGGAGATCTCATTTATATGTATAAATACATGTGTGGTCAATATAAAGGACTGGCACATGACTTATTTCTTCCGAAGACAATACTAAGGACCAGGGGGCATTCACTGCGATTGGAAGAAAAGCGATTCCGGCAGCTAAATAGGAAAGGGTTCTTTACAGTTAGAGCAGTCAGACTGTGGAATACACTACCACAAGAGGTAGTAATGGCAGATACTATAACAGCTTTTAAAAAAGGGCTGGATGATTTCCTCAATACACAAAACATTGTTGGTTATAAATGACTTAGTGACCAAATGTTGAACTGGTGGAGGAAGGTTGAACTAGATGGACCTAGGTCTTTTTTCAACCTATGTAACTATGTAAATTACCACTGCCCCTTGTCTTATACTCACATGCCGCCATCATAATCATTTTTTAGCACTGCCCTTGTCTCGCGGCTCTTGTATCTTATGACAGGCCGAAAGTCAGAGGTTACATTACAACTCCCAATGCAATTCTATGAGAGCCAGAATGAGGCTAGAAGGAAGCTCTCATAGACTTGTATTGATTTGTGATCTCCGGCGTGTTCGATGAAACACTGGAGTAGGTGGCAGGTCACAAATCGCTGGAGACCAAGTAAAGCGACGCTGGAAAAAGATGAAGACGGCAGCAGGTGCATATAATACAGGGGGCAGGGGACTTACATCTAAAGACCACTCCAGCAGGGAAATAAAAAGCAAAACAAAATTCTGGAGTGGTGCATTAAGGGCAATATCCATAAGTTGTCCTGTTGATATGACGCCCTCCCCAAAGTAGGTTTTGGCGTGAGCCTCCTTCAAGTGGAAACTACATTACATTTTTTTTTTTTTTCATTTTTACAGCTTAATGCTATAAAATAAAAAAAAACTATGAAACACCTGTGAAGACAAAGGAACTGATTCAGCAAAATGTTTTGCTAGAAAGATGTTATAACACTTTTAGACGTTGAGTGGCACAAAAAAATGTTGTGACTGGCCTTTTCCCTTTGGCAGAGCGGAGGTGAAGTTGGGTTAGGACAGGGGGTGGCTATTCCCACATGACAAAATCATGAAAAGTAGCGGGGTCCCTTATGCCAGTCTCTGGAGTACCATCTCTGGCAAGATGCACACCACTGATAAGTCATTGAGGGCGGGCGCTTCTTCATGAATTCGGTGCATGAAATACCATTCTTAATGAATCCAGGCCATAGTGCTCACTACAGACCTAAACTAATTACAAGTGGTGCAATTTCTAAAATGAGGTCACTTTGGGGGGGATTTTTTGACGTTCTGGCAGCACAGGAGTCCTTAAAGCGAGACCCGGCACTAACTACTCCAGCAAAATCTGCGCTTGAAAAGCCAAATAGCGCAACTTTACGGCTGAGCCCTTATTCCCACCACATATAGGTAATGCGACACTTTGGAAAAATGTCAGTATTAATTGTGGGGCACTTCTTATCCGAAAAATTCATAACAAATTTCCAGCTAAATCACCATCGAAGTCGATAAAAATAGAATTTTGAATTTTTTAATTCCACTGTATGTCAATTAGCATCTGAAGGGTTAACACACTTTCCGAATATGGTTTTCAATACTCTGAGGGGCCCAGATTTTAAAAAAAATGGGGTCAGTTGAATAAGTAGAAGCATTTTAAAGTTATTAAACACAAAAAACAACATGTAGGATCTTTGTCACTGCGGCCAAAACTGGCGGTGGTAGAAAGACGCATTCTCCATCTGTGAGAGGGGAGTAAGTGCTCTTTTGGTGGTCGGCAGATTAGATATTCCTAATTAGGGAACATTGGAACAAATATACAGAGGCTTTGCTGGAATACGATGTTTCACAGACGAGGACACGCAAATTCATGCTCTGCCAAACGAAATAACAGCAGACAACAATCAATTAGGAATAGTAAAATGAAAAGCTGAGCAGCACAATCACAGACTCAGCCAAGTTGCTATTTGATTATATACACATTAGATTTTTGGCAATGTTACATCTGAAAATCTCTCCAATCCCCTTTCATTTAAAGGGAATCTGTCAGCAGGTTTATGATAGCTAATCTGAGAGCAGCATGATGTAGGGACAGAGACCCTGATTCCAGTGATGTGTCACTTACTGAGCTGCTTGCTGTCATTTTGATAAAACCCTGCTTTGTTTTCTGCTGCAGATGTAGCAGTTCTCTAAATGCTGAGCTCCGTATAACCCCGCCCACACCACTGATTGACAGATTTCTGCCCACACACAGAAAGCTAACACTCAATGTGGACGGAGTTATACACAGCTCATGAATATAGAGAACTATATGGCAGAAGGTTTACTAGTCCTCTAATGATAATCTCCAGCTGATAAAACTGTGGTTTATGAACACTAGACTAACCAGACCAGTAAGGGATACATTGCTGGAATCAGGGTCTTTGTCCCAACATAACGCAGCACTCAATTTAGTTGCAAAAAACTAGTGACATAGTCTCACTGAAGGGTATAGATGTTTTTGGAACAATTACTTTTCTAATGTGTCTAATATATACATTATAACACATTGGAAAAATAACTATAAACAGAACAGACCAAAAGTTTGGACACACCTCATTCAAAGAGTCTTCTTTATTTTCATGACACTGAAAATTGTAGATTCACATTGAACGCATCAAAACTATGAATTAACACATGTGGAATGAAATACTTAACAAAAAATTGTGAAACTACTGAAAGTATGTCTTATATTCTAGGTTCTTCAAAGTAGCCACCTTTTGCTTTGATTACTGCTTTGCACACTCTTGGCATTCTCTTGATGAGCTTCAAGAGGTAGTCACCGGAAATGGTTTTCACTTCACTGGTGTGTCCTGTCAGGTTTAATAAATGGGATTTCTTGCCTTAAAAATGGGGTTGGGACCATCAGTTGTGTTGTGCAGAAGTCTGGTGGATACATAGCTGATAGTCCTACTGTTACGGGGGGACCGGCAGATTAGGACCAGGGGGTATATATCCTAATCGCCAGTCGGGGCCCACCGTGCTCCAGATGACAAAGGAGCTGCTGGCACCTGAGGGTTAGGCGGAGACTATAGAGCTGGATGGCTTTGAGATAACCCAGGAACTCTGGGAACCGGTCACGTGTGTTGGGACACGTCAGACCGGACGACAACCCGATTAGCGTTTTGGTGCACCTAGCGCTACACCAACCACGTGTGCAGGAAACACGTCAGGCCGGGTGGTAACCAGTTAGCGTTGACCGGAAGACCGCCACGAAAGCACCCTGTCGGCCACGTGTGTAGGACACGTCAGGCCGAGCGGTCCTCCGATTAGCGTTTCTGGCCACCTCTCGACTGGCCACGTGTGTGTAGGACACGTCAGGCCAGATGGGTACACCAGTAGCGTTGACCGGGAAGCCGAGGAGGATAAGGAGCATCCTGTTAACTCCACAGGGGTCCTGGGGTACACTGTCCGTGCGCGTAGGGGGCACAACCGGACAGGTGGCGCAGCAGGTGCGTTGTCCGTGTGCGTAGGGGGCACGATCGGACAGGTGGCGCAGCAGGTGCGTTGTCCGTGTGCGTAGGGGGCACAATCGGACAGGAAGCACAGCAGCCGCAACCCAGTTAACGCCACTGGGCTGCTATAGCAAGACTGGAACGGCAGGAGGGAAGCACGGCGCCTGACCCTGATGTGCCGAGCCATGAATCTTGGCGTGACAGGCACCGTTCGCCTAACCCTACCTACCGCTTCCCAACATAGGCTTATGCCGCAATGAGGCTCTAACATGGAGGTGTGCTCTGACTGAGCAAAAGTGAAGACTGCGCACTTCCATGTTGTCTCCAGCCCCTTTTATAACCTGGGTCCGCCCCAAACCCAGGGTGGAACCACCAAGGTCCAATAGCAGAGTGCCATGTCATCAGTGACGTCACATGCGACCTATCCGGAACCGCCACGTCATTGATGACCTCATGGCAGCCACGCCCCAAACACTTCACCAGTCATCGTCTGACGACCAATACTGAGGTGCCAGATCATAGGGGCGGGCCTCTGCGAGCCAGTCCGGAGTTGCCACGTCATCAGGACACCTGATACCCTCTGCCCTATCAGGGCCTGCCACCTCACGGACATGCTCAGTGAGGTCCTTACCGGACCTAGCCTCTGATGCACTAAGTGCCTGAGCATGCTCAGTAGCCTGAGCCACAGGCTTAGAAAGCAGACTATCAGTTTGAGCATGCTCAGTAGGCACATCCCAGAACTTAGACACAGCACGAAGTCCAAGTACCTGTGCAAAGAGGCTGTTAGGGTTAATTGTGGGAGCATGCTCAGTAGCCTGAACTGAGGACTTAGTCTCAGACATAACACAAACAGGCTGAGCATGCTCACTAGGCAAAACACCGGGCTTAGACTCTGGCTGGGGTAAATCAGCGCACGCATGCGCACTAGCCGCCTCTCCACACTTAGACGTGGTGGAAGGAACAGCCAACTGGACGACCCGAGGCACGGCCAAGAATGGCAGCCGGCGCCTGGGCGCAACAGGAACCGCAGCAGGCTGCTTGCGGCTATGGCGGCGCCGGTTCGTAACACCTACTGAATAGACTGTTAGAATTTGTATTATGACAAGAAAAAAGCAGCTAAGTAAAGAAAAACGAGTGGCCATCATTACTTTAAGAAATGAAGGTCAGTTAGTCCGAAAAATTGGGAAAACTTTGAAAGTGTCTCCAAGTGCAGTGGCAATAACCATCAAACGCTACAAAGAAAGTGGCTCACATGAGGACCACCCCAGGAAAGGAAGACCAAGAGTCACCTCTGCTGCGGAGGATAAGTTTATCCGAGTCACCAGCCTCAGAAATCGCAGGTTAACAGCAGCTCAGATTAGAGACCAGGTCAATGCCACACAGAGTTCTAGCAGCAGACACATCTCTAGAACAACTGTTAAGAGGAGACTTTGTGCAGCAGGCCTTCATGGTAAAATAGCTGCTAGGAAACCACTGCTAAGGACAGACAACAAGCAGAAGAGACTTGTTTGGGCTAAAGAACACAAGGAATGGACATTAGACCAGTGGAAATCTGTGCTTTGGTCTGATGAGTCCAAATTTGAGATCTTTGGATCCAACCACCGTGATTTTGTGCGCATGGAGGAGGAGGTGTGATGGGGAAGGGGGTTGCTAGTGACACTGTTGGGGATTTATTCAAAATTGAAGGCATACTGAACCAGCATGGCTACCACAGCATCTTGCAGCGGCGTGCTATTCCATCCGGTTTGCGTTTAGTTGGACCATGATTTATTTTTCAACAGGACAATGACCCCAAACACACCTCCAGGATGTGTAAGGGCTATTTGACTAAGAAGGAGAGTGATGGGGTGCTACGCCAGATGACTTCGCCTCCACAGTCACCAGACCTGAAACCAAATCGAGATGGTTTGGGGTGAGCTGGACCGCAGAGTGAAGGCAAAAGGGCCAACAAGTGCTAAGCATCTCTAGGAACTTCTTCAAGACTGTTGGAAAACCATTTCCGGTGACTACCTCTTGAAGCTCATCAAGAGAATGCCAAGAGTGTGCAAAGCAGTAATCAAAGCAAAAGGTGGCTCCTTTGAAGAACCTAGAATATAAGACATATTATCAGTCGTTTCACATTTGTTTGTTAAGTATTTCATTCCACATGTGTCAATTCACAGTTTTGATGCCTTCAATGCGAATCTACAATTTTCAGAGTCATGAAAATAAAGAAAACTCTGTGAATGCGGTGTTTCCAAACTTTTGGTCTATATATATATATATATATATATATATATATATATATACACATACACATACATGTACACATATACATACATACATACATAATATATATATACATATATACACAAATACATACATACAAACAATCTATATATGTGTGTGTGTGTATGGGTATATGTGTGTATATATACATACATACATACATATACCCATACACACACACACACACACACACACACATACACACACATTTGTTTGAAGATAAAAAAAGAAGATGCTTTAGTGAAATAAACCCACCATAATTGCTAACGGCTTGAATTATTTTTAATCTTGTAATAATATATATGACAGAGATGGAGAAAAAATTGAATTTGAGTTGTAAAGTGGTTAACTCATTAAGACAACCTTTGTGATGTGCCCCACAGAGCATATAGAGATGTAGCTTTGGCTAACTTGCCAAATGACGCACTTGTCACAGTAGGTTCCCTCACTTACAGGGATATCCTCAAGTTTGGAAGCTATGCCTATCCAAAAGGACAGAGGATAACTTACAATGGGTGTTTGACCATGGGAACCCCATCAATCTCAAGAAGTAGGGTTCCTCTCAAATAATTGGAACAGTTGTCGATCATGCTCACTGCATGCTCACTTCATTCATTCTTAAGAAAGTGCCGAAGACCGGACCAGCACTCAGGTTTCTCTGGCCGTCCCATTAAGAATGGCTGGAGCTGCGGTGCGCATGATGAACCACCATTTTATTCACACACGGCAATTCAGAAGCCCGGTTCTCGAGATTAGTGGGGGTCCCAGTAGTTGAACCAATGCAATTGGGACGAAAAATGGATAGGGGATAACTTCCAAACTTGAGAATACCCTTTTTTAGGAGTTGGCCACTTTCTCTTATTACTGCAGCTTTCCTCACAAACTGACCAGTAATTCTGTCCATCAGATGATTGCTGATGGTTATACAACATATGACATACGAAACCTGCTCTTCTATTGGAGGAGGCTGATTGACAGAAGCTGGGACCCGATGTGTGTGAGAGAGGAATGACATTGTGATCAGATGTGTGTGTGTCTGAGCGGAGTGATTTTTGGGACCTGATGTGTGAGCGAGCGGAATGACATTGTGATCAGATGTGTGTGTGTGTGTGTGTCTGAGCGGAGTGATACTGAGACCTGATGTCAAATAATTTTTTCATCTTTTTTGTGATATATGGGGCTTAATTTTATTTTATTATCATACTCTCTTTTATTCTTTTGCCGATATTGGTGAGATATCCGTTTGTCACTTTTTTTTTTATGATCACATTGTGACCGGGTCTCCTAGGACCTACTAGTTCCTGTTCCCTCCCTATACCTAGCGATCATATGACCACTGAGTGAGGATGAGGAAGCGCTGTGAGCACTTTTTATATTCTGCGTACACAGCGCTTGTTTAATGATGTCTATGCAGAGATCAGGAAGACAGACACAGTAATAAACCATCCCTGCCTTCTCTATGCGGAGCTCAGGTGTGTTTTAAAGCGAGATCTCGGAGCTGCAAAATTGTTGCAGGTGCTCTATAATGCAGTAACATTGCATAACATGATTGCAAAGTAGAATGTGAACTGGCCAGACATTTTACATCTATTGCCAGTTCGGAAGTAGTTAACATTAAAATAGCTAATAACCGATGTTATTTTAGGAGTCAAATTACACTGTTGTGCTGTGATATTCCAGAGCTGTTATTTGTGTTAATATAAACAGGACTAAAGCGGGCTTTACACGCTACGATATTTCTAGCAATTGCTTGCGATATCGTACGCAAAAGCACCCGCCCCTGTCGTGCATGCGATATCGTGTGATCGTTGCCGCAGCGAACATTATCGCTATGGCAGCGTCACACGCACTAACCTGGTCGGCGGCGGCGCTGTGCTGTCCGAACAATCTCTCCCTCAAGGGGGAGGTGCGTTCGGCGTCATGGCGATGTCACTAAACGGCCGGCCAATCAAAGTGGAGGGGCGGAAATGAGCGGGACGAACATCCCGCCCACCTCCTTCCTTCCTCATTGCGGGCGGGACGCAGGTAAGGTGAGGTTCCTCGCTCCTGCGGTGTCACACATAGCGATGTGTGCTGCCGCAGGAATGAGGAACAACATCTATAAACAACCATTAACAATTTTTGATTTTAGGACGACCTCTCCATGGTGAACGATTTTCACCACTTTTGAGTACGTTTAAGGTCGCTGGTAAGTGTTACACGCTGCAATACCGTTAATGACGCCGGATGTGCGTCACTAACGACGTGACCCCGACGATAAAACATTAACGATATCGTAGCTCGTAAAGCCCCCTTAAATGTGAAAAATGAACACCAAATCCAGGGATGCCTCTGATCACAGACATTTATGTACTACAGGATATGCCATTAATATCTGATAGCTGTGATTGTACCCAGTGTCCTGACCCAGCCCTCCTGCTTGGTCAGGCAAAGTTTTAAAGGAAAGACTGTAGCTTAATTCACTTCAACGAGATTCATGTAAGCAGCCTTGCACACCTGCTTGGATATCTGCCATAGAAGTTAATAGGGAACAAGTCAGACACAAGCCCCTGGAAGCTATCCTACCAGGCTATGCTCCGATGGCTTGGGGACCAAGAATTTATAGAATGAATAGTCCAAGAAAAACTGGTTGAAAAGTCAACTGATTCATCAAGACCGGCGTTATTCATAAGGAGGTGTGCCGTGCTCAGACGATTCTAATTGCTGAGGAAGCGTACGGTATGCCCCTTCATGAATCGGGGCTGTCGGACGCGTAGTATACACCTGTTTGCGCCTCACCACAAATCCTCCTCCAGACAGAAATTTGACCAGTGGCGTTCAACATTCTTGTCCCAGCTCCAACCACTCGATCAGGGGTGGATGAAAGCGGCATGAAAACGCCAAAAGTCACATACACTTTTGTGCAGACCTGAGTTGTGTACTTTTCAAACCTTTTTACACCAGAATACTGATGTAAAAGCTTTAGTGATACTACTGGTATACCTATACAGCTGTTTTGCTAAAGTAGAAATATATTAAACTAGCTGTACTACCCGGCTTCACCCGGGTTAATAACTGCTGTTAAGAAAATAGAATGTATTAACAAAAATGTATTCTGCACACAAACACCACAAAACAAATAGAAACGTAATTATTAAAAGGCAAAACCTAAGCTAATGGAAGCATTTCACAACATATATTTCAACACCACAGATATTCCACACAGGTTTAACTAAATTGGCCAAGTAATGTTCTCCGTCTGCCCCTTTCCAGGTCTGCCCCTTTCCCCGTCTGCCCCTTTCCCCGTCCCTTTGTCTGTGTCTTTTCCTGTCTGTCTCTTTCCTTGTCTGTCTCTTTCTTTGTCTGTCTCTATTTCTCTGTCTCTTTCCCCGTCTTTCTCTATCAAGGTCTGTGTCTTTCCCCATCTATCTTTGTCTGTATCTCTGGCTGTCTCCTCCTTCCCTGTCTGCCTGTCTCTGTCCCTGTCTGCATGTCTGTCTGTCTGTCTCTTTCCAGGTCTGTCTCTTTCCAGGTCTGTCTCTTTCCAGGTCTGTCTCTTTCCAGGTCTGTCTCTTTCAAGGTCTGTCTCTTTCAAGGTCTGTCTCTTTCAAGGTCTGTCTCTTTCAAGGTCTGTCTCTTTCAAGGTCTGTCTCTTTCAAGGTCTGTCTCTTTCAAGGTCTGTCTCTTTCAAGGTCTGTCTCTGTTTCTTTCCTGCCTGTCTCTCTGTCCGTCTCCCCACCGACATCTTATTACCTCACATATAGGTTCTTATACTATGAACGTCTTTTGTTCCTATAGCAACCAATCACAGCTCCTACTAATAACCTGTAGTTCCAGGCTCCATTTACTTTAATGGAGGCATGTTTTTTGGAGCGTAACTGTAAAACGCGGGGTTAAATGTTCCTGTCAAAATATAGTCTACGATGTTCCCTGGGTCACATGAGGTGTCTGTGCAAAATTTCATAACTGCGACGGTGCGGATACACTTTTTGTTTCACTTTTTCCCCATTATGTAGATAGGGGCAAAATTGATTGGTAAATTGGAACGCGCGTTGGGTTAAAATTTCACCTCACAACATAGCCTATGACGCTCTCGGGGTCCAGACGTGTGAGTGTGCAAAATTTTGTGGCTGTAGCTGCGACGGTACAGATGCCAATCCCGGACACACACACACACACAGCTTTATATATTAGATTGATGCAAAAAGCTGGAGTATTTGCCCATAGCAATTAGCTAGATGCTCTCTCTCATATTGCAGTGGCATTTCATATAAGAAAACAACATACTGCTTAGGCTGCTTTCACACCTCCGGTTTTAGCAGAGCCGGTCAATCCGGCTCTAAAACCTATGCAACGGATGCGGCGACAATACCGCATCCTTTGCATAAGTTATTTACATGCGGCCCATCCGTTTTTTGCCGTTTGTGGCAGGCTACTGAGCATGTGCAGTGGAAAAAAATGCATGTGGAGGCCGGATGCGGTGTTTGCCGCAGGAAGCCGCATGCGGCGTCCATAGGCATGCATTGTAAATCACGCCGCATCTGCTAGATACAGCGCAATGCGGGTTTTTTTGCCGGACAAAAAAACGTGCCAGGCAACGTTCCATCCGGCCGCCGCATCGGCTAAATCTGCCGCATGTGGCAAAAACCGGACGGAACGCAAGCCCATGCGGCACTAATGGAAGTCTAAGCAAAAAAAAAACGGTTGCGTTTTTTCTGCAAAGCGCCAGATTGTGCCGCACAGGAAAAAACGGATGTGTGAAAGCAGCTTTACCCACATGTCTCCTCACATACTAACAATATAAAAGGGATGGTAAAACAACATGGCAGCAATCACATCAAACTGCATCACCAATGAGATTTCCCATAAACACATACAGGGGAGAACCTCGGCTTCCAATGTCTTATTTATGCATCAACTACGGCTCATTCAGACGGCCGTGACTTTTCTAATACTTAAAAGCATGGACCGACATTCATCAGTGTTTTTGATTTGAGTTTCTTCAGTGTTTGGGGATTGTGTTACCAGAACGGCTGCCTGTTCTCTGTCTTCACCTCCCCACCGCACCATCCTAGGTACATTTCCCATCACACTACCGCGGCCTGTTCTCTGTGTCTTCACCTCACCACCACTCCTAGGTACATTTCCAATCACCACAGAATGGCTGCCTGTTCTCTGTGTCTTCACCTCACCACCACTCCTAGGTACATTTCCAATCACCACAGAATGGCTGCCTGTTCTCTGTGTCTTCACCTCACCACTGTCCTAGAAGCATTTCCCATCACCACCTCATCACCGCACCATCCTAGGTACATTTCTTACCGTATCACCACACTACCACTAACCTTTCTCTGTGACTTCACATCATTATCGCACCATATTAAATACATTTTCCATCTTCAGTGCTTCCGTTCTATGTGTCTCACCTAGATGCAACATTTTCCATCCATTTTTTACACCTTTCCTTCTGCTTGTAAAATCCTAACAGTTGGAATATATCATTATCCACACTACAAAACAAATCCATTTTCCCTACATCTACATGTGAGAAATGCAGGAGTGCCGCTTGGCATTACCAGTGATGTTTATACTGGCGACTCCTTCTGTTTGTATCTGAACATTAAGTGATTCACTCTCTACAGTGACTCATCCTAAACCGTTAGCAGAAATTCGCTTCCTACAACATATGCTCAGACTGTAGCAGACAAGAACACGTCCAATGTTCCTTCATTAAATCTGCCTTCTGATTTCTGTGTTTCCTACAGTCATGGCACTTCCATTTTAGGGTATCACAAATCTCCTACCCACTACAACGGGGGTGAGCAATTCATTTTCCCAAGGGGCCACATGAAAAACTGTTGTGCCTGTTGTGGAGGACCAAATTAATAGACTGAAATCAATTATGCTCAATATAAATATTAAAATATTAATTATTTTATATCAATGCTGACAGCTGCTACTGCCAAATACCATACACGTTATCATAGGGCTTATTGTAACTTATTCTTACTAGTAGCAGCTAATCAAAACCATATAATTTACTGCTTTTTAGAGAGTTTATGAAAAACAGTAAATCATAAAGCTCCTGTTACTCAGCCCTTGTACTTTGATCAACAGCTCCTCTATACATTATGATGTACCACATTCCATCACAGTGTGGTGTCCGCACAGATCTCCCGCATGTCATGTGGTATCCCCACGGACCTCCTGCGCGCGCCACATGGCGTCCTCACGGCCTTCCCACGCTCGCCACGTGGTGTCCCCATGGCCCTCCCACGCACTCTGTCAGCAAAACACTCCAACACACAATATGGTGTCCGCAGTCCTCCCACACACCGTTTCTGCACAGTCCTCCCACACACAGTATGGTGTTCTAACAACCCTCTCATAAACAATATGGTATCCTTACAGTCCCCACACAGTAGGATGGTTTTCACAACCATATACAGTTTGATCCCCACACATCCCCCTATATAAAGTCTATGTAGGTCATCACAGTGTGCTGAAATGGCGAATTCCGCCGTGATTCATTGTGAAGTAAAAATTACCTTGCACCATGATTCTGAAGGTCAATACGATTACGGTAATAGCATACTTTTTAGGTTTTGTGGGGTTTCTTCCACCACTTGAAAAGAAAAGTGTTCAAAGAAAAAAAAAAAAATGTAGGTAATGCTGATAATGGCCACTAGGGACAACATTCCCCCCCATGCTCCATGTCTTAAAGGGACTCTCACAGAATGTCTGTTCAAACTAAGTACAGGCCTTTGTGCATCATGGTTGGTTCAATCATTTAATACACAATGCAAGGTCTGGCCACGGGTCTCCCGACTGGAGCAGGACAGCTTCATATATTTCTATCAGGCTGTGGCACGATACGGGTCAGGGTCAGGAAAGCTGCGCCCAGTCAGTTTATTGTGCACCGAGATCGGACCGATTTGCACAGACGTCTGCATGAGCCCTTAGTCACCCTCCCTGGTCCAGCATTGAGTCTCCGCCACTGCTTACTATCTGCAGTACAGATGTTAGTTATCAGCCGCCGATCTGTTGACATGAGTTCAATGGCTCCCAGTGTCTCATCAACTTGGGCAGAGCCGCTGAGCACTGGCTGCAGTGCGGAGCCCAGGGAGGGGGATTAAAGCACTGTTTGCTTTAACAGAATAAAAACTGCAGCCAGGAAAAGTGGTTTTCTACAAACAAGTTTTCCCTGTTTAAAGGATAAGGGTGCGACCGCACTTTGCGTTCACCTACTTGCAGTTTAAAAAAAAACGCACGTTTTGGGCTTAATTGATTTGACCAAAGTTGTCTTTTTCAGAAATTTTGTGCTGAAAACGCATGCGTATTTACCGCGTTTTAGATGCGTTTTCAGCGCTTTTTACATGCTTTTTCACCAACGTTTTGACAGATGCATTTTGAACATCAAGACAACTAAATACAGTTTAAACTGTCAAACACAATGAAAAAAGAGAAAAAAAAAAAGGATCAGATCTATATTAATGTGAAAAATAATGAAAATATAGATATTTCATAAAATTATAGCGGTAATATACATTTTATCGGTAAAATAGCATTAAAAGCATATTTTTCTTAAATTTAATTGTCGGATTATGAGTGTGTGTAAAGGGACATATCAAATCATTATTTTGATGTTCCAAAAGCATGCGTTTTGGTACTACAAAACGCATGTTTTCTGCACTGAAAAAGCAGGTAAAACACAGGAATTTCCAAAAATCTTGTTTTTTGCCATTTCTCATTGACTTCAATGTTAGCAAAACGCACCCAAAATGGCAAAAACAATTGACATGCTCCGTCTTTGAACGCATGGTTTTTGCCACAAAATATGCAAATTAAATGCGGCGTTTTAAAACGCAAAGTGGGGTCTGGAAATCCCCATTTTCCATTGACTTGGCTGGAAAATCAAAACGGATGCATTTAGGCAGAAAAAAGGTGCTTCTCAAAACAAACCTAAAACGCAGCTGAAACGCAAAGTGCGGTCGCACCCTAAGGCCCTGTGCGCACTAGTGCGTTTTACCCGTGGATTTTCCCGCGGATTTTCCGTGGAAATTTCTTGAGAAAGGTCTGCAATCTTTGTGCAGACATTTCCCAGCAAATCCTATGTGAAAAAAAAATAGCTGTGCGCACACTGCGGATTTTTCTCAAGAAATTTCCTTGAGAAGAATTTCTTGAGAAAATGAGCATGTCAATTCTTTTCCGCAGGTACCCTGCGGATTTCGGCAGAACAGCCTGCAAAATCCGCAGGGAACAACATGCGGGAAAATTGCGGCAAATTTGCATGCGGATTTGCCGCGGATTTGGTGCGGATTTTTTCCGGAGGTCCGGAAATCTTCCACTCCCAGAAGTTTCTCAAGAAATTTTCTTGAGAAACTTCACAGTTCTAGTGCGCACATAGCCTTATTCCCACAATCACATTTTTTTTCGCAAAGCAAAAGAAATCCAAACTTATTATACAGAACAAGCCCAACATAAAAGTTTCTTGTATTGTCTGTGTACTTTTCCATCTCTAATTGTCCCCTTGAGTATCTAGCATTACATTACTAAATGGGTGGTCTATTCGAACTATGTTAAAACTACTTTTCCCAGCCGCACCTTGCTTCTCCTCACTGCAGCAGAACACTCCCGCTCTTGTATGCTCCTGATTCAGAATTTTCATCATAATCTAAGTGTAGAATTTACCTTATGCACCTTGAACACTCCCTGCTCCTGTATAACTGCCTGTGCTTTTACATCATTATTAGCTGCTTTCTCCCAGAGTGCAACTCTCCTACACAATGAACCTTGTAATTACTAAGCAGTGCAGAGTTGAGCTGGTTGTCTGGTGTTAACAGATCAGTGATGGGAATCTGCAAATGCTGCTGTTGCTGCATATGGCAAAGGATTATCTTCTGCCATATGCATCAACAGAGCAGCCATTGTTATTGTATGCCAATGGCATCAAAATCAAGTTATTGTTGTAGCCTATTAGCACATGCTGATGGACAGCTAAAGCTATTTACTCAAGAAATATGAACAAGAAACTTGGACAGAATGAGTAAGTTGCAGTTGAATAGCATTTAAGATAACCATGATAATCTTGCAGCAGAGCATCCAACACAATTGACCAGCACAATGTTTCCTGCACATTTACAAGTTGTTATATAGAGTAAAAACATCGGACATTCATGAGAGATCACAATATTAGACATTTATTAAGGAGTCAGGAAAGATTTTGCCACCCAGGGGACATCACTCATGCATAAGACCCATCATGTCTGTGGTAATAAGATAAAGCTAACATCTGCATGTTGTTTTATTACAGCCAAGTGTTTTTATTATTGTAGTCAGACTAATCATATGACTATATATATTATCTTGGAAGAAGTGAAGTTATTACAAATCTATCAGTGACCTGTGATGGGAGATGAATAGAAAAATTATTTTTGCTTTTTGTTCAGATTTATTAGGGCCCGTTCCCACGATCCAGACATGCGGTGTTCTAGACAGAAACATTGTGGTACCCAGGTGCGACCTCTACATATCAGATGATATTTCCTTTAATATTCTTGTACAAAATGTTCCAAAATGAAATGACAGTGGCACATTTATTGCTGAAGACGTTATCCTTAGACCCTTAGTTAGGGACTTGTTATTTATCTAAACCCGCTCTCCTGCTTTGCACTTATGAGGAGCAAATACTATGAAATACATGTCTGCAAATGGAGTTTCTGTTTTGGCTTCTTATCCTAAGTAGTATGGGAAGAAAGATAAGGCTGCTTTCACACATCAGTTTTTTGCCATAAGGCACAATCCGGCAAAAACATTAAAAAACGGATACGGCGTCTGTTGCCACCGCATCCGTTTTTCCCTCACAGACTTTCATTAGCGCCGGATTGCTTTGCGTTTCATCCGTTTTTGCCGGATCCGGCAAAATTTACTGGCCGGCATGCAGCAATCCCGGGAATGGTCAGCTCAGGCTCACTGCACTTTGCAACCTTACCACTCAGTTACTGACCAAGAATTATAAAACAACCAACACTTTACCACCATGAATCCTTACATCAGCCCTGTCACCCACTGAAGGATACAAAAATATTTTTGTCATCAAAACAAATGTCTTTTAAAAAAACCCAACATATTCAAGCATATAAAATGACGTCATCCCACTGCACAAGATATTCCCCTTCATTCCTGCACTGCCTACAAGACCAATGCATTCCCGCTGCTTCATATACCTTTCCTCCCACGGTTACCTGTCGGACCGCCGGTCCCTGGGGTGTCGGATTGCCAGACCCATCGCTGTCACCTGTCAGATCGCTGGACCCATTGCTGTCACCTGTCGGATCTCCAGACCTGTCAGCATCACCTGTCTAATCCATCAGCATCACCTGTTGGATCCATCACTGTCACCTGTCGTACTGATTGCTGTCACCTGACGAATTCATCGCTGTCGCATGTCAGACCCATCGCTGTCACCTGACGGATTCATCGCTGTCACCTGTCAGATCGCTGGACCCATTGCTGTCACCTGTCGGATCTCCGGACCCGTCAGCATCACTTGTTGGATCCATCACTGTCGCCTGTCGTACTCATTGCTGTCACCTGACGGATTCATCACTGTTGCATGTCAGACCCATCGCTGTCACCTGACAGATTCATCACTGTCACATGTCAGATCGCTGGACCCATCGCTGTCGCCTGTCGGACCCATCGCTGTCGACTGTCGGACCCATCGCTCTCACCTGTAGGACCGCCGGATCCATCACTGTCACCTGTTGGACCCATCGCTGTCACCTGTCGGATTGCCAGACCCATCGCTGTCACCTGTCGGATCGCCGGACCCGTCGCTGTCACCTGTCGGACCCATTGCTGTCGCCTGTCGGACCCATCGCTGTCATCGGTCGGACCCATCGCTGCCACCTGTAGGACCGACGGATCCATCACTGTCACTTGTCGGACCCATTGCTGTCACCTGTCGGATTGTCAGACCCATCGCTGTCACCTGTCGGATCGCCGGACCCGTCGCTGTCGCCTGTCGGACCCATCGCTGTCGCCTATCGGACCCATTGCTGATGCCTGTCGGACCCATCGCTGTCGCCTATCGGACCCATTGCTGATGCCTGTCGGACCCATCGCTGACGCCTGTCGGACCCATCCCTGTCACCTGTCGGATCCACGGACCCATCGCTGTCACCTGTCGGATCCACGGACCCATCTCTGTCACCTGTCGGATTGCCAGACCCATCGCTGTCACCTGTCGGATCCACGGACCCATCACTGTCACCTGTCGGATTGCCGGACCCATCGCTGTCGCCTGTCGGACCCATCACTGTCACCTGTAGGACCCATCACTGTCACCTGTCCGATTGCCAGACCCATCGCTGTCGCCTGTCGGACCCATCACTGTCACCTGTCGGACCCATCACTGTCACCTGTCGGATTGCCAGACGCATCGCTGTCGCCTGTCGGACCCATCGCTGTCGCCTGTCGGACCCATCGCTGTCACCTGTCGGACCCATCCCTGTCACCTGTCGGATTGCCGGACCCATTGCTGTCGCCTGTCGGAGCCATCACTGTCACCTGTCGGACCCATCACTGTCACCTGTCGGATTGCCAGACCCATTGCTGTCACCTGTCGGATCTCCGGACCCGTCAGCATCACCTGTTGGATCCATCACTGTCGCCTGTCGTACTCATTGCTGTCACCTGACGGATTCATCACTGTTGCATGTCAGACCCATCGCTGTCACCTGACAGATTCATCACTGTCACATGTCGGATCGCTGGACCCGTCGCTGTCGCCTGTCGGACCCATCGCTGTCGACTGTCGGACCCATCGCTCTCACCTGTAGGACCGCCGGATCCATCACTGTCACCTGTTGGACCCATCGCTGTCACCTGTCGGATTGCCAGACCCATCGCTGTCACCTGTCGGATCGCCAGACCCGTCGCTGTCGCCTGTCGGACCCATTGCTGTCGCCTGTCGGACCCATCGCTGTCACCTGTCGGACCCATCGCTGTCACCTGTAGGACCGACGGATCCATCACTGTCACTTGTCGGACCCATTGCTGTCACCTGTCGGATTGTCAGACCCATCGCTGTCACCTGTCGGATCGCCGGACCCGTCGCTGTCGCCTGTCAGACCCATCGCTGTCGCCTATCGGACCCATTGCTGATGCCTGTCGGACCCATCGCTGTCGCCTATCGGACCCATTGCTGATGCCTGTCGGACCCATCGCTGACGCCTGTCGGACCCATCCCTGTTACCTGTCGGACCCATCGCTGTCGCCTATCGGACCCATTGCTGATGCCTGTCGGGCCCATCGCTGACGCCTGTCGGACCCATCCCTGTCACCTGTCGGATTGCCAGACCCATCGCTGTCACCTGTCGGATCCACGGACCCATCCCTGTCACTTGCCGTGTTGCCAGACCCATCGCTGTCACCTGTCGGATTCATGGACCCATCACAGGTCACCTGTCGGATTGCCGGACCCATCGCTGTCGCCTGTCAGACCCATCACTGTCACCTGTCGGACCCATCACTGTCACCTGTCGGATTGCCAGACGCATCGCTGTCGCCTGTCGGACCCATCGCTGTCGCCTGTCGGACCCATCACTGTCACCTGTCGGACCCATCCCTGTCACCTGTCGGATTGCCGGACCCATCGCTGTCGCCTGTCGGACCCATCGCTGTCACCTGTCGGATTGCCAGACCCATCGCTGTCGCCTGTCGGACCCATCGCTGTCACCTGTCGAACCCATCGCTGTCACCTGTCGGATCCCCGGACCCATCGCTGTCGCCTGTCGGACCCATCGCTGTCGCCTGTCGGACCCATCGCTGTCGCCTGTCGGACCCATCGCTGTCGCCTGTCGGACCCATCGCTGTCGCCTGTCGGACCCATCGCTGTCGCCTGTCGGACCCATCGCTGTCGCCTGTCGGACCCATCGCTGTCCCCTGTCGGACCCATCGCTGTCCCCTGTCGGACCCATCGCTGTCACCTGTCGGATCTCCGGACCCATCGCTGTCACTTGTCGGATCGCCGGACGCATCGCTGTCACTTGTCGGATCGCCGGACACATCGCTGTCGTCTGTCGGACCCATCGCTATCACCTGTCAGATCCACGGACCCATCGCTGTCACTTGTCGGATCGCCGGACCTGTGGGTGTCACTTCCCACTCACCATCTGTGGGATATCTGCCATATGACATCACACTCACCTGTAATAAGACAGCAGACCGTTGCTCAGCACGAACCAGCGCCTCTGATATCCCTTCAGATAGTTGGTCCATTTGAAGAGCCAGCCCTTGTACGAGTCAGGACCGGTGGTGGTCGGGAGGGCGGATCCTGAGGCGCTCATGTCTCTGGCTCCGATCCGCGGACAGGACAGACACGGCACGGAGGAGAGCCGGGACACCAGTCCGCTAGAGCCAGGGGCGGCCGCTCTCACCATAGACCAGCTCCGGAGGGGGCGGGCACAACGCATCGGACACACCCCCTGCTCCACGTGACTCCAGGAGGCGCTAGCATCAAAACAAATACAGGTCACGTGACCGGCTGTGATCTCGGCGGGATCCTCGCGGGATGAAAGGGATTTGTCACATGATGGCCCGGTAAGTGAGCGGCTGGGGAACTGAGCTATTGAGTGTTGGTTACAATGACGGGTGATGCTGGGACTTGTAGTGACATGACGAGAGGACGCTCCACTGTCTCCCAGTGCAGTGTAGTAATCTATGGTGAGATTGAACAACACTAGTGCACAGGAGGCGTGGTTCATAACAACCAATCAGGTTATTGCTTGGAATGGAGGGGGCGTGGTTCATAACCAATCCTGTTATTGTTTGCGTTTAACAAATGAGAGCTGCAATCTGATTGGTTGTCTGATTCCACATATCTTCAGCTGCCACACTACGGATTTCATTTTCCAGACTTTTTCTGTCCGCACGTCTGCAGCTCCTTGTCTCCTGCAGCTCCTTGTCTCCTGCAGCTCCTTGTCTCCTGCAGCTCCTTGTCTCCTGCAGCTCCTTGTCTCCTGCAGCGCCTTGTCTCCTGCAGCGCCTTGTCTCCTGCAGCGCCTTGTCTCCTGCAGCTCCTTGTCTCCTGCAGCTCCTTGTCTCCTGCAGCTCCTTGTCTCCTGCAGCGCCTTGTCTCCTGCAGCTCCTTGTCTCCTGCAGCGCCTTGTCTCCTGCAGCGCCTTGTCTCCTGCAGCTCCTTGTCTCCTGCAGCGCCTTGTCTCCTGCAGCTCCTTGTCTCCTGCAGCTCCTTGTCTCCTGCAGCGCCTTGTCTCCTGCAGCGCCTTGTCTCCTGCAGCGCCTTGTCTCCTGCAGCTCCTTGTCTCCTGCAGCTCCTTGTCTCCTGCAGCTCCTTGTCTCCTGCAGCGCCTTGTCTCCTGCAGCTCCTTGTCTCCTGCAGCTCCTTGTCTCCTGCAGCGCCTTGTCTCCTGCAGCGCCTTGTCTCCTGCAGCGCCTTGTCTCCTGCAGCTCCTTGTCTCCTGCAGCGCCTTGTCTCTTGCAGCGCCTTGTCTCCTGCAGCGCCTTGTCTCCTGCAGCGCCTTGTCTCCTGCAGCGCCTTGTCTCCTGCAGCTCCTTGTCTCCTGCAGCGCCTTGTCTCCTGCAGCGCCTTGTCTCCTGCAGCGCCTTGTCTCCTGCAGCGCCTTGTCTCCTGCAGCTCCTTGTCTCCTGCAGCTCCTTGTCTCCTGCAGCTCCTTGTCTCCTGCAGCGCCTTGTCTCCTGCAGCTCCTTGTCTCCTGCAGCTCCTTGTCTCCTGCAGCTCCTTGTCTCCTGCAGCGCCTTGTCTCCTGCAGCTCCTTGTCTCCTGCAGCGCCTTGTCTCCTGCAGCTCCTTGTCTCCTGCAGCGCCTTGTCTCCTGCAGCTCCTTGTCTCCTGCAGCGCCTTGTCTCCTGCAGCGCCTTGTCTCCTGCAGCGCCTTGTCTCCTGCAGCGCCTTGTCTCCTGCAGCTCCTTGTCTCCTGCAGCGCCTTGTCTCCTGCAGCTCCTTGTCTCCTGCAGCGCCTTGTCTCCTGCAGCTCCTTGTCTCCTGCAGCTCCTTGTCTCCTGCAGCTCCTTGTCTCCTGCAGCTCCTTGTCTCCTGCAGCGCCTTGTCTCCTGCAGCGCCTTGTCTCCTGCAGCGCCTTGTCTCCTGCAGCTCCTTGTCTCCTGCAGCGCCTTGTCTCCTGCAGCGCCTTGTCTCCTGCAGCTCCTTGTCTCCTGCAGCTCCTTGTCTCCTGCAGCGCCTTGTCTCCTGCAGCGCCTTGTCTCCTGCAGCTCCTTGTCTCCTGCAGCGCCTTGTCTCCTGCAGCGCCTTGTCTCTTGCAGCGCCTTGTCTCCTGCAGCGCCTTGTCTCCTGCAGCTCCTTGTCTCCTGCAGCGCCTTGTCTCCTGCAGCGCCTTGTCTCCTGCAGCGCCTTGTCTCCTGCAGCTCCTTGTCTCCTGCAGCTCCTTGTCTCCTGCAGCGCCTTGTCTCCTGCAGCGCCTTGTCTCCTGCAGCTCCTTGTCTCCTGCAGCTCCTTGTCTCCTGCAGCTCCTTGTCTCCTGCAGCGCCTTGTCTCCTGCAGCGCCTTGTCTCCTGCAGCGCCTTGTCTCCTGCAGCTCCTTGTCTCCTGCAGCTCCTTGTCTCCTGCAGCGCCTTGTCTCCTGCAGCTCCTTATTCCTGCAGATTTAGACAAACGATGGGGCTATTAGATTGTCACAGACTAAAATAAAAACAATAGGGAAGAGTTTCGGATAATAGTGAAGTGCATGACCCCAGCCACTAATCAGACCGTCTTCTCCTTTCTTGTTAAATAGAAGTAGCAGCTAATGAAAGTCTATGCGAGCCGAATCCGGTGGCATGCATCAAACGCCGGAACCATGTACCGGATTCGGTTTTTTCTTCTAAGCATGCCCAGAAGTGATATAAATTCATTGCTTGTCAGAAAATCAATCACTCACTCTCACCCACTCACCGATCACTGGCGCGGCGCTGCATGGCTGTCACAAGGCTCTGGCGGCTTCTGATTTGAAAATGCCAGCTGCCCATTATTCAATCTCGTATTCCCTGCTTTCCCCGCCCACCGGCGCCTATGATTGGTTGCAGTCAGACATGCCCCCACGCTGAGTGACAGCTGTCTCAATGTAACCAATCACAGCCACCGGTGGGCGGGTCTATATTGTGCAGTAAAATAAATAATTAAAAAAAAACGACGTGCGGTCCCCCCCCAATTTTGATACCAGCCAAGATAAAGCCACACGGCGGAAGGCTGGCATTCTCAGGATGGGGAGCCCCACATTATGGGGAGCCCCCCTGCCTAAGAATATCAGCCTGCAGCCGCCCAGAATTGCCGCATCCATTAGATGCGACAGTCTCGGGACTCTACCCGGCTCATCCCGAATTGCCCTGGTGCGGTGGCAATCGGGGTAATAAGGGGTTAATCAAGGCAGGTGTCTATGAGACACCCCCAATGATTAACCTTTAAGTGAAAGTAAATAAACACATACACCCAAAAAAATACTTTACAGCATTTGAAATAAAAGACAAAAAAAACACCCTCTTTCACCATTTTATTAAAATCCCCAAACACCCCTCCAGGTCCGGCGTAATCCACAGAGGTCCCGCAACGCTATCAGCTCTGCTACATGAAGCTGACAGGAGCGGCAGTACACCGCCACTCTCTATCAGCTCCACGCAGCAACTGAAGTGAATCACGCTGTCAGCGGGGACGTCACTGAGGTAGTGCCGGGGCGTGTGCGATGATGATGCGTGCGAGTCCAGCCAGGTACAACTAGGCAGCTGGGGATTGAAATCCACAGTGCAGGGTGCCCATGCTTTCTGGGCACCCCCGCTGCGAATTGCAGTCCGCAGCCACCCCAGAAAATGGCGCTTTCATAGAAGCGCCCTCTTCTGGCGCTGTATCCAACTCTTTCAGCTGCCCTGGTGACGGGTGGCTCGCTGGGTAATAATGGGGTTAGGGCTAGCTGTATATTGTCAGCTGGCCCTAAGCCCGAAATTCATGATGTCACGCCAATATTAGACATGGCCACCATGAATTTCTAGTAAAGATAAAAAAAAACACAACACACAGAAAAATATTTTTATTATAAATAAAACACAACACAATTTGTGACTCCATCTTTATTGAAATAAAGAACCCCCCTCCGCAGTAATCCTGGGTCAAGGGTCCCGCGCAGTCCAATCCGGATCCAATATCATCTGATCGGTTTGCTGGAAGGTAAAGCAATCAGATGATGTCAGGTTCTAGGATGTGAATCACATCACACATCATCTGATTGTATAAAAGCTGATTATACAATCAGCTGATGCATCAGTAGAAAAAAAAAAAATACTGAGTCACGTCTGTGCTGATTACCGGCAGCTCCTGCAGCGATCGGGTGAGAGTCTGATCCTGTCCCATCACTGCAGGAGCTGCCGGTAATCAGCTGATGAAGTCTCCTGACAGCAGGATCAGCTGATAAGTTAAGCCGGCCGGGCGCTAAAAAGCCGGCGACACCGCGAGAATTACGATCAGCTGATGCATCAGGTGATCAGCGCCAGGTCCTGCAGGCATCGGACATACCTGGGGAAACTGCACACAGCCGGATCGGCGGTACCGGGAGAGGAGCTGGGAGCGGACATGGCACTGGGAGGCTGCAGACAGGTGAGTATGACATTTTTTTTTCTACTGTTCACTTTTGTTTTCGCCGCTGCCTCCACCTCCCGCACAGACATGGCGCCGCACCGGAGCTGACATGGCACCGGGCGGGTTGTGGATGCAGCGGTGGCGGTACCGCGAGGATTCACGCTTCTGTATTTACTGACAGAAGGAATCCTCTTCCTGTACACGTCACTTTAGTATCCACCCCTTGCGTTTATAGCTGCATTTTTAGTCATAGAAACGCAGCTATATGCGTTTTTCATTGCGTTTTTGAACATCTCATTGAACTCAATGGGTGAAAAACGCAGTGAAAAACGCAGAAATAATTGACATGCTGCGTTTTTGTGGTCACCACAAAAACGCACCTACAAAAAAAAACGCTGTGTGCGGACAGCAAAAATGAAAACTCGTAGACATTGCTGGGGAAGCGCAAAAACGTGGCAAAAAACGCCCCTAAAAACGCAGCAAAAACGCCTAGTGCGCACAAGGTCTTAAGGCTGCTTTCACACTACGTTTTGTTAACGTGTCCTGAACGTTTTTTGATGCAAAAGCGGATCCAGTACAAATGCGGTTTCATTTCAATGCATTTGCAATGGACTTGCGTCAACATGCGTTCACCTGCGTTTGCGTGCAGTTTTGTCAGAATCTAGTGACTTACAGTTTTTTAACATTGTTTAAAAACGCTACTTTTAGCGTTTTTGAGCTGCGTCCAAATACTGCAAGTCGCTGGATCCTGAGATAAACTGCATGCAAACGCATGTGAATGGTGGTATACTGATAGACAGGATCCTCCTTGCTTTACTGAGCATGCCCAGAAACCACAGAGAGTGAGTTTTTCTCTCTCTCCTCTTCTTCTCTTCTCTTCTCTTCTCTCTCTCTCTTTTCTCTCTCTCTCTCTTTCTCTTTCTCTCTCTCTCTTTCTCTCTCGCTCTCTTTCTCTCTGTCTTTCGCTCCCTTTCTCTCTCTCTTTCTTCCTCTCTCTCTTCCTCTCTCTCTTCCTCTCTCTCTTCCTCTCTCTTTTCTCTCTCTCTCTTTTTCTCTCTCTCTTCCTCTTCTTCTCTCTCTCTCCTCTCTTTTTCTCTCACTCTCTCTCTCTTTTTCTCTCTCTCTTTTTCTCTCTCTCTTTTTCTTTCTCTCTCTCTCTCTCTCTCTCTTTCTCTCTCTCTCTTTCTCTCTCTCTTTCTCTCTCTCTCTTCCTCTCCTCTTTTTTCCCCAGCAGCATCTGAATTTCCAGTCTGTCATGTTCAGTTCCCTTCACTCCCGATCACATGACTTCAATGCCCGCCCATAAACTTCAAGTCAAGTGGCAGGATCCTGTAAAATAAGGCTGCTTTTACACATCTGGTTTTTGCTGAGCGGCACAATACGGCGCTTTGCAGAAAAAACGCAACCGTTTTTTTTCCCGCCGGTTGCGTTTTTTCCCGCATAGACTTGCATTAGCGCCATATTGTGCGCATGGCCTTGCATTGCGTCCGTTTTTTGCCGGATGCGGCATGCGGTGGCCGGATGGAACGTTGCCTGGCATGTTTTATTGTGCAGCGAAAAAACCGCATTGTGCCAGATCCGGCGCGATGCGGCGCGACTTACAATGCAAGCCTATGGACGCCGAATGCGGCGTCCTGCGGCAAAAAACGCATCTGGCCACCGGATACGGATTTTTGAACTGCGCATGCTCGGTATCAAGCCGCATCCGTCAAAAAACGGACGGGCCGCATGGCAAAACGTATGCAACTGATCCGTTTTTTTTCGCCGCATCCGTTGCATAGGTTTCTGAGCCGGATTATGCCTGATGCAAAAAAACTGATGTGTGAAAGCAGCCTAACACATGCGTTTTTCTTTAGAAAAACAGGATCCGCTTTTGCAGGAAAAAAAATGTTCATAACGCATGTTGAAAAAACGTAGTGTGAAACCAGCCTAAGGCTAGTTTCACACTTGCGTTGTGCGGCATCCGTTGCATTGCGTTGTGTGACGGCTGTAACAGATGCGTTGCATATTGTGGCACAACTGATGCGACGGATCCTGCAAAACAACGGAATCCGTTGTAGCTTTTTTTTCAGCAATTTACTCAACTGAGCATGCGCAGTTGGGTAAAGACGGATCCGTCACAGGAATCCGTCAAATGACGGATTCCGCCACCATAGGCTTCCATTATAAAAGCGACGAACGCCGATGGAATCCAGCACATTGCAGGTTTTTTTACGCTCTGGGAAGCGCAGAAAAATGCTACATGCTGCGTTCTTTCCACTCAGCGGATGCAACACAGCGTCGGCCGGCGGATACAACGCAAGGCCATCTGTCGCAATGCGTCATCAATACAAGTCAATGGGAAACAGTGCACACCCGTTAACGGATTGCGCTGTTTCCTAAAGCGGCGGATTGCCAGGGGTGCAAAACAACGCAAGTGGGAAAGTAGCCTAACATGTTGTCATCTCTCTGAATAGGTACAAAGAGGGGTGGACAGATCCTCACTGCAAAATATACGGCTCTACAGGTAATAGGGGTTTTCTGTGACTGCAGTTTGCCGAACTGTCTGTGATGTGCACAATGTCAGGACTCTCCTCTATGTGCAGTACAAGTATCAAGGGAACAAAAGCTTTTTTTTTTTTTTTTATTTTGAAATCCTTACAAAGTGAACAGAGCACAGGCGTTTTGGTCCTAATACCTTGGACCTTCATTAATGTGCGTGCTGCATGCTGCAATTCACTTGTGGCTTAGTTTCCTATTTACGATGTGGTGTAAATATGTATTGTAAAGTAAAGATAAGATGTAGCGCAGCTGAACGGGCGCTACGTACAGCTCCATTTGGCGGTCACTGCTGGTCATTACAATAGGAAAGAAATATATGTCTGTATTGTAAATATTGTGTTTAACATGTACTGGTCCCTCCTGCTGTGTTCGGTAGGGGATATAGTACAGGGCCAGGTACACATGTAAGAATAGGATAGGACAGATAAGTATGTTAGATAGTGTAAGGAGGACTTTACACGTTGTGACATCGCTAGCGATGTTGAGCGCGATAGTACCCGCCCCCGTCGTACATGCGATATCTGGTGCTTGCTGCCGTAGCGAACATCAGCGCTACGGCAGCTTCACACGCACATACCTTGCCGGTGACGTCGCTGTGACCGCCGAACAATCCCTCCTTCAAGGGGGAGGTGCGTTCGGCATCACAGCGACGTCACTAAGCGGCCGTCCAATAGAAGCGGAGGGGCGGAGATGAGCGGGACGTAACATCCCGCCCACCTTCTTCCTTCCGCATTGTCGGTGGAGGCAGGTAAGGAGATGTTTGTCGCTCCTGCGGGTTTACACACAGCGATGTGTGCTGCAGGAACGACAAACATCGTATCTGCAGCAGTAACGACATTATGGAAATTAACGACGTGACACAGATCAGCGATTTTTTTTTTTTTTTTTTTTTACGCTTTTTCGCTCGTGCATCGTCCCACCTAAGATTTACACATTGCGATGTCGCTACCGGCGCCGGATGTGCGTCACTAACGATGGGAACCCGACGATATATCGGTAGCGATGTTGCAACGTGTAAAGCCCGCCTTAGTGAAACTAGGGAACAAGCAGCAGGTGGTGGAGGATGGAGTAGCTTAGTTGGCTATAGGAATTAAATAGACATAAAACACAGGTTACAGAGGGTTGTTATGGAAATGGAGCTAAGATGGGAGGGGGAGCAGAAGGGACAGTATGTGTGAGGAAAGAATAGTCAGGTGAGCGGCAGGAAACGTGCTAGGTAAGGCCCAGATTTTCTTATGGTAACTTGTTCTATCAGTCAGCGTAGGGATAAGTAAACACTAAATTACAATTTGCCAGTGGCAACTAGATTCCTAAACTAAAGACTAATCAAATAATATATAACTCTCAATTCATTTGTTAAAATGATAGGACAAACAAAACTATTAAAAACGCAGAGCGCTGTGATCTGTCTCAGGTTATATGAGCCATCAGACATTCTCTATTCAAACTTGTTAATCATATGTCTGTAGCATAGCTTATATATTATTCGTATAGTTGATGACCACAGCGCTCGCTATTAAAATTCAATCAGTAGCCTCCCCAACATGTTTCACCACACTGGCGTCATCAGGGGGCTGAGGCTAATGCTGAATTACTATGTATGGGCGGACCTTTTAATTCAGTATTAGCTGATGGAGCTGTATGGCAGCATTTATTTTGCGGGACAAGATGACATTTTCAACTATACCGTTTTTATTTCATAGGACCTTTTGATCTCATTTTATTTCACTTTCTTGTCTGCTGTATGATGAAAAGATATAGTTTTTGCAGAGTTTTTTTTTTTTTTATTTATTTTTTTATGGTGTTCACTGGAGGGGATAACTAGTGTGACAGTTTTATAGATTGGTCTGTTCCAGACACAGCAATACAAAATGTTTGTACTTTTTTTCTTTGTTTTCTTTTTTTATTTTTATATAAATATACATATTTATTGGTGTATATATGTGTGTGTGTGTGTGTGTGTGTGTGTATGTGTGTATGTATGTATGTATGTATGTATGTATGTATGTATGTATGTATGTATGTATGTATATGTATATGTATATGTATATGTATATGTATATATATATATATATATATATATATATATATATATATATATATATATATATATATATATATATATATATATATATATATATTTATTTTTTTATAGAATTTTTTTTTTACTTATAACTACTTGGGACATTAGCTTTTATCACTCTCATTGCTGGCATAATATATTGTAATGCATAATCATTGCAAAACATTATACCTGTCAGTGTGACACTGACATAAGGCTCTTAGATCATGCTCCTGGCATAGTCTAACAGGCTACCATACCTGGCAGATGCGAAGGTCATCATGATGACCTCAGGTTGCAATGGCAACAATCCGACTCCTGTGATTACGCCGTGGGAGTCATGACCTGGCAGAACATGGAGAACACATTCTCTCCCAGTCTCCTAAATGCTGCAGTTGCTATTGATCACGGCATTTAGGGAGTTACACAGCTCAAGGTTGTGCAGGTATCGGCCTCGGCAGTGACAGCCGAAGCTGGGGGGGGGGAAGGAGCCAGAGGCAGACTCAGACCTTTTGCTGCAAGTTCTCCTGAAACAATTGTACCAATAAACGTTACCAATAAAAACAATAGTTCCCCATGCTAACAATAACCCTCAATCAGATCAATTGACACAAAAATGAAAAAGTTCCGAGTATTGGAAAATTCTTATAAAGTTCAGAATATTTTTTTGTTAAAAAAATAATTCAAGTTTGGTATTGGTGTAATTGTACTGATCTGAAGAATCAGCTAATTTCTGCCACACAGTGAACGCCGTAAAACTAGGGTGGAATTGTGTATTTTTGTGGTTTTTTTTTTGTTTTGTTTTTTTCCTCTATTTTACCACACTTGGAATTTTTTGCGACCTATCTTTCTCATTTATTTTTTTATGGTAAATGAATTGTACCGGTGCTTTTTTGTTCAGAAAACTGCATGACTTTGCTTCACCAGCAAAGTCTATGAGTTTTCATTTTTGCGGTCTGCACACAGCGGGTTTTTTTTAGCTGCGATTTTGTGGTGCCTACAATAACGCAGCATGTCAATTATTCATGCGTTTTTCACTGCGTTTTTCATCCATTGAGTTCAATGAGATGTTCAAAAACACAATGAAAAACACAAATTGCAAATATAGCTGCGTTTCTATGACTAAAAACGCAGCTATAAACGCAGCGGGTGGGTAGTACAGTGACGTGTACAGGAAGAGGATTGTACTCACCCAGCATTTCTTGTGGTGGTAAACACAGAAGAGTGAATCCTCCCAGTACCGCCACCGCTAGTTCCACCTCCCGTCCTGCACCATGTCCGCTCCTAGCTCCTTCCTCTCCCGGTACCGCCACCCCTGCTACGGCGCCATATCCGGATGGGAGGTGGAAGCAGCTGCAAAATCAAAAGTGAACAGTAGGAAAAAAAAAAAATCATACTCGCCTGTTTGCAGACTCCCAGGACACGTCGCTCCAGGACCTGCTGGTAGTGCGGTCACTTGACGGCATCAGCTGAAAGTATAAGTGCAGCCGTGAGGCCAGCTTTTTACCACCCGGCCGGCTTAAGCTATCAGCTGATGCTGTTAGGTGATCGCATCAGCTGATTACTGCCAGGTCTTGGAGCGATCAGACGGGAGTCTGCACAGAAGTGTGTAGTTTTTTGTTTTGTTTTTTTTTTCTACTGATGCATTGTATAAACGGCTTTTAAACAATCAGCTGATGTGTCATGTGATTCCCGTCCTTGAACCTGACACATCATCTGATCGCTTTGCCTTTTTTCTGGCAAACCGATCAGATGATATTGGATCCGGATTGGACATCGCGGGACCCTTGACCCAGGATTACTGCGGAGGGAGGGGGTTCTTTAATTCAATAAAGATGGAGTCACTAATTGTGTTGTGTTTTATTGTTTTATTTCTCATAAAAATATTTTTCTGTGTGAAATTCATGAAATAATAAAAAAAGGGCTTCCCTATATATTTGTTTTTCAGCCCGGTACAAATAGATAGCTGGGGGTTGGCGGCAGCCGTTCCTGCCTGCTGTACCTGGCTAGAATACAAAATTATGGCGAAGCCTACGTCTTTTTTTTTTTTTTACGTTTTTGGGCAAAAAACTTCTGCATACACTAGTGGAGAATGAAGGAGAACAGATTGATGAAAGAAATGACATCAGATCTTTTTTTTTTTTTTCTTCTTCACCAATCTTTAATGGCATTGTTCACTGATAAAAAAAAATGCATAAAAACACAGTGAACAAAAACGCACCAATTCGCGGTAAAAACACATGCGTTTTTTGATGCGTTATGCGTTTTTGTGCGTTTTTAGCGGCCAGAAATGTAGCGTTTTTGATGCCACAAAAAAGTTAGGTACGCACATACCCTAACTCTTCCCCCACCACCACCTCCCCGCCAAGAAAAAAGTTCTCATATGTATATGATGGTGGAAAAATAAAAAAGTTCTTGAGAAAAAACACAAAAATGAAAATTGACTGCAACTGGAAGGAGTTAAAGATGTTCTCCTAGAATCAAAGGGGTTGGCCACATTTGGCATGCTACTTCAGACTTCTGAATCCTCACAGACGGGCATCACACGCTGTCAGGATTCTCCGTGCACTGCGATGAGAGCAGGTGGCCAAGTGACCACAAGGATATGGTTTCATGCACTACAGTTCAAAGGTTTGGGGTCACCCAGACAATTTTGTCTTTTCCATGAAAAATCATACTTTTCTTTATTAAATGAGTAATGAATAGAAGATATAGTCCAGACATTGACGAGGTTAGAAATAATGATTTTTACTTGAAATAATAATTTTCTCCTTCAGACTTTTTGCTTTTGTCACAGAATGCTCCCTTTGCAGCAATTCCAGCTTTGCAGACCTTTGGCATTCTAGCTGTTAATTTGCTGAGGTAATCTGGAGATATTTCACCCCATGCTTCCTCCCTCCCACAATTTGGCTTGGCTTGATGGGCACTTTTTGCGTACCATACGGTCAAGGTGCTCCCACAATAGCTCAATAGGGTTGAGATCTGGTGACTGGGCTGGCCACTCCATTACAGATAGAATACCAGCTGTCTGCTTCTTCCCTAAATAGTTCATGCATAATTTGGAGGTGTGCTTTGGGTCATTGTCCTGTTGTAGGATAAAATTGGCTCCAATCAAGCGCTGTCCACAAAATGGAGTGATAGCCTTCCTTATTCAAAATCCCTTTTACCTTGTACAAATCTCCCACTTTACCAGCACCAAAGCAACCCCAGACCATCACATTATCTCCACCATGCTTGACAGATGGCGTCAGGCACTCTTACAGCATCTTTTCAGTTGTTCTGTGTCTCACAAATGTTCTTCTGTGTGATCCAAACACCTCAAACTTCGATTCGTCTGTCCATAACACTTTTTTCCAATCTTCCTCTGTCCAATGTTTGTGTTCTTTTGCCCATATTAATCATTTCCTTTTATTAGCCAGTCTCAGATATGACTTTTTCTTTGCCACTCTGCCCTGAAGGCCAGCATCTCGGAGTCACCTCTTCACTGTAGACATTGACACTGGCGTTTTGAGGGAACTATTTAATGAAGCTGCCAGTTGAGGACCTGTGAGGCGTCGATTTCTCAAACTAGAGACTCTAATGTACTTGTCTTGTTGCTCAGTTGTGCAGCGCGGCCTCCCACTTCTCTTTCTACTCTGGTTAGAGCCTGTTTGTGCTCTCCTTTGAAGGGAATAGTACACACCGTTGTAGGAAATCTTCAGTTTATTGGGAATTTCTTGAATGGAATTTCCTTCATTTTTAAGAACAAGAATAGACTGTCGAGTTTCACATGAAAGTTCTCTTTTTTTCTGGCCAATTTGAGAGTTTAATGGAACCAACAAATGTAATGCTCCAGATTTTCAACTAGCTGAAAGGAATGTCAGTTTTATAGCTTCTCTAATCAGCAAAACTGTTTTCAGCTGTGCTAACATATTTGGGTTTTCAAGGGATTTCTAAATGTCCATTAGCCTTCTCACACAGTTAGCAAACACAATATACCATTAGAACACTGGTGTAGTGGTTGTTTCAAATGGGCCTCTATACACCTACTGTATGTAGATATTGCATTAAAAACCAGATGTTTACAACTAGAGTAGTCATTTACCACATTAACACTGTATAGAGTGTATTTCTGTTTAAATTAATGTTAGCTTCAATGAAAAAAAAAAAGTGCTTTCCTTTCAAAATTAAGGAGATATCTAAGTGACTTTAAACTTTTTTGAACTGTCGTGTATTTCAAGCCACATTCTGACTAGATGTTGTATTGTCGCTCCATACAAGTGAATTAAGCAAAACCGTGCACATGTAGTGGACAAGTGACCACATGTAAACAAATTTATTATATGTACATGTTCACGTAACTGCCCTCTATTGTCACTGGCACCGAGAATCCTTATAGAATATTCAAAAACCTGAAAACATTGTAGGGTGCAGCTGCATGAATTTTGTAGGCATCATGTGTTTTCAGCTAACACCTGTTCACACCTGTTCGATGTGCGGGTCAGTCTTTTTGATATATTTGTAGTGCATTTCTTTCTGACTGAGCACTCCACCCTATAACCAGGCTGTATCCACCCTCCTTTATAGCTGGATCCTTTCTGCTCAGACATGTAGGTTTTTAACCCAGATAGAGGTATTTAGGTTAGAGTCCCAGTATATTGAGATCACCTTGCCGTTGGTTACCGGGCTCACATGCATTGGCCAATACATAAGCTAAGTTTCTCTTTTTTTCAAATACTCCATGCAATACCAGAGTTCCCTTCTTCATTGTTAGCATTCTAGAGTGCAGCTGTATGTATTTTGTATTTATATTGTGTTTTCAGCTAGCATCTGTTGACACCTGTTGGAAGTGCGGGTCAGTCTTTTTGATATTTATTCTATATTGATATTTGAGTCAAGCTCTGCAGTAAAGGCTTTTATGGCTAAATATGTGCAAATGTCTCAGTGCAAGACACCAATCACCAAGTCGGTCACCACTTTTGTCATAAATAGGAAGCAGATTCCATTATTAGGACACACTTCAGATGGCAATAAAACCCAGTAAGAATGTACCTTTTTAAAGGAGTATTCTAATTTTCTGACTTGTGTATATCTCTGGAAGTTTGACAGTTTGGCCAGTGACCTGGATTCTCCGCTGGTCCAGTCTGCTTTTCAGAGATGCTAGAAGCAGCAGCTGTAACACCATTACTAGCGGGGACGCCGGCACACTCACCCATCCAGATGCTCAGCGGTGGCTTCTTTGCCTCCGGTTCCTGCCGCTGGCTCCCAGGGCCTGCTCATGCCACAGAGGTCTCTTGGGAGTACGCTTAGAGCACGAGTACCTATTCTTAAAGGTCCAGTGCGCCCAACTCAGAAGTTACTGTCAGCCTATGGCTCAGAGGCATCAGGTATTTAAGGCATCCTCCCCTTATGGGAGGTGCCTGGGCAACATGGTCTAACTTTAGAGATGTGTTGCTAGATGTTCAGATCCCTTACCTGTGTGCTACTGCTGTGTTACTTATACCAGTCTGTTTCGTAGTACCTGACATACCCGCTACTGCACCTATCCACACTGGCCGTGCCTGCGGTACCTGTCGTACCTCCTGAATCTATCCATTACGGCTGTGCCCCCTGTATTAGCTGTGCCTGCTGCACCAGTCAGTACCTGCTGTCCCAGCTACACCTGCCGTTTCTGCCGTAACCTTCATACTTGCTGATCCCTGCTCAGGTGTCCTGACTGCATCTTCCTTATCAGAGACTTATCCAACCATTGAAGCCAGATGTCGCAGTACCGTGTCTCCCTGAGTAGCAGCTGGTGGCTACCGGCAGCCCAATTAACCCTCCCATGAAAGACTCTGGTGAAAACCCGGTGTGCACCAAGGCACGTCCCTCCAGTGAACCGGTGTTGCGGCCCACTGGGTCCACTCCCGCTCGCACAAACAAGGATTACTGTAGCTTTGCCTCTGTAGGTTCAGATGAGTCTTGTTGGACTGAGGTTATTTGGATCCAGTGATCTGGGCATCCTCAGGCGGTCGCTTACATACTCTAAAGCACACAACCTGCCAGTGACGCACCCTCATTGATTAGATAAAATGGCTTCTTTACGACTGCAGAGGTGACCGGTAACTTAGGCAACAAACTGTAAACTAAAGGATTAAAAACACCTCCATTCATCATAAAGGAGAGAATCTACATACATAATTGGCAGTTTTGTCTGTTCTCCTATTCCGTCATGCATCGCGACACTGTCCGTTGCGCAGCCGAAGATCGAACGATGCTCCTGCTTCCAGGTCCTCACTGCACACACACACACACACACACACACACACACACACACACACACACACACACACGTGAGCACATAGACACACATGGAAACACCGAGCACATACTGTCGGATTGGCTACTGGAAGAATCTCCAGTAATACCAGGTCTGGCTGCAGCTCCGGAGTGCAGCCTGGACTGAACCGCGGGTGCCGAGTAATTGATTCCCCGGCTACTGCGGTTCAGTTCATGACAGCTGTGGACAGGCCTGGCTGAACTCCAGAACTCTTACCTGAGCTCCAGAGTACAGTCCAGCCTGTCCACAGCTGTCATGAACTGAACCGCAACCAATCATTCGACATTCGCAGGTTAATTCCTGCAAGCCCTGAGTTCAGTCCACGCTGCACTCCGGAGCTCAGGTGAGAGTTCTGGAGTACAATGCAGGTAACCGCAGCCATTATTGATATTACTGGAGATTTCTCCGGTAGCCAGTCCGACGCATACACACACATATGTCTTCATACACACACTACTGTATACTCACCTGTCCGGGTCCACCTCCGCTTCTGCTGTTAGCGCTTTACTGCAGTTGAATGCTTTGTGGCGCCGTAAAGCATTCAACTGCAGTAAAGCCATGACAACATCCTTCCACGGCTGCTTCGTACACCGGACGCTATAGCGGAGGGGTCCGTGTGCCTGTGGACTGCAAGAAGCAGCTGAAGGTTCTGCGGGCATGGAGGAGAGGTGAGATTATCTTTTATTGTGTGTAAACAACGTCATAATAGGGGACAGAAGGGGACCAGCAGGAGCACATTACTAAACAATGCTCTCATTACTGCAGGGGACATTATGAAACAATGGGGAGATTACAGCATGGGACATCCCCCCCCCCCCCCAAGATCTGTATGCCCCCAGCTCCCCCACCAGATCTGTATGCCCCCAGCCCCCCTCATCAGATCTGTATGCACCCCAGCCCGCCCACAAGATCTGTATGCCCCCAGCCCCCCCCCCTCCCCGAACTGTATGCCTCTATTCCCCCCTCACCAGAACTGTATTCCCCCAGCCCCCCTCACCAGATCTGTATGCCTCCAGCCCACCGTCACCAGATCTGTATGCCTACAGCCCCCACCAAATCTGTATGCCTACAGCCCCCACCAAATCTGTATGCCCCCAGCCCCACTCACCACTGCTCCTGTCAGCACCACTAAGCATAGACAGATGTTCATTTCACCGCACTCCCGATGCGATAGCATCTGGCCTATTTCTAGTATTTAATAAGCGGTAGATTGCAAAGTTGCTTTTTGTAAGAACTTTGTAATTTTAACCATTCTAAGAACTTGAGACAACCCTTTTAAGCCGTACTTGCATCCATGGTATCCCTGATTTTATGTCACTACTTGTGAATAAGGCCATGTTTCAGGTGAAAGCTGCCATTGTCAGACCAGTCACCTCTCTGCAGGTTCGTGTGCTCCTCCAAATATCTGCTGGGTATGGGATCTGTCAGCACAGCAATTTACATACAAGCCTTAAGAAAGTCACTCATCTGAATAAACTCATTATCTAACATGGGCCATTGTGCATTGTGTGCAGTCCACTGTGAATACGGACAGCAAAGACCAAAAATATGTTCATCTCAATGTAATCCAACTGCAGCAGTTTGGTAAGTTTAATAACCGGACCATTGGCAACACATCCAGCCGCTCCTGGTGGAGCATGCTCCATAGGATGGAGTGATAGACACTCGTTACTTGAGGGGATTCTAAGGTTCAGCATCAGATCTAGCTGTCGGCAGATGCTAGTTGTCAGTCGTCCACATGGTGTCACTGTTGCCTCTGTCCATAGTAATTCTTGCATGCCTGTGATCTTGATGAGCTTGTGGCGCGCATCATTTCTTCAGGTCTCGTAGCAGAATTTGTACTTTTCCTTTCATTTAGCTGAAGATTTCTGATGAAAATCTCATGTTCTTTTTCCCAGTTCCGGCTCTTATTTTGCAGTTCGCTGACAAACTTTTTTTTCTGATACTCATTGAAGTAAAAGGTTTTAATTTTCATTCTGCTTATTTGATTTAGCTGTAAAGACACAATTATCCCAACAATGAATGAAGGCCACATACACACAACCATGTCTGATTCTGTGCCTGCCAAAAAAAATCTATATATATAAATGCCTTATTCTGTCTGTCTGTCTGTCTGTCTTGCTCCAAAATTGTGTCTCGGTGAGTGTCATTACAGTGACAACCGTCTGATTGGCCGCTGGCTCAGCCTGGCTCCGCCCCCCCCCCACGGATTGGTCTCTCGCCTCGGCCTGACCCCCGCCCTCCGCATGGATTGGCCGCTCGCCCCGGCCCTCCGCACGCATCGCCAGACATAACCTTGCGCTGCTGGGATCGTGACGGAGCCGGTGTACGCTGGTAACCATTATACACATCGGGTAACTAAGGTCCCTTAGTTACCCGATGTGTATCATAGTTACCAGCGTACACCGGCTCCGTCACGATCCCAGCAGCGCCAGACATAACCTTGCGATGCTGGGATCGTGACGGAGCCGGTGAACGCTGGTAACCATTATACACATCGGGTAACTAAGGTCCCTTAGTTACCCGATGTGTATCATAGTTACTAGCGTACACCGGCTCCCGGTACACATGTGCAGGGAGCCGGCATTATACTCCTCTCCCCCCAGGACTACTCCTCCTATTATAGTCCTCCTATTATGCTCCTGAGTATAATAGGAGAACTATTATAGCATGGGGGATGGAGCACGATGGGGAGTGCGCAGCATGGGGGATGGAGCACGATGGGGTGCGCAGCATGGGGGATGTAGCACGATGGGGGGGTGCGCAGCATGGGGGATGGAGCACGATGGGGAGTGCGCAGCATGGGGGATGGAGCACGATGGGGGGTGCGCAGCATGGGGGATGGAGCACGATGGGGGGTGCGCAGCATGGGGGATGGAGCACGATGGGGGGTGCGCAGCATGGGGAATGAAGCACGATGGGGAGTGCGCAGCATGGAGGATGGAGCACGATGGGGAGTGTGCAGCATGGGGGATGGAGCACGATGGGGGGTGCGCAGCATGGGGGATGGAGCACGATGGGGGGTGCGCAGCATGGGGGATGGAGCACGATGGGGGGTGAGCAGCATAGGGGATGGAGCACGAAGGGGGGTGCGCAGCATGGGGGATGGAGCACGATGGGGAGTGCGCAGCATGGGGATGGAGCACGATTGGGGTGCGCAGCATGGGGATGGAGCACGATTGGGGTGCGCAGCATGGGGGATGGAGCACGATGGGGGTGCGCAGCATGGGGGATGGAGCACGATGGGGAGTGCGCAGCATGGGGGATGGAGCACGATGGGGAGTGCGCAGCATGGGGGATGGAGCACGATGGGGAGTGCGCAGCATGGGGGATGGAGCACGATGGGGGTGCACACCTCCCCCCCAAAACACACACACACACCGCCACACGCGCACCGCACAACACACCACACACGCACTGGGAACCACAAACACCGCCCTACACAGACACCCACAAACACAAACAACGCCGCACACACACAACACCCAACACACAAACACCGCAGCATACACAAATATACGCACATACCGCGCAACACACACACATTGCACAAAACATACCTCCCCCCAAGACACACACACGCACCCCACACCCACACAAACCGCGCAACACACACATCACCACACACACACAACGCTGCAGACACACAGCGCTCCACAAACAACGCAACACACACAACGCAAAACACAAACAACACCTCTCTCACCACACCCACACCCAGACAACACCCAGAACATTTACAGCCCTACACAAACACTTGGCAACTACACACAACAACATATATATATATATATAACAAAAATCATACATTAACTACACAATAAATTCTAGAATACCCGATGCGTTAGAATCGGGCCACCTTCTAGTCTGTAAAATAAATGGGAAATGGATGGATTCTGTAAGCATTTGTTTTTCTTATCTACTACCAAAATCTTGAATGGCTGAACCAGAATAGGATGTGATTTGGGTTTTTCTTTCACTAGGGACATGGGATCATAAAAAAGCAGACTTGTATGAGTCCATGTGTTGTTGGTTTTTAAAGGAATAGTATATGGATGAGAAAAGTGATCATATGAATAAGCCCTTATGTGAATAGAAAATAAATATTTTCATACACCAAAAAGATTTTCTTAAGAAAACATTCATATAACGTCTTTTATTCAAAGTCTCAAATAGTGTCCGACTCTGATACACAAATATGAATCAAAATAAAGCACGCACTGAAACTTAACAGAATGGTCACACAAATTACAGCAGGCCAATATAACCGCACAATTGTGACACAATATGCGATCTTCCGCACCACGTGGCCATACCCTTAAGGCTATGTGTCCACGCTAGAATGTCCCTGCGGATTTTTCTGCCTGAAAATCCGCGACTTTCGCGGCAAATCCGCACCCGCGGATTTGCCGCGAATTTACCGCGGATTTACCGCGGATTTTGATGCGGATTTCATTTTTTTTTTTTTTCCCCCATTCAAAACCAAAAATCCGGACCAAATCTGCACCAAACAATTGACATGCTGCAGATTTTTCCGGATCAAAATCCGCGGCAAATCCGCAGCGGAAAAATCCGCAGCATGGACACAGCATTTCCAAAATGCCATTGAAATGGCTTGGAAGTGCTGCTGCTGCAGATTTTCGGGAAATCCGCGGCAAATCCGCGGCAAAATCCGCGCGAAATCCGCAGCGTGGGCACATAGCCTAAGGGTGCTTTACACGCTGCGACATCGCTAGCAATCTCGTTAGCGATGTAACACGCCGGATCGCACATATGATTTGCCGAGATCGCACATGTGACCGGCGCTACAGAAATGACCTATTTGTGATCTCAGCAGATCTTATCTGCGATCTGGCGTGTCACATCGCTAACGAGATTGCTAGCAATGTCGCAGGGTGTAAAGCACCCTTTAGACTTAATAGATTATTTTTTATCTTAAAATGAGTAAGTAGGTGAAACTATGATGATTTTTGGTGTTCTGGTTGAGCCCATGTTTGCCACCCTATCCTCACCCTCTGCAGACATCAGCTGTATCCACTATAAAGTATATGGGGATACAACTATAGATATGGGGCACAGATTCCCCAGCCTTCTGCCTATGGATAATCTCTGCCACATAACAGATTTATTTTTTTGCATTCGAATATTTGAAATAATAAATGTTAAATACAAAAGTATTATACGATTTACGTGCATTTCTGTAAGTTTGATTACAGATATTTCAGCAACCAAGCATCCGATCTTTCTACAACAGGTCTGCCTGGATTCAGCATCCTACTGCCAGCATGGCACTGCCTTTACTTCATATAGCAAAATCCTGATGGTTGTTTCTCTTTAAGCACTTCAGGTTGTAAGCAGTTAAACGAAGTGAGTTGTCCATTCTTCTGGCATTTTCCATTTGGAATATTGCTCTATACTTTACAATACAGGTCAATGGGGAAAGCTCAAAAGACACGTAGATGACATTTGAATAGCTTTGCCATCATTTTTGCTTAAGAAAACGCTAGCAGTTTATTCAATATTCAAAGAAGTGGGAAAAAAAACGGCCAGAAATTTTATAGCAAAGAAGATGTCACAAAAACCATGGGAATCCAAATAAATAAAAAACCATCAGCAGCAGTTAAACTGTTGGAAAAAAGCTGAGGAAATGGCCAAAAAAATGGCTACACGATAGCAGTTTGTTTATTATTCAATGGAGTGAGGGGAAAAAACTGACAGAAAAGGACAATAAAGAAGATGTCACAAAAACCATGACAACCCCCCCTCACCCCCCTAAAAACAACAAACAAAACATCAGCAGCCAAAGTTATATGAAAAAGATTCAACAAACGGTAGTAAAACCATCACAAAAGACGCTTCAGGAAAAAAAACGCCAGCGTTTCCTACTTGAAAAACTCAACAGGTTTTGTCTGAGTTTAAAAGACGTTGTGTGCACATGCCATAGTGTGAAAAAAATCAAGGTATTATATTTAGGCCATATTGCCACAGGGTGACGTTTACTAATGGCATTGAACATGTTAGATTAGGAAAAGGGAAATATGGGGGATAGCTCTAAGGTACACTAGCAAAATGATATATGAACTGCCTCACCTTTGACGTCAGCATCTTCCTGGCACTGATATTATTGCGAATTATTACTTTGGCAAGATGGCTTTTTGGTACAACACCTCGCTCGGAATTGGTAATCAAGCTTAAGTATATAATAAAAGAGAGCAGAATGTATGAGACGTGCAAAGGAATATCTAGGCATCTAAACAATCGAACGCACCCTGAGGCTAGCAAAGGGGTCTTCTGATTTCAATATTTCCTGATTTGACAGTAAGTTGATCATTAAAAGGCTCATTCATCAAGAATGGTATTTTTGAGGCCACTATAAAAATTAAAAAAGTTGCAAAATGTACAACTTTTAAAGGCCAGAAAGCTAATGTAAATTGTATGATGAATTGCTCCAAAATTGTTCCTTCACATGGACCTTGCTGTTATCTGTGGGCAAACCTTCTCTACTGCCACAAGCCGAATACAGAATTACACAACAATTGGAAACTACTAGATTGAGTGATACAGGACCGGCCGGCCACAGTGAGACTCTATGTAACCATTCTTCACTCTGGTCTAAAGATGGGGATCCTATGGATCCTGAACAGAGGAAACCCTGCCTCTACCCCACCGTCACTCACCATGTGTGAAAATAGGTTATAGGTCTAATCTAGATGACCCCTTTATCAAGTTTTGTTTAAAGGCAATGATGATTCTCCATGAGATGTTTTCCAGTTATGGTGCCAGCACACAATTTTATGCATGTACTTATAATGCCCACATGGTATAGTAAAGGCCCTGTCACACACACAGATAAATCTGCGGCAGATCTGTGGTTGCAGTGAAATTGTGGACAATCAGTGCCAGGTTTGTGGCTGTGTACAAATGGAACAATATGTCCATGATTTCACTGCAACCACAGATCTGCCAAAGATTTATCTCTGTGTTACGGGGCCTTTAGGCGGAAGACATTCTGCAAATCTTTCTACCGGTGCTTTGTAACACAAACAGACGTAACTGCATTAAAAACTGAATTATAGGGAGTCTGTCAGTACAAAATGACTGTTCAAACCAAGCACAGAGTCTGAGCGCATTATACACCCACTTATTTTCTCCCTTATCCCCCCTTTCCGTCTTCTACAATTCTTCACCTTCCTCCATCCCCTACCATTCTCCTCTCCCTCCCTTTTCTTTCTTGATTGGCAGCCCTGAATTTACAGAATGCAAAGAAGGGTGAAGATTAAAAAAAAAAAAAAAAATTCTTTTAGGTGAAAAAGTGTGCTGAACTACATGGGCATACCAAGAATGCACCATGTGCCTGTGCTTAGCTTGTACAGTCATTTTGTACTGACAGACTCCCTAAAATTCAGTTTTTAATGCAGTTAGGTCTGTTTGTTTTACGAAGCATCAGTAGAACGATTTGCAGAAGGTCTTCCCTCCTTACTGTATGATAGGGGCATCAGTATGTGCATAAAATTGTGTGATTGCACAATAACTGGAAAAACTCTCATGGAGGATCATGGCACAACTATTAGGAAAACGCACTGTCTGTGCCATCTGTGCTGAGCTATGTATAGTAGTGCCTGAAGAAGCAAGCGCCACAACGTGCATTGGGGCCGACTCCATCACAGGGACGTAGGAGAATTTTGGTATGGGATTCCTCTAATACAATATTTATTATCATGCTTTTCTCCATTTGCCCTAGGCACTTTTGGCTTGACTCATGAACAGTGCTGGTCTTGATGAGGGGACGCTCCTGAGTCATGAAGTGGTGCACACCTCCTCATGAATGTGGAGCGTCTGACAAGTTGCATGCACTCCCAAAGTAACGAGTGGCGTGATTCTCTCAAACGTTTTGTCACCACCAGTTATCTATGCCCCAGCACATGCACCTTTATCCAGTCTATGCAATGAGGCGTACTCTGTATACATGCTATATAAGATATTTTACATGTTCATGCTAATAAGGCTATGCTTCATTTTGCGCTTATACTGCAGGCCAGAATTTGTTCTTCAAGCACGATGATATTGAGAAATGTCTCTGCCTCGCGGCATGTCTGGATGATGGGTTTGTGAGGAATTGAAGAAAAACAAGTTCGGTGAAGGTCACTTTTCTCCTTTTTTCAGAGTCGCTTACAGCTGATTTTGATAAGTTGAGCACCATCGTTCTCAATTCCAGGAGGACTATGAGATAAGTGGTTGATTTATTCCTGTGGAAATACCATAGTGCCAGACCCCTTTTCTCTGTGAGGTATTGTCTTGATAAATGTGCCCAGTGTTTAGCAGTATGGTACAAACCTGTACAACATTGGACCCTCTGTGCATTTTCTTGTACAGAAAGTTACTATTGAATCCGTAGATTCCTCTTTAGAGGACATTTTAAGACCAGGAAAAGGAAGGTTGAGTCAGACATAAATCACAAACATACAGACAAAGCTGCACATAATGGAAGGATAAGTGTATAAACAGCCCAGGTAAGGTGTAGGCGAGAGGCTTGTGACATCACCGCAGTGTCATAGTAAGGTGCTTGGCAGTTCCACTGGGCAGACCTGTATAACCGGACTAAGAACAGTCATCACTAACAGCTGTACGCCGGTAATACATTACTTGTTTTATAATAACTGCTGTATCTTCTATATTCACTATTATTATAGGACTCATCCAAACCTTTCAGACGTCTGCTCCAAGACAGTTTCTTAGAAGCCTTGTGTTTTCATGCATTCTTATGTCCCTTTTATAAAACCTTAATTGGAATTGTAAACTCAGTCTTATTATCTGTGAATTCGTTTAAAGGGAACCTGTCAGATGCAATATGCACCCAGACCCACGAGCAGTTCTGGGTGCATAATCCCTGCCTAACCGTTCCTGTATACACTAGCATAGATAAAGATATCTTTAGAAAAAGTATTTCTAAAAATCTTTTATCTTATGTTAATGAGCGCAGGGACTAGTCCCGAGGGTCTTATATCCCTCGACTAGTCTGCCCTCGTAGCATTTTGGCACGCCCACAGAGGTGTACTAACATGCTATTCAATGTAGCATCACCAGCGGTGATGCGCATACCTGTGTTTGCTGTGACCGCGCTTCTGAATGCCGGGCACTTCCAGTCATGCGCAGTAGACCTCTCTGAAGCCAAGACGCATACACCCGGCTTTAAACTGCGCATGACCGGAAGTGCCGATTCAAAATCGCTCATAGGTGTCACACGCAACGACATCGCTAAAGCGGCCGGATGTGCGTCACAAATTCCGTGACCCCAACGACATCGCTTTAGCGATCTCGTAGTGTGTAAAGCCACCTCTAGTGTATAGATATAGTGAGTAACCTGTTCAGATGTTAGCACCATATAGGTGGTAAAAATAACTTTTTTTTTTTTCTGGTCATACCACTTTGCATTAATTCCTGAAAAGCAGTAGAAAGGTTAATAAACTGTTAGCAGTTTTAAATATATTGAGTTGTGCTGTTTGTAAGGGCTCATGCGCACGTTGCCGAATTGCATGCATTTAAGCTGCGTATTGCACTGCAGCGTAAATGCATGCGTCCTGCGTCCCTTGCACAGTCTATGTAGATTGTGCATGAGACGTGCGCACGTTTCTTTTATGAACGCAGCGATTTGTGTGCTAAAAGTTTAACCCAAATCCGTGCGTTCATAAAATGAGCATGTCAATTATTTGTCAATTATTTCTGCGTTCTGGATGCAGGTCCCGCTCTGTCCATGGTGGGGGCAGCAGCCATAGTGCATGAAATCGGCTTTTTTTTTTTAACAAAAATACTGCATCCATATGCAGCGATTTGAAGCGCACATGTGCTTTCAAATCGCTGCAAAATAATCAGCAGTTACGTGCGCATGAGCCCTTAGACTAGATCACTTTTTTGGGATTTTCCAATATATACCGTATTTTTCGGACTATAAGACGCACCGGACTATAAGACGCACCCTGGTTTTAGAGGAGGAAAATGGGAAAATAAAACTTTAAGCAAAAAATGTGGTCATGACACACTGTTATAGGGCGAGGATCTGCTGCTGACACTGTTATGGGGGTAATGTCCCCAAATTCTCTACTAAGGTACCCCATCCTGGTAATGATCCTCTTGCCTTGTATATGATCCTGCTATAAACCCCCATCCAGCCTGTTCACATACCCCCCCCCCCATCCAGCCTGTTCACATGCCCCCCCCCCCATCCAGCCTGTTCACATGCCCCCCCCCCATCCAGCCTGTTCACATGCCCCCCCCCCCCATCCAGCCTGTTCACATGCCCCCCCCCCCATCCAGCCTGTTCACATGCCCCCCCCCATCCAGCCTGTTCACATGCCCCCCCCCATCCAGCCTGTTCACATGCCCCCCCCCCATCCAGCCTGTTCACATGCCCCCCCCCCATCCAGCCTGTTCACATGCCCCCCCCCATCCAGCCTGTTCACATGCCCCCCCATCCAGCCTGTTCACATGCCCCCCCCATCCAGCCTGTTCACATGCCCCCCCCATCCAGCCTGTTCACATGCCCCCCCCCATCCAGCCTGTTCACATGCCCCCCCCCATCCAGCCTGTTCACATGCCCCCCCCCATCCAGCCTGTTCACATGCCCCCCCCCCATCCAGCCTGTTCACATGCCCCCCCCCATCCAGCCTGTTCACATGCCCCCCCCCATCCAGCCTGTTCACATGCCCCCCCATCCAGCCTGTTCACATGCCCCCCCCATCCAGCCTGTTCACATGCCCCCCCCATCCAGCCTGTTCACATGCCCCCCCCCCATCCAGCCTGTTCACATGCCCCCCCCCCATCCAGCCTGTTCACATGCCCCCCCCCATCCAGCCTGTTCACATGCCCCCCCCCCATCCAGCCTGTTCACATGCCCCCCCCCCATCCAGCCTGTTCACATGCCCCCCCCCATCCAGCCTGTTCACATGCCCCCCCCATCCAGCCTGTTCACATGCCCCCCCCATCCAGCCTGTTCACATGCCCCCCCCCATCCAGCCTGTTCACATGCCCCCCCCCATCCAGCCTGTTCACATGCCCCCCCCCCATCCAGCCTGTTCACATGCCCCCCCCCATCCAGCCTGTTCACATGCCCCCCCCCCCATCCAGCCTGTTCACATGCCCCCCCCCCATCCAGCCTGTTCACATGCCCCCCCCCCCATCCAGCCTGTTCACATGCCCCCCCCCCCATCCAGCCTGTTCACATGCCCCCCCCCCATCCAGCCTGTTCACATGCCCCCCCCCATCCAGCCTGTTCACATGCCCCCCCCATCCAGCCTGTTCACATGCCCCCCCCCATCCAGCCTGTTCACATGCCCCCCCCCATCCAGCCTGTTCACATGCCCCCCCCCATCCAGCCTGTTCACATGCCCCCCCCTCCAGCCTGTTCACATGCCCCCCCCCATCCAGCCTGTTCACATGCCCCCCCCCATCCAGCCTGTTCACATGCCCCCCCCCCATCCAGCCTGTTCATATACTCCCATCGTGCTCATATACCATCCTGGTATATGGCCTGTATCCTATAGCACAGAGAAAAAAATAAACGTTTATACTCACCTTTTCCTCACTCCCTGCAGCACCGATCACATCTTCCTCTCTGGCACGCTGATCTGTGTGTGTGTGTGTGTGGAGCCGTTCCCCTGCTTCATCGCGATGTCTTCCTGTCTGTGCCGATCAGCTGACCGGCTCAGCACAGATCAGCTGACCGGCACAGACAGGAAGACATCGCGTGCTGCAGGGGGGCGGCTCCACACACGGGGACGGGTGAGTGTACTGATTCACTGCACCCCGCGCTGGTAATGACGCGCGGGGGGCAGTGAATACAGCCGCACATGATCACTCCAGGCTGTAATTGCCAGGGGTGATCATGCCGGCTCTTTGCTATGCGCGCGTCCCCGCTCGTCCTCCCGTCCACCTGTCAGTGCCGGCTTCTGCGCTGAGAGATGGGCGGGAGGATGGGCGTGCATATGTAATGAGCGGGCCCACGTGGTCACGAGCAGGCGCTGCTGCTGCCTGCTCGTGCCCCCGATGACCTGCAGCACCCTCATTCCCAGCCGCAGCCCTATAGTCAGACCATAAGACGCACCCCCAACTTTCCCCCAACATTTGGGGGAAAAAAAGTGCGTCTTATGGTCTGAAAAATACGGTAGGTCCCCAAAAGTTACTTCAAAGCTGATACAGTCCTTAGAAAAAAATAATTTTTTTGTAAATTTCCTTGCACAAATAAAAAAAGTACTGCTAACTTTTAAACCTCCTAAGAAAATAAAATATTTTGCAAATGGTGCTAATGTAAAGCAAACATGAGATAAATGTTATTAAATATTTTGTGTGGTGTGACAATCTGGATTAAAGGGATAAAAATTCAAAGTTTTTGAAAATTACTAATTTTTCAAATTTGTCAAATTTCTGATATATTTATAAATGAAAGCAAAACATATCAACCTAAATTATCGATCATTATCATAAAATAAAATATAATGTCATGAAAAAAACTATCTAAATCACTAATATGTTGAACATTGCAGAGTTATAGGTACATAGTGACACGTCAGATTTGAAACATTTGGCTTGGTCACTAAAGGGTTAAGAAACCCCATAGTTTGACTAGTATCTATCACCTTTTATTAATTTATTTTCAAACTATTTTTTAATTTTGGTATATTTTAGCGATGAGCGAGCACTGTCATGCTCAAGTGCTCGTTAATGGCAGTTGGAGGCTGAGATGGGAGCGGCACGCGTACCTGAGTATAATGGATGTCAATGTGGGATTCTTACATAAAAATGATAGTTCTCCATTGTCTTCCATTATATTCGGGTACTTGAATTGCACCCATCCGAGCCTCTAACTGCTTGTTACCAATAGTTACTATTGCATATTGACAATTTGACCTTACTAATCCCCAACACACATGGTGGTTACCCCCTAATGGTAATTGTCCAAAGGTGTGGGAATACGGACCTTTGGATACCCGCAGGGTGATCCTGTGTGTATTTTTTTAATAATTTGCATAATTTTAACTGAAAAATTAAAAGCTAAGTTTTATAATTAATCCCTCACTGGTGCTTTTCACTAACCTAATCGTGAGTATTGTCCCTGTAGAAACACCAATTGGTGATTCCTTTGCTAATTATCCATGCTTGTTACCAATAGCAAGCACCGGAGCATGGTAGTGCTCATTCATCACTAGTGAAGAGCATTGTTAATAACGCTCGCTTCACAATTATTTTGCCATGTAAACAGGCTGCCAATCACCCGATGAAGGAGCAGAATGTTAAAATAATGATCTTTTATGCAGCAAAAACATCATCGTTCTTGGAGGTACACCATCCTTTGAAAACAGGACCCGCACTGCTGAGAACAATGGCAGCCTACATACTAAGCAATCTAGTATACATCAGATCTCTCAGTGAACATCATTTGTTCTGGTTTGCCTGTGTAAACAGGCATTCAGATGACCACCAATTACCGTATTGTTCGCTTTATAAGACGCACCCCAAATTTAGAGAATAAAAAAAGGTGTGGGGGGGGGGGGGTTCCAGTCTTCTAATCCGGTGGTGTCTTAAATGGGAAGGGGGGGATGTTGGTGGCAGCGGTGGTGGAGCGGGGGTCACAGAAGGCAGGGGCGGGGTCATGCTGCAGGCGGTGTGGCGGGTGTCCCAGGTGCTTGGCAGCGCTGTGAGTCAGATAAAACATCCAGGAATGTAGCTTGCGGGGGGTAAGAATGGTGACAGAAGGCAGGAGCGCTGCTGCTGGCTGTGTGTGCGCTGCTCTATGCACTGGGCGCTGGGGGCTGTGCACTGCTCTGTACCACGGGCTGGACGCTGTGTTGTGTGCTGCAGACAGTAAGGCAGGGAACATCCTAAAGATATCTGCGGTGCGGGCTTCAAAAAAATGGCGCCCGGAGTCGGCACGTTGCAGACTGAGTTATCGGCTCGCTGACAAGCCAAGATCTCATCTTCGCATGCGTCACCTCCGGGTGCCATTTTCCTTAAGTCCGCTGCTGGGACAGTAATGTGCTGAAGGTGGCGCGTGCGCAGATGAAATCTTGAGCAGAGAGCTCCATCTGCACATGCGCCAACTCCAGGCGCCATTATTTGAAGACTGCACCGCAGACGTCTTCACAGGATGTCCCCTGCCTCACTGTCCCCAGCCCGCAACAGCACAGAGCAGCGCACAGCAGCACACAACACCCGCAGCATAGCTTCTGCCTCCTGTCACCATTCTCCACCATTCTTACCCCCCGGTAAGCTATATTCCTGGGTGATTTCTGTGCCTCACAGTGCCGCACAGCCCGCAACATCGTCCCTGCCTCCTGTCACCATTCTCCACCACCCCCCGGTAAGCCACATTCGGATTCTAAGACGCACACCTCATTTTCCTAACAAATTTTTGGGAGGAAAGGTGCATCTTATAATCCGAAAAATACAGTATTTAAAAGTTAACTCATCAGCTGTCTTATCGTTCCTCCGGTCGGCCAATCTAAACGGACCTGTAGGCCAGTCCAACTGTTTGATATCTCTGTCTCATCGTGTGGACAAGTGATACATGTTGTTCATGGGCTAACCCTCTTTAAGTGGTTCATCAAGATAATGGGTTGTGGCATTGCATTTTTAATATTTATATTAAATGATCCATATATTGATACATTTTAATGTTTCTTTCCTTACAGCTGAATATACTCCATGGTGGTTACAACATCATTAAAAGAGAAGAGAAGAGAAGGAAAAGCAAAGTGTGAAAAACAAGACAATGTCAATATCTGGGTTAAGTAAAGTAACTGACCAACTGTTCTTGAGCAATGCAACAGCGGCAAGCAAGGCTAACTTGCTCACTAGCCACCATATTACATGCGTCATTAATGTATCACTAGAGTGCCCCACATTGGTCATCCCTGGTTTGGAGTATCTACATTTTCCCGTGGCCGATCTGCCCGAATCCCCCTTGTATGACCATTTTAAAGCAATATCCCATAAGATCAGTGAAGTAGCTGCTTCTGGAGGCCGGACACTAATCCATTGTGCTGCGGGCATCAGCAGGTCTCCTACACTCTGCCTGGCTTACCTAATGGAGCATCATGGCCACACCCTACTGGCAGCACATACTCACTTAAAACAATGCAGGCCAATTATACGTCCCAACATTGGGTTCTGGAAGCAGCTGATTGCCTACGAAGTGTACTTATTTGGGAAAAATACCATTCAAATCATTGATTCTCCTATCGGACGTATACCAGACATTTACGAGACTGAAGCCAAGAACATGGTTCCATTCTGAGGACTTGGGTCAAATAAAGTGACAGCAGAGTATATAAGATTTTGTGTTTTTATTTTTTAGGGTTTTTTTTGCAATTTGACAAAAAGAAACCCCAAACCTTTGTTATTGGTGATAAACACTGAAAACGTAACATGTACAGTAAAAACATGAGAAAAGTGCTGTGAGCTGAGGAACAGCCCGAATGTTAATATTTGCAGCACTATAAATGTATGGATATAAAGTGTAGAAGTGTCGTTTTATCATGTGATATATAAACTTACATATTTGACCAGAGCTAATGCATGCTCTGCTGACACTTGCAGGTTTAACATTATTAAAGGTAGAGAGAGAAAATTGCAAGTTATGCCACTCTGTGAAATAAAATCACTTATTGTCACTGGTGATAGACAGTCAAGTGTTGTCCGGCAATAGAAGGTCACAATGTTTGGCTGCTCAAACTGCTCCCTGATCTGTTAATTCCTGCTTGATGTGTTTGGTATCATATGTACAGTTGAACCCAGGAGTTTCCATCCACTATCTAAAAAGACACATCTGCATGTTTATCCCACAATCTGACAAGAATTCAGAGTAAACCTTTCCGGTTTTAGGTCAGTTAGGATTACCAAAATTGTTTATATTTGCCAAATGCTAAAAGAATGAGCGAATGTTTTGAGGCATTTTTTATTACTTTCTGCAAAGTCAAAAGTTTTCATGCTGTAAGAGTACTATGCCTTTAAACAATATGGGACAGCCCATCTGATGATGTCACATCTTTGGAAATTTCTGATAGGTTTATTGGCAATATCTGAGTTTAATTAGAGACACACCTGTGGATGTGTTTTAGTGCACACCTAAAACACACTGCTTCTTTGTGTAGCCTCATGAGAAAGTGAAAATAAATCAGCCAAGATCTCAGGAAGAGAATTCTGGACTGGCACAAGTCTGGTTCATCTTTAGGTGCATTTTCCAGTACCTGAAGGTGCCTCGGTCATCTGTACAAACTTTTTTTTTTAAACCAAATTTTTATTTGTTTTCTTGCATTAATGAAATGGGGGTACAAAATGAAGAAAAGAGAGGCCAACAAATCAGATAGCAAATAACAAAGCATTTATAATGTAATATCCAGATATCCATCCCTTTCTTTAAATTTGCCTCTTCCCCCTCTTCATCATTAAAAACTTTAATTAACCACTCCCAAATGCCCAATTTTTCCACCATCCTTTGTAACTTAAAGGGAACCTGTCAACAGAAATTTCGCAATAAACCTAAAAGATTCCCCTTCTGCAGCTCCTGGGCTGAATTCTGGAAAGGTTCCTGTTGCTACTGTGCCCACTTTGAGACCTAAATAAATACTTTATAAAGTATTACCTTTTTGTATGCAAATGCTTTTTTATGGTCACGGGGGCGGGCTGTCTTGCGTCCGTTATTCGCCTCCTGCCGCTTTACGCCGTCCCCCATTGCTCATTCCCATACATGAGGATGCCGCCCAGTGCTCCCGAGGTCTCGCACATGCCCAGTGGCACTATCGTGGGACAGCACTGTGTAAAGCGTGACCGCTGGTGAGGTGATTGCGCAGGTGCGAGATTATGGGCGGTGCTGTGATTGTCATCAGCAGCGTCATCCAAGTACCTGCCCATAATCTCGTGCCCGCGCTTTTCCCTCTGCCTTCACAGTTATGCGCAAGCGCTGGCCATATGAACTCACGTCACCTATTACCGCAGGCGCGAGATTATGGTGGGTGCTTGGATGACGCTGCTGATGATAATCACAGCGCCGCCCATAATCTCGCGCCTGCGGTTATAGGTGACGTGGGTTTATATGGCCAGCGCTTGCGCATAATGGTGGAGGCAGAGGGAAAAGCGTGGGCACGAGATTATGGGTGGGTACTTGGATGACGCTGCTGATGACAATCACAGCGCCGCCCATAATCTCGCGCCTGCGGTAACATGTGACGTGGGTTCATATGGCCAGCGCTTGCGCATAACAGTGGAGGCAGAGGGAAAAGCGTGGGCACGAGATTATGGGCGGATACTTGGATGACGCTGCTGATGACAATCACAGCGCCGCCCATAATCTCGCGCCTGCGGAATCACCTCACCAGCGGTTACGCTTTACACAGTGCTGTCCCACGATAGTGCCACTGGGCATGCGCGAGACCTCGGGAGCACTGGGTGGCGTCCTCATGTATGGAAATGAGCAATGGGGAACGGCATAAAGCGGCAGGAGGCGAATAACGGACGCAAGACAGCCCGCCCTCATGACCATAAAAAAGCATTTGCATACAAAAAGGTAAGACTTTATAAAGTATTTATTTAGGTCTCAAAGGGGGCACAATAGCAACAGGAACCTTTTCTAGAATGCAGCCCAGGAGCTGCAGAAAGGGAATCTTTTAGGTTTATTGCGAAATTTCTGCTGACAGGTTCCCTTTAACCATCTGAAACAATATTCCTTGCTTACAAAAACTATCCCTCCCTTTCCCCCTGCGACATGTACAAACAATTTATAAGTAAGTACAAACAAGATGGGAATGTCCAGCCACAATACCACTCAGGAAGGAGATGGGTTCTGTGTACCAGTGTACCAGATATCCAGGTGCTTTAATCAGACGTGCACATCAACCCAAGAACAAAAGCAAAAGACTTTGTGAAGATGCTGGCAGAAGCTGGTAAGATTGTGTCATTATCAAGTGAAACGAACACTGTATCAACATGGGCTGAAAGGTCACTCTGTCAAGCAGAAGCCATTGCTCCAAAAGAACAACATAAAACATAAAAAAGCCAGATTAATGTTTGCAAATGCACACAGGAACAAAGACCTGAATTTTTGAAGATATGTCCTGTGGTTTGACGAAACTCAAATTGAACGATTTGGCTATAATGACCATTGTTACATTTGGAGGAAAAAGGAAGTTACTTTGAAGTCTAAGAACACAATCCCAACTGTGAAACACAGGGGTGGCCACATCATGTTGAAGGGTTGTTTTCCTGCAGGAGGGACTGGTGCACTTCACAAAATAGATGACATCAGGATGAAAGAAGATTATGTGGCAACACTGAAACAACATCTCAAGACATCGGCCAAGACCTTAAAGGTGGCTTTACACACTGCAACATCGCAAACGACATCGCTGTAACGTCACTGGTTTTGTGACGTAATAGCGACCTCCCCAGCGACATTGCAGTGTGTGAAACACATCAGCGACCTGGCCCCTGCTGTGAAGTTGCTGATCGCTACAAATCATTCAGGACCATTCTTTGGTCCTTTGTTTCCCGCTGTGCAGCATGATCGCTAGAAAGTATCAGTGTGTAAAGGGGACTTAAATGTGCAGGCAGCAGGAGCCGGCTTCTACGGACACTGGTAACCACGGTAAACATCGGGTAACCAAGAAGCCCTGTCCTTGGTTACTCGATATTTACCTTCGTTACCAGCCTCCGCCGCTCTCACTGTCAGTGCCGGCTCCTGCTCCTTGCACGTGTAGCAGAGTACACATCGGGTAATTAACCCCATGTGTGCTGTAACTAGGAGAGCAGGGAGCCAGCGCTAAGCAGTGTGCGCTGCTCCCTGCTCTCTGCACGTGTAGCTACAGCACACATCGGGTAATTAACCCGATGTGTACTGTAGCTAGGAGAGCAGGGAGCCAGCGCTAAGCAGTGTGCGCTGCTCCCTGCTCTCTGCACTGTAGCTGCGTGCGCTGGTAACCAAGGTAAATATCGGGTTGATTACCCGATATTTACCTTAGTTACCAAGCGCAGCATCGCTTCAGTGCGTCGCTGGGGGCTGGTTGCTGGTGACAGCTCACCAGCAACCCGTGTAGCGATGCTCCAGCGATCCCTGCCAGGTCAGGTTGCTGGTGGGATCGCTGGAGCATCTGACTGTGTGACCTCTCACCAGCAACCTCCTAGCAACTTACCAGCGATCCCTATCAGGTTGTATCGTTGTTCGGATCGCTGGTAAGTTGTTTAGTGTGACGGTACCCTAAGCTTGGGTGGAAAAAAATGGGTCTTCCAAATGGACAATGACGAGAAGCATACTGCCAAACTGATGGCCTTTGTTATCCTTAAGCCACTTTGCAATGTTTTGGAGTGGCCATCACAAAGGCCTGACCTCAATCCTATTGAAAATGTATGAGCAAAGCTGAAAGGCAGGTGCGAGCAAGGCGACCTACAAACATGGCTCAGTTACACCAATTCTGTCAGGAGGAATGGGCCCAAATTCCTACCAACTATTGTGAGAAGCTTGTGGAAGGATATCCAAAATGTTTCACCCAACTCATACAGTTTTTAAGTGCAATGGTACCTAATACTAATGAAATGTATGTAAACCTTGACTTTGCAGAAAGTAATACAAATGCCTTTAAAACATTCTCTCTCTCATTATTCTGGCAATTGGCAAATATAAATAATTTGGGTTCCTAATTGACTTAAAATGGGAATGGTTTATTTTGATTTCATGTCAGATGGTGAGAAAAATATACAGATGTGTCTTTTTAGATAGTGGATGTAAACGTCCAGTTTCATCTGTATCTCCTCTGCTGTGTTTTCATCCCTTTCCCTTTAGAAACCTGCAGAGTTCCTCACCCTTTCAGCTGCTTTCATCAGCACTTCCTTGGTGTCTTTAAATACCCTCATTTCCCCATACTCCTTTGCTGGTGATAAGTCTTCTACCCTTAACAAGTCTTCAGTGCAAGCAGTCCGCTCACATTCTTCTGGTAAAAACAGATTGTTTGCAGTTCCTGTTCTTGAGGCATCTGGAGAGAAGTTGTGGTTTCCTGTCCTTGTTTTTTATCCCTGTGTGTCCCTTAGCTCTCAGTGGGGTTGACGAAGAGGTCATCCCATATCCTCCCTAACTAGGGCCCAGATACAGGGTCAGCCTAGGGTCAGGTATCCTGCTCGGCCCATAGGTGCGAAATCTATCTAGGGCAGTGAGGTAACTCAGGGCTCAGTGGCAGGTTTGGTCAGGGGTCACCATCTCCCCCTTCCCTAGACACAGGGTTTCCCTTCCCTTTCGCCGCATGCTGGCTACTTCCCTGTGCCTAGCATGACAATGGTATTGCCGATTAATTTTACTCGGTTATATTTATATTTATACTAGTTATATTGATACCAATAAAAATGCACATCCTTAAAAGGGAAGGTGCTGTGACTTATTTGTGTGTTAAAGGGGTGGTTCACCCATATTTTTTATTGTCTAGATCGATATTATATTGAGAAACAATGTTTCGCTCAAATACCTTGTGTTGTCAATAGTGCCTGTGAGAGGCGCTATTGCAGACTGCTGTTCCCCGTCCAGTGACGTACCCGTCCAATGCTGCCTCGTCACATCCGTGCAGCCGGCTGCATTCCGAGCCCATCTGCTCCCTCCTCTCTCACAGCACGTCTCTTGCTTGCAGCATTCTGCGAGGAGGGAGGGGGGAGCAGGAGACGCGCCGTGCTAGGAGGGAGGAGGAGGGGGGAGCAAATGGGCTGTGACAGCAGTGAAACACCGCTCACAGCTCAGAGTCTGGAAGACTGTAGCCGGCTGCACGGATGTGACGAGGCAGCATTGGACGGGTATGTCACTGGACGGGGAACAGCAGTCTGCAATAGCGCCTCTCACAGGCACTATTGACAACACAAGGTATTTGAGAGAAACATTGTTTCTCAATATAATATCGATCTAGACAATAAAAAATATGGGTGAACCACCCCTTTAATAATTACTGCTTATATAATCAATTATTTTTCATTCAAAATTAAATGTACTGTTTTTATAGCTGTTTTTTTTATTATTTTTTTCTTCAGCCACTGGGTGCTGCCACTTGCATTTGCTGGTGTGTAATTGTGTGTACTTCATACTTAATCATACATGTACAGTTATGCTCAAAAGTTTACTTACCCCGGCAGATTTTTTGCTTTCTTGGCCTTTTTACAGAGAATATCAATAATACAAAATGTTTTCCACTCATTGTTAGTGGTTGGGTGAAGCCATTTATTGTCAAACTACTGTGTTTTCTCTTTTTAAATCTTAATCATAAATGACAACCAAAAACATCCAAATGACTCTTGATCAAAAGTTCACATATCCTCTTGATTTTGGCCTGATAACATGCACAGAAGTTGACACAAATGGGTTTGAATGGCTAATAAAGGTAATGTCCTCACCTGTGACCTGATTGCTTGTAATCAGTGTGTGCATAAAAGCTCAGTGAGTTTCTGGGATCGAGACAGACTGTTGCATCTTTCATCCAGCCACTGATGTTTCTGGATTGTGAGCAATGGAGAAAGCAAAAGAATTGTCAATTGATCTACGGGAAAAGATAGTTAAATTGTACAAAACAGGAAAGGGATACAAAAAGATATCCAAGGAATTGATAATGCCAGTCACCAATGTTCAAACTGTGATTTAACAAATGGAAAATCAGGGTCTCTTTAAAAACAAACCACGATCAGGTAAACCATCAAAAAGTTCAGCAACAACTGCCAGCAAAATTGTTCATGATGCAAAGAAAACCCACAAATAATATCAGCTGAAGTACAGGACTCACTGAACACTAGCAGTGTGGTTGTTTGAAGGTACACAATAAGGAGGCGTTTGGAGAAAAATGGGCTGCATGGTCGAGTCGCCAGAAGAAAGCCATTACTGCGCAAATGCCACAAAGTATCTCTCCTACAATATGCCAAACAGCACAGAGACAAGCCTTCAAACTTCTGTAACAAGGTAATTTGGAATGAGACCAAAATCAAACTTTTTGGCCACAACCATAAACGTTACATTTGGAGAGGTGTCAACAAGGCATATGATGAAAGGAACACCATTCCTACTGTAAAGCACGGAGGTGGATCGCTTATGATGTGGGGATGTGTGGGCTACAAGGGCACAGGAAACTTGGTCAAAGTTGAAGGAAAGATGAATGCAGCATGTTATCAGCAAATACTGGAGGCAAATTTGCACTCCAGCCCGGAAGCTGCGCTTGGGTCGTACTTGGACATTCCAATATGACAACAATCCAAAACACAAGGCCAAGTCGACCTGTCATTCGCTACAGCAGAACAAAGTGAAGGTTCTGGAGTGGCCATCTCAGTCTCCTGACCTCAATATCATTGAGCCACACTGGGGAGAACTGAAGAGCCCAGTTCATGCAAGAAAGCCCAGGAATTTACAGGAACTAGAGGCTTTTTGCCAAGAAGAATGGGCAGCTTTACCATCTGAGAAAATAAAGAGCCTCATCCACAAGTACCACAAAATATTTTAAGCTGTCATAGATGTTAGAGGGGCAATACACAGTATTAAGAACTGGGATATGTGAACTTTTGATCAGGGTCATTTGGATGTTTTTGGTTGTCATTATGATTTAAAAAGGGAAAACATAGTAGTTTGACAATAAATGGCTTCACCCAGCCACTAACCATGAGTGGAAAAAAAGATTTTGTGTTATTCATATTCTCTGACAAAATGCCAAGAGAGCAAAAAAATCTGCCGAGGTATGTAACCTTTTGAGCACAATTGTAGGGCAGCCCCTGTACATAGGAGATTGTGGTCGGTAGCTGACCGCATGTCCTGCCTTGTGGCTGCCTCCAACAGTGACCTTGGCATACCCTCTGGGATGTCCAGATCGCAGTTGTGGATGGAAATCGGTGCCATTTCTTCGGTGCCATTTCTTTAGAGCCTCCGGCTCAACAATACTGCTCCCATAGCCAATCGATCTCGGTGACACTTTCCTCAAGTCAATATAATTTCGATTAATTCCAAACATCCACACCAGGCCCTAAAAATGCATTTCTGTAGGCCAAGTTCACACGGGGCATCTTTTGGTGCGTTCTTGAGGTGACAAAATTGCACCTAAATGCATGAATTTCCTTCTCCCAGCAAAGTCTATGAGATTTTGATTTTGCTGTCTACACTGGGCATCTTTTGTTGGCTGATTCTTGTTTGTGTTTTTCAAGATGCAGCAAGTCAATTCTTTTTGCGTTTTTTACAGCGTTTTTGAGCCCTCATGGCAATAGATTTGACTTAAACACATTGGGCAAAACGCGTGAACAGAGCCTCAGGCTAGCCTATCACCTCACCTCCCTCATCTAATCTAGTCTCATTCTGCCCTTCATAAAATTTACTTCCAATTCTGGTCCCCTGTATCTTCTGGTTCCTTCCTCTTCATGTACTTTACACTCTATACTTGTATACATTCTGGCTAGCGACCGGTTCATGCAGCTGGTTTTGAATCCCCATTAAGGCTATGTGCCCATGGGACTCTGTATCTGCGGATTTTTCTGCATCAAAATCCGCAGCTTTCCCCTGGAATCCGCACCTTTTCTTAGGTGCGGATTTTGTGCGGATTTGACGCGGATTTTGTGATTTTTATTTTTTTTTTAATTCAATTGAATAGGCAAAATCCGCATGAAAATCCGCAATAATAATTGACATACTGCAGATTTTTCCGCACAAAAATCCGCACGATTTCCGCTGCGGAAAAATCCGCAGCGTGCGCACAACATTTCCCAAATGCCATAGAAATGGCTGGGGAGTAGCTGTGCTGCAGATTTCTGGAAAATCCGCGGCTTATCCACGAGAAATCCGCGGCAAAATCCGCGCATTTTCCGCAGCGTGGGCACATAGCCTTATACTGATGGCTGGACCATATATAACAAGCTTTTCTCCCCCCATTCACCTTTTCTGCCTCCCCTATTCCCTCAGACTGTAAGCTTATGAGCAGGGCCCTCACTCCTCTTGGTATCTGAATCTTTGTTATTTTGTATTGTCTCATATTGTCTGTACATGTCCCCTCTGAATTCTAAAGCGCTGTGGAATATGTTGGCGCTATATAAAAATTATTATTATTATTATTATTTTTCAGTCAACAACAAAATGGCTCCACACTGTGATCCCAACTTTAGCTTCTCTCGTCCTTTTGCAAACGCCCAGAAGGGGAGGAGAGGAGGGATGTCAGACACGTGGGCAGATGCAGCCCACATTTACTGCAGTTGTAATTCAATATAATTTGTACACTAGGTTTTCATTGCAATTTTCAGCAGCGGCTCCCCCTAGTGTTTAAAACTGCAAAATATCACTTTTTATTTTCATATTTTACTCCATTAAAAAAAATAATATTTTTAAAACAACTAAACCATTAATACTTTACATTTTTTTCAATGGATGAAATTTCTTTGGGGGGATGGCACCTTCCCTTCAAACTAATAGTGTGTGGGTCAGAACACAAACTTTATGGAGTTAATGAGAATCACTATAAATGATGGTAGCAGTGTACTGACTACTATTAACATGAGTTTAAATGTGGCCAATTCTGAACACCACATCCTATAACCACATTCCCAATTATAAGAGGGTGTGCACTCTTATGCAACCACATTTATTTCAGTTTTGTTATTTTTATTTTCTATCTCAAAATGATTTCAGTTTATTTCTTAATGGATTTGTACAGACTATGAGTGGCATTAAAAGTGAATTAAGTTTTGAACAATTTCTTCTTGATATGAGTTTTTACTTGACAATAACTTGGCATGTTAACAGGGGTGTGTAGACTGTTGGCATTCCTTCTGATCTGGTAGATGAAAAGTAATAATAAACTTGCCAGCTTTAGAGAAAGCACATCACTGAGATTTGGAAAAAAAAAGTGACTTATAAACTGTGCACATAGTGCAAAATGTTACCTTGTAGAACGTCCATTGCGCTCTGCGAGTATTATCCAGTGTCGGCGCTTGGGAGCAGGTTGTCATGTGACCCCAAGTATTTGACTTGCATAGTGTCGGCAACATTCCAACTAGACCTATCTGGCCTCGCTCAACTCACTTACAGTGTCTTGTTGGCATGTGACGAGTAACTGCTTACTTGTACCCCAAGGCCAGAGAACCCATTAACATTTACTTGGACTTATCTTTTTTTTTTTTACTTCTTTTCCTTGTATGATGCTGACCTATCATAAATGGGCAGCAATACTCAAAAGGAAAGATGGCATCATAGCTTAGCGCAGATTTTTTTGTGTGAAATGTGTGGCAAAGAGCCCTGATCTCCTGGTCTAACCTCCTGCATGATTAGAAAGATGTATATGACTCCCTCCTTTCAGATAAGGCCGCTATGGACAGAGGAGCAGCACAGCTGAACTTAACTGTGTCACATTACAAACCCTTCCATAAGTCCGCTCTGTTCCACTCTCCCGAGATTTGTCAGTATCAAACTTATGTCGGTTGGGCTCAACTTGTAACCGCTCTATCGTGAGATCAGAGCAGGGTCTCATTACACCTCACAGAGTAGTAGCCCAGAGCTTGCACCTATATTACTCTCGTGTGGAACTGGCTAAGTAATATATTACAATTCCTTTTATTCTTGTGATCGGTCAGGGTTCCAGGATTTGTGTCCCCAAAAATTATTAGAATATAAAGAAGGAATAATTGAGTATATTTATCATGTAACATAATCGGTAAGTCCAGACTATTGTATATGAACAGAGCATATTCCAGTAGATTCTTTATATTGACAGGAAATCTTCAAATTATGTTATTTGCCCCATACAATAAAAATGACAGCTTGGCAAGGTTAAAATAAGATAAATAATTTGGTCCTTGGGCCAGTCCATAAAAACCCAAGATCTTCATGTTGTCACAAGTCCTTGTTTACTTTTACACAAGCAGAACAGTTACTGTGGCAAGCCACAATGGGCAGAGTTGAGTCCACACAGTGCAGCCAAAAATTGGCACAGCTGGGGTGATAGGAGCGCACTCCAGTATTGAGCATGCTGGTTCTTCCTTCAGATGGGAACTAGAACAAAATGAAGAGACAAACGCTAAATTGTGGACAATTATCTAAACTTGCAAGGACATAAACCGATTACAACAAGAATTTTAACCCCAAAGCCTCTTAAGCATGCAATATGACAGTTTGCCAGACACTGAGGAGTTATGGGTGGAACATGCTACATCAACATCACAATAAGTAGGATTGCTGGCTCAGCATTTACAGTCTGTGAAGTGTAAAGTGTACCTCCAGTTTCACAAGATTTCACAAGGATTATAGTAAAGACTGCAGTATAATATTTTCCTAAGTCATTATAGATTTCTGATGATAACCTCAGGTCTGTGATGCGGGCTACACTGAACTAAGCAGCTTCCTGCTCAGCACTTTTAGCTATAATCTTCAGTGCAGGAGCGAGCGCTGTAAAATCTTATGATGCGCTCAGCACGCAGTGAAGACGGTAGCCTAGCGGTAGGAAGTAGACCTTGCTTAGTTTCGTGGAGCCCACAGCATAACCTTTGGGCGATCCATACTTTGAAATATCGCCAGAATTTGCTAATAGAGTGATTTAGAAAAGTCCTGATCTATAATTATTTTCTACTGAAACTGGAGGTACGCTTTTAGAGATATCTCTGGTAAGCGGAAGGTTTTATCCTTTTAAAGGGTATGTGTCATGAGTAGCGAAGGGCAAACCTGGACTGTAAAAGTCCGGATCCGCTTAGGATACTAAATCTCCATGCACAGATCCCGAGCCTGGAGTTCTCCAGGAAATCTGGGTAACTATCTGGATCCAGCCATCCGAATAATAATAAGTAAATAAAGGAAAATAGGACAAAAGCAGGCGTGTTATACTTACCAGTCTCACGCGCGGCTGTAATGCTAAATGCGGGGCTGCACATTACCCTCATGCATATGCACTGCTATCCTCACCCACCGGCAGTCCCCACCTCTGTGATTGGTTGCAGTCAAACTGCACTCCCACCCTATGTAACAGCGTGTATGAATGCTTGGAATTACAGACACTTTGTGCGTTTCTATCCTGGTGTAAAAATAAATAAATAAATAAAAATTGACATATGGTCCCCCCATATTATGATACCCAACACAGATAAAGCATACGGCTACAGGCTGCAACCCTCAGCCGTGCGCTTATCTTAGATGTGTATCAAAATGAGAGGAACTGCATGCGGCTTTTCAAAAAACTATTTAAATAAATCATTTTTAAAAATGGCACACAGTCACCCCCCCCCCCCAATTTTGATACCCAGCCATGATAAAACCGACAGCTGGGGGCTGGTATTCTCAGGCTGTGGTGCCGCATGGTTTTTGGGTCTGGTAAGTATAACGAGCTTGCTGTAATCCCTCTAGCTTTTTCTACCATCATTTTAAAGCGCATGATTCAGGTCCTTATATAGAGATTGGCATCCAGGCAGATATATGCCGATGACACTCAGATCTACCTCTCTGGTCCAGATGTCACTTCTCTGCTGTCCAGAATCCCAGAGTGCCTATCGGCTATATGTTCCTTCTTTTCCTCTCGCTTCCTAAAGCTCAATGTGGCCAAAACTGAACTGATCATCTTTCCTCCATCTCACCTACACTCTCTACCTGATCTACCTATTACAATAAATAACATCACGCTCTCCCCAGCATCCAAAGTTCGGTGCCTCGGAGTGACCTTAGACTCTGCCTTGTCCTTCATACCACACATCCAATCCCTGACCACCTCCTGCTATCTTCAACTCAAAAATATTTCCAGAATCCGTCCTTTCCTCAATTCTCAATCTACAAAAATGCTAGTGCATGCTCTCATAATCTCCCGCCTCGACTACTGCAACATCCGTCTCTGTGGTCTCCCTGCTTACATGCTCGCCCCTCTCCAGTCCATCCTTAATTCTGCTGCCCGAATGATCCACCTCTCCTCAATACTACCCCGCTTCTCCTCTCTGCAAATCCCTCCATTGGCTCCCAATCTTCCATCGTATCCGATTCAAACTACTAACACTGACCTACAAAGTCATCCATAATCTGTCTCTTCCTTATATCTCTGAACTAATCTCTCGCTACACTCCAAAACATAAATCTCTGGTCCTCCCAAGATCTCCTTCTCTCCTCTCTCATTCGCTCCTCACGCAACCGACTCCAAGACTTCTCCCGAGCATCCCCAGTCTCCTGGAACTCACTGCCTCAACACGTCAGATTATCTGCTACACTCGCAAGCTTCAAACGGAACCTGAAAACTCATCTGTTTATAAATGCCTATAACCTTCAATGACCCCACCACCGTGCGGAGCTGCCGCCCCACCACCGTGCGGAGCTGCCGCCCCACCACCGTGCAGAGGTGCCGCCCAACCTACACCCCACCTACTGTCTCCTCCCCAAAATCCTTTAGAATGTAAGCCTGCAAGGGCAGGGCCCTCTTCCCTCTGTACTAGTCTGTCTATTGTAACTTGTATATGTATTCTGTATGTAACCCCCTTCTCATGTACAGCACCATGAAATCAATGGTGCTCTATAAATAAATAATAATAATCCAGGATTAATTCTGGGCCCAAACTGGGTTTTTTTTTTGTTTTTTGTTTTTTTAAATCCGGTTGGGCCCAGATATCTGCTGGTTAAACCATCGCTAGTCATGAGAAAATTACCTACTAAGGTTGTCATAAAAAATATATATTGTTTTTCACATTACGAACTGTATTGAATAAAAACTGAAATCTTGTAATTTACACACTAGCCACTGGGGCTATTCTAGCCACATACTCCCTACTCTTTTAGTAAATCCACATGTACATTAGTGGCAATGGATCAAATCAGATTTTTTGTACTGAAGCTTCACATTAAAGGATGCTTTACACGCTGCGATATCGGTAACGATATATCGTCGTGGTCACGTCGTTAGTGACGCACATCCGGCGCCGTTACTGACATCGCAGCGTGTAACACCAATGAGCGACGGTCAACGAGCAAAAAAATGTTAAAAATCGTTGCTTGTTGACACGTCGTTCATTTCCTTAATATCGCTGCTGGGACAGGTATGATGTTGTTTGTGGTTCCTGCGGCAGCACACATCGCTATGTGTGACACCGCAGGAGCGACAAACATCTCCTTACCTGCCTCCACCGTCAATGTGGAAGGAAGGAGGTGGGCAGGATGTTACGTCCCGCTCATCTCCGCCCCTCCGCTTCTATTGGACGGCTGCCGTGTGATGTCGCTGTGACGCCGCACAAACCGCCCCCTTAGAAAGGAGGCGGATCACCGGCCAGAGCGGCGTCGCAGAGCAGGTATGTGCGTGTGACGCTGCCGTAGCGATAATGTTCGCTACGGCAGCGATCACACTATCGCACGTACGACGGGGGCGGGTGCTATCGCGCTCGTCATCGCTAGCGATGTCGCAGCGTGTAGACCCCGCTTAGCGGGTGCAAAAGTCGTGAAGAGAGGTGGAGCTCTGACATCACTTATTGGGAATGATGAATCCTGTGTTATCTGTCATTGTAATCCTTCCTGTGATGATAATGAGACCACTGAAAAGACTCCTCTAAAGAACAGGAAGTGTGAGTCTAATATAGTCCCAAGGGACCAGTTGGAAAATTGAAAGTTATCAAATTTTTTTTAATCCAGGAAAAAAAAACATTTAAAGATAAAAACTCAATTTAAACAATAGGTCATTTTCTGATGACATTCCTTGTAATGTATGTGGGAAAAAAATATAAATAAACATGTTTAGATCATTACCTCTACTACTGGTGTGTCTAGCAGGCAAACTCCACAACAACTCTGAAGACAAGGACTTGGGTCTGAAGATGCTCCTTCAGCTCCAGAATCTAAAGACGATTGTGAGGGCTGTGGAGGTGAAGCAAATAATACATTTAAGGGGTCAGGAGAAGTAAGACATCTGCTTCTTGCATGTGATACGTAAACACAAATGTCTTGAGTGTCATTATTACACTAACAGTGGTTGATAAATGTGGAGCAAATCACCCTCTAGAGAGTTCAGGAGCCTCTTATGACAGTTTTCGGTAAATATTAAGAAATATGTCCCACTTTACACAGCAGTTCTGTACGTAAGAAGAATTCTACTTCCTGGAACATCAGCAAATCACTAAAAAAGGTCTAAGGGGGGAATGTTTCTTCTTGAGGAGAGTGCCAACCCAACATATGGAAACATATGCCATGCAATGCTCCTCTGGGGATTTAAATATTCAAATAGTCTCTTCAGAGAGAGAAAGAGAACAGTAACTTTAGTGCCACCTCTTGGAAATAGCTGTCCTAAAAGTTAATGTCAACCATTTAGTTAGGCATCTCACATAACCACATGAGGCCTCTTGCTTTGCACTGATGAGCAGCAATCAACCCGAATCACGAGTCTTCAAATGGAGTGTCAGGTATGATTTTTATTATGTCATGTGGCAAGACTCGTTAAAGGGCTATTGACGTTTGGGATTGCTATATCCAATACGTGGCACTAGAGTTCTAGTTCTCTTCCTCTCTGAAGAGGATATTTACATACAAAAAAATAATGCATAGTAATGAAGCTCAGCAGTTCACATTCAGCGCTTGTTTAAAGCCATGAAAGGTTAGTTACACATTACATCGTTGCCTCCTTTAGTTTTTTTTTTTGTCAGGCTCTTTCACCTGTAGTCCAGAAAATTGTGATTCAAGAGACAAAACCTTAACTGAGCCATTGAGTATTATGCTGCATTCACACATCCGTGTGTCAGTACAAGTGCAGACAGTGACCAATGGACCAACTGTGGCTCTCCTGGACCAGCTGTGGCTCTCCTGGACCAGCTGTGGCTCTCCTTGTCTGAACTGATGGCTTCATATATATGTCTATGAGACTGTCCAGTTCAGATCAAGAGTCAGTGCGTCATTGTCTACACTAGGACTGTGACACACGGGTGTATGAATGCGGTATAATGCAGAAAAAAAAAAAGTCTAAAGTCTGCCACTTTGGACTAAAGGCCGCTTTACACGCTACGACATCGCTAATACGATGTCGTTGGGAGTCACGGAATTTGTGACGCACATCCGGCCACATTAGAGATGTCGTTGCGTGTGACACCTATGAGCGATTTTGATTCGTTGCAAAAACGTTCAAAATCGCTCATCGATGACATGGGGGTCCCGTCTCAAATATCGCTGCTGCAGCGCGTACGATGTAGTTCATCGCTCCTGCGGCAGTACACATCGCTCAGTGTGACACTGCAGGAATGAGGAACCTCACCTTACTTGCCGCCGCCCGCAATGCGGAAGGAAGGAGGTGGGCGGGATGTTACGTCCCACTCATCTCCGCCCCTCCGCTTTTGATTGGGCGGCCGCTTAGTGACGTCGCTGTGACGCGCCGCACGGACCGCCCCCTTAGAAAGGAGGCGTTTCGCCGGTCACAGCGAAGTCGCAGAGCAGATAAGTAGTGTGCGGGTCCGCGCGATGTTGTGCGCCACGGACAGCGATTTGCCCGTGTCGCACAACCGATGGGGGCGGGTACCCACGCTAGCGATTTCGGTACCGATATCGCAGCGTGTAAAGTGGTCTTTAATTTGACCTTTTTTCCTGCGTTGTCCATCTTTTAATGTAGGACACTACAGTTTGTAGCCTCTCGTATAATACTGTGCAAGGACAGACATCTTTAATTTGTTAATAAGCAAGAAAATTGATTTTCTTGACAGCACTTTTACAGTAGGAGGAATTAGTCAAGGTTATTTGTAAGGTTATTGTTCAAGTCAGACCCCATTAATATTGGAAAACCTAATCTAAATCCATCACTACTTATAGAAAAAGCCTTTTAAATTGTATTGGAATGATATCACCTACGAGCACGGTCCTGTACGTTGTGTAATGTCGGAGCTGCTCTCACCATTGTCTGTATCAAGCTTGGACAAATAGACAGAAAGGCCTGTAGATTATTCCATGACAAATCAACATCTCTGAGGACAAGTCGTAATCGCTCACAGTTAATGTTATGCATTCTCATGCCTCCTTCCATTCTCTTTGACAACCTGTAAACTTCTACTACGCCTGCAAAATAGTAATAAAAACATCCGTATAATAACACCGATTTTATATATTCCAACAAATAGTTTCACAAACGTTTTTGTGCAAATCTTGCAAAACTGTAGAAATTATCTCAAAATGACATAGCATGGTAGAGCTGGAGGGGACCTCAATGGCCATCAAGTCCAACTCCCTGTGAGTTATATGTGAATACATATCAAAGTAATATATGCCTTAACACATTGCTCATTTACAGTCACATGATCACCAGGTTATGATTAATATCCTGTTGCAATGACATTTCATGATTTAATCACGTGTTACTCTCCCATCTGTGAGTGCACAAAATATGAAACTGCCCCTCTTTCATCACAGAGCATGTGGCGATTCGTCTCGGCAGTGATGCGCCTTGTGGAAGAATTGTCACAAGTAGGGAGGTCTATTGTGAACAGGAAAAATAATCAGCTCACCGAGACCATTCATTTTTGGGTGGCATGTAAATTAAAGGGAATCTGTCAGCTGGTTTTTGCTATGTAATCTGAAGCCAACATGCTGCAAGGGTTAAAATATAATTCAGGGATGCCTGTTGTGTCAAGATCTGATCTGTTGTTTATTTGCTATGTTTATTTAACCAGCAGGAATTATCATTGCTCTGACTACAATGTCACTTGCGGCAGTCTGGCACGCCCCCTGCTCTGATTGTAACCTCACTGTCAATGTACAGTCTCTATAGAGAATAGATGTACAAAAAAGCTTCTGCGCTTAATCTCCTAGAAATCAGTGGATAAATAAGACATTTATTTATAAACCGTGTGTTGTCCATATATCTGGCAGTACCAGCTAAATACATATTGGTTATTATTAGGGATGATCGAATACCCTAATATTAGATTCGACAAATATCTGGTGAATATTTCGCCGCTATTCGAGTATTCGTGAATATTCGACCCCCAATGTAAGTCTATGGGAAACCAGAATAATTTTACGACAGACCTGTCGGTGACCTGTGGTGACTGAGGAAAAGGCTGAAATGGATGGGAAAAGGCTGAAACAGTATGGGCACAGCCTGTAGAAGGTGCCTCACTGCATTTCTGGTGTCTTTGACTAACATGCTTAGAGCAGCGCGCGGCGTTTACGTAGTCACCAGAACAGCTCTCAAACCAAAGTAAAAGAGGGGAAATTGATAAGAAACAGTTTCTAGTGCCTAATCACTGTAATAAAACGTCAAATCAAGCCCCGACCTCCAAAAAAAAAAACACTTTAGCATATGTTCACACGTTTCGGTTTTTACATTTTTCCTTCTTTTTTGATTAGAAAGGGCTGTAACATACATTATATTGGTGTCTGTCTCACGCCTCCTTTTTTGGGACATATTTGACAGCACTTTAAAAGGTCAGCTACAATGTGCACGTTGGGATGTTGACCTTGCCCTCCTCCTCCTCCACCAGCACCACTGGCTCCAGTGGCCCTCTACTCAAATGTAGGAAGGGCCACTGACTGTCCTCCAATCTCATCTTCTTAGGGATCTCAAGTGGGCCCTGTAACATACATTGGGGAGGGATGGTAGTCATTTGTAGTTTTCTGCATCCCCTATATCATTAGTGTGAAAGTTGGAATACGTACTCCATAACACTTTACAGGGCTATTGCCAATGTGGCCATTTGGGTGTTGGCCTTGCCCTCCTCCTCCTCCTCCACCACCAACACCACCGGCTCCAGTGGCCCTCTATTCAAATGATTCAGAAATCTATGTTTTATGGACAAATGAACGCCACGCTGGGACATCGAAGCTGAGGTCGTTGATGATGATTGCATCTGACCAAATTCTGATTTGGCAGGGGGCCATGTGTAACACACCATGGAGCACAGGATCAATAAAGAACACAAATAGAGACTGCCTGACCAATATTTCTAGACAGTGTAGCCTCGACAGTGCTTGCGCCAGTGCATAATGTACAAAGGCTTGAAAAATATTGCCCTGGGTGATTGGGCCAAACAATTACATCGCAGCAGCATAACAAGTTACATTAGTCATGTGGTCTCATTAGATGATAGAAGACAAAATAGTCTTGAATGAGAAACAATGTAACTTATTTGATATTATGAAATCCAAATTTTGGGGCTACACTTATTATTGGGTCTTGTTAACAGGCCCCCTGAGATACTCTGGAGTAATCCATCTATGGTTCATTTTGATCATTGTCAAACTGTCTTTTCTGTTGATAGTCGTGTGAGAGTATCTATTATTATTGACCCCGCTGAGCTGAAAACCTTCTCGGACAACACACTCGCAGCAGGGCAAGCTAGCACTTCCAAAGCGTATAAGGCGAGGTCTGGCCAAGTGTTGAGCTTGGAAACCCAATAGTTAAAGGGAACAGTAGACTCGGAAAGCACGCTGATACGATCACCTACATATTCCCTTACCATCTTACTTAACTCTTCCCTCCTTGTCATCGTTCCCCCAACCGGTATCTGATTCGCAGTTGACGGTTTGTGAAAAATGGACCAGTTTTGGCACATTAGTTCCCCGCCTGTGTTGCTCCTACTATGCATAGCCGTCTCTTGTAATCCTGTTGTGTGAGATGACACGCTACTTCTGACGCCAGCATGATCTAAGGGTAATCGTTTCATCAACTGCTCCACTACAGCCCTCTTGAATGTTTCCGTAGTACAATCCTTATTTGCCTCCACAAGTAGCGAAGCAAATTTATCTTTGTAGCGTGGGTCAAGGAAGGTACATAACCAGTATTTGTTGTCTGCCAAAATGTGGACTAGCCGATAGTCATGAGAAAGGCAGTGTAACATGAACTGTGCCATGTGTCCCAGACTCCGAACTGGAAACCTTTCGGTGTCACTGCTAAGAATACATTCTGTCTCCCTAAACCTCCTCTCCTCCTCAGGCCATGCATGCTGGACAGCCCTGAAGCTTGGGTTGTCAATCCCGTGGTTACCAACTTCAAAGCATTCCTGTTTTTCATCATCCTCCTCATCCTCATGATGCTGAGCAAAGGTGGCCTGAGCTTGTTTGCCGAGGTTGTGCAGATTACTAGCAACCATTGTGAAGTCTGGATCCACAAACAGCTCGGGTGCATGAACACTTTGGTCAGTCAGACCATCTAGAGAGCGTTTCAATAAACAAATCAGTGGAATGGTAATGCTGATAACAGCATCATCACAATGTTGGTACAGTAATCAAAATTCCCCAAGACCTGACAAATGTCTGCAATCCACACCCACTCGCCAGTACTTATGTCTGGCAGCTGCGTCTGACAGGCATGTTCCAGCTTGAATTGGGAGACTGCCCTCTGCTGCTTATGGATCCTGGCCAACATATGATAAATTGAATTCCATCTCGTAGGGAGGTCACATATTCTGTGACGAGGCAAGTGTAAGCACTGCTGCAGCAGTGCCAGGCCAGCAAAAGAGGGAGATGACTTGCGGAAATGTGCGCTAATACGTCGTACCTGGGTAAGTAGGTCAGGTATCCCAGGGTATTTCTTCAGAAAGTGCTGAACTACTAAATTTACAACGTGGGCCATACAAGGAACGTGTACAAGCTTTCAAGCCGCCACCAGATTACGACTATTATAGCACACTACCATCCCTGGATGGAGGTCCAACGGCTCAAGCCACTCATCTGTCTGCTCAGTTATTGCTTTCAAAAGCTCAGGTGCCATGTGCAATTTGTCACCGATACAGATGAGCTTCAGTAAAGCGTGTTGCCACTTAGCCGAAGCAGTGCTGCAGAGATCCCAGCTGGGGAATGATGTCGACGGTTGGACACCGGCGGTTGTTGAGGAGGATGCACAGGAGCCAGATGAAGAGTAGGAGGGAGTTGTTGCTGTGTAGGAGGCTACTGAAACTGTATTGTATTGATTGAAGTGTCCCCCACTATTCTGCGTGTGGGAATTGTATGGGATGTTGCCGGCTCAGACTCTGTACCAGCCACCACCAGGTTCATCCAGTGTGCCGTCAGTGAGATGTAGCGTCCCTGTCGACTTTCGCTTGTCCACGTGTCTGCGGTTAAGTGGACCTTCGCTGTTATTGTGTTGGTGAGAGCCCGTTTGATGTTTACGGACACGTAATTGTGGAGCTCGGGGACAGCACAACGAGAAAAATAGTGGCGGCTAGGCACAGAGTACTGATGTTCTAACACCGCCAAAAGGTCGCGGAAAGCCTCTGTTCCCACAAGCCAATACGGCAACATCTCAAGGGCTATCAATCGTGCAATGTGTGCAGTTATGGTTTCTGCCCTTGGGTGCATTACGGGGTATTTTTTTTTTTTCAAAAAGGTCTGTGGTATGGACAACTGCACGGAACGCTGGGACACCGAAGCGAATGTGGTCGTTGATGATTGAGTTTGGTCAACATCAGGTTGGGAGAAGGAGGCATCAGCGCCACCTTCTTGCACATCAGTTTGGGAAGCAGGCAGCCCAGGGGAAGTGGCAGAGTTTTGAGTCTGGAAATCTTGTTTTTCACCTAGAACTGTCAAGCACCTAATAGTGTGCTTGGCTAACATATGGTTTCTCATGCTGGAGGTACCCAAGCTGGAAGTATTTCTGCCTCTGCTAAGCTTGGTTTGACAGATTTCACAAATGGCATCCGTTTGGTCCGAAGGACTCTTGGAAAAAAAACCTCCATACAATCGCACCACGGACCCTTGGACTCTGAGATGGCACAGGTGGTGCACGGACCCTTGGACTCTGAGATGCCACAGGTGGTGGTGTCATGTGCACAGTTGATTGACTTCTGGCAGTGGTCGAAACCATATGTCTTACAGCCTTTTTGCGGACTATGGGCACATGCTCCTCTGCATTGCTGCTCTCGCAATCCATGCCACCTGTCCATGTTGGATCAGTCACCTCATCATCGACCTGGTCGTCGTCAAATTCCTGAAGGTCAACATCTTCAGCAATAGAGGTTTCAGGCTGACCTGAGGGCAACTGTGTCTCATCATCCTCCAACACTTCCACCTGATTGCCCAGCATGTCATGGCCAACAACATGGCTTTCTTCTGGCCTTGGGTGCTCAAAGATCTGTGCATCATTGCACACCACGGCCTCACCTGTGTTGGTGGTGGTGTGCGATGAGAGGCAACAAAGGTCAAAGGTCCCGTAAACAGTTCCTCGGAGTAACCTGATTTGGTGTCATATTTTTCCTTAGAATACTGATGTTGTGAGGAAGGAGGACCAGGATGAGGATTCAATGGGCTACTCAAGTCTGTCTGTGTGGACCCTTGGGATTTGATACTTGACAAGTAACTGGAGGCATTTTCTGCTAGCCAACTCGTTACCTGTTCGCACTGTTCAGGGCGCAAGAGTGCTTTCCCACGTGGACAAGAAAATTGGGATAGGAAGGCAGAGGTAGATAAAGCAGGAACCTTTTTCTTTGGCTCGATCACACTGCTTGGGTGACCACCACTGTCACTACCACCTCGTCCACGGCCCTTACCCCCTCTTTTTCCCATTTTTTTGGTTTGATTATTTGAAGGTGAATACTGTAATGTGACCTTTTCTACAGGCAGTTGGACAACACTTATGCGGGGTTGTAAAACTTGTGTTAAAGTTTCTCACGATAGCTGTTTCTGTAAGTCTAAAAACCAAAAGGTACCTTTATTGGACAAACTACCACTTGGAGGAGTCGACAAAGATCTTGTGAATGTCTTTCAGCCCCAAAAGAAAACAGCATTTGGCAACACTTTTATTTTAGTATTGGTTTTTGGCACTGTGTTTTAGTAAGAACAGGACACTATGTAGGTTCTGTAAGATAGGAAGACGCCACCGCCAGGATGCTAGTTTGGTGCTATGAAGGTATTTTGCTTCAGGCAGAAGTAGTGCCACTGACACCAAGTATTAATAAAAATTTGGTAACACTGAGACTGTGTGTTAGTTGCAGCCGGCCACTATCTAAGTTCTGTAAGATATGAAGCCACCATCAGGATGCTATATATTATGGTATTTGGCTTCAGGCAGAACTACAGGCTGTGAAAGCAATTTTATTTATTTATTTTTTTAAACTTACACTATTTTTTTTAGCAGTAGGGTACTATGGAGTTTATGTATGCTATGAAGCCAACACAAGGACGCAACTGGGCTGGTATGAATTGAGATAGTGGCTGACAGGCACTACACTACACCTGAACCCGTTGTTTTGACAATTTTGGGACCTTTGTTTGCAAGTTGTAATACCTATTCCTAGTAGAAGGCGGGCTTTACACGTTGCGACATCGCTACCGATATATCGTCGGGGGTCACATTGTTAGTGACGCATATCCGACGCCGGTAGCGACATCGCAACGTGTAAATCCTAGGTGCGACGATGAACGAGTGCAAAAGCGTAAAAAAATCGCTGATCTGTGTCACGTCGTTCATTTCCATAATGTCGTTAGTGCTGCAGATACGATGTTGTTTGTCGTTCCTGCAGCACCACACATTGCTGTGTGTGAAACGCAGGAACGACAAACATCTCCTTACCTGCGTCCATCACCAATGCGGAAGGAAGGAGGTGGGCGGGATGTTATGTCCCACTCATCTCCGCCCCTCCGCTTCTATTGGCCGGCCGCTTAGTGACGTCGCAGTGACGCCGAACGCACCTCCCCCTTGAAGCAGGGATTGTTCGGCGGTCACAGCGACGTCGCCGACCAGGTATGTGCATGTGAAGCTGCCATAGCGATTATGTTCGCTACGGCAGCAAGCACCAGATATTGCATGTACGACGGGGGCGGGTGATATCACTCTCGACATCGCTAGCAATTGCTAGCGATGTCGCAACGTGTAAAGCCCGCCTTAGAGACACAAGGGATGTAGCAGTGCTGAGATTGTTGATTATTAGTAGCAGATGTCAAGAGGACAGCTTTAAATCTCTCCCTGCCTGTGAATAAGCTCTCCCTATATCACACACTGCAGTAACAGACCGTATGCACCACTAATAAGAGGATTTATTTATTTTTTCGCCGGTTTAAAACAGGAATGGCTCTCACCTAACTAAGCAATGCAATAACACTTTCCCTATACCTGGTTCTACTATTTACACAGCTGGTAGCAGCTTGTGGACACTGTGTTCAGCCCTAACAAGAACTATTACTAGTTCACTGTATAAGCGTGGTCCCGCACACAGTCATACCTCCCAACCGTCCCGGATTCTGCGGGACTTGCACGATTTATCAGGGCTGTCCCGCACTCCCGCGGCTCACAGCTGATGTCCCGGCTCCTCCCCTCAGTGGAGTGAATAAATGAAATTAAATTATCATCGGCTCTGGATTTTCGGGGCGGCCGGGACTCGAACTCGTGGAGCTGTGAGTTCATTGTTTCAAAGGCAGCAGCTCTAACCACTGAGCTACTGCCTCTATTGAAACCAATAGGAAGATTTTGTTATCTTGACCTCTATACTGCAGGTGAGACAGGTTATTCAGCTGCAAAGATGGATGGAGGGATGGATGAATGGAGGGATAGAGGGAGGGATGGATGGATGATAGAGGGATGAATGGAGGGATAGAGGGAGGGATGAATGGAGGGATAGAGGCAGGGACGGATGGATGATAGAGGGATGAATGGAGGGATGGAGGGATGGATGGATGATAGAGGGATGAATGGAGGGATAGAGGGAGGGATGAATGGAGGGATAGAGGCAGGGATGGATGGTTGATAGAGGGATTAATGGAGGGATGAATGGAGGGATAGAGGGAGGGATGGATGGATGGATGATAGAGGGATGAATGGAGGGATAGAGGGAGGGATGGATGGATGATAGAGGGATGAATGGAGGGATAGAAGGCGGTATGAATGGAGGGATAGAGGGATGAAAGGAGGGATAGAGGGAGGGATGGATGGATGATAGAGGGATGAATGGAGGGATGAATGGAGGGATAGAAGGAGGGATGAATGGAGGGATAGAGGGAGGGTTGGATGATAGAGGGATGAATGGAGGGATAGAGGGAGGGATGGATGGATGATAGAGGGATGAATGGAGGGATAGAGGGAGGGATGAATGGAGGGATAGAGGCAGGGATGGATGGTTGATAGAGGGATGAATGGAGGGATGAATGGAGGGATAGAGGGAGGGATGGATGGATGATAGAGGGATGAATGGAGGGATAGAAGGAGGGATGAATGGAGGGATAGAGGGATGAAAGGAGGGATAGAGGGAGGGATGGATGGATGATAGAGGGATGAATGGAGGGATGAATGGAGGGATAGAAGGAGGGATGAATGGAGGGATGAATGGAGGGATAGAGGGATGAATGGAGGGATAGAGGGAGGGATGGATGATAGAGGGAGGGATGGAGGGATAGAGGGATGAATGGAGGGATAGAGGGAGGGATGGATGATAGAGGGATGAATGGAGGGATAGAAGGAGGGATGAATGGAGGGATAGAGGGAGGGATGGATGGATGATAGAGGGATGAATGGAGGGATGAATGGAGGGATAGAGGGAGGGATGGATGGATGATAGAGGGATGAATGGAGGGATAGAGGGAGGGATGGATGCATGGATGATAGAGGGATGAATGGAGGGATAGAGGGATGGATGGATGAATGGAGGGATAGAGGGAGGGATGGATGGATGATAGAGGGATGAATGGAGGGATGAATGGAGGGATAGAGGGAGGGATAGAGGGAGGGATGGATGGATGAATGGAGGGATGAATGGAGGGATGAATGGAGGGATGAATGGAGGGATAGAGGGAGGGATAGAGGGAGGGATAGAGGGAGGGATAGAGGGAGGGATAGAGGGAGGGATAGAGGGAGGGATGGCTGATAGTGGGATGGATGGATGATAGAGGGATGGATGATAGAGGGATATATAGATACACGACAGATAATAGATAGATAGAGATAGAATCATAGATAAATAGAATCATAGATAGATAGAATCATAGATAGATAGATAGAGGGATAGAGATAGATAGATAGATAGAGGGATAGATAGATAGAGGGATAGATAGATAGATACTGTATCTCAATGTTGGTGAAAGAGTCAGATTCATTTGTTCCCATAAAACTACTATAAAGAAATGAGGAAAAAATACAAATACAATTTTTTTTATTTTTTTTATCTTCACCACCTTGGATTCAAACCAGCAACGTTCAAAACTTGTGTCTAGCAACCTCCTGGCTTTCCTAGCTGCTCTAGCTGTTGAGCCACTAGGATTGATGATGTCAGAGGGAGGATTTCACATAAATGAACCTACAATGCAGCCTCTGATTACACAGCAGATTACACAGGACACAGCTACATTGTACAGAGCAGCATCTCTATGTCCTGTATTCTAGAGGGAGAGGAAAAGAGGATTTTTTTTTCTTCTAATAAAGTTACTAAAAATAATAAAAAAATAGAATAATGTAATTTTATTGCACTTTTTTATAAAATAATAAACATTACAAATCAGCAAATAACATGGACATATTTGGTGTCCCTGTAATCGTAATGACCTGAACAACACAGCGATCAGATTATTTATGGGGATCAGTAAATGGCAGGAAAAAAAAAGGCGCAATTTATTATTTTTCTTTATTAAAACCCATATAAAATGTAATAAAAATGTATCACTGAGGCCGTGTTCACACATAGCGTAAATGCTGCATTTTTTCTGCAGGTGTCCGCGCCACGAGTGCAATAACAATGTTCTCTGATTATTGCGTGTTTGCGGTATTTTTTATACATTGTCCCCCTTATTTGATACATGTTTGTTGCTGATGTGAATCCTGGAGCTTATGAAGAAAGAAACACCAAATCCGCACCGTTCAGCGGCGTCTTTCCACGCACCAGGGGCGGAGATTTCAGGACGTCTCATCCACTTTGCTTGGACAATTAGTCCATATTCACATGTAGTGTAAATGCTGCATTTTTTTCTGCTGTTTCTTTGCACATTTATTCTGCTGTGTTTAATTGTCCAAGTAAAGTAGATGTGATTCCATGAAAAGATGCCGCTGAATTCTGCGGTTTTTGGGGGGAGGGGGGGTTCTCTGGAGGTTAAAAAAAATGCAGGAAAAAGCTTCTCTGTACATAAAAACACTTAAAAACGCAGATTCACATGTGAACCAAACACGCATTAAATAATGGAGAAAAGGCAGAAAAAAAATGCAGCAAAAATGGAAAAAAACAGAGAAGATAGTTATTGTGTAGTTTGTTGCAGACACAAAAAACACCGGATTTATGCAACGTGTGACCACGGCCTTATAGGCACAAATAAGCAACATGTCATATAGTGACACAGAAATATAAAAAAATTCTGACTGCTATAAATATGAATGAACAGCCCGGGGCATCTGCTGAATGACCCTTACTGCTAAATGGGTGTGGCTAGGGGCGTGGTCAAAATTTGCGCGCGCCGCATACTTTGTCCCTCTTTCCTTTCTTGAAAAGTTGGGAGGTATGACACAGTACAGTCTAGCTACACCGGCAGCTCAGGAATAAATGCGTGTTTACAAAATGGCGGCAGCCTTATATAGCCCCTATGACGCTGTGCAGCAAAGCCAATCACAGTAACACCACAACAAAGATGGCTGTGGCGTTACTGTGAGGGCAAGCAACGTCAGATGTGTTCATTGGCTGGAAAAAGGCGCCAGGAAGTCCAGAAATGAAAATGAAAGTATCGGTGCGAATACCATATTAGCCGTCGGATACCGAATACCTTGAATACCCCATTATCCGCCGGATACCGAATAGTGGCGAATACATTCGATCATCCCTAGTTGTTATCCATATATTCTTCTTGCTGACTACTTTCAAAATTGGTCTATTCTCTAATCTATGCACCATTAACAGGGGTGCCTTTTTGCTTCCTGCTGCTACTCTCCCTGCGTGTTGTATTCTATGTAGTTTCTTACTGGGCGCTGATGATTATTTGTAATACAGTCTCTATGTAGAGGCTGGGGTGGGCAGAACAGCTCTCTCAGCTCTGCTACATGGCTAAATCTAAAACGTTCAATTGTGTCAGAACAGCTGCAGTTAGTAAGTGATATGTGGCGCCCCTGACCTGGTCAGGCACCACAGAGTATTGCACCCATGCGGGAGCAATGCTTCCAGGTAATCTCCAAAGGCCAAGATGAGGTGCACACACAAACATATAGTGACCAGGCCTCCCACATTACCAGAGGGGACCCTTGGGTAGCCAGAAGGGGTTAACTTTCAATTCCCAGCTGGGGGTGTGTTCAGGGGCTAGTTGCTAGGAAGCAGGGCAGAGAGAGAGGAAGAAGGAGTCTGGAGGAAGAAGTTGAAGTGTGTGGAAGGGAGCAGAGGAGCTCTCGTGTCAGACAGGTCCTGAGGAGTGCAGTAGCTGAAAGCGGGGGAGAAAGGAGTACCGTGGGTCGGCCTGAAAATCATCCAGAGAGAAGGGTGGCTGAGTACGGAGATCCCGGTATCCGAGCACACAAGGGGAACTAGATCCCCAGTACAGGCAGCAGATCATCCAGAGCTGCTTAACCTACAGGTGGGGGGGGTACTTCATGCCCTCACCACGACTACACAGAGCTTGAGCCAAGCAGCAATCACCAGGCCCATAAGGGGACAGGGCCAGAAGCCATCCCACCAAGGCCACGCTGCCGGCAGACGAGCCAGAGAGAGAGGGGAGCAGGGTGGTAACAGCTTCCCTGGAGGGGTCCTACCACGCTTCAAGCAAAGGATCCTCCTAAAACAGAAAGAGTGCAAGGAAGGCGAGTGGACAGCTACCCTCAGAACGGCCTCCTGGAATTCCTGGTTCAACCTGGTTATCACAGTGTCGCCCGGGCATCTCACCGTGACCTCCAAACAGTGAGTAAACACGTTGAAAGACTTCTTGGACTGTGTTTGAGTCATTCTGCGACCTGTGGTCCCACACACATACACCGGGGCCTGGGGCTTGCCTCACTCTCAGGGGGCTAATATACTGACTGCACCCACCATCAGCCCCAGGCATCCCTTAATCTGCAGTGGCGGTCCCCGCTGACCGCAATACTGAGAGTGGCGTCACGACAATCCCAAATAGAAGATTTCCTACCTGTGACCAGACTGTTCCATCCACGTGGAGTCCCTGAAGGTAATGCACAGACACATACTAGCGGGGCTTCACAACTTCTGGCGTCACGAACAGGATAAGGACTAGACCTGTTCAGACAGGTGACCGTGTGCCTCAGAGGTCCGACCGCAAAAATTGAACCGCCGCCATATTGCCATCTTCAAAAGCGCGCGCTGCAGCCCGCGCGAGGGAGAAGAGCACCGCCCACGAAGAGGTGTGGCCGCCCCAGAATCCCCACAATTCGGAGAGCGTACTGACCCCGGAAGTGGAGAGGGAGCGCGCAGATTTTTGAAGAAAAATGGACGCTGCAGGAGGTAATGCCCCTGGTCAGGGCGACGCAGCCCAAGCGATGCCAGCCCCCGTCGCGCTGGACGCAGCAGCGCCTGGTGCCGGGCCGCGGTCGCAGCCGCGCCGGCCGAAATCTCCCCCATAATGCCAGTTTCCTTGCTGTATGTTCCAGGAGCGCAATGGCTGCCCCAATACGCCGGTAAAATAGACACGTTGACCGGGTTTAAGAAGAAGATCAACACCCTGCTAGACATGCACGCGATGACTGGTAAGCAGAGGGCCGCTGTGGTGCTGGGACAATTGACTGAAGCAGCAGAATTGGAAGCTGAGTCCTGGACCAATGATGACCGGGGCTCTGTTGAGACTATCTTTGCCAAACTAGCAGCTGCTTTCGAACACCGCACCGAGGGAGAGCTGAGGACGGACTTCTATAACTGCCGGCAGAAGCCCCAAGATAGCATAAGAGACTATGCCCTCAGGCTGCAGGCTGCACTACGGGCTCTCAAGCTGGTGGACCCTGTCAGTGATCAGGAAGGAAACCGGATGATGAAGGAACAATTCTTGCGGGGCCTGCGCTCTCCTGAGGATGGGAAGCAGATGAAGCTGTGGTCCCTGGAACACCCTGACGTGGACTTTGCCATTCTGAAAGACAGGGCAGTGAAAGCACTCCAACCTCCTGTGGACACAGACCCCGTCGCACCAGCATGGCCTGCCAGTTCCACGGCTGCAGGAGCGGAATCCTCCTCGCAGGCCCTGGTAACTGCAAAAGGACTCAACACGCCAGCAGAGACCATAAATACACTATCCTCCCAGGTGCAACAGCTCACTAAGGACGTCGCACAAATCCTGAAAGCAATGCAGTTGCCCTCAGAGACCAAAGTCCCTCATCGGATCCTGCTAGCTGACAACCCAGAGGACGTCCCTTGGATGCGGAGGAGAAGAGGTCCCCCAACCCGAGGCAGGAGCAGTGATCGCTATGACTCATCTGGACAACCCATCTGTCGTCGTTGCCAGGAGGCAGGACACTATGCAAGGGCCTGTCCTTTAAACGAGCCAAACCTGGGGCCGGGGGCCAGTCCTCAGGATTAAGAAGATCAGGCCCAAGTCGCTGCTGTGATCAGTACGTGGGTGGACGTCCTGTCCTGTCCATCGTCCTGGACGGGATCCCTACCCCGGCGTTATTGGACACCGGCTCTCAGGTCACCACGATCCCGTATGTCCTTTATCGGAGGTTTTGGTCGGACGACGATCTCCGACCACCGGACCCCTCCCTCACCATCTATGCTGCCAACGGACAACCTATAGACCAGATCGGGGTCAAAGAGGTAACCATAAAGGTGGGAAGGCAGGAAATGAAGGGACAAGGACTGATTGTTGTGGACACTGATATTAGAGAAAGGAACCCGCAAATGATTTTAGGCACTAATGTCATAGAAAATTGCCTAGGGGAAGTGTTGTTGTTGCTTCACCAGATTGTTGAAGGTGCTGAGGGCAGGTCGCAAAGAGCCTTGCAAAAGGAGATCCGAATCATTCTGAGGAAGCAACAGGTAAAACAGGCTGGCGGTGAGATTGGTAGTGTACGGGTGATGGATGCTAACCCCATTGTGATACCCCCACGGAGTGAAATGATGATGTGGTGTAGAGCAGCGGTAGGTCTCAGAGGACAAGATTACCAGGCTGTACTAGAGCCCACTCATTCAGACCACTGGCCCACGATTCTGACAGCCAG